>NC_142041.1:59910234-60580234 GCF_982192425.1 Myodes glareolus | reverse complement strand
CGCACACTCTCTCACACACACATACACACACATACATACACACTCACACACACGCACGCACACACTTCTATACAATCAGTCCTTAAGAACTTTAAGGTCACACTCAACCTTCATTAGAAATACCCAGCGGTTGCCTGGGTTCTGGGCACCTCTCCTTCACAAACCTTGACTCTATCTAGAATTCAAACTG
Organism: Myodes glareolus; assembly: GCF_982192425.1. Classification (NCBI taxonomy): domain Eukaryota; kingdom Metazoa; phylum Chordata; class Mammalia; order Rodentia; family Cricetidae; genus Myodes; species Myodes glareolus. The sequence continues at coordinate 60,580,044 of NC_142041.1, read as the reverse complement.
TTTGCCCTGGGTTCTCAGTTCTCCAGCCCCTCAGAGAGAGCAACAAACTTCTTTCTTAATGTTTTTACTGATGTGATCAATTTTACATAGTGAATCTTCGTGTGACATTTTCATGTGTGTATTTTGGAAGAAAATTGGGTGATGCTGCCTTAACATATAAAATCTTTTTATAGTTATAATATTGCACACCAACATCCTGTTTTAAATTAAAAGTAAACAATAACTTCAACAGCAAGCTGGCTCAGCAGATAAAAGCACCTACCCCCAAGCAACCCAGAACCACACGGTAGAAGGAGTGAACTGACTCATGACAATTGTCCTTTGACCACACAAGAGCGTGTGTGGCATGTGTGTGCCTGTTTATGCATATTCACACATGTAAGCACACACACACACACAATGAATAAAAAATAGCTAATTTCTGACTAATTTTCTGTCAACATATCTTCCTGACTACAACTTCAGTAAATAAAAATGCCTCTTAGGACCAAGGATTCCTGAAACAGTTAGTGTGTCGGATTCCAGTTGCACACGTTAGATTGTGAAAGCTGGTCTTGTGAAGAAGGCTCCATCCACAACACGGTATTTTCAGAAGCAAGCACTATTTTCATGTATGACTTTGGTAGTCCCCTTAGTGACGCTGGGTCATTTGTGACTGAGACGCTCTTAAGGCCAAACCTGAGATGCAGGGACATGTGCTCAGAGTTGAGACAGAAATGGCAAGTGGCTGCATTCCTCGGATTATGTCACTGAGTGAAGCAGGGAACTCAATACCTCACCAGATGACAAGTTCAAGGATGATGCCCACGTTAGCGAAAGCTAACTTGGGGCCCGTGAAACCAACCAAGTTTGAGTGCCCCTGTGAATCATTCTGGAGCACCAGGATTAATGAGGGTCTAAGAGTATGTCCTCGAATTAGAACGCATTCCTGCAGAATGAGAATCAGAAATTTGAGAACCAGTAGGCAGAAAGCAAATACGGCACTGTTAATTTCTCACCATGCGACCGACAGAGGCAAGGGGCTGGTGTGGCTTTGGTGGTCAGTTATTTTCCCACAATGCATCTGCTCATGAGCAACAACTGTAAACAGTATATGATTCTGCTCAGAGTTAGAAATGTTCACTCGCTACCAGCAGACGGAGTTTCGTGTTTTAATGCACTTCTGGTATTATTTTCTGGACCTAATAGGATTAAAAATTTAAATCTGTCTGTGCTTTGGGCCAACAAATGAAAATACCTAGGCAGACAGATATAAATAAAAATCATAAACTGTGTTGTTTAGATACATTTAGATCCTTAAAAATGTTTGACATTAAACCAAGAATGTGACTTAAAAATCAGCTGGTCACTGGCTAGGCTGACTGTGCTGTTGTGTGAAGGGTTTCTTCACTTGCACTAACGGATGATGAACTGAACAACTGAATTAAATCAGATTCTCTGTTCATAACAATAGCAAAGCAAAGTTCTGCGAGAATTAGAAACTTTTTTTTGTAGTTCGGCGGCGTGAATTGGAACAAGGGTACCAGCTGTTTTATTAGATAATGTCTTGGATAGGGTTTCTCTTGAATGAAAATTTTCACACTCCATGTTAATCATGAATCAACACTGAATTTTTTAAAAAGATGATGACGAATATCTGAGATAATCCGGAAATGAATTCTTTTCCGTGACCGAATTTATTCTCCTAGCCAGGGAAGAAATCTGAACTTCTTGCCAAACTCTGTGTTTTGCAACAGATTGGAAATTAAAACTCTATTGACAACATATAATACAAGTGCAAAAGTAGTTCATCTTCTTGAGGTCTGGCCTTCTTTTTAAAGAAAAAGATAAAAATGAACATCTACTTTTAATTTTCAGACAATCTCAACAATTTGGACAAATTAGAGAGATCAACACAGAGTATAAGTTGATACCAGAATTGTTTCTGGTTCCTTCTAAAACAACATTCTTCTTTTTCTAAATACCTCTCCCTTGTTGCTAAGAAAGGAAAGGTGTCTTTGCTCACAGGCATAGATATCGATAAGCTGCCTACCTCGTCTGTGCTGACGAGATTTAAAGAACACACTTCAATTGTTCAGCCCAAAGACCCTCACGCCACGAAAGGTCAGCTTAGCAAATGGATGGTCACTTTCAGTTCTTCTAATACTACAGATGTCTTTTTAGATGGCCCCAAATGACAAAACTGTCTTCTCTGCTGCTCTCATTTGAGTTGAAATTATCGCAGGGGACTGAGCAGCCGTGTCGAAGACTCACTGCCAGTAAACTGTGTTCTTTATTCTGAGCATGGCTTTTCCATGCCGTGAACTGTGCTGGGAGACCCCCAAAGCAATATGAAATTGAACATGAGAATGTTAATTTCTTGCAGTGGCGATTTCCCACTAATCCAAGGCACATAGTTGTCCAACAGTGACAGCTCAAACATTCTTAAGTTAAAAGCAGTTGGGGCTCTTTTTCAGGTCAGAGTTCCTATTGTCCCTCACTAAGAAAGTAACAAGCGGGTCTATAATGGTCAACACAAGGTATGGTACTGTGTGTGGTGTCTCATCTATAAAATGCCATGGATTTTTTTCAGCCAATTCTTTGCTTTTCTTTCTTAAGTGAGTTCCTTATGACTGTACATTAGGGGGAAAATACTTACTGTGTCTGTATGATAAGACTTACTCAAAGGTGAGTCAGAGGGTAAGAGAGTTCCATGGGTAAAGGCACGCGCCACCAACTCTGACAGCCTGAGTTCCATGTCCAGGACCCACGTGATAGAAGGAAAGAACCCAGGACTCACTCGGTAGAAGGAGAGAATTGACTCCCCACACATAGGCAATGGCACACACACACACACATTTTAAATGCAACAAAAATTTATTTTCAAAGACAATCAATGGAAAATAATGCTTTATGCATTTATATAATATTCATAATGTAGAAAGAAAGAATCATTTCCATAATGGATCTCATGAAATAGTCCATAATTACATTGCTTTAGAATAAAAAATTTTATGAATATATTATAGGGGTTATTCAACACATATATTTGAATTTGGGGAGCAATGTGTATATTTTGGAGGGATTAGAGGCAATGTGAAAATATTATCCACTGAGTAAGTCCATGTGTGAGACTCTCAGAGAAGTTCATGCTCATTCTTCAACAGATTGGAGTAGACAAACTTGCTGACTGTGGATCACAACACACTCTAACCACAACCCATAGGCAGCACACCTTGACTGCCTGTGATGACAGACAACACGTTTTGTAGTTGTTACATAATGGGACAAATATGGGCTTTGCTTTGCCTTCAAAAAGATTTAGCTTAATTCTTGAGTTGTCATAAAAATGTGATAATACGAGTTATTTCATCATAAATTTCATCATAGCACACTCTTGTCCTTGTATAAATTCAGCTTACTTTTCCTGGGGTTTCAGTGTTGAGATTTGAACCCAGGGTCTCATGCTTGCTAAACACACTGCCCATCACTGGTTTTAAAATTAAAAGGTGATAAATAAGACACCCATTACCTTAGGCTTAATTGGTTTTATTACCACCTTTTAAAATAATGGTAAAGTCATCTTTTTCCTGTTTCTCTCAATATATCTAGGTTAAAAGAAAAAAAAAACCCTGAAAACAAGTCAGTGGAGACTTCATTAGCTTTGAATAAACACATTTCTCCTTGAATTTGCTGAACCTATAGGGTCATGAGCAGTTCAAAAGGTTTCTATTTTCCCACAGTGGGGGAGCAAGATAGCTGTGCACAGCCCCAGCTGGCTGCTGCTCAGGGCAGGATTTGCAAGTCCACATTCCAGATTGCCTCAATGTTGCAATACAAGACTTTTAAAGCAGGAAAACAACTAACCAAAAAGAACACAAAGGGGCGGCCATTTCACAAAACCTGAAACGGGAAGCTCCTGAAAGCCAGTGTCTCTGTAGAGCCACAGTCAAAGGTGGCAGGACCCCACACACTGCACAACAAAGTCATAGGCGCTATGACAGAAGTCTCCTAATTCATTAACAACCAGACACGGACATAACTGTCAGCAGTAGCGTTGAGGAATCCCCATGCCAAGTGCAAAGCCACAGGCTTGGCTGTGGCTACAGCAGCGACAGTTTCCAGAGTCTGGCAGTTCCAAGCATGAGTATTATGCACGGCTCTTGCGTTTTCCCATTATGTTATAATTATAAAATGTATTTTCATCACAGGCAGCCAGGATGGACTACCAATGTGCTGTGACATGTGACATAAGACAACAAGAGGCAGGGTTGTGACTCCAGAGGAAAAGAGTGTGTAAAATGAACAGCCACTTGCTTGCCCAGGTGACCATGCAAAGGAATTTTGAGGCTGACTGGTGATCTCAGATGTCATGGTCAGTGAGAGATGGTTTGTTCAGCTCCGACGAGGTGTTCTAATACCCTTCATGAGATCTAAGGGGCCAGAAGAGGTGTCATTTGCTTGGATGAGGTCACATACCCTTCCCTGGGACAGTTTCCATGATCAGGAAATTGCAATGTTCTGTCTGGCCAGGACTAAGTGAGATCCCCTCAGAGCAGTGGAAGTGGTCCAGCCCCATCTTTGGCAGGCAGAGTGGTGCTTCCCAGGCAGGCCTCTGACTACTGTTTTAACCAAAAGTAGTGAAAAGTTACTGAGCCTTCAAAGGACAGTGATAAGGAAACAAAATGCATGGCTTCTTCTTTTCTTTTTAGAGACAAGACATCAGAGGTAATCCAGGCTGTCCTTTATAGCCTTGGACCTCCAACCTACCTGCATCATCCCCAAACAAGTTCATGGACAACAGGCTCAACCACGCTCAGCATCTGACCTCCCCTTTGCTCAACTACAGTCATGTTTATTATTGGATTTCATCTTGATGATCCGATCCAAAATAACAGTAGCTATAATTGAATATAAAAGCTAATTCACATATAAGTCGATCTATAATCCTTTCCGGAGCACCTGCCCTGCCCACTGTCTGCCCTGAGAGCTCGCTTCTCTGAGCTCAGGATACCAGCCGCTCTTACTCTGCTTCCTAGCAGCTAGTCCACTGAAGTCTGACCTCCCCAGGGACTGTTTTCTGGACCTCCTCCCCTGAGAACTAGCGGCCCTGCATCACTCAGCTGAGACAGGCCCCTTCTTCCTACAGGAAAATCGCTGAGCGTGTCTTATATAATCAAAGTTTTACTTTCTCTTGAGACAAACTGTATAAAGTCAGAGTCTAAATCCATGTGTTTGCCTCCCTTCTGATGTGTGACAGGAGAGACTTATTCTGTCTCGTAAATCCACACAGCAGGAGAAACTTCAAATTTCTTCCTCACTAAGGAGAGGAATGAAGCCCATCTCCCTGTCTCGTTCTCTCTTCTCTCAGGGAGGCAAAACCCTGACTTTCACTACAGCTTATTTTCTGAGCTGACAGAATTCAGGTCACCCCTTCTTCATGCCCTTACATCTAGTCTGCTGTGATGATCGTGGTCATGCAGGAAGTTCGCTCTCTTGCCCTGGTGTGAGCCCCCATATTTCCTGTGTCTGAAGCCATCTGAGCCATCTGGTAAGGAAGGGTCTTATGCCTTCAAAGGGAGATTTGCTGATCTCTCTATGGTTCAGTTCTTCCTACCTCTCTGAAGTAGTCCATGACCTTTCTGTAGGCCCACAGTAGGGCCAGCCAGGGGACTTGGGTCACTTTGAAAATACAGATTACGTTGGAACTACAAAGAAAGGGCTATCCTTGGGTCTCAAACTCAAGCCACATGCTCAAAGCTATATCCTCAGATCGCTGAATTTTGCTGGTTATTTATTTTCCTAATAAAAAAAATGGTGCGTCCATTCTTCTGTTTAAAGGTTAGAACCTGGGAGTTCCTTCGGCCTCTGGGAAGTCATTTCGGTTATTTCCAAAGCCTCATTTTAGCCTCAAAACCAGTTCATGATAATTACCTGGCAAGGCTTAATCTCAGTGAATGCCGAGAAAAGGAACGTAAGAAAGGGCAGGTGACTGGTCCCTAATCCAGTTGGTAGCACATGAAGTTGAGGGACAGGTCAGTACTCACTGAGGATGCACCCTCAGAACCAGAGACACTCACCTCCGTCAGTTTTAAATGATAACCAGAGCAATTCATCCAGCAATTACTACCTGTAACTGTGGCAGTTCATCAGGAAACCATGGAAACACAGACATTCTTATCTTTATGTAGACAGAGGAGAAACAGGCACAAAGAAAACCAAGCAACCCAGCATCCCAACGTCCAAGGCATGATCTCTAAGCTTCCACGACATTGTTCATCAGTAAGATCACAAAACACATGGCAGGTGTTTCATCCATGTCGGTGTGAGTGATGGTTACGGGGTTGTATGCACTGGTGAATGTATGTATATATAACCATGCTGCTTCTGCTGTTTCTAAGTACCTCATTGGGTGGGATATTGAATATCACTTCAGATAATGCAAGCCTTAAAGCCTGCCAAATTGAGACAGTCCATGCACCTGCATCCAGCTGTCCACTCCTGCAGCAGTTCTGGGCAGCTGTCAGTGTTCCCACCCTTTCCCACATAGCGGAGAGTATCAAGCTACATGTCAAAAATGCCTCCCTATGTCCAAAGAGAAAATAAGATGGCAGACATTAAATAAGCCAGCCTCGTCACTGTCTATGCCTTCCGTGCTTAGCCAGGACACTATGAACTATATCAAACAAGTTCCTGGGAGACTTTTGTAAAGGTTATGGGGCATGTATCTGATATGGTACGGAGATGGGTATTTTAAAGAGGAAAATGTTCCCCAAATCTTAGTGTTGCAAATCAGTATCTGGATGTGTTTCTGCAAGGTCAGCGGAAGTTAGTGGAGAAGAGGAAAGAAAAAACCCACGGCTATTCTGTACATACTCTACTCTGCCCCATCTCATGCTGAGCAATGGTGGAAACTCTTTCATTGAGCATTTCCTTCTTCTGGGTAGGGTTTCCCCATCCAAGTGTTCCTGAGAAACAAAGACAAAAATCAGGAGCAGAAACACTACTCTGTTTGTTTGACCTCTATGTCATTCTGTATTTGTGGGTGAAATACGAGGCAATACTAGTAAATCTGCTTCTGTAATACACAGTTCATGAGCAGGATACAAAAAAATAATAGAAGAGTGTGTGAAATACCATAGGAACAGCAGCGAAGGAGTTAATCACCATGCCTCCTTAGCTTAGCATGTTTTCTCATTCAAGGAATGAAAATAATTGGGTTCATAGCAACGTTTATTGATTGGGCATGACGAACTGACTATTCTTTCCTTTTTTATCACAATGCATGATTAGCATTGTCTGGGAAAACACTGCATCTTTGCGGATAAAAGGACAAGACAGAAACTAAGCACATTTTATTTATTTTTTAATTCCCCTAGAAACTTTTACAAAGGGATTAATGCATATCAGCTTGTAATTACGGACACAAGTAGTTAATCCCCTGCCTCAGAGAAGTTTTTGCTCTGGGAAGCTGGAGCAAAGCCTTTGCAGAACTGCTGTCCTTAGGCCAGACTCTATAGCTGGAATGATTCAGCCTTTGCCATGGGAAGCCTAACCACAGGCAAGCTGCAGAGGAAGAGGGGGAGACAAGAATGAGAAGGGCAGGACTGTGGTTGATCTCCACAGGAGGGTGAGGTGGACAAACTATGCTGGGATAACAATGCTGAATCTTAACAGGTAGCTGCTTCCTGATTTCTTGACCTTGCCCTCCACTGACTCTTTTGCATGCGTGCGTGTGTGCGTGCATGCATGCGTGCGTGCGTGCTCACATGCCGCTACTTGGCTTGGTCCCCATCACTTGCTTAGTTTATATATTTTTTTTAATATAAGCTTGCCTGTCCACGGGTGGCACCACCCACAGTGGGATGGGCCTGCCCACGTCAGTCATTAACCAGGAAAACGCCCCCATAGACTTTCACACAGGCCAATCTTATGAATGTGTTCTCTCAGGTGAGGTTCTTCCTTCCCAGATGACTCTAGTTTGTGTCGAGTGGACAAAAAAATAACTAGGTCATGTGGATTCCAGGGACTAAATTCAGGTCTGCATGCTTGAGAGCACTTTGCCCCAGAATAACCTCCCTAACCCTGCCCTGACCTTTGAGCAATAAGAAGGTTGAAACGTCAAAGGGGGTGAGCATGGAACTATTTGATAATCCTCAGCACACGCCTGTCTTCATGGGAGCAGGAGAATTAGCACACGATGAACGTCCTGATGATTGGACTTTATGATGTGAAAATGTCCATCAGGATTCGGTGGCAGACAGGGTAATATCAGAAACAAATGCTACTTGAAAAGCAAATTTGAGCCCTGTTAAGAATGTTTACTTCATGGACCGGGGAGTTGGCTCAGTGGGGAAGGAACTCATCCCACAAGAATAAAGACCCAAATTTGGATCCCCAGAACCCACGTGAAAAGTCGGGTTGTGTATGCTGTAAAGCCAGTGCTTGGAAGGCAGGGACAGAAGGGTTTCTGGAGGTTGAAGGTTCAGTGAGGGTCCCTAGCTCACAGGAGTGAGGGAGAAAGTCCTAGATGAGGACACACCTCTGACATCAGCATGCCAGCACGGGAACGCGCAGACAGCATGCCCACGCGCGCAGCGCACGCGCACACACACACATGCACGCACGCACGCACACACGCAACATCAGCTTCATTCTAATTCCTGTTGTCTATATTTCCCATAGCTGCCTTTTGGAAGACGAGGTGGAATTAAAACCTACCCAAATAAACAGAAGCTGGCATGTCCATCTCCACCAGACCTGTTCTGAGAAATCGCTCGATGACATGTGAGCTATGAAAGATTATTGCAGTGAGCATAAGTCACAGGAGGAGAAGAGGATTCCAACAAAGATGAACACATATGCACTAACAAAATCCATTTATTAATATAGCAATGGTTTGCAACTGCACACTTTTCTTTCCACTTTAACCAACAAAACTGTTTTGTTTTTCTTTTGTTTTAATTCAGCCCCAGTACACAGCTAGTACTATTGCAACTTGGTCCATATGCCCATTTTTAATTTCGTATATAATATAAAAGATAAATACATTTCAAAGCATTATTAGTTTTTGGCTATACAGTGTAAAAAGAAGAAATTTCATGTCGGCCACAACTGAAATGGTGAGACTAGAAATATGAAAGATGAAATATTATGTGGTGTTGAAATGAAGGTGTTTAAGGTATAAGTTCAAGTCAGAGATCTGGGGGAACTTAGGACTTGGTGGGAACAGACAGTAAAGCAGAACATGAATGAAAGACAAAAAGCTTAGGAAATTATATTAGTCTCTCCATATTAGTAACTACTTTAAATATAAATGAATTAAATTCTCCCAATTAAGAAAATAAATCAGGCTGGGTGCCAATGGTGCACACCTTTAATCCCAGTACTTGAGTGGGAGAGGCAGGAACTGTGAGTTTGAAGCTGGCCTGTTCTACAGAATGAGTTCCAGGATAGCCAGAAACCCTGTCTTGGAAAACAATAATAATAATAATAATAATAATAAAACAATAATAATAAATTAGAAAAATTAATGCTTTTAACAGCAGTCAAAGTCTATGCCCTCTACAAAAGACTTAATTTGCACACAAAGAAATGGGTAGCTATCTTAACGGTTACAAGAGAAAAAGGATATTACATGTTTGTGCATATTAGTAGAAGAGTAATAGAACAATAATTTAAAATTTTTAAAGATCATCAAAATATACAAAGAAAAACACAGAGAAATGAAAAAAGAGATAGATTTACAATGATCATTGGATATAACAATACTATGAATAGATAACAGAACCATACAGAAGATAAACGGAGTGCCCCTTGGCTGTTTGATGTCAGAATAAAAATAGGAAATAAGCACTTAACAAGACAAGAAACCAAGTAATCTAACAGACATATACAAAATACTCTACTAACAACAGACATATGTTCTCAAGAATCCACACTATTCTGGTATAAATAGTATACAAGAATCTATACTACTATGTAGTATAGACTACTTTACATATTAAACTAATTCTCAGTGTGTTTAAAACCATAAATAATACAGAAAGCAGAAAACATTTTCTTCAACCACAAAAGAATGAAGTTAAAAATCAGTAACTCAAAGTTGTGAAAATTTAAAAATCATACTTTTGAACAACTAATTAAAGTGTGAATAATTTTTTTTAAAAAAAACGCCTAACTTCACTACTCAATGAACTAAAAGCACAAGTGAAACCAAATTCTGAACAGAGCAAGAAGTAATAAACATTAGACTCGAGATCATAGAAATCAGGACCAGACAAGGGTAGAATAGATAATGTTCAGTTTTGGTCTGGGCTATGCAGTGTACAAAGATGTAATTTTATGTCCTCAACAATGGTGAGTGAGGGTTAGGAAAGATGCACAATCTATGTGTTGTTGAAGTGAAGGTAGTTAAGGTACTGTCAGTTCAAGTCAGACAGCTGAACGGTGAGTGGTTGATCTGTGAAGAGCTATATCAACAAAATTGATGCAGCTTAAGCTACATGAATAAAGAAAAAAGGAAAAGACTAAAATTAGAAATGAAAGTATGCATTGCTACTGATTCTGTGGAAATAAACAAATTATGAACGCAATTTTAAAAAACCACTATGCCTGAAATGCACCTCTAAATGCATAGGCGAAACAGATCCTAGAAATACAACATAACCAGGAACAAATCATGAAGGAACAGAGTATCTGAGTAGATCTAAAATTTATTAAAAATATGTTGGTAACAAAAAATACTCGGATCTGTAGGCTTCACTGGTAAATTGTCAAACCTGTAAGGGGCGATCCCTGGTCCTTCTCCAGGGATCCTGTTTTATGAAGAGGAGCAAAACGTCATAGAGAGGAAGCATTCAATGATGTATAAGCCTCACTTTAACCTCAAACCACACAGATGTTTCTGAAAAAAAGAACTATGTGTAAATACCTCTTATGAAAAACGCTGCGTACATTTATAATGAAATGGTGACAAATCAAATTCAAAAACATTTCAGACCATGACTGATTGACGTCTACTCCTGGAATGTGGGACTATTTAACATTGATTAATATTGAGTAGAGAGAAAAGAGAACTCCCAGAAAGTAAAACTAATAAAGAAAGCGAATTGGGCAAAATGCTGGAATGGGTATTCTTCCCTAGAAGATAACACAAGCGGCCACAAAGACATGAAAAGATGATCAACATTACTAACATTTAACAAAATGGAAATTAAAGCTCTAATGAAATGGAGATTTCTCAAAAAAAACCTTTTAAAAAATTGAATATAGAGCTACCATAGGACCCAGCCATATCATTCTGAAGTGTTTATTGCAAAGACTCTAAGTTAAAATTCCAAAACACTGTTTGTAACTGCACAAAGAAATCGAACAAGGTTACATGCTCATCAACAGATAAATGAATAAAGAAAATGTCATGTGCATAAGGAATGAAATTTTATGTAGCCATAAAAAAATAAAAATTATTAAACTGTAGGAAAATGGATGCAACCTGAAATCATTAACTAAGTGAAATAAGCCAGACTCAAAAAGACAAATGCCGGATGTTTTCTCTCATCAATAGAACCTAGTTTTAAGGTCACATCTATGTGTGTGTATGCATAGTTATGTGTGTGTATAAATTATTGAATTAGAAATTGGTCCACAAAAAGGAAAGAAAGAGACCTTTAAGGAGGTAGAAATAGAGAGTGTGACAGAAGAACATTTAATAGGAAGGAAGGAAGGAAGGAAGGAAGGAAGGAAGGAAGGAGTATCTCAGGGAAGGAAGGAGTATCTGAGGGAGGGGAGGAGTATCTGAGGGAAAGGAGGAGGAAAGTGACAGGGCAATAAAAATATAATGACGTGTATGTATGAGGATGCCATGATGAAGGCCTTTAATGCAGAGAGAGAGAGGGAGAAGGAGAGAGAGAGAGAAAGAGAGAGAGAGAGAGAGAGAGAGAGAGAGAGAACAATAATGGAAGGGAACAATAAACAATACCAGGTACTCACAGAGGCCAGGAATAGCACCTGACCCTTCCAGACTTAGAAATCCCATAACTCAAAGGGCACTGGGGTCACTGTCCAACGAGTCTTGAAATAGCTGTAGGGAATCCCTAAAACAACTTCCGTTCTAACTCCTCCTATGCGTCTGGAATTAACTATGACCCAAGCTTCTGTGGGGGATTTCCTTAACGAGGATAATCTATGCAGGAAAATCTACCCTAAACAGGGCAGCACCTTCTGTCATTGACCATGACGTAAGAAGATCCAAGGGGGAGCATTTTCCTTTACTTGGTTGTCTTTACATCTTCACAGCAAATTCTTCTCTCCTGTCCCTAAGTTCATGCCCTCGGCTGCAGCCACTTCCACAGGTGCTGCCATCCCTCAGTGATGTCAGAATCCAGGTTTTCCAGCTTTCCAGCATGGACTGAAAGTCGGTGGATCCAGGAATCCCACAGGTCTTCAGGCTGGGACTGGGGCATCCAGCATCATGGATGCGGAACCTCACAGTCGCTGGCATCTCCCACGTGAAGACTGCCGTTGTTGGCCTACCCAACCCACATAGTGTAATGTCAGTCGATCTAATAAATATGGAGTGTTACATGTTCCTTCTATTCATTCTGTGTTCCTCTAGAGAACTCTGCCTCATTACAGCATCATATAAACAAAACCCAAACACATAATACCATTTTCACGTCATTTATCTACGTCTGGAACAAAGGTCAAAAATGTTCGTGGGAATACACAATATCCAGGACCAAACAGGCATGTTTCACTGTCTGGATTGAACTACGCGTTCCCAGCAAAGCAAGGAAGCAAGAAAGCAGAAAAACTATAGCCCATAATTAAGAGAAATATTTAAATGAACCCAGTCCCAGAGAAGCATGTGAGACTGGCTACCTGGGCCTGTTTCCCCATGGTGTCTTACAAGGCATCAGCTTCTGGGTGGTCCTGCCTGGAGCCAACCCAAAGGGCAGCCTTTTACATTCTGCTCCGCAATTGGTGCAGAGAGGTTTTTGTTGCTTTTTTTTTTCTATTGTTGTTGTTTTGTGGGGGGTTTGTTTTGTCTTTTGGGGGTTTTTTGTTTTTTAGTTTTCCACGTGATGACTTTGTAAATTTCTGTTCTTACATCGTGGTTCTCATTGCTGTGATTGGAGCACAGGAGAAGCCTTCCCGCTATCCACCTGCCAGTTCAGGACCCTCCCCCACCCCCGCTTTCAATCACATTACTTACCCTCTTGATTGGCCTCTCACGCCTCTCACTCCTCTAAGCACTGCCTGTCTTCCTCTGAATTTCCCTCTCCTTTCTTACCTTTTAAATGTGTGGTCTTTATAGGGATCTATATTTGATCTTTTTTTCCCTCTTAATCCACAGCAGTGGTTTTTTAAAGAGACATATTAAATCTGGACACCCCTGGAATTTTATGATAATCCAGAATTATTTTTCAACTATGAAAAAGATATTCAAAAATTGATTTAATATTTAAAAGAAGAAAATAGGATTGCAGGTTGTCAAACTTTTACAATAAATGTAAGTCTTCAGTGACTTAGATTGTAGCTATTATGGTAGTATACAATGTGTACAAGAAATAAACAGATAAATAAATAAGAAATGCTCTTTAGGGGATCATCCAAGTCATGAGACATGTGTTCATGGCTAAGTGTCAGCAAAAGAATAGAACATATATAAATAAACTCAGTTCAGATGAAGGCTTTGGTGTTTTTTCCATTAACTAATATTTGGAGACAATACTATGTTGTCAGAGACTACTCATTCATTTCCTGGCCACCCAGACCTGAAATAAAACTGTATTAATTACAACATGGCTTCACCAATTAGCTCATGTATATTTCTAGCTAACTCTTATATTTTGAATTAGCCCCTTTTTATTAATCTATGTATCACCCTGAGGCTCATGGTTTACCAGTAAGATTCTCTAGCATCTGTTTCCTTCAATGGTTGCATGGCATCTCTCTGACTTTACCTATTCTCTCTCTCTCTTTCCATATATATATATATGTTCAGAGTTCCTGCCTGTCTCTATTCTGTCCTGCCATAGGCCCAAAGCAGACTCTCTATTAACCAATCGTAATAAAACATATTCACAGCATACAAAGGGTAATCCCACATCACCTCCTTTATTTCTATCTAAATAAAAAGGAAGGTTTTAACTTTAACATAATAAAATTACATCTAACAAAAACAGCTATCAAGCAAGAATTATAGTTATAATATTTAGCCCATTTACATTTGACAAATAAAGGAAAATATTCTACCATCTATCCTATCTTTGTGAGTCTAAAGTTTTATATCTAATTTTATCTTTTATAGTTATAACTATCTTTCTTCAACTCTATCAAAGACCCCAGAAGGATATAATATTACCTAAATAAACAGAAAGTGCATTGCAAGCAGCTTCCAAAACTCTAGAAATGAGGATATCTTACTGCCTGAACAGTCACCCACATTTCTTCTGTAACATAGGAGCATCCATCTTCAGCCTAGAGACCTACAGTATCTGGCAGACTTTTCCATAAAGCAGGAAATTTTAATGACAGTTTTGCCTGTATTGGAAGTTTGTCAGTCACTTAATTCTGTGTCCTGTAGAATGTCTGGCAGACTCTTTCATGAAGCAGGAACCCTAAGGACTGTCTCACCTTTGTTAGGCAACTTCAGCAGTCATTTTTCTATGGGTCCTACATGTCCAGTTCATACAGCATACCATCAAACAGTCCAGGAAAGAGCAGTTTCTTGCCCAAATGACTAGCCTCATCACATTGAAGGAAAATTTCATCACAAGTTTCTTCAATGGCCATCAACCTCTCTGAAGTCACTGATGTTGCCAGAAGCAGATATGCCTCACTGCCAAGACAAGTCTAAGTTCTTAAAACATTTTAAATGCCATATTCTGTGTGACTTTGAAAGATTTGAAGAATATCTATTCATCTGAAATTTATCTCTGTACATCTAGAAAACCTAACTAACATGACTACAAGTTTGACTATTATAAGTGACTATATATTAATCTGTATTTCTTAACTATACATTATATTTTTAAATGAGCTACATAAACACAATATCTCAAACAAGAGCAGAAATATATATATATATAACTAAATTGATCTTAAATTTGTATCAATAGACCAAGATCCATACTAAAGCAAACTATTCATCTCTGTATTACACAATCTCCCTTTAAATGAAAACAAACATTTACAAACAATATTAGGGAGTAGTTTTCTCCAAACTGCTTCATGCTTTTTGTTGGGCAAAGTATTTGGGGGCATTCACGGAGACCTTTCAGAGGGTCTTGATCCATCAAACCACATTAATCTGAAAGGAATGCACAGGTTCCCATCCTCTGGGGAAGCAAAGCAGAACCTCTTTTACAAAGTAACATATCCTTAGATACAAATTTTAACGTCAAGATACCTTTAGCACATATATGTTGGTGTAACTTAACCTTTTCCAGAATCAAACGTCTCTCTGCAGTCAAAAAATTTAAAGGAAGCACAATAGTATACATAATTCAGACCCCCTGTGTGTATTTCATCTTACCTAGCTTATTTTTCTTTACTCCTTTAATCTATGACAGTGTGTACTCTTTGATGTTACTTTTACTATTGCTTTAAAGACTTTGTTTCACTTTATAAAACTATTTATTTTTTGTAACTGTCTATACTCTTTTTTTCTCTATCTCAAGCCTACATACATTTTATAAAACATACTATGTCTCATTCAGAGGTTTATTTCTATCTGAATTCTCTTTATTGGATATCTATAACAATTTTCTGACCAGAAGCTCCTTTAAAATGTGCTGCAGGAGTACCTTCTGCTGCTTCAACCAATAGTCACTGAAGCACGAGCCCACAGTGCTGCGGGAACACCTTCCCTTCCGTCAGCCAATAGCTGCTGAAATACTAGCCCACTGGGGCGTGGTATATTTCTCTTTAAAAGAAGAGTGGCAAGCCTCAGCTCGGCCTCTTGGTTCTGGCGCTTGGTTCTGGCCCCTGCTCCAGCGACTAGGCTTCCTTCCTGATGGTTTATATATGTAAGTTTACTCCCCCAAATAAATACCCCTTTAAAACATAACTGGTGTGGGATTGATTCACCATTATTTGGTGCCCAGGGTTTGGTTTAAGAACCACCCCACACCCCCTACCCCCGGCTCAGCTGCCGGCCTCTGGCTTGGCTCTCTGCCGCCAGCTCTGCTTGGCTAGCTTGGCTTGGCATGAGCCCTCCCTCAGCCATAACCTCCCTGCCTCCCAGGATACACAAGTTCGGACAGTCTCTGCCGGCCTACTTTGCTGTTCTGCACGGATTTTTAAATTTTTCCTTGCAACGTGAGTCAAAGAGCTCACAGAGCAAGCTCCCTTTGAAGTTCCAGCAAGCTGTTTGAACCCCCCCCCACCCCGCCATCCGCCATAACTGATTGGGAGTGCTGCAAGCAGCTTGACCCTTAATCCCAGCACAGGGACAGGGGGTGCAAAGCACTAGGCCTCTTTAGCAACAGTGCAGTGGCTGTGTCACGACCCTCTGCATCTGGTTGAACAGTGTGGCAGGGCAGGAGAGCCCAGCCGGGGTAGGCCAGGCTGCCTTGTTTATTGGCCACTAGAAGCTCTCTGACCTTTTGTGCTCTGTGTCTGGCCTCTGGATTTTCTCTCTGTGTACATCTGACCTCTCAATTGACTCATTTTCCCCAGTTTTTGAACAAATAACAGAGCAGATTTTAAAATAGGATTTGTCGTGAGGCCTACAGTGGTTCCAGTCGCGACTCGGAGACATCCCCATCTGGTGGCTGACAGGTAAAATGGCAGGTTTCTTTTTTAATGGGACTCTAGCTGCAGCTTTTGCTGCCACTTTGGTAGAAATCACAAGTGGCCTATATGCCTATGGAGGTACCTCGATTTACTGGTTATTAGGTTTTAGTTTCCTTCTTAATGTTATATCATTGTGGAAATATATGACATTAATTGATAGGATTAATACTGTGATAGGCAAAATTGACTCCTTATCTAAGGGCACTAAGAAGTTACCTGAAAGGATCCAAGCTGTTGAATTTGACTTTGAAAAGTTATCACAGAGTTTTGATAAGGTAACAGACAGAATATACCTCCAGGATGGCAATTTACATGATATCCAGGGTCAGTTCAAAGAGGAGATACTATCTTTAAAAGGAACCATTAAGACCTTGGAGTCACAAGTGCAGAATGGGGACCAAAAAAATTGATACCTTAGTGAAATCACTAGAAACACATGTAGGTCAGGAGATTCAGGATTTAAGAGAGGTGATGATACAAAGATTTGAAATGATTGAAAAAATTATTGGAACTGATGATCCGGGTGAGAAGACACAAGGGCAGGATACAATGCCACCACCACCACCTGTTAGAACTGGCTTACCCAGGGTTTTAGCAACATACCCTGTAATTTATTCTGACAAAGCATCAACTTCTAAAGGCTCAAAGGGAGCCAAAGAATCTAGATGGACACCAGTAGGTATGAATGACCTAGAGGAAATTAAGCAAACCATCGTTAATTATGGCTTGCACTCTACATTTGTTAAGGAAATGATAAGGACTTGGGCTTCTAATGTCAAGGCTATCCCCCACAATTTCTCACAGTTAGCTTCAGTGGTCCTTGAAGATGGACCTTCCTTGATGTTTGGAGTTTATTTCAAGGAAGAATCCAAACATACGGAACAGCAAGGAAGAGCAAAAGGAGTAGAGGTTTTACAGGATCAAATTCTTGGCATAGGAGCTTACGCTGATCCACAGGTCCAAGCTCTTTATGATGATGAAGTATTGTCTTTATGCCACAAGGCAGCTTTAAATGTCTGGGGTAGATTACCAGAGCCAGGAAGAAAGGTAGAGTCATATACTAGGGTTAGGCAAGGACAGGGAGAACCCTATACTGACTTTTTGCAAAAATTAATTAAGGCTCTGAGCACAGGAGTAACAGACCCAGAAGCTAGATGACTAATTCTTGAATCACTGGCTTTTGAAAATGCAAACTTAGACTGCAAAAAGATAATTGGGCCTTTAAGGTCTAGATCAGCACCTATGGATGAATGGATTCAGCATACCATGAATTTTCAGACCTTAAATTACGATGATGAATCTTGGGTAGGAGAAGCAATTTCCAAAGCGATGAGGGGACATCAACCTGCCAAATATTTTAATTGTGGTAAATTTGGACATCTAAAAAGGGATTGCAGGCAAGGTATTTCTAGGAATAACACTTCATCTGGGAATGGCAGGAATAGGAAACCTCGGCCTTCAGGTATATGTAGGAGGTGTGGTAAAGGAAGACATTGGATGAATGAATGCAGATCAACAACAGACAGACAAGGCAACCCGATACCATCGGGGAAACTCCCTGAGGGGCCTCTCGCAGGCCCCCAAGCCAAAAGTGGCCCAGTCATTCCCAGTAACCGTGGAGGACATGTCACACCAGGAAAGTTAAAAACTCTAGAAGCTTCTGTACAAGATCATAAGGTTCTAAATGATGCAAATTTGGAGGATAAGTCAGAAATTCAATTAGGAAATAAGAAACGTATATTTTGGCAAACTTCTGTAAATGATCAGAGACCAAAGCTGAGAGTACATATAAATGGAATTGTGATTGTTGGCTTGATAGACACAGGAGCAGATGTGAGTATCATCACTCCAGAATCTTGGCATCCAAATTGGCCTCTTCAAGAGGCAGATGTTCAATTACTAGGAATTGGAACCATATCTCGAGTTAAACAAAGCACAAGATAGGTTCACTGTATTGGGCCAGAGGGTCAAAGAGGAAAGTTAAGGCCATATGTAGCTGATATTGCAATAAATTTATGGGGCCGTGACCTGCTGCAACAATGGAATACCCAGATTAACATTCCTGCAGTCTCAGGAAGTCATGATTCTGGGAAGGATGTAATAAAGTACTATGCACAAAGGTCACCAGCCATTCAGGCTGCACAAGAACATAAAACAACTAACAAACCTTTAGAGGTACCTACAGCCCTACCTTTAAAATGGCTAACTGAAAAGCCAATATGGGTTAAACAATGGCCTTTAGCTGGAGATAAATTGCAGGCTTTAGAACAATTGGTACAGGAGCAATTAGATGCTCGACATATTGAGGAGTCCACTAGCCCTTGGAATTCTCCTGTGTAAAAAAGAAATCTGGCAAATGGAGAATGGTGACAGATCTAAGGGCTGTCAACAAGGTAATTCAACCTATGGGTCCTCTACAGTCTGGACTTCCTCTGCCTTCTCTGTTACCCAAAGGATGGCCTCTTATAGTTATTGACTTGAAGGATTGCTTCTTTACCATACCATTACAAGAAAAGGATAGAGAACAATTTGCCTTCACAGTGCCTACTTATAATAACTCCCAGCCTACTAGGAGATACCAGTGGACTATCCTCCCACAGGGAATGCTCAATAGCCCCAGCCTGTGTTAATACTTTGTAAGTTAGTCATTGGAAATAATACACAAGCACTTCCCTAAATCTAAAATATACCATTACATGGATGACATTTTGCTATCCGATTCAAACATAGATACTTTAGAAAGAATGTTTGAGGAAGTAAAGATAATTTTGCCTAAATGGGGATTACAAATTGCTCCTGAAAAGATTCAAAGAGGAGATTCTAGGTTACAGAATAGGTTTACAGAAAATTAGGACACAAAAGGCACAAATTAGGAGAGACCGGTTATGGACTCTTAATGATTTTCAGAGATTGTTAGGAGACATTTCCAGTCTACAACCAGCTGTTGGGATAACACCTGATCTAATAATTCATTTAAACAAAACCTTAGATGGTGACAAAGATTTGAATAGTCCCAGAGAATTAACAGCTAAAGCAGAAAAGGAACTGACGATGGTTGAGAAAAAATTACAGGAGGTGCATGTAGATAGGGTGGATCCAAATCTTAGTTGCATTCTAGTCATATTGCCTTCCAGAATTTCTCCTATGGGAATTTTAATGCAGAGGGAAGTTACTATTTTAGAATGGATCTTTTTACCACACAAACCAAGTAAAAAATTGAAAACTTATGTAGAAAAGGTCTCTGAATTAATTATAAAAGGTAAACTGAGACTTCATCAACTAGCAGGTATAGACTCAGCAGAAATTATAGTGCCTTTTACTACTGGTGAAATAAAAAAGTTATGGGAAGACAATGAGCCATGGAAAAGGGTTTGTGCTAATTTTTTGGGAGAAATTAATAGCAACTATCCAAAAAGCGGTAGACTTAACCTTATAAAGAGAACTTCTTGGATTCTTCCTCGAATTGTACGTGATGCTCCAATAACTGGAGCCTGTACATTTTATACTGATGCTAATAAATCAGGGAAGGCTGGTTATAAATCAAATGAATTGAGTAAGGTGGAACAAAGCCCTTATACTTCTGTCCAGAAGGCAGAATTATATGCCATTCTTATTGTGCTAAGGGATTTTAAAAAACCTCTTAATATTGTTACAGATTCACAAGATGCAGAAAGAGTTATCTTGCATATTGAAACTGCTGAATTTATACAAAATGATACAGAGTTGACTTCATTGTTTATCCAGGTACAAGACATAATTAGGAATAGGCTTTGCCTGATATACATAACACACATCCGGTTCCATATGGGTCTGACAGGTCCTCTAGCACAAGTTAATGCAGAAATTGTTCAATTATTGATTGGAAGCATGTTGCAGGCCTCAGAATTTCATTAAAAAAATCACGTCAATAGCAAAGGTTTAAAGAAAGAGTTTTCCATTACATGGCAACAAGCTAAGGAGATTGTAAAGAGATGTCCTACTTGCTCTTTATATAACCAAACACCACTACCTGCAGGGACTAACCCGAAGGGTACTCAAAGGAATGAAATCTGGCAGATGGATGTGTTCCATTTTGCAGAATTTGGAAAATTAAAATATGTATATCACACCATTGACACTTATTCAGGCTTTCAGTGGGCAACTGCATTAAGCTCAGAAAAAGCTGACTCAGTAATTACACATTTATTAGAAGTTATGGCCATTATGGGTATGCCTGCACAAATTAAAACAGATAATGGTCCAGCTTATGTCTTTAGGAAACTGAAACAGTTTTTGCTTATTATAATATTAAGCATGTTACAGGTATACCATACAATCCTACAAGTCAAGCAGTCATAGAAAAATCAAATCGAACTATAAAGGATATGTTAAATAGACAGAAAGGGGTGGAAAATGCCCCCAGAAATAAATTACATAATGCCTTATTAACCTTGAATTTTCTTAATGCTAATGAGAAGGGAACAACAGCAGCAGAAAGACATTGGATAATGGAAAAGTCTGCGGAACTAAATCAACCAGTTTATATCAAGGATGTGCTGACCTCTCAATGGAAGCCAGGAGATGTGCTATGTTGGGGAAGTGGTTTTGCTCTCGTTTCCACAGGAGAAGAAAAATTGTGGATACCATTAAAATTAATAAAGGTTAGATTTGAAGAGAAGAAACCTCTTGGAAAGGAGAAATGACAGCATCTACAATGATGATAGCCATACAGGTGGTAAGAAAAACATAGAATGGGGGCAAAGTTCTGTTCTTATCTCCACAGGAAAACATTTGTCTTTGAAAAATTCAAGGAACCCTGGATGTTTGAATACTGACAGATGGAAA
This sequence comes from Myodes glareolus, assembly GCF_982192425.1. Classification (NCBI taxonomy): domain Eukaryota; kingdom Metazoa; phylum Chordata; class Mammalia; order Rodentia; family Cricetidae; genus Myodes; species Myodes glareolus. The sequence goes on along the minus strand of NC_142041.1, from coordinate 60,558,438 downwards.
AATACTGACAGATTGGTCCAACTACCCAATATGAATTATCAAGAAAACGGAATAGGTTCTGTGAGTATGAAGCTCTGGAATAAACTAAATCATATTTCTGAATTTATAGAGCTGGTTTTGGAGTTGGACTCTTAGCTTGGTCCCTCTCTAATTCCAAGCCTGTTGTTAAGAGAAAAACCCAGAGTTTCTGGAGTTTCTGTCTTATGTCTTATGTCAAGAGCCATGATATGAGACAGAAAGAAATAGGAGTTGAGAAAACATCTTTGCTTTTTTTCATATCTATTATACTTTTCATTGAATATGTCTATCATACCTTTCATTGAATATATGTTTGTATATGTCTATATAATTAATGTTTAAGTTTTCCACAATGAGCAATGAGTTTTTTCTGCACTGACATTTGAAGTTTCCAGGAAGAAGATGGGACCCCCATAACAACAACTCCACTCGATTGATATGACGTCATGATACTGATAGTGCTACTACAAGTCCTGTTTCGGGTATCAGCTGCACAGATGATTCCAACTTGGTTAGCTGAAATGATGCATGTCTTGTACAGCATTCTGGCTAGACCTCCACAAAATACTCAGAGACTGTTTGCAATTTTAAAAAGACATTGATCTTGAAATTTAACCATCATTTTACTTTCACAGGATCCTCCAGAAAGAACCTCACCCCCATGACAGCTGGAAGTAATTCTAGAGGACGATGTCCCCTCTCTCAGCAAAGTTTGTCCTCAGGTTTAGGAACAATATTTAGGGATTGATTATAATTAGTATACGGTTGAAAGTTGGGAAAGGAATTTTATAAGCTCAGGGATCTTTTTGAAAAAAAAGAGGGAAAATTGGATAGATAATAATGGTATTTGTGAGTTATTGTTTATAGATAATTACATCGGCATAGATTTTTGTATATGGATACAAAGTTAAATTATATTGAATATTGTATGTATGCATGCTTCTACCTGTTTAAAACATTTTTTATGTATTGATATATATTGTATTGATATATGTATACCATATTGCAGTGTACATTTCTGCCTCTGATTAAGATACTCATATATTGTTTATGTATTGATATTTATTGTTTACATTTGGAGGTCATTGTCCTCATTTATTGCACAGTTGTTTATTCTCTTAGTCTTTAAGCTAGATACATGTTAAGAATTGTAGATCAATAGTCATCTATGTCTGTCATATTTATGGCTAGACTAATCAGGTTCTTTAGATACATAGAGATTATATATAAATAGCCTACAACCTCTTTGAAGAGCTGTAGAAAATGGCATTTAATTTAATCTTAGAGTTCTGTGTAGTGAGACACAATCACTCCTAGCAACACCGACCTATTCCCGAGAGATTGTTGAGCACCAAAGACACTCCACTTGGAACTTGTCTTCTTGACAAAACTGGCCTCTAGGCAAGGAACTGCCCATACTTCAACTACTGACAAATACACAGTATCCGGAAATGGATAAGCAGAACTGTCAAATATTACCAAGACAGGGTAAGACAGTTTTGAAAAATCTCTTGCCTGTTAAAATCCGGAAATGGATTAAATCCAGAAATGGATAAACAGAACTGTTAAATCTTGCCAAGACAGGGTAAGATGGTTTTGAAAAATCTCTTGCCTGTTAAAAATAATCTGTCAGTTATTCTAGGCCTTAGTCAAAGTTGGTTGCTTCAATGCTGCAAACAGGTCTTTGGTGATTGCCCAAGTAGCCAGTTGTCTCTGTGATTTGTTGCATGTTTTGGAAGTTCTTTGATTACACTTCCTAATTACTCAGGTAACATTATTTTCCTTCTCGGATCTTCTATGGAGTTGAAGACTAGATAAATGTAGCTACTTTCCTCTCATGACTTGGCCAAGTTATTTATTATACAAGACTTTAGCTAGTTAGAATAGGATATTTGTACTTATTGTATATAATTTTGTAGGTTTGTACTTACTGTACATAATTTCATAGTAGGCTTAGAACTCTCTTACTTAAACAAAAGGGGGAGGTGCTGCAGGAGTACCTTCCGCTGCTTCAGCCAATAGTCGCTGAAGCACAAGCCCACAATGCTGCGAGAGCGCCTTCCGCTCGGTCAGCCAATAGCCGCTGAAATACCAGCCCACTGGGGCGTGGTATATTTCTCTTTAAAAGAAGAGTAGCAAGCCTCGGCTCGGCCTCTTGGTTCCGGCGCTTGGTTCTGGCCCCTGTTCCAGCAACTAGGCTTCTTTCCTGATGGTTTATATATGTAAGTTTACTCCCCAAAATAAATACCCCTTTAAAACATAACTGGTGTGGGATTGATTCGCCATTAAAAATGGTAAGCAGCTTGGTCACAGAGGCCCTGGATTCTGACTCCACCTCTCTCAGCCTTTCAATGTGGTAGAAGTACTTTTACCTCCAGCTTTGGGACTGTCAGGTGGGAGCTGTCCCCACTACCTCAACTCTGGGAAGCAGTTGGCCCATGCTGCTACCAAGTAACTTGTAGCACACTGCACACAAGCCCCATTCAAGTGTTCAGCCACCTGATAGAACCTGAGCTGTTTGTGCAAGTACCTCAAACCAGGAAGCCTTCTTAAAGGAGCCATGCAGTTTTTCCTGCTATCACTGAGTCAAGAAGCCTTCTCTTAGAGGAGCCATGTCTCTTCTTGCTGCCAGCAAAACAGCCTATCTGAAAAACAAAAATGAGGAAAAAATAAAAACAAACAAATAAACAACAAACACAGCTACCAAGAAGATGCCCGTGGCGCCCATGGGTATAGAAGCACATTTTTTTAACGTTTTCTTAGGTTTTATGTGGATGTATTTTACCCCACATTGGGTGCCATTTTGTAGTCACAGATTGCTCATTCATTTCCCGGCCACCCAGACTTGAAATAATTACACAGAAACTATATTAATTATAACACTGCTTGGCCAATTATCTCATTTATATTTCTAGCTCACTCCTATATCTTGGATAACCCATTTCTATTAATCTATGTATTGCCATCAAGCTTGTGGTTTACCAGTAAGTTTCTCTGGCATCTGTCTTCTTCAGCAGCTACATGGAATCTCTCTGACTCTTCCTACTCTCTCTATATATCTCCGTTCAGATTTCCCTCCTAGCTCTGTTCTGCCCTGTCAAAAGCCCAAAGTAGATTCTTTATTAACCAATGGTAATAAGATATTCACAGCATACAATGGGAAATCTCACATCAACCAACACTGTGTTCACGTGTTTGCATTTTCAACTATCTGATATATAGGTAGCTCCTTTCATGAGTAGTTGGACCCTGGGGGCACAAGAAGTCTCTGCCTACACTAAACATAGTCTAAGACATGGGAAGGGAGACAAAAGCAGAGAAACCATTCTGGGACAGATGAGGTTAAAACTGACTGTAGTAACTGACCTTGTAAAATTTTTTACAATCACCGAATTTGCGCATAGGTACACCCTCACCATACAGTTTATACACAGATAGCAAGTGGGACAACCAGACTAGGAGAATTCTGAGAAGGAAGGCAGAGATGCAGTCACCATCCAGAAGCAGAGAAAGCAATGAGAATGTCTTACTGAGAAAAGGTAACCAAACCACATAGCTAAACATAGATAAGAATTATGGGTTAATTTAAGTTTTAAGAGGTATTTAGTAATAAACCTGAACAATAGACCAAACAGTTTATAATTAATATAAGCTTCTTTGCGTTTTTTTAGGGACTGAATGAATGGCTGTGGGGCCAGGTGGGACAGAAACCTTCATCCACAGAAGGGGCTTTCTCCTCCGGTACCTTCCAAATGTTAGGATAACATTTCCCTCCCAAGTAACCACACACACCTGTACTACAACTTCAAGAGATTGTCCAGTAATATTAGGTTCACACTTCAAATTACTGTCTATAAAATCAAAAGTACTTAAAAAGGAGGAAGTCCCTGAGAGATGGGACTTTCTTCCTTTTTCCTAAGAATTAAAGGCTTCTTTAAGAGCAACAGAAAGAAAGAAAGAAAGAAAGAAAGAAAGAAAGAAAGAAAGAAAGGAGGGAGGGAGGGAGGGAGGGAGGGAGGGAGGGAGGGAGGGAGGGAGGGAGGAAGGGAGGAAGGGAGGAAGGGAGGAAGGGAGGAAGGGAGGAAGGGAGGAAGGGAGGAAGGGAGGAAGGGAGGAAGGGAGGAAGGGAGGAAGGGAGGAAGGGAGGAAGGGAGGAAGGGATAACTTCCTCCCAGTGGTTTGTCATATATGTGGACATGACTTACATAATTTACCCTTCTTCTTCTAGATCCTCCCAGTTCCTACCATGCTCCCCTTTTCTTTAACTATTATCCTTACTAATATTTGAATAAGTATATTCTTCTGAATCTATTTAGTGTTTGTCATATGCATGTTTTTAGTGCTGATCACTTGAAATTAGATAACCAGTTAAGGGTCCATCACTGGGAAAGGCATATTCTCCCTCTCTCAGCAGTCATTAACTACCTGTGGCTCATCATAGGACCTTGAGCAATTCTCCCATCCAAATTGGGATGATGTCAGTTGGTTTTGTAACTATTCAGGTCTTGATTAGACACCCATGCTGTTGAGAGCTCATGGATGCAGCTTCTTTCATGTCATACACACATGACAAATCACACAACAGATGTCCTGGTCTTCTGGCTCTAACAATGATGTAAGATGAAGTTTCCATGATGTTCCGTAAGCATAGGTGTAAGGGTTGTGTTGTAGGCACGCTAGTCAGGGCAACCCATGGTCAGTGGGTTTTGGCAATTTGACCAGCTATGGCTTTCTGTAATGGCCTGCCTATGCATTTTATTCTTGTTTTAAGTACTAGGAATGTTTATTCTTAACTTCTGCTTTTCTACCTTTCTTCTGCCTTTGCCATCCACTGCACCCAAGCCCTAGCATCTAGATAAACTAAGTCTATTCAGGACATGGACACATAGCAAAGATCTTGGGGCAAATTTTGAGGTAAATAAAAGTTATGTGTGCAGAGACCCAAATCTAACCCTGGACCAGGCAGGAGTCTAGCACAGTAGCACAGCAAGTGCCTGAAACATCGCAGGACTGATGGTGGCAGCTGTGGCCAAACTTTCATCTTCCTCCCTCGGGAACTCTGCTCACACGCAGGTGTTGTCCTGAGAAAGCCAGCAGCCCTGACTTCGAGGGTCATGAACCAAAACCTAAACCTGGTGTGGTATGGTGTGTGTGTGTGTGTGTGTGTGTGTGTGTAAGTCCCGAGCAGAAGTGTCTGCTTGCTCTTCGAGCTGCAGAATCACTGATGGTTAGGCACAGGTGCTGAGACGCAAGGAAAGTGAGACGGATGTGCATCTCAGGTGTTTCCCGCAGAAGGTACCCTCCCAGGAGCCAGGAGTCAGCTTTACAAACGCCTCCCCACGACAAACCAGATGCGCAGTTCCTGCCGGCATAGTGAATCTCAACCTGAGTCACCCAGAAGAAATACAAATTTTATCAAAAACAAAAATTAGACAAATCTCAAGTTTACAACAACAACCTTTATAATAAAAAGATGACATTTTCTCATTTTTTAAATTGTGAACCTTGCTTGGTATGTTGGTGAGATATTTCCCTTTCTTTTATTTATTTGCATCTTCAATATTCAGTGTATATTGGACCCCAAAGCACTTAGCCGTCTATGCTGCACGTACGCTCCAGCCACTGTTGGCAGTATCCTTTACACAGGGCTGTGCTGTATTTTCTAAGTGTATGGGGAATTCTTCCAGCTAATGGGACAGTACTGTTCATGGCGGCTGTGGACAGGGACATCTCTAAGGCTCAGGAGGGGAGCTGCACACCTAGATACACTCCCTAGAGTTTTTCTGCAATAGCTACATACTAATGCTTTTCGTGTTGCCCCAGGGAATAGAGGAAATGCCTGCCCTCACCCTGCTCATGTGACCCACCCATCTCCAGGGGTTCATACCAAGGCCTTACTACAAAGCTAGAAGGGAGGGGACAATGAATGGGTCTGCTTCCAATGGTCTGTTCCGGTCACCCCAGCTATCATCTCTGCCTTTTAAGTGTTTTCTAGAATAAGCGCTTCTCGGAGTTCTACGTCATCAGATTGTTTCCTGTATACCTTCATCTCTCAATCTCATTTATCATGACAGAAAGTCTTTAGAACTTTTATTCTCCTTTTATGCTCCTTTTAATTTAAGTTTTTCTTTCTTTACTTCCTTCCTTCCTTCTTTCTTTCTTTCCTTTTCCTTTTTTTTGGTTTTTGTTTTTTGTTTTGTTTTTTGAGACAGGGTTTTTCTGTAGCTTTGAAGACTGTTCTGGAACTCACTGTGTAGGCCAGGATCACCTTGATCTCACAGAGATCTACCTACCTCTGCCTCCTCAGTGCTGGGATTAAAGGTGTGCACCACCACCGCCCCTTTTTAAAGTAAGAATTAAAGAAGTGTTTCACTTTTGAAATGAAAGAATTTCTTTTGGGGAGAAAGTTTCTAATGAAGTCACACACACACACACACACACACACACACACACACACACACACCGTCCTTCCCCGTGTCATTCCCTGTCGCTGTCTTGTTCACCTTTCCCTGAATAAGAACCCTTATGAGAGCCGTGGGAATTGTTTGGGATGGGACTGTAAACCTCAAAGCAGTAAAACATCTCTATGCTAGCCACAGCCCAGAGCAAACGTGAAGTTAGAAGAAAAGCCACAAGCACTATCTTGTATGCTGACAAGACAAAGTTCTAGAGGAATAATAAAAGTTAGCACTCAGTGACATTTTCCTGGGTATGGATTCTCACATAGGCAGTTGCTCTCAAACTTCCTTCTCTAGCACAAAAGGCTAAGATGGAACTAGGGGCATGGCTCGCTGATAGCCATTTGTCTGGCACACGCAAGGCTTAGGTTCTAGGCCCAAAATTGCATATTCATTCTCTACCGCTCCATTTTATAAATAAATAAATTCTACTTTTAAATTACATATGTATACTTTAAAATGGCTGAGTCTAATGCTGTGTGCCTGCCATTCCCATGGAGGGTAAGACAGAAAGATTGTTCTGCCTGGAGAATGTAAAAGGCACCACGTCAGCCAGGGCTATACAGCAAGACTTAGGCTGAAAAATAAATAAGTAAAAGGAAATTACCAAAAGAAAAAGCAGGAAGTCAAGAATGAGGCAGTACACTCAAACATAGTCATGTTTGTTTCATATGGAACACCAACCCCCTCACCCACCACTGCACAATTAGAACAAATATTGCTAAAATTGTCAAGCCTGTGAACACACACGAGAGACCATAGCATATGCCTGCTACAAATCTATAAGCTCTTGAAGTGTAGGCATATAGAAATTGATTGTGTGTGCTTTATTAAGGCAAAAATAAAGGCTTCATTCATTATTTACCTACAATGTGTGGTAACACCAAAACAATGAAGAAACAAAACAGGCTCTCGGGACCATTGGGCTCACAGTGTGATCTTGCAAGGAGGATGAAAAGTCAAGCATGTGAACACTGAAGAGGGGACAAGTCGGATAGTGCACACACGAGGGACAAGTGTTAGATAGTGCACACACAGGGTACAAGCCTCAGATAGTGCACACACGGGACAAGTGTCAGATAATGCATACACGGGGGACAAGCATCAAATAGTGCACACACAGGACCAGCATCAGATATTGCACACACAAGGAGGGGACAAGCGTCAAATAGTGCACACACGTTACAGCAAACTGTAGCTGCAGACTAATTCGAAAAGCAGAGGTGGTCTGTGATCTCCTGCACACATGTGCAGCCTGAAGAAAGGAAGGGATGGAGCCACTACTGGACCAAAAACAAAATGGAAAAGAAAGGATAAACGAAATGGAAATGTAGTAGAAACCATCAGGGTTTGTAAGGGTTTTCATTCACAAGAGAGAGCAGAAGGAAAAGAGGGACTGGGTGCGAGGAGAGAGGAGAAGGGCAGTTCTCTGGAGAATGAGCCAGTTTCCGCAGGGATAAGAAAGCAGCCTTGATCCTCAGCACTGAGGCTGGCACAGTTTCCGCAACTGTTTAGAGAAATGCAGCGTGCTCCCCATCATTAATCTTTTCTAAAGAAAGGCTTTGTTCTGCACCTGTATAAACAACCCAGATTTTTAAAACCTATATGCTTGCCCCTAATGTGTGAGCGTATGTATTATAGTGATAGCTTCAAGTCATCTATAGGCAACACCTCTGCTCTACATCGATCTGCGGGCACCCCGCCCCCAACCCAACCCACCTCCTTTAGCAGAGACAGGCTTGCCTACAGTCAAGTCCAAGTTCAAGCTCTCTTTAAAAAAAAAAATTAATCCATTCTCTGCTAAATACAGCTGTGTTTTCCCAGCCCCCCAAATCTGAAGGCAGAGGGGACCCTTTTACTGAGTTGTCTCTTAATGAGTTCCTCTCTCACTGCTCCCCCAAGCAAAGACAAAATGCACAAGACAACTTCTGAAGTAGGAGCAAGCAGCAGGGTGTGTGCGGAGTATCCCTAAGGAGGAGGCCTGGCCTGCAGGATGAAGTGATGCCTGGGGCTGAAATCAGTCCCTGCTAGCCACCTGTTACAGTGCTTCAGGTTCTGGGCTCTGGGATTGGTTCTGCTGTGAAGACTAGAATTTGCGGGGCAGCTTCTGCCTCCCATGCATCTGCCTGTCCCATCCTCATCTGGAACCCTTGAACCACAAGAGTGGCCAACTGCGCCCCAAGGAGAAGAACTCAGTTTCCTCGTTGTCAGCCAGGGAAGTCATATCCCAACCCCTGAAGGGAGCGATTCCTTACAGGTGCCCACAGCAGAAGCTCTGGTGGACACCTACCACTGACTCAACAAAGCCCCTCCCCCTGAGCACACAACGTGACTCCCTCCAACCTCAGAAAAGAACCCAGAATCTCCTTTTGTTCCAGCTAGGCTTGGGGAAAGCAAGGTGTTTTGTTTTGAGTTGAAACACAGCACAAGTCAAGGCGCTGCTTCATTATCGATTTCGGTCTTTTCTCTTTTTCTTTACTCCTTCCTAATTTGATTTTAGCGAGGCAATTGTTCTGACTTACTATTCTGCATTCAAGAACTTGCTCCTCAGTGTAGTGCCTAAAATGGTCATGGGTTCCCTCGCTACCACTCAAATAGTCGGCAACTGCACTATGGTGCTGAGAACGAAATCACTGTGCTTTGGTACACTTACAACAGTGGAAAATAACATCTCGGTGACTGATGTGTGGGGAGTAGGCGTGTGACGACTGAAATGCTACACACAGCGTCAGGACTATGTATTTGTTATGCTAGTGATATTGCAGGATGGACAAAATATTGTGTACGTTGAAGATGCTGTTTGAAGATAAAACGAGTCAAAGGAGAAAAAAAAGCGCTACGTGAATCAGAAGGCTATCTTGAAGGTGAGGAGAAAAAAATAAGTCAAGCGATTCATAGGATGTTAAAACCGCTCCTTGTGTTTTGCCCTTGCTCTGCACTCACTCTGAGAAGCCTTGGATAAACAAACACACATCATGCGTGTTCATCTCGAACAACAGTTCCCGTGGAACAAACTGGGAAAGAAACTGCGGTGGGTACGCTCGGATTCTTAAGGGCCCACTAAGACCAGCTGCAGATGGAAGTGGGTTGAGTGGAAAGAAGGCCTTTTTCCATTTTTACCCCCCAAATCCCACTTACCTCACACAGATACTCTTAGGGTCATTGTCGGGTCTAGAGGCCCAAGTCTGGGCTTTGCGCAGACGTTCCTTGCCCCCGCCCCACTAACCGCTCAGCTTAGAAAAATGATCCCCACCCCTTCCACGCCCCCGCCCCACCTCTTGTTCCCCTTTCAAACCCCCTCTGCTTTGCCGGGGGTGGTTTGTCCCAAGGAGTACAGATAAATAGTCCTGTCAAAAGGCGCTGCTTGCGGCTGTACTTTTGGGTCCAGAGTCAAGTTCAGAGCCCCAGGCTGGCGGGTCAGCGGCCAGTCGCGCCTGCTCCAAGCGCCCGGCTCCTTGGGGACCCGATCTGCGACGGGCCCGGGTCTCCGCTACTCCTCTGAGCTCTCTCACGCCCCATCCTCTTCCAGTGAGCGGAAGCCGGAGTCGGCGAGACTGGCCGGGGCGGAGGAAGGCGGGCGCGCGTGGGCGCCGGGGACTAGGCGATGCCCACCGGCTCGGTGAGTGACCCCGAAGACATGGAGGTGAGAGGGCTGCAGCGGGTCTACCCGACCCCCGCCTCCAAGAGGCCACCTCTGCACGATGCCGAGCACGGCTACGTCTCGCCCAGCGACAATTCTTCCGCGGAGGAGGAGGACCCCGACGGCGAAGAGGAGCCACGCTCTTTGGGAGCCGCGGGCGTCCCGGGGAGCTGCAAGAGGAAGCGGCCCCGTGTGGCTGGCCCCGGCGGCGCAGGTGGCGGTGCAGGTGGCGATGCGGGCGGCGCTGGTAAGAAGCCGCTCCCGCCCAAGGGCTCGGCCGCTGAGTGCAAGCAGTCGCAGCGGAACGCCGCCAACGCCCGCGAGCGGGCCCGGATGCGCGTGCTGAGCAAAGCCTTCTCCAGACTCAAGACCAGCCTGCCCTGGGTGCCGCCCGACACCAAGCTTTCCAAACTGGACACGCTGCGCCTGGCTTCCAGCTACATCGCGCACCTGCGCCAGCTGCTGCAGGAGGACCGCTACGAGAACGGATACGTGCACCCGGTGAACCTGGTAGGGACAGGGACGCGGCGCGGGTGGCCCGGGGCTAGCAGCCCTGAGCGAAACCCGGGCGCAGGGCTGGGTCTGCCCCAGAGGAAGAGCCAACAGAAGGAAGGTTTCTAGAGCCGGTGGTGAGGAATCTGGTTTAGTGGCCCCCCAAATCAAGGCAGTAGGAGTCAGCCTTTTTTCTTGGAGAAAAATCATTCGGGCTTCTAATCAGTGTCCTGGTCCTTTGCCCAGTGACAGCTATTCGTTAACACCCTACTTCCGGGATAAACTGTGACTCCCCATTGCGAGTATTTCTGCATTTAGCCGAACGGAAAAGTCTGAGATACACAACTTTTTCCAGACAACAGCCTGGCAGGTTTGAATCAGCCAGCGCTGTTCTTTTTAAAGTGGGAGAGAAAACCTAACTCTTTGAAAAAGTTTGAGTGGTTTAAAACAAAGCAAAACAAAACACTAATGGAGGATAGTTTTCCCAGACGCGATTGTCCGGAAAGTCCCTATCTAACCTGCCAGCTTCCTGGCCTTGGGAAAGATCTCATCCAAATTTACTCTTATGGGGGAGGGGACATTAAATCACAGAATCCTAAACTCGCACTTTTCACCGAAAAAGCATGCTAATAGAAGAACAAGATGCACAAATTCCTAGAACGCTAATAAAAGCCGGGGACCTCTGGGGAGAGCGGTTTCGTTTTGAGCTAGTTTCTCCTCCGTATCTGACGCTCATTTCGATTTTTCAGACGTGGCCATTCGTGGTCTCTGGACGGCCGGACTCTGACACCAAAGATGTTTCTGCAGCCAGCAGACTCTGTGGAACTTCCGCTTAGAAGGACAGCAACACAGCTGATGGATTATGTTAAATCGGGCCAAGGAGGTCCTATTGGATTCCGGACCTTCTCATTTTCCTGGGCCTGTTAACAGGACGGGTGACTATCCTGGTGGAGCGCAGGTGGACATGGCTGCCGCGGATCAGCGCAACTGTAGCGGTTTCGTGGGGAGAAGTCTCAGACTAGATCCAACCTGGGGCATTAGCTCTTAGCTCAAACCATGCCGTTTGAGTCCACTGCAGAAACGGGCTGGTTTTTAAGCTAATGACGATTTTCCCTGTGGTTTCCCTGCGCAGCCAGGTCCTTCCCTGTGACCTTGGCTGAGCACTCTGGAAAGGTTGGAAAAGCCCATCAGGGACCTATTTCTAAGTTTCGGAGGACAGTGTCAAACTCCCACCAGCAAGTTCTCTTTTAGTGGCGGTACATGACGAGATAGTAATATATACCACCGGAAGTCGGTTTTGCCCTCAATCCCTCAGGGTTGGGGTCTTCTTCCCGAGCTCCCTTGTCTCTCTGATCAGTGTTAGGCCTGCCATGGGTCTGGTCTCCACTCAGTGGACCCAGCTGTTTTATTTGGTTCTCAGTCTCCTCCCCACCCACACTCTCCCCTGAAGTCTTATCTGACTGCCCATTTTGTGACATGCACTTCATGCCTCTAAACAGGTCACTCCTGCCACAGCAAAGCCTCCTGTGGGGTTCATGTTCTCCCCCCCCCCCCCCCCACTATTCTTCCTGGTCCAAGGACTGAGCATGGTGGGCGGTTGGGGCTGATCTCTCTACCCAATGACCTGCTGGCTTCTACCCAGTGCATGGTGCTTGGTGGTCCTGGCAATGCTGTGGTGACGCTGCTCTACCATGGTAACGAACATATGTAAATAAATTTATTTTTTTATGAACAAAAACATGCGTTGTGAAAATCTTTTCCAAGACTGTTTGGTCTGCGAGCTAACTTTAAACGGGAAGGTCTCTCCTCTCAACAGGATGCTGAGCTATTACTGGCGGCAGATGGTGGAGGTCCAGTTTAGTCAGATTTCCAGTTTCTCTCTCTTTCTCAGCTCCATTCTGATCACAGACGTATGAAAGGCTCACCCTGTAAGCCCAGCTGGCTCCAAATTCACAATCTTCTTCATACTGCCCCCTTAGTGCTGGGATGATTGCCAGAAGGAGCCACTACATCAGATCAAAATACTCTGCACTTCTGATCCTTCCAGAAGTAGGAAATCCTGGAGGGTGAAAACTGGAAGCCTGGTAAGGCTGATGTATTTTGAGGTCAGGGTTGACTGGGGGCATCCATACACTACTAAAATAAATATAATATATTAATTCATAATGAATTTTCAACCCTTACTCTTTGACTCTCTCTCTCTCTCTCTCTCTCTCTCTCTCTCTCTCTCTCTCTCTCACACACACACACACACACACACACACACACACACACACACATTTCCAACCTGACCCACAGCCCAGTGTTTAAAACTGTAAGACCTTCCAGAACACTGCACCATTCCCATCCACGGGAGGCTACAGCTCTAAGATCTGACTGGCAGAATAAAACTATAGGAAACCAATTTGCTTTTAGCAAGTTCCTCCCACCTCATTATTGTTGTTTTGAATACCCACCACATTTGCAGCCTTGTTGTCTTCCATCTTCATTGCAACAGCAAAGAAGTCCGTGATGTTTTCCAATGGACAGATTTTCTGAATACATTTTGCAGAACATTTACAAAAGTGTGAAGGATAAAAGTACCTAAATATTTGCTAGACTTAGATTCTGCCTTTGACTTCATCAATGGTAACACAGTTTTCTTGACCAGAGAGAAAACACAGCTGGATTTTTGTTGAAACCTGGGGAGCATGACTTCCTGTTTGGAACTAAACCAAACCCGACCTCTAGAGAGCTGCCTTCTCACACCATCTTCTGCTCCTGGGGTCAGCCAGAAGCTGGAGGGTTGGAGGTGACATTGGTTTTTCGGTGGCATTATGTTCTTTCAGGTGAAAGGGAGTTCCAATGACTAGTGGCAGGAACCCTAGGCATGCTGAAACATATTTCAGCTGGACAGCAGAGGGTCAGGTGCCTGCTGCAGCCATATCTCAGTGAACGTGATGCCCAAAGGTTACAGCAAGCCGGGTCCTTTCCACGGCCCAGTATGGTGGTTAGGAACTGATGTCATCTGGTGCAGGAGGTGGCTCACAGGCTAGTAACACAGCACTGAGCAGGCTAGTGCAGCAGGGCCCTCTTGAATATAAAGGAACCCTGGCTATAGAATGAGTCCCTGTCTTAAATAAAATTAAAATATGAAGTAAGAATGTTGCTAAGCATGGTGTCTCATGTTTGCAGTCCCAGTACTGAAAAGGGGAAGGCAAGAGGATTGCCATGAGTTCTAGACCAGCATGGCTTACAGCATAAGACCCTGTCTGAAAGAAAACAAGACAAGCAGACTTTAAAAATAATGTGCAGGCTAGTTTTATGTCAACTCAACACAAGCTAGAGTCATCTAAAAGGAGGAAACCACTGAGCAAACGCCTCTATAAGATCTGACTGTAGGGCATTTTTAAAGTAGTGATTGATGGGAGACCCACATCATCGTGGCTGGTGCCATCTCTGGGTTGGTGGTCCTGGGTTCTAAAAGAAACCAGGATGAACAAGCCACAAGGGGCAAGTCCATAAGCGGCACCCCTCCACGACCTCTGTATCAGCTCCTGTCTTCAGTTTCCTGCCCTGTTGGAGTTCCTGTCCTCATTTCCTGCAGCTATGAGCAATGATGTGGAAGTGCAAGGCAAATGGACCCTTTCCACCTCGACTTGCTATTGGTCGCCATGCTCCAGCGCAGCAATAGTGACTAAGGCAGAAACTGACATCAGGGTTGTGGAGTATTGCTACAACAGACCTGACCATGTCTTTCAGGGAGGACTGGGGACGGACTTTAAACTCTGGAATAGAAAAGCCTTTGAGAGTTGGGAGCTCAGTGGTCTGTTCTGTGGGACGCAGAAGATAAGAATAAAAAGAGCAAGGCAGAGGATGGAGGCCTGGATTGCAAAATTCCAGAAGGACACTTGAGAGTCACTTAAAGACTTTTATCAGCGTTGTTGCATATTTTGAGTTAAGAACCTGTGGTTCTGGTTAGCTGGGGCTGAAGAATTGTCTGTGATTAACAAGAAACTAGAAGCACTAAAGTAAAGCCTTTGTTTTACTGGGACAACTGACAACTTTACTGGGACAGCTCAGCTGGAGCTGAGAAATCAGCGGAGATTAAGCCTAAAAGGAGAATGTTTTCTTAATTAGAGATTGATGGGGGGCATACCACTTTGGGTGAGGCTGTCCTTTGCCTAGTAGTCTTGGATTCTATAAGAAAACAGACTGAGCAAGACACAGTGAGCAAGCCTGTAAGCAGCACCCCTCCATGGCCTCTGCACTCTTTTTGTTTCTGTTGCTGTTCTTTGTTTGTTTTTTATTTTCTTTTCTTTCAGGTTCCTGCCCTGTTTGAGTTCCTGTCCTGACTTCAGCGATGAACAATGACGTAGAAGTGTTAAGTCAAGTTTTCTCCCCGAGTTGTTTTGGTCAGAGTTACAGCAAATGTAACTCTGAAGTAGACAAGTAGAAAGCCAAATTTTCTAAAGAGCCTGTATTCGTCTAAGTTTTTCCACTACACTCCATCCTAGCCTGCTTCCCCATCTGCATGGGGTTACGAGCAGGACCTGCCTCCAGAGAATGCTTCAGGGGTAAGCGCCAGATCAGAGTCCAGCAAATGCAGTATTTATGTGCTGAGAAACATGGGAAGAGCTCACTGGTAAAGGAAACCCAGAGGCAGAGGAGAAGTCTTAGGCCAAGGGCCGTTTTTAGGAGTCCAGCCACTAAGATTGGCTTCCAAGTCAGAAAGTGCTGCTGTGTGTCACCCCAGCTGCCTGGCGGGCTGGGCGAAAGACAGCAAGGTGATCACCAGCCTGAGCTAGAGAACAGTAGCTTATCTGAACCAAACAGATAAAGGAAAACCAAGAACAAGCAAAGAAACAAAACCCCACAGGGAAGCAGACTCAAGTTTGAGAAGTGAGGATCACCATTGAAAAAAGTCTCAGAAGAGCAATCCAACAAACAAAAGAAGTTGTATTGAATGCAACAATAACGCACATTTGAATAAAGAAGTAAATGGAGCTGACTGTCAAAAACCAATATTAAAAATGGGTTTTTTACTCATAATCCTAATTTCTCAGGGTGCTTCAAGAGCAAGCACAGAGACTTTGAGCCACCGACTCACGTAGGCAGAGTGCTGGGACTACGGCCCTTGAATTCATTTCTACTGGCAATTTGGGTGTCATTCTGTAATTGATATAAAAGAAAAATGTCTGAAGAATTTTCTGCCCCATGGTTTCATTACGAAGTTTATAGCAAGATTGCCAAGATGGCACAGTTACTGCCCAGTATTCATGGAGCCTTGGGCTCCAACCACAGCAGCATATGAATTCAGGTGCGTCACCCACCTTCAATTCTAGCAGGTAGATCAAAGTCATCTTCTGCTACTCAAGGTCATCAAAGCAAGCAACTCCAAGTGAGACAAACAAAGTAAACAAAACCTAAAAAGGAGGATTTCTCACGAGCCCTAGACGAAATCGCTGAAGACTGGGGGAAAGATTGTGACTGGGAACAAAGACCTCGAAGCTGTCCTTTCTATGCCGCCAGGACTCAAACATGCTGTCTCATAAAGAAACATCCCAACGCTTTCTCCACGCCCCCACCACCATTTTATTTTAGACAACTGAATGGGAAATATAGGAGTGGGAACTGGGAACTGAGCGGAGGCGGCTGGGTGTGAAACAGGGAGAGGACCACACGCTTGGGATCCTGCCAACTTGGTTCTGCTCTGAGAGCAAAGCTAAGAGGAAAGGCTGATGGTGTTAAAGTTGCTGAATGACGGATGGATGAGTAAACTGAAAAACCAACTCTGCTGGGGGCTTTCTGGGGGGACCAGAGCATCCTAACTAGTGATGGTCTGGCGCTGCTGACTCAACAGAGAACAAAAACCCCCTTCCACACACTCCTCCTAAGATGAGTGTTGTAGGGCAAGTGCTCTTGGCACTGTAATTTTGAAAGGCTGAGTGCTCCTTGGTCAAGGATGCTGATCTGATTTCATATTCTTTTGCTTTGGCTTTCAAGTTCAATCTCACTTTAGTCTGGTGGTTCCTTCAACAAAGAGCAACCGTGGTGTTTGGAATTTTAATGGGATTTTAATAGGCACAAGTTTTCTGCTTTGTTTTGTGATTTAAAACAAAAGGCTCCATAGGAGAGATGGAGGAGGAGGAGGAAGACACCCCCTTTCCATCAACAGAACAACAGAGGGGAACACACTTTATCTCAGCCCATACCAGGAGATATTTTGGTTGATTCTTCTAGAAGATGTTAAAATGATGAGTCAGAAAGTCATTTTAGTCAATAATAGTAAAGCCAGGTGAACTCACAACTGACTTCTCTCTGCCAGGAATTGAACAAGTGACTCCTTTCGTAAGAGAGCATCTGTCTCCATCTTCTTTTGGTGGAAACTTCCTTTAGTAAAGATCCATTCACTGGGGCAACCAAGGATTTCTCTGTCAGTTTTCACTAATGGAGAGGAAAGAAGAATAACCCCCAAAGCTACCAGAACTCAAGAAGATAAATTATCAGGCGGGAGTGCAGAGCTCCAATCCTGGCAGTGAGAAGTCAGTCGTGAGTTTATCTGGGTGGAAGCTGCCGAGGCTGAAACTCACAGTAACCAGTGTCTTTGTGCTAATCTGTTTACCAAGTTACACAGATCTCTTGCTCTGGCTTCTTTCTGGGCCTTTTTTTGAAGCCATTACTGCCAGGGCAAGACCTGATGGACCAGTTGCTCAGGAGGCTGGAATGGGAGCAAAAGTTCAAGATTTCTCTGGGCTATAAAGTGAGTTCAAGTCCAGCCTGGGCAATTCGCTGAGACCCTATCCCTAAATTAAAAGTAAAAAGAAGACTGGGGTAGCAAAATGGGTAGAACCTGATAACTTGAGTTGAATACCAGAATCCATATAGTGGAAGGAGAGAATTAGCTCCCTTAAGCCATCCACTGACCTCCAGATATGTGCTGTGACATGCTGTGATATGTGGGTGCCCACACATATGCACACACACACACACACACACACACACACACACACACACACACACATGTAAAGTGGCCCATACTTGCTTAACATGTAGAAAGTCCTTCATCTTTCCCTTTTACCTAACAGAAAGTTTTATTTGGAGCCACATTAGGCTCTTTCGTTGCTTGGGAAAGGAGAACTATGGAACACCTCATGGAAGCATCTTGCCTTTGAGAAAACACAGTATCGGTATGGAAGATTTCCTCTTTGGCAGCAAAAGAGGAGAAAAATGGGAAGCAAGAAGTCTCTAACTGGTCTTTGATTGTTTGAAAAGAGCTGTGCTTTATCCCTGCAGTGTTTGCAAAAGGTAAGACCTGGAAGAAGCCTTGATGCCCATCAACAGATGACTGGATAGGAAAACACGATACACATACATAATCCAATCTTCTCCGACTGTGGAGAAATAGGAACACACGGGATTTACAGGAAAACGACTGGAACAAGAGCTCATAGTGTTAAGCAAAATAAGATTCAGTGATACAAGACCGCATTCTCTCTCACCCTCACATATGGGGCCTAGATTTACATTTCTAGACACATAGGAAGTGAAGGGAGGAAGTAGATGATGTGAGGGGAGAAGGAAACCAGAGGAGGAGGAAGGAATACGTGTGTCATGAAACCCATATATATAAATACATATATATGGGTCATGAAACAATTGCTTTGTGTGTTAGCCAAGACATTGAATATTTTTGTATCTTTTATTGGAATTTGTAAATCAGCTTTCTGAAAAAAGAGATCTTCCAGAGGACCAGAGTTCAGTTCCCAGCACCTACTGTAGGGCAATTCACAACCGCTGTAGCTGTCGCTCCAGAGGTTCTTAGGCTCTCCTTTAGTTTAGGAGGGCACCTGCATACATGTAAACATGCACACACACATGCACACACATACACGTATCAATAAAATTAAGTCTTTAAATGAAAGAGATTGAGCGTTTATCCTGCCCATGCCCTCTGACTCCCACATGTCTGAGTCACAATTTCTGACTCTGCATGTGTGATCTTAGGTGTCCCAGATGAGACAGGGTGTCCATGACATACCTCCTCACTGACCACAGCCCTAACTGACAGGTGTGGAATAGAGTAGAAAAAAATGAGACCTTTATAGGAACAGACACAATGCTCACTAAAGGTTAATTTTTAAACATCAATGTCTTGCTTTCCTTATTATAATAACTGAGATATCTTTGACCGTGACCTGCAAATGTTCTGCCCTTTCCTTTTGCTACTTGTACCGACTGGTTCTTTCCTGCTAGATCTGATTTTCCTAGATTGGGCTCTTTTGCCACTAAGAAGAAATTTTCACTTGACTTCATCTTAAAAGTGAAGATCAACCCAGCTCTCGGGAGGCAGAAGCATGCTTATCAGTATGAGTTGGAGGCCAGCCTGGTCTACAGAGTGAGTTCCAGGACTGCCAAGGCTACACAGAGAAACCCCGTCTCAAAAAAAAAAAAAAACAGAAAAGAAAAAAAAATGAAGATCATAGGACTCCTTATGGAAAAGTATGTGTGAGATTAAAATCACATTTCAGAATGCAGGAAAGACCACCAGATGTGAGAAAGTCACTGACACAGCTCGGTCAGCTTCTCAGAGGCCAACTTTGGGTGTCCATCAAAAGACATCTACGATGAACCAAAACCGCCACAGCTTTCCACAACCACATCTCCAAGTGAGGCTGGAATTCTAGCCAGAATTAAACACCACAACAGAGTGAAGTGAAGGAAGGTGGGTGCAAGTTGTTGTGTCTTAATAATCTAGATGGCAAGGGGATTTCCAAACTAGATGTGTTATACGGAATACTTAAAAATTACAAAACCATGCCAGTCCTCCCATTAAAGTATTTTGGATTTTTTTTTTCATTAAAGCATTCAGTTAGATTCACTTTTGTGATGGCTGAAGAACAATTATATTTTTGCCTAGGTTTAATTTCAAGTTCAATAGATAGCAACAGATGTAAGCAAAAGCTGTCTCCAGTCTGCCTGTGGCTCATTTTCCAAAGCTGTGTAGAGACCAAAGTTCGAATGAGATTTTCAGGATCACCAGCCTACGCAATTCCCAGCATTTCTCTGGTAAGTGGACAACCTTGGTAGGACATAGAGTCTTGGTGGGATCTGGAAGCAATAGAGTTCAGGGTGCTGGTTTTGATGCATAGACTTTCTGTCTGTGTCACCTGCACAGGGGCAGAAATGCTGTGGGGACAGAGGCCATGCTGCTCCCCGAGGCTGCGCACAGAGCAGCCTGGCACCGTTTTCTTCCCTTCAGCCCAGCTCTCCTGTCTCTTCCTTAGGCCCATGAACTTTCAGCCTTAGCCTCAGGACTGGCCGGCTTTAAAATGACAGCAACAGTAAGTACCAAGTCTAGACTGCAACTTCACTTGTCCATACCTGGTTAAACTACTTTTGTAACATTCAGTTGTCCTAATTAAAATTGTGTTTCAGAAAACCTAGGCAGCATTTCAACCCGTTCTCAACAAAACATTCTTTGATCTGTCACTTTGGCAGGTGGCTGACCTGTTTTTATTCTTGAAAATGTTCACTAATGAAGGACACTGTTTCTTAAACTGTGGCGGTTTCCCTCCATCAGGCTACTACATAACTGAACGTGGGGGTTTTCAGTAAACGAGACCACGCAGAATCAAGCCTGTCGCGAATCTCCAGCGTTTCTGGCAGTGCCGGCTTGTTTTGCCTCCCAGAACCTTACTACGGCCGTTGTTCATCTTTCTGCTTGAGTATTTGTGTGTGTGTATAAAACATTTTCACTTTTACGGGTATATTCTGGGAGGGGGTGGGGCATATAGAGGCCTAAGGGTAACGACAGGTCCCATCCTCAGTTCTCACTCCCTTTATTCTGTCAAGATTTCTCACTGGTTCCGGAGCACACCAATTCCAACTACGCTTGCTAGCCAGCCTGCCTCGGGATCCCATCTCCGCTCATAAGGACTAGAACTGCAGGCAGCTGACATGTCCACGGCTGCCCTTTTCCATGGATTCTCTTAGTGCGATCTGTGGCTCTCACTTTGGCAAGGAAAGGGTGTTATCCACGGAGCCGCCTCCCCAGCCTGCCTTGGTTCTGAACACACAGCGTGTATATGCTGCCACACCACGTAATGTTCAGGTCGGACATCACCTGAACTCTTCTGCTCAGATTCGAGACTGTCGCCTGGGAGTTCCAGTGTTTTCACTGCGCATGCGAAGGTCTCTTCTCTTGCAGGACCATATTGTAAATAAAAGCTGGTAATGTTTGCCTACAGCCCTCTCTTTCTCAGTACCAAATACATCTATCTTCAGACTACATCATGTTAGAATGTTTGTAAAATTATGTTTGAGTTGCTGACTTTGAATTTCATAAAAATATTTGATGTGTTTTGGCTTGGGATTATGACATTATTTAACAGTTTCTGAAATGGCCCTAATGTGGGTTCTCACAAGGTTTCTGAATAATTCAATATTAACAACCAATAATAATAATCAAATTTGCTGTGAATCTAAGGTCTCATTTTTTATTGTGTATTTGTGTGAATGTCATCAATTTATATCATCCACAAATTGCTACTGATGTCTGATTCCCCAGGGTGTGTTCAGAATCTCTGTTTGCTCTGTCACGCCCAGCAATGATCTCTGTGTCACTATTTAGAAGGTAAAAAGAGGGAAATTAAAAACACTATGACCAGAATCATTTACTAGCAGGTGCAGGGCTGTTATTCAGACGACTCTGAACTCACCCAATATGAGGGAGACCAGAAGATAAATGCTCTGTTCCATGACAGCTCCTTCAAGGGTTGCTCTACTCTATACATGCCATTCTCTTGAGCCTTCCGGGGACCACTGGTGGGACATTCTGAGAACTTGACCCACTGGATACCCTTGGCAAGCTCTCCTTCCTCCACGTCCATTTCCATGGAAAACTAGGGTCCTGGGTGACATTCAGCCTCAAGCCATACTTCTCAAATGAGTGTTCTATTTCCTGCAACGCTTCTGAGAAACCTCTATTACATCTCCCTATTCTGTTTGTTTTGTATAATACAGGGTGTTTGGACGCCTCCAACCCAGGAATGTCCTAATCTGTTTGGTGATGCTGTTAAAAAGAATCTCATGATTGAGTAATTAAAAAAGAACAGAGATTTATTTTTATGGTGTTAGAGACGGTGAGGTCCAAGGTCGAGGGCCAGAACCTTCTAGGGGCCTTCTTCATGCACCACCTCAGAGTGGAGGGCATCAGTGAAGGAGCAAGCAGCAGCTGTCAAACTCACAGCTTCAAACCCTTTCGTGTTTTAACACTGATCCATACTTTTGGATAGAGCCCTGGTGGTCTAAACACCTCCCTCAAGGACCCATCACCAGCACTGCCTAAGGTTAATGACAGGTCCCGTGATGATTTAGCTCCCAGCACATGTGTTTTAAGGATGCACACCCTAACCATACTCCGTCTGTACTGAAATGTTTTGGCAGCAAACAGAACCTCTTGGGCGTTCTTTGACTTGTTCTGTAGAAGCCAGCAACCTCCACACAGTTGGATCATTGACTCTAAACTTCATGCTAAATTCATGTCTGTTCTAAACATGCCCACTTGATGAAGGCACGAAGGGTCTATCTGAGTAAGCTACAAAACCCAAGCACAACAGTGATGAGATTGAAAGCTGTTTCACTTGGTTCATCTTGACTGTCACTTGGGTGGGATTTAGAATCACCATGGCAGCACACCTCTGAGCGTGTCTGGAAGGATGCTCCCGGGAAGGTTTAACTGAAGAGGCATTTTGTTCATCTTGACTGTCACTTGGGTGGGATTTAGAATCACCATGGCAGCACACCTCAGAGCGTGTCTGGAAGGATGCTCCCAGGAAGGTGTAACTGAAGAGGGAAGACTTACCTCAAATGTGGTGGCTCCACTCTGCAGATGGGGGCTTTTCACTGCCTTAGCAAGGAAAACTGAGCAGAGCACCAGTGTCTAGGTCTATGCTTTCTGTCTGCAGACACCATATGGTCAGCTCCTGCATGCCGCCGCCATACCTTCCTGTCCATGGTGAACTGAACTCTCAAATAGGGAGCAGAATAAACCCTTCCTTCCTCAAGCTGATGCTGCCCTGCATTTGGTCATGGCAAGGATAAAGTGATGAATGTGATAACTAATGCACATTCTAAAGAACAGTTTCATTAGTGTCAAAAATGTCTCACATGATATTTTTATAGACCCTTTAGCAAGGATGCTATGATTGTGTTTGACTTGCCCTGGAATGAAAATTAAAGTCGAAACAAAATAGGTCAAAAGCGATATCCAAATGAAAGATGTCCTGGGAAGAAGGTACCTCAGCCAGGGTTGTCTCTGTGTGAGCCCTTGGAAGCCAAGGCATGCTGAAGCTGAAGTGAGGCCTAGAGAGCTGCCCCCTTCACATGGGTGTCGCTTTTTGCCCTCCTCTGGCACCTTGCATTCTCTCTGTTTCTCAAACTCTGTTCCTTGGACTCCCTGGACCTCATCTTTCAAAGTTGTTCCCATCTTCAGAGGGGACTCTCCTTAGCTGGAGCCCGGGGTGGCTCTGCTTGGCTTGGTTTGTGGCATGGGCTGACAGAATCAGAAGACAGGCGAGACTAGGAAGGAGTCTGGTAAGCGGCTTTCCATTAGTAATTATTGTGATGAAGTCACGGACTGGACGTGGGTGATGAGAGACTGGAAAAGGGGGACGGTGATTGTGAGGGCCAGACAGAGGGCAGCAGAGTCACCATGAGTCATGGCTGACCGCTGACGTGTACAAGGGCAAGATCAAAATAGTGCAGAGTTTAGAAAATGTACCATGCACTACGGGATTCTGCTGCATTGGCGTGGAGAGACTCTTATCTACCTAGACTTATTGCTAGGGTGGAGTCATCGGAAGGGAGTGCTGACCACCAAACCCTGTTCAGAAGAGATTGAAGCTTGAAGAGCAGACTCTGGCCTCGGGTCTGTGTGAGTATGACTTTTCTCCTTCATTGCTCCCAAGCACCTTCAAAGGAGAAAAAGAATGTATTTATCTGCCATATCTATAAGAGTGTAACCCCAACTTATGTGCTAGGAAGTAGATGAAGAACAGATAATCTGAAAGATTATTTTTGGTTGAAAGGAGTACTTTTTGGTCTGATTTTCCTCTCTCCTTTGTAAAATGGTGTTAATTTGGCGAAGTTCTTAACTTTTAACTACTTGACATGGTTATCACAGATCCTAAGAAAGAGTGAAGTCAGTTATTAATACTTACCATGAATTCTAGTCCCCATCTAACTGCTTGAATGATTTCTTAGCTAGAAAAGGAACTCACTAGCTGAATGCAGGCAATAGAAGACAAAGGCTTTAAAATAGGAAGAGATGCACCAAGGCTGTGTGAATGGTACACAGATAGTACCGCTCCTTCTAAAGACTCTCATTCGATACAGCAATATGTCTGATTATCTTTGTGTAAACATAGGGAAACTAAGGCTCATAGGCTTTAGGAATGTGACAGTATCCACCCCCTGATACGTGGTACTCATAGTTTAAACCTATTCCTTCTCATTCAGAATCCCAGCCTGTCTCCAAAGGCTTGTTAGCCAGGAGCAAGAGGAAGAAGGTGGGAAACAATGGCCACCTAAGCCAACCTCTCCCTAAGTGCTAACTTGAACTTCACCTCGGATATGAACTCACATCGGCAGAAGACTAGTTCAAAGGGTTTAGAGCAAGATAGAGTCAGAGCTACAGCTCAGTGGAGAACGCCAGTCAAAGTCACCCAGGAAAGACTCTAGTTGCCAAGCAAATCTTTCAGCTTTGTTTTCCTCTGGTGTAGGTGGCTTGAAGTCATTCATTCTATCTGGACTGACTGGAGAAGAGGTGCAACTTTGCTCAGAATTTTGTACATGTTCCCGGAGATCCCAGCAACACGGGTAGGAAGGGGCTGACATGAAGATCGCTAAAGAGATGCTGGAAGGAAAGCAGAGGTAAAATCCCAGCTGCCTGTCTCCACTGCCCCTAGACTAGCCAGGTAATCTTGTACGTAGGTAATTGTCTACGTGGGCTTCAGATAAAGACACTGGGGGCTGGAGAGATGGCTCAGTGGTTAAGAGCATTGCCTGCTCTTCCAGAGGTCCTGAGTTCAATTCCCAGCAACCACATGGTGGCTCACAACCATCTGTAATGAGGTGTGGTACCCTCTTCTGGCCTGCAGACATACACACAGACAGAATATTGTATACCTAATAAATAAATAAATAAATATTTTTTAAAAAAAGACACTGTCTGCTGGTCACACGTGATCCATATTTTCCCACTTTCACCAGTGGCAAAGAGAAAATATGTTTGAGTTGAAGGAGGGGTTACGGTAGACTCGCTGACTCCACATCAGAAATCTGGCATTTTTGTATGTGTGGGGACACCTGTGACACATTTCAGAGAGTCACAAAGTTAGAACCCTTCAGAGCTAGAAGGCCCCACCTCTGCAAAATACAGTTTGTCGTGTGTTTTTCACAGGACTCTGAAGCTGACGGGAATACAGACTGATCCAAAGACTTGATGGAATTACCTAGGCACATAGTCAGGTGTAGGAATTTAAAATTATGATCCCACAAAGTAGGTCACTGCTAAGAAGGGTTTGTGAGAGAAATCTGGTCCCAAGTAACCTCTAAAGAGTAGGCAAGGCTCTGAGGTCTTTGGAAATTGGCCTCTGGCTTCTCGTCTGTCTTGGACTAGAGGACGGCGCTGCCCGAAGGCTGGGCTTTCACCTTCTTCTCATGATCTGGACTTGATCAGCTTCCTCTCCTATCTCTCACCTTTCCCTTCCCATACTTTATGCCCTACAGAATTCAAATCAGCACCCTACAGTCTGATTTTCACTACAGTCAGTAGTGAAAGACCCTCCATGATGTGGAGATAATGTTTGATGGAGTCTAACACCTCGTCATGAAATGCATCGGACACAAGAGAGGAAAGGGGAGCTTCTACCACACCAAACGGGCATTGCAAAGAACCCACCACCGTCATGATGTCACACTAAATGGGGAAAAACAAAGGCCAAGGAAATGATGTCTGAGTTTGCCATGCTATTTAACATGCCATTGCATGCTCCGGTCATAAACCAGAGTGAAGTACTTATTAAACATAGACAGAACCTTGAACGTCTTATAATTTTGATACTATATAATGCTAGCTGCTGTTACTGTTACACTGAACAGATGTAGAGAAAGCTTTATTTAACTTATAGTCTCTGGTCAGTGGGTACTGCTGTCTCTGGCCTGGGGTGATTCAGTATGTCACTTCAGAGAGAGCGCAGAGGAAAGAGTGTTCCCCTCAATACTGAGTAGAGACAGAGAAGAGGATCCACTGGGGTCACAGTCTCCTCGGCAAGTAAATGCCCAGTGACGGAAACACCTCCCATTCAGGCCCAATTTGGGGACCTTCCAGATCCAACTGGAGCATAAATGAGGGTCCAGACGCAAAGCTCACACATTGTCTGGTTCCATTTACATGAACATCCAGCATAGATAAGGCCCCTGGGATAAAACACAGACTACCCGTGGGTGGGTGCGGGAAGGGGGAGATACTGCTTGGTGGTGGTTAGGGGGTTTAGCATGGAATGTTGGCATAGCCCGAAATCAGTTTCACTACCAGTGTAATCTGTTACCAGATTCAAGAAAATTCGGGGTCTCTTGAAGGCCACCTCCGCAGACAGTCCGTCAAATGCTCACAGGCCCACCTTTTGGTTCCTGGGACATTCTGTCACTCAGGACAAGCAGAACTGTAGTAAGCCCAAATTGCCAGCGACTGAGGCCCCTCAGAGCCCCTTTGAGAGCACAGCTGTAGTTGTCCTTAGCTCGCCACCTTGTGCTGAGCACACAAATTGCAAGCGATTCTTAAGAGATGCTCAAGGGATCCTGTTTGTCCTCGCGATTCTTAAGAGATGCTCAAGGGATCCTGTTTGTCCTCACAGAGGCTCCACTTTTTCTTCGGGCCCAATGGATATAGATGAATAAATACAAGGTTTAGGGTGGCACTCCGTGAGGCCACAAACTAACAGCAAAACAGTTTGAGCTTGGATTCTCTAGTCCACAGATCCCGAAGTCAAGCCTGG
The DNA here is from genome assembly GCF_982192425.1 of Myodes glareolus. NCBI lineage: Eukaryota > Metazoa > Chordata > Mammalia > Rodentia > Cricetidae > Myodes > Myodes glareolus. The sequence continues at coordinate 60,531,790 of NC_142041.1, read as the reverse complement.
GTGTTGCTTAGCCCCTTGTTGCTGAACCAGGACAGGACAAATGCCTGGGAGGAGAAGCCAACCCAGAGGCTTCAGACACAAGTGGACTTAGCAGGAATCATCACAGAGGCCCCAGGGCCTACCAGAATCTCCACATAGTGCTGGTGCTGATGGGGTCCTAGGGAGCAGAAGGGAACTCCGGCGGCTCCAGCTCTATTCCTGAATATCAGTTTACCCAGTCTCCTCCAGAGGGGGCGCCAGCACAGACAGACTGTGTCTCCTCATACAAGCCAGAGTCATTCTTCTCCTTGTATGAATTCTGTGTTCTAACCAGGTACAGTAAAGCAGAGAGAGAGAGAGAGAGAGAGAGAGAGAGAGAGAGAGAGAGAGAGAGAGAGAGAGAGAGAGAGAGAGAGAGAGAGAGAGAACACATAAAGCAACATCACGGGCCAATCAGAAGCATGGCAGAAGCTGCTGATACATGCCTGCCTTAAAAAAATACAAAATATCAAAAGCAGTATCTCAGTGTCCTTGTTTGCTTTCTGATAAAACACTGACCAAAAGCAACTTCCACTCAGTCACAGTTCACCTCCGAGGGGAGTAAGGGCGGGAACCCTGGAAGGAGGGTGTGAGGTTGAGGCCATGGAGCAACAAATGTGCTTGCTCCTCATTCCTGGGCTCAGACACCTTTCTTACAGATTGGGGGCCGTTTGCCCACGAGTGGACCCACACACAGGAGCTTGGGCCTTGAAGGTTAGTGAGTAATTTAGAAGATGCCACACAGACATGCCCACAAGTCAATTTGAGGAACTAGCTCCTCCACTGAGGTTCCCCTTCTCCAGGTCATTAGCAAACCCCAGCAGCACGGCAGCGGGGACATCCCTCCCTTTGAAGCAGTGCAGAATGGCCTGGCTCCACCAAGGGCACAGGTGAGAGTTGACTCACTTTGACTGCCCACAGTGGGCTGGGCCATCCTGCATCAATTAACAATCAAGAGAGGGTGCTTCCTGTAGAAGGAGTCTGACTTCATGCTCAGAAATGACCTTCACAGGACTGCACCGGGCTCTGGGACCAGTGGGTAGAAGCAGAGGCTGCGGGACTTCAAAAGACACTAACAGGAAGTGGCACGGAGAAGCAGAACCACCGAGGGAATGTTTCCCCTGGCGGTGAGAGGGTAGCTGCTGGCCTGGAACAGGGTCTTTCCGGAGAGGGAGAAGTCACCTGTTCCCCACTCTTTCACTCTGTGCTACTCCGTGGGAATGGGGTACTGGTTTTGGCTCCCCTGGAAGACAGCTCAATTCACTGCCCTCGGCCTTCATCCTAGGGTTTCTAAATGGTTACCAGCTGCTACTGCTACCCTGAAGGACAGTCACTCACAGCCATGAGAAGAGAATCAGCATAAGTCAACACACACACACACACACACACACACATCTTATGGGGACAATTTCTCAGTTGAGGTTCACTCTTCTCAGATGACTCATTTGTGTTAAATTGACGAAGACTAACTACCCAAAACAGCAAGACTAGCTGTCGGTCTGAAATGAGTAAAATGTGGATTCATTCAGAAGTTTGCCGTCATAATCTGGGTGTATACTTCCCTCTTGTGGTCAATACTATTATTGCAGGAATAGGAGTATGTCAGAAAAAAAAAACGGTGGAGGAAGGTTGTAGGATGGCTATTTTTAGTGCCACGGGGAACTTAATTCTTTTATTGTCTACTATAAGTCATAGACATATGTGTACACATGTATACAGCTTCAAAACCTGTATTCACAAATGTTTTCACATAAGTTATAACAACATTTCAAATTATGTGTACCATTGAAGCAGACTGGAACCGGAGTTTTCTTCCTTACTGATGTCTTAATAGAAGAACTGGTCGACAATAATTTTGAGGTGTATATCTCTGAGTATGTTTCTTCTTTTATAGTAATCTAGATTCATGCTTTCTAGATTTGGGGGTTTCTAGAAGATTCTCGGGGGGAAGAAATCACAAACGGGGTTGGCACCCCTTTCCTCCCCCCCACACATAAATTATTTCCAAACACCAGCTTCATAACTTCCTAGAGAAGGTCATTTTTAGCATTCAGGGGAGAATGCATGAAGGCTCTGTTTTGAAGCAAATGGCCAGGCTCTCAGGCAGAAACCTCCGGGGCTTATTCTGATTCCCCTGTGATGGCCTCTAGGGTTGACAGTAGTCGCTGACTGGTAACCATTCAGAGACTCCAGGATGACTGCACAGGGCAGTGAACTGAGCTGTTTTCCAGGGGAGCCAAAACCAGTACCCCATTCCCATGGAGCAGCACCGAGTGAAAGAGTGGGGAACAGGTGACTTCTCCCTCTCCAGAAAGACCCCGTTTCTGACCCGCAGACCTGCAGCCAGCCCCTGACCTCCAGGGTAACAACAATGTCTTGGCATTTCTGCCTCTTCCTATGAGGGCCATGTATGGGCATGAAGACAAATTCCTTCTACAGATGTCTTTCAAGTTGAAAATTTAATATTCGTTGCTCTCCATGGCCATTACATCCATGCTATATAGAGTCCCGTTCACCTGCCCGGGGATGTGCTGAAGTTTGTCCATGCCATTGTCCCTGAGTGGAGTCCTGGGCGGGCATTGGGTGACAGGACCCCTTTTGTAGCCTTTGCTATGATAGCACAGCACTTAGGAATGCTCCCCAGGTCCTGACTCAAAGTGCTGTGCAGACTTTGTTGATTCCCCAGGGGAAGCCTCACCCTCTCTGAGGAGTGATTGGGGGTGGGGTGGGTGGAAGGTGGGGAGATGGGAGAAGGGGAGGGAGTAGAAACTGAAATTGATATGTAAAATGAGAAAAGACTGCTTTAAAATAAATATAAATAAATAAATAAATAAATAAATAAATAAATAGAGACTTAAAAAAAAGTTCCTGTTCTCATTGCTGTACCCAAAGGCTTGTCAAAAAGGAACTTGGGGTGGGGGGTTTGCTTTGGTCTATGTTTGGGAGATCTGGCCTCGGTTTCCATTTCTGATCTATCCCCATTGTGGAGAAGCTATAACGTAGCAACAGCAGTTTTGCCAGTGGCATGGTTGTTAGGGACATTCTGAACTAAAAGCACTGCTGTAGAAGCCAAGATTGCACATGGTTTGTGCATGGTGGGCTTGCCTTAGTGTGAGCTTTACAAATGTCTCCTCCTTTCTAATGCTACCTCATTTCTCCACCCCTACCCTACCCTTCCCTGAATCAAAGGGTCCTTTGGTTTCGAGGGAAGCAAACGTATTGTGGTTGATAGGCATCTAAGAAGGGGTTTTTACTTATTAAGCACAACACTGCTTGTGCAGAACGTAAACACAGGCAGAGTGAGGTTGCTTGGCAATAGACAGAAAGCAGCAAAAGTAAAAGAAATGCATCCAGGGAAGCTGGTGTGGGAGGCAAACCAGCTCTTGTGTCCCTTACAGGGGCATGGCATGCCGTGTGGCCATTTCCTCTGAGTGGAAAGACTCCCTCCTGGAGGGAGGAGGGAGGTTCTCAAGATTCAGGAAGCTGACCAATCTTAAAGGTTATAAATGCAGGTAGATAAGGGAGAGGAGAGGAAACAGGCTTTTCTTGTGGTTTTTCAAGACAGGGTTTCTCTGTAGCTTTGGAGCCTGTCCTGGAACTAGCTCTTGTAGACCAGGCTGGCCTCAAACTCACAGAAATCCACCTGCCTCTGCCTCCCAAGTGCTAGGATTAAAGGCATGCGCCACCACTGCCTGGCAAGAAACAGGCTTTACATTTCTCCTTCAGAAGAAGAATGGATAAAGAGATTATGGTGCATTTACACAATGGAGAATTACTCAGCAGTTAAAAAAAGACATCCTGAAATTTCCAAATGAATGGAACTAGAAAAAGGCATTCTGAGTGAAGTAACCCAGACCCAGAAAGATAAATATGGCATTTCTTCACTTACAAGTGGATATTATTTCATAAGCAGATTCAAGTCATGCTGCTATCCTTAGAACCAAAGAGGTTAGGTAAAGAAGAGAGGTCTGGGGGTGGCAGGGTATGCAGGGATCTCCCTGGGAAGGGAAAATGGAACAGATTTTATGGACAAACTGGGGGCAATTAGGGTAAGAGATAGGGAGGAGATCAGGGTGTGGGGAGAGATGGGGTAGAGGGAAAGAATTAGGGGAGAGATGGCTGGAACTGGGGGGCATTTGAAGGGTAGCATGGAAACCTAGTGCAATGAAAATTTCCTGGTCTATGAAGGCAGTCCTAACTGGAATTCCTAGTAATGGGGGATATAGGGTCTCACTAGGCATCTCCTGCAGCCAGGCAAGGCTTCCAGTGGTGAGATCAGGGTGCACTCCATTGCAATGGTGAGATCAGGGTGCATTCCATTGCAGTGGTGATATTAAGGTACATCCCAATGAGCTGTTAGCTGAGGGGGTCCCTTGGAAATCCTTAAACAACTCAGTCTGGTGCTAAGATAAAAAGGCTGCTCTCTTCAAACTGATGGTGCCCCCCACCCTTCCTTCCCCACCAGTGAGGACGACACCCACAGAACTCATTGAACATTGGAATGTCAAATTGGTGCCTATATGGAGCCTCAACCCTACCTTCTAACCTCTTCAGTATGGAGAATTACTCTGCAATCTACCAAAAGAGAGATGTGGACACCAACCCAGCCACGAAACTTTGACTTACAGTCTGTCCTGCCTGTGAAGTATGCTAGGGCAATAGTGGCACAAACTTGTAGATGTGGTCAACAAATGTCTGATTTGACTTAATGTCGACCCCATGAGAAGGAACCCATACCCAACAATGTTTGGGAATCCAGGAACCAGAGACTAGATAGCCCAGCGATGTTAAGGTAAAATCAAAACTCCTGTTCAAAAAGAAATCAATACAATTATTCCTAATGCTATTCTGCTATACTCATAGACAACTGCCTTATCCGATCATCATCAGAGAGGCTTCCTCTGGCAGTAGACAGGAACAGATGCAGAAATCTGCATCCAAATATCATGTGGAGAGAGAGGCTAAATAGGGTAGGGGGTCTCCATCAACTTCCTCCCCTCAGAGGGCAGAGGAAGAGGGAAGAGTGTAGGAGTCAGAATGGATGGAGGAAACTGAGCGCACACAGCCCTCTGGATCAACTACACAAGACTCCTATGAGCTCCCAGAGACTGACACAGCAAGCACAGGACAACACACATCTGTGCCAGGTCGAGAATGAGCTGATCTCTGGCTTTTTTGCCTTCTTTTGGGACTCTATTCTTCCTGTTGGTTTGCTGTGTTCAAAATGATAGTTTTTGCTTAATCTTTTATTGTTTTTTTATAATTTTAATGATTTATTAATTTTATTCCCATCACATTTTATTCTGCCAGGTTTGGTTGCTATCTTTTAGAAGCCTGTTCTTTTCTAATGAGAGAGAGAAAGAAAGGGAAAGGATCCAGAAGGGACGGGGGTGGGGGAGAACTGGGAGGAGTCAAGGGGAGAGAAATTATAATCAGGATATAGTGTATGATAAAATAATATGTTATCAATAAAGGAAAAAATAAATATATGATATGATTTTTAAAAGAAGTGGATAACATTTGGGAGACAAACATGAAGCTCAGAAGTTTTATTCATGGGCTCTTGCTCCAGTTTTTAATCAACTGATTAATTTTCTGTGCTTGGGAATCCAAGCCAGAGCTTCAAGCCTGCTTGGCTAAGTAACCAGTTGAACGCTATCCCTGTTTCGTTTGTAAAGTTTAACGTCAGATACAAAACTACCGAGGCCCGTGACGAGCCTCATTGCCTCTTACCTATATTTCCCTCTTAAGGATAAGCCTTAACTTACAAAATTAAGAATACTACTTCAATAAATATCCATTTGAGCTCTTGCCTGAGGACCCGCCTAAGTAAGATGTAAAACATGTGGTTAAGAAAACAATTTCTGTTATAAATATCAAGTCCTCAACTTTCTAGAATATGAGTTAAAATGGTAGCTGCTAATATACTTTATAGCTATATACTAAAAATTTGTAATTTGTTTGCATTTATTCTCAATAAACAGAGTTTCTCCAGTTGAGACTTTCCTGCTAGGGTGAGTTCAGATACCATGAATGCTGCCTTTCCTTTTCTTGGCTTTAGTGAGGAGATTGTTGCTAACAAAATCTCCCCTTGAGATCGAGCAGAAGTGTGTACTTGTGTCCATTGTGTTTTGGTGTCCCAGTAAGTTCAACACTTGAGTTGAGAATTACTGAGTACCCGAGGCCTGAATGCTGAACCCAGGGCAGGATTCCAATGCCCCACGCCTTCACCTTTAGTTGGGGAAGAGTAAGGAAGGAAGGGCCCTATCAGCTTGAGCTAAACGTCTGTGTGCCTCCCTCAGTCCAGGGTCGGGAAGCCTAGTCCCCAGTGAGAAGATAACTGGAAATGGGGTCTTTGGGAGGTGGTGAAGTCATGAGAGCGACACCCTCATTATGAAATTAATGCCCCATTTCATGACTTCTTCTGGGGAGGAGCAAATGTCCATTTGCTCTGGATGGGTTTGGATAACAAACCAAAGATTAAATTCTATTCCAGTCAAGCTTAATGAATCAGTGAATGTCTCAGGGCTACTTTCAGGAGCGCGAGGCACTCGAAGATAGTTACATGACCACAAATCTCACTCCAGCATGAATGAGGACTCATGAAGGCTGCCCCCATGGAGCTCACTGGACAATTTCCAGGCAGTTCCATAGGAAAGTGTCCCCCACAAACGATCTACTGAACATAAACGCTTGCAGAAGGGCTTGGTGAATCTTAACTTTCTTGGTCTCTTGAGCCTCGCCAACATGGCCAGCATCCTGGGGGTGACTGAAGCTGCTGACTGCAGTTCCTGCATTCCTGTCCTCCACAGTTCTGCCCCCACAAGGCCTGGCACTTGGTAACCTGCAACACTGGTTAATCCTGGACAGCATTGTTTGCTGGGAAGTTTGGAGTTCATAACCTGGGAGAATGTAAGCCTGCAGGCACTGGGTGAATAAAAGGAGAAAGCCAGTGCCACCCCAGCCCAGGGGTACCAAAGCATCCCACAGCTTGCTGGGATGAGGTGTAGGGCAGAGGGGAATGCAAGGGGGCTCAAACACAGGGCAGTTCATGCTGACTCCTCTTGAGAACCTTCTTTCTCAGCTTTTGACTGTGAGGGACTTAACTTTTGATCTTTGCATCAGAAGGATTCAGACGGATCCATTAATTTCATTTGTTCATTCCCCATGCATTTTGACAGCGCATTAGATATAGGTGCTAGCCTAGCACCAGGGATGTATTAAAGATCAGTGTGTGCTTGACATAGATGGGATGTCATTGCAAAACAGCAACAGACAGCGAGGCTTACGAAGCCTGGAAGGACAAGAACTTGCGTCTGTTCTCTACACACAAGTGGGTAGTGACAACCACAGTGTTCAATCCCTCTGCCTCAGCTTCCATGTCTTTCTAATGTCATAGAAATCATGCATGTAAGGCGTATTGCAGCATTGCCACAATCAACGTTAGCTTTTATGCCTGCTGTAACATGACGGCCGGCTTGTTGGGGTTTCCGTCCTGCCTGGTACCCCACAGCTGGCAAATCCCAAAGAGAAATCACACACAGGACTCCATAAGGTTATAAACTGATTGGTCCATTAGGTCAGGCTACTTATTAGTTCTTATGACTTATCTTAACCCATTATTCTCATCTATGTTAGCCACACGGCTCCATACCTTTCTCAGCTGGGCAAGTTACATGCTGCCTCTTCAGTGGTCTGCGCAGGAGTGGCTGAGGGAGCTTTCTCCTCCCTAGCCTTATCCTATTCTCATTGCCCCGCCTCTACTTCCTGTCTGGTTGACCCGCCTATACTTCCTGCCTGGCCAATCAACGTTTTATTAAAATACATGATTGACAGAATACAGATAATTTTCCCACACCATTTCCCTCTTTTTTTTTTAAACAAAGGAAAATACCCATAGTCCATTTGTTGGAAATGTGGGCGTAGTATTTCAGACTACTTCCTGCTGGTTGGGGATGCTGATAATCTTATGGGGACCTAAAGAAAATTTAGAATTATCATCAAGTCCTGACTGGAGTATCCTGTGAGTCTTGATCATCTCAGGCAGCAATCTTGAACCTGTTCTGGATGAAGAACTCAGACATCTGGGCCATCTATTCCTGTCGGAGATTTTTCAGGTGGCCTCCCTTGGTCAAAGGTGATTTTTCTTAACTCTGAATAAATCCAGAGCCTCTCATTTTCTGTGGAAACAAAAGCAAAATCTCTTTTCCAAAGTAGCATACCTTTTGACTTCAATTTTGAAGCAAAGGTATTTTCAAAATATCTATCTTGGATTAATTCATCAGACTGACCTAATGGACCAATCAGTTTATAACCTTATGGAGTCCTGTGTGTGATTTCTCTTTGGGATTTGCCAGCTGTGGGGTACTGGGCAGGACGGAAACCCCAACAAGCCGGCCGTCATGCTTCAGCCTGCTACTTTAACCGATTGCCTTGTGTTACATGAAATGCTACAGCGGGAATATGCACTACGAAGGGAATTCTGGGTGACCATGGAAGGGCTTCACAGCATCAAGAACACTGATCCCAGCTTGCACAATGGACACCGAGGGGACAGGCAGTCTTGGAGAACCTGAAGCTCAGTGGATAAGCTGGAAGGATGGTGAGGTGAAGGGCAAGCTGACATGGCACCTCCCCGGCAAGAGTGCTGCTAAGCTGCCTTCCCTGGGGGATCTCTTTCCCAGTAAGCCACTTAGATTCCCAAATGAGAGAAGTCACAACGTATCCTGTGTACTTTACAAGGTAAGCAGGAACAATTTCAGATTAACAGAGAGGACTTTTAAAACCCACGGATTTTTATTTTGCAAAAGGGAAGGATTTCACGGCACCAAGTTTTGACCGTGAGGCAAATGACGAAAGAGTTTGCATGGCGAGGGAAGGGCAGCAGCAGCCAGTGGCTGCTGCTTCAGTCTATCAGTTTCTCACGTTCTTCTCCACATCTGTTGTATTAGCCTCTCATGCTTGATGTTTCTAGGTCCAAAATGGAAGAAAAACAAATGAATAGCAAACATGGCTCCATGTTTCTGAGTAGTTTCCAAATGGATGTGCTGGCGGGAGTTGGAGCTGGGTGCCCGGTGACATTCTGGCCACATTCCTCACTGATATCTTCAAAAACAAAACCCTTCTAAGTCCTTAGCATTTGCAGTATTGCCACTTACTATACTTACTGCTGTAAGTTAACAGTGCTTTAGATGGTAGAGAGTCTAGAGAAGGAGACGCCAACTTAGGAGGCCAAAAGTAGATGCTATAAATCTCAGTGCAAGGGCATTTTTGTTAGTCTCCTTCTTGATATGATTATGATGAGAATCAGCTGAGAATCTTCTGAGCCACGTCTGTGTATCTAGTGCTGTGTGACAATGTCTCGGGTGTGTTGCTTAATCTGAAATGTTCTTCTGTCATGGGAATTTGGTCTTTGTTCTGAAGGGAGAACTAGCTATACCTAGTGGATCTGACCATTCATTAAGTGAAAACTGCCATTTCAAAGAGCCACCATAAGGTAAGTGTTAGAACTGGAATAGAGTTCAGTTCAAATAGTACCTCCTCTACATTAATGAAGCCCAGGGTTCGATCCCCAGTGCCACACAAATTGTGTTCTATGTGCGATGATGCGAGCTGCTTATAGCCCAACATTTGGGGGGAAGGGGTAGGATGATCAAGAATTTCAAAGTTATCCTTAGCTATATAGTGAGTTCAAGGTGACATGAAACTCAGTATCAAAATACAGGAAGAAAGAAAGATGGAGAGGGGGCTTAGTTTGTAAGACACATGTGAAAACACAAACCTATTACCACAGCCTGTCAATCTTACAGGGAACACAACGTCGGTGAGAGATTCTGTGTGCTGGCTCTGAGGCAAGCAGGGTCACACTTAGTGGATAAATGGTGTTTAACATTTATTATAGGTTTGAACTTTCACTGCAAGCCTGAGGAGAATGGAGCCTGGGCAGCCACGGGGAAGGCACACTTTACCAGCAGGGGGCAGCCGAGGCCTGCCAGAGAAAGCCAGCCTTCTTTCCAGCCATTTCATGCTCACGCCCAAGCCTTCCTTGCTGGTGAACTCCACAGAAAATGCATCACTAGACTTAAAGTTGAGTTGTTCAGCAGTGACTGAGTAGAAAAACAAGTGAACGACAGCAGCAACAAAAAACCCAAACCAAAACATCTCAAAAATCTTTCTGGGGGCTAGCAAGAAACCTGGCACTAGAGAAATCCCCAGGGAACCACAAGGATAACCCCTGCTAAGATGCTAAGAGAGGGTGCCTGAACTGGCTTTGCTCTGTAGACAAATTGGTGACTCTCTTAAGTGTCATCATAGAGCCTGCACCCAGCAACTGATGGAAACAGACAGAGACCCGCAGTAGAGCATTGGACTGAGCTCCCAAAGTCCAGTTGAAAAGTGGGAGGAATGAGAATATGAGCAAAGATGTCAAGACCATGATGGGGTCACCCACTGAAACAGTTTACCTGAGCTAATGGGAGCTCACAAACACTAACCAGACTGGGAAGGAACAAGCATAGGATCAAACTAGTCCCTCTGAATGTGGGTGAGTTACATGGCTGGGGCAGACTGAGGGGCCACTGACGGCACCAGGATTTGTCTCTACTGCTTGTACTGGCTTTTTGGGAACCCATTCTCTTTGGATGGATACCTTGCTCAGCCTAGATGTAGTAGGGGGGCCTTGGACCTTCCCCAAATCAATGTTCCTTACCTTCTCTGAGCAGAGGATGGGGAGGATGGAAGGAGGAAATGGGAGGAGGAGAGGGAGTGGGGACCGGGATTCGTATGTAAAATGAAAAAAAAGCTTCCTTTTTTTAAAAAAAGAAAAGAATGAAAGTTATTTGGTAAGTGTAAAAACAATCTTTTTGATGGGAAGCAATTTTGATAAAGTAAAGCTTGACAAAGACTTTGTGGCCCAGCCCTTCACCTGGATCTCTGCTGATATAGATAATACATAATATCCTGATCGGAAAACTGTCCTAATGGGAAAGAACCCTGTGCTATGATGTCAGATACGCAGTAAACTCGGAGTTTTCTGGGTGACTGGAAAAAACGTCCAGGGACCCCAGCTGACAGATTTACCTGGAATGCTCTTTCGTCCATTTCCTCCCCAGCTCTTGCAGGAGTGAGGACTATATCACATTTCTATGTTCTGCTCAACTCAACATGATTTATTGAGTGCCTAAAATGCACGGGGCACTTGCGAGTCCCTACGGCAGAAAGGTAAATGAGGCTCAAACACCCTGTTGTGAGCCATCAACTCCCAGAAACTAAAATCTGTTAACAAATAACAGAACAGAAGCACGGAAAAGTGATGAATGCTTCAAGTAAAATTTATTCACATTCCTGGGGGAACAAGGGAAACTATGAATTAAGATTCTGCTCAAATGAACGCGCAAAGGTGGGCAGAATGATGAGATGGGGTGGGCATGGGATCCAAGCAAGAATATTCTCGACAGAAGGAAGGCCTCCTAAATGAGTAAGGCCTTGTTTGTAATGGGACTGACTGAAGAAGGGGGTGAGAAGAGGGCATAGCAGAAGGCAGGTAGAGGATATTAATAGAGCATGACTGGCCTGCAGTCCCAAGTTGAGAACTTCAAGCCTCCTGAGAAGAGAACAGTGGTACAGAGCCATGTGAGAGACAATGGGCAATGGAGGGAACGTAGCAACAGGAGGCCATGTCAGCATGTGGCTTCAGTGGTCTGTATGAACTGCTTCTGCCCTGAGTCATGACCCGGGGTTGGAGGGATTAGAGAAACAGGGATACCAGTCCACTCAACCCGTTTTTATTAAACCTCTGCTCTTATCCAGGACAAGCCTCCCGGGTGACATCAGAGAGAAAAAAGGAGCTCTCATGCTGAGAGAGAGAGTGTTGCGGCCACGTGGGTGCTGTCTGGCCTCCAAGAATGCCTATGCTGGTGGGTCAGGGGTGGGTGGTAAGGAAAGAGAGCCCATTCTGGTGATTCTGAGGACGACTTGCCAGGGAAGAGAGAGATTACATAGCAATGGAAGGCGAGGTTCAAATCCGAACCCATCGAGCAGGTGAATGAACACGGCATAGCAATGAGAAAAGGCAATAACACATGTATCAAGAGATGAAAGAGCAAAAAGTTTGCAATCTTCACAAACTGGGTCCTTGAATATTTTCCCACTAATGTTTATGATTAGATCTTTCAAACTGAGCAAGGCAGATTTTCCTTGTTCTAAAACAGCTTTCATAACGAAGAAAGAACGAAGAAGGACAAGACTGTGGCTTAGTGGTAGTCTTGTCTGGCAAAGCGCAGGAGGCTAGAAAAGCAGGCAGCACGTTGAGTTCTGCAGTTGGAAGCTTCATTCTGCGCTTCCACGACGTCTCGTAGTCTACCATTTCAAGTCAAGAGTTCATTTAGCAGCTCAATTGGCAATTAGCACATTTCCATGAACTGCTTCAGAAATCCCTTTTGTTTCTCCTAGGCAATTCACTAATTGTTGTGATCATCGATGTGGAGTTTCGCTCAGGAGCCCTGGAGTGAAGCACAAAGCCCCCGGTGTCCTCAGAAGACCGGCATCCAAACAACAATCATTTCCCACTCCCATGAATGGTGTTCAGTCCCATGGATTTCAAACCTCTTTGCCTATGAGGGTCTCAGGTGGTAATGCTGCTGTCGAACACTGGTGGAGTCCAGACTGCAGAAGAACCCCTTTGGTTTGGTAATTTCCAACAGCGGCAGAATACTTGAGATAATCTCAATTGGAACCTGATGGCCCTGTAGAAAGAATATAAGATATACTATAATTTAATTTCGTGAAGAAGACCTGTAAGGTCATCTTGTCTAAAGTCCCAGGAAGAAGCTTATGATGACAGACAATATGTGTAAGTAAGAAGTGACTCTCTCTTGTCATGCTACCCATTAGCCGAGATGCTTGACCAAGGAGGGAAAGATGATGGCAGTATGCCTCTGTGGGCCACACTCAAGGGTGCCTATGCAACACAACATTTACTACACTGCTCTTCAGTGGCTTTAGGACAGGGGTCAAACTCCAGTTTCTTTACGGTGTACCGGTATAGCATTGAATCTGCTTCTTTCTCTCTCCCTCTCTCCTTTTCTCCCTCTCATGTGTATGTATGTGTCTATGTAAGGAAGCCGTAAGTCAATTCCAAGTGTGCATTCCTCCACGGCCATCCATCCTGTTTATCCAGGCTCTCCCCCTCCTCCAGTGACTAGACTAGGCCAGGCTAAACTGACCAGAGATCCAAAGGGATCTGACCGCCTCATTGAACCCATGGCCTCATGCTTCAACAGTGGCAAGGACTTTATTGACTGAAGCATTTCCCCAGCCCCACAAGCTGGCTGACTCTAAATAAACTTGGTAGCCAGGTAGCTAACTAGTATCATGGGAAGCTCAGTCCCGCCATTTTCTCTTGGACAAACATTTCTAACCTGTCATTAATCATACAAGAAAGTGCCAGTGCTCTCAAGAGCACACATGCTAGGAAATGCGGAGCATTTTTATAGGGCACTAAGTCGTTGTGAAATTGGAAAAATCTCAGCCAAATGCAACAGATTCTGAGTAAGCAGTAGCTGGGTTCTAGTCCATTCTGTCATCATTGTACTGCATTGTACTGTTGCTGTCTGGAGCAGATCATGTGTCCTTACAAGGGACATTAGTCAGGGTTCTTTAGAGTCACAGAACTTATGGAAAGAATCTCTCATATATATACATATGGAATGCTGGAATCCTGAAGAAGCTAAACTCCAATGCCTGTGAAGGAATGGATGTGTTAGCAAGACAGGGCAAGCAGGCAAAAAGCCAAACCTTCCTTCCTTCCTTCATGTCCATATACAGGCTTCCAGCAGAAGGTGTGGCCCGGATTAAAGGTGAGTCTTCCAACTGTGTTTTGCTCCCTCAAGGTGCAGATCAAAAGCCTGTGTCTTTCCCTCTCATGATCAGGGTCAGAAGCGTGTCTTCCCACCTCAAACGTCCAGACTAGAAGTGGACTCGCCACTTCAAACCAAGATGACTCTCTCTCACAGGTGTGCTCTCCTTCTGGATTATAAATTCATTCCAGATCCAGTCAGGGTGACAACCGAGAAGAGCCCTCACACTGGGCTTCCGGCTTTTTCTCATAAAATGAGGTGGTTAGAATAGTGTGGAGATGACCTGCCTCAGAGTCCTCACAAAGACGTGTGCCAATACAGATCCCAGCCATCACCACCCGCACACACACACACACACACACACACACACACACACACACACACACACACATCTGGCGGTATCGCAAAACAGCTAAGTGTGAACAGGCTTCCTTTGTACCAGCTCTGAAGGTCTGTCAGTACATACAAAATGAGCAGTTGAGCTGGCTGGTCCCTCAGGTTCCCTGCACTGACGTCACTACAGCTCAGATTTGACTAGAGACGAGAGAGAGGGATTTGGCCTTGATAAGGTGTTTTGTTTTTTGTTTGTTTTGTTGTTGTTGCTACATTTGAAACATTGTTTCATGTGATCAAACCTTTAAAAATTCGGGTTGAGAAGTATAAAATGCAGGCTAAAACGGAAAAGATCATCATCTTAAACCTGCAGAGACAGTGAACTCCCAGGTGTCTGACGGTATAGGGAGACAATCAATTGTGGGGTGCTCCTGGAGTCAAACACCTGAGTGCTATGCTGGGGAGCTGCTTCCTTGCCCAAGCTTAAGGGTCAAGTAGGGCACTTCCTTAAGGCACTTAGGGCAGCCCCACCCCCAGCCTTGCATGCTTTTCTGTTTGCTCCTTCGAGGCCCTGGGGCTTGACTTTTCCCTGGGCCTCACCTGGCCACATCTCTTCACATCCTTGCGGTTCCTAAGGATCATCAATCCCTTGGGACACTCTCTCCTCTCCCTTCCCTAAGGCTTTTGGCACCAATTACTCCCATCCCCACACTCTTTAAAAAACCTCCCCTTCCCTGCAAGGATGAACTCTCTACGAGTGTTTGGAAACCACAAAGAGTGTAGACAGGTAATGCTCATCCATGTCAGAATGCCAGCCCCCGAGGACCAGCTGAGCTGCTCCTCAGACCAGAAGACAGGAGACTATGACCAAACACAGGGCATTGCAGGGACAACCGCAGGGGGCAGACCAGTGCCTCTTTCAGATGGGCGAGTAGCTGTGGCTTAGAAGGCATGATTTGGTACAGTTTCTGGGAACTTAACAGTGGATAACTACTGTGTCGCATGAGATCCACTCTCCCCAGGAAAATGCACACAGTGTGTAGAGAGGAAATTCCAGTAAAATACCTTGAATCAAATGAACATAGTGTATAGAGAGGAGATTCGGGTAAAATACCTTGAATCTTGTAGAGAAATTCAAAATATGAGACCCATCCAAATTTTCAACTGGCCTCTTCCAAAAGTCTGGCATTGTTCATGTTGAGTGGAGGGGTTTCCCACATTAAAACGCACTTTTCCTGCCTGAGTTCTCACCTGTTACCTGATGCTTTTCCGGTCCTCTGACTGTCGTAATAGGGTGCTCCGCCCATCACCCTTCTGTAGAGCCAAAGGACTTGATGAAATGAGATGCTCCGTGAAGAGTTTTCCCCGAAGGCCACTGTCACACCGCCTGTGGAACCCATGTGACCGTGAAGGGTTTGAACACACATCACCCTTTTCCAGGGACCAGTTACCAATCTCCCTCCTTCAGGTAGGAAACATGAACATATGATTTTGCTAAAAGTATGGACTTTGCCAGTCTGCTAGATGGTCTGGGTAAAAGCTAACCCTTGCTAACCTCACTATCCTTGCTGGGGAAGCGCTATTGGGATAGCCCCAGGCCACAGGACTTGTGAATCACACAGCAGGTAATGGCAGGTCGCAGCAAATCCTCTGTCAATTTCGCCCATGAAATACAGTATTTCAGTAACAATAACAACAGCAGCACTCAGTCCTTCGTGGGCAGCAACTGACTTCCCGCGAATCCTTCCTTGAACCCAGGCTTGAACTAGACTCTTCCTTATCTAAAGTCATCTATGTTAGGAAGTAGCAAACTTACTATGCCTGTTTTTCCAAATGGAGAAACTGAAGTTTAGAGACATTTCCTAGCGTTGCAAGTCACCAGCTGTGTACTGAACAGAGGGGGCGAAACCTCGAACCTAGGCTCCGCACGATGATGTTAGCAGAAGGGATAGCGAATGATCACAAAATTTATCAGACACAACCACATGTAGCATTGTTGGTGCATAGCCTTCGGACTTCCTCTGTGAATATCATGTATGACTGTGTGTGTGTGCTTACCTCCACATTACATACTAAATGTAATATATTATGTATTATAATATATACATAATTTTTTCTCTTTTGCAATCTCCTTAATAATACCTAGCTTGGAAGTTAATTCTATGTGGGTAGCTTGTGCTGAATACAGTGTGACAGTCTGGTAACCCTGCACTCCCCAGAAGTCCAGCAGAAGGTAAGAGCTTCCCCAACACAATGGCCACAAAGAGTAGACAGTAATGGCTTTATAAAACATATATATATAAAAATATCTCCTACGATATATCAAGGCCACAAAATCCCAACAGCTTTGAAATTTACTGGAGCACATTCTCCCATTCCTATGTTTTATAGACATGGGTAATGAGCCCCGGAATGACTGCCCCCACCTTCGCGGGAGTGGAAAACGGAGAGCTGTATCCGTGTAACGTGATGCCCCACAGCTGGCACAGCAGTCCGGCATGCCAGCCGGCGTCTCCCCCACGTCCTGCTCACTACCGCATGTCACGATGCGCACCACAACAGGGCAATCTGTCCTTGCGCAGGCAGGGCGGCCGCAGGAGGAAGGGAGGCTTACTGGCTCGTGGTTTCCGCAGCTCTGGCAGTGCTGAGCACAGCCTGGGTGCTGGCAGCTGCAGAGCCTGAGGTATGCGCTGGTGGAAGACTCAGTTAGTTTCCGCTTGTCTCCTGCTTCCGCCAATATCAGTACCTGTTTGGTGATGAATAGGCACACAGCATACTCCCATCGCAATGTTCCCAACAGCAAGCAATGAGAATGTGCCTTGACCCACTGGAATAAATCGTACCAAATGGAGCTGGTGTTCCCATTGATTGCTCATTAGTCATGGCCCACGGAGTGGTTAGTGGAACAAATATTGTTTTCCAATGGAAACCGAGCGCAGTCCACAAAGGGCAAACCTGCAATCTGTCGTCATAGCAACCACATAGCTGCTCTCCACAGTGTTAAAGTGTGCCGGTTCTATCCTGGGTAAAATTCCTTTTTTCTTTTTTCTTGCTATTTGTTTTGGAGCTCATGTTTCTGGAGAAAGAATCTTACCTGTTAACCCAGGCTTGTCTGGGTCTCACTGGAGTAAAGGGCGGCCTCAAACTTACAGCAGTCCTCCTGTCTCGGCCTCCTGGGTATTGAGATTATGGGTGTGAGTTTGTAATCTGCCTCTGTTGCTGATGCTCTTTCCTCAGTCCGTGCCTCAGGTTGCCTCTTCGTCCTGTTCCTTTCCCCCATAGCAAGGTCCTCTCTTCTGGGTGACGCAGTATCAAGCGACAGCTGAGTCATCAGGGGATGGACTTAGATGGAAAGAAATGGGCACTTCATGATACACACACACACACACACACACACACACACATATATATGTATATGTATATGTGTGTGTGTGTGTGTATATATATATATTACTGTTGTCAATATCTCTATCTATCTACCTATCTATATCTATAGATAGATATATCTACATGTACATCTATATCTACATGTACATCTATATATTTCTTTCTATATACATAGATAAATAGATAGATAGAGAGATAGAGAGAGAGAGAGAGAGAGAGAGAGAGACAGACAGACAGACAAACAGACAGACAGACAGACAGACAGACATGACTATGCCTATATTGGGGTGTTTGTAAACTTTTGTAGAGAACTCACCAATTTGTCTCACCCTGGAGACAACCTAAACGGAGATAAAACAAAGTGAAATTATTACCATGGGACACTGCATAGTTTAATAAGTATGAATAGCAGCATTGTAGGTTAATCAAGCTCAGCTGCAAGAAGAGTTACTATTCCTTTAGCTGGGGAGAGCAGTACAGTGATGCACTCCTTAAATTTCTAGGCCCTTCTGCCATTAATGACTCACGTAACACTATTGGCGTTGGCCTCTTTCATTTTCTATCTATGAGAACTGCTCTATAGGGTGAGTTCCAGGACACCTGGAGCTATACAGGGAAACCCTGTCTCAACAGATCAAACCAAACCAAACCAAACAAACAACAACAACAACAAAAAATGAAAACAAACCAAAAAGCAAAAACAGAAACCAGAGAGAACTGAGAAGGTCTTTAAAGTGTGGGCTTCAGCTGAGTGGTGGGCTCCCACAAACATCGCAGGGTGGTGTGGTGTGGCGCTGCCTTCATCAGCCCGCAGAGCCCAAACAGCAGCAGGCAAGCCTTCGCACTGCAGCGAGCCTTCCAGAGGCTTGCCAGCCTTCACTCACACAGGGCAGCTGATCCTTCTGCTCATAAGGAAAAGAACAAACCCTGAGACCATGCTTGGAAGGCTTCCTATTCTCCTGGCCCACTGCTTCTGCTCATTCTCCACTCCCCAGCCATGATGCGAACTGCCACGGTCACACATTCCTGCCGTATCTGCAGCTGTGCCCAGACCCACGTCTATGTGCTGCCCTTCTGCCTTGCCCTACAGCTCACAGTTTCACACCCATGTCCAGCCTACTCCTCCAGTCTTCACTAGTGCCTCTGAGCGGGTGCTTGCCCTGACTGCAGCAGCAGCTCTCCTCAGGAACTCCCTCGGCCTTTGGCCACACAGTCAGCTATAGTCACCATGACACTTGTCAAGAGAACGCCTGTCCCCAGACAAAACATCTCCAACTTTAGCTCTGCTTCCATTCCACTGTGAGCCGCACTACTGATCAGCTCCTATGACCCTGATCGTTCACCCCTAATGCAAGACTCTACGTCTTTGGTTGGACGAGGCATGATTCTTCATTGCCTACTGAATCACCATATAAGAATGCATGGAAAGTTGGACGGTGGTAATGCACACCTTTAATCCCAGCTCCCAGGAGAAAAAGGAAAGCAGATCTCCGAGTTCAAGGCCAGCCTGGTCTACAGAGGGAGTTCCAAGACAAGCTCTAAAGCTACACAGAGAAACCCTGTCAATAAATACATAAATAAATAAATACCAAAAACCTGAACTTATTGAGGTGTTGGCAGGCTGTCAAATCTTCTGTATGATCGAAGTGGAAACAACTTGTGGAATCAACTATAAATCATTCAGGTCCTTTGGACTCTGCCCCTGCTGTGCACTGTCTTCTGTGTCTTCTGTTCCCATGAATTCCAGCCTCCCTCTGCAGAACCTACCTACTTGTTCTCCCTCTGCCCTTTCTTCCCAATGCCTGCTGTCCTTTTTTTCCCCCCAACCTCAGGCTCTTTCTTTTATTTCAATGGGATGGTTTGCCAGTCATGATGATTCTGTATAAATTTGAAGCATAATGACATCTACTACAAGTGCAATATCTCAATGTTAAGGTCAAACTTTGTGATCCTTTAAGATATGACTCCAGTCACCCTGTACTCTGCTGATACGGACTGCTGCTGTCCTCAGTGCTGGCTTTTGATTTTTATTATTTATGGAGTTCGTTCATTAGTTAGTTAGTTTTATGGAGGCTGGCTGCTAGGAATGCCTGAAATCATCCTCCTTCGACAGCCATGGAGCTGGTTCCTCCTCATCAGTTTCTTTGCAAAGGCTTCCTTCTCAGTGTGTCCTGCCCGGCCCATTGCTAACACATGGACACATACAGAAGCACACCACATGCATGCACGCACACACACACACACACACACACAACTTTTGCCCTCTAAATAACTGCTTCAATCATTCCCCCTCCTCTCATTGCACCATGAACTCTTGGTCATCAGCTCTGCAGAAATGGAGATCACAAATTTTGCTGTTGATGCCTGAGGGGAAGACAGTCTAACACACAGTAGGCTTTCAGCAAATGCCTGATTAATGATGAAGCATCTGACAGGTCACAACTATGTTTGCCTTTATTTTTAAGGTCTTTCTGACATACAAAGAGGGTTTCAACCACACGTACCTCAGCTAATAGAATCAGTGATTTTTATCTTTAGTGCTCTGCTCAGTTGAGGTTGCCTATTTGATCACTTAAAACCCCCTCTGAGATCTCTGAGGTGGGAACCTATGAATGAGAGACCAGCAGTGAGACCCTGCTAGGCAGACAGATAGGAAGAAGGGCTATGGGTAGGTGAATTTTCAAGATGGCCAGCTTCTTCCTCACCTCCTACCTTAAAACAAAGGGTATGTATACTTCTGTCTCCCACTGGCAGCCCCTGCTGATGGACTGGCTCAGCCAGGCCAAGACTGTTCAGGACACATCACACACTAGCTTTGCATGAACGCTGGTCTCCAAAGGACATGTTTAAGAATATACGAAGCCAAAAACAGAGTGAGAATTCCACAGCGAATCTACCTGGACACTGAGAAGTTCTGATGGTGAGTCCCTTGCATGAGCTTTGGTATTTGAGGTACAATGACTCTAGGGCTGTCTTCATCACTACAGACTCCTCTGCTCTCTAACTTGTTCGTGCATGGAAAAGAATCGGAAACCTCGGCTCAATCACTGTGAGCTTTTTTACAATACTGACTCACTTTTCCCTGGGAGTGTGAAGATTTATCTTAAGCCGTTGTTGCCGATGTCTGCGTTGGTAGTCAAGACAGAGGGGAAAGGGTCTCTTAAGTATGGCAGAAACAGTGAGAGATAGCACTGGAACGCGTGAGGGAAAGCGAGAAGGCCAGATGGGGGCGTGAGGTCAGAAAGGCTCCAGAGGTCAGCTGTCACGTGCACAGGCTGGGGAAAGAGCACAGGGTGGGGCTGCGAAGGCGAGGCCACTCAGCAGCCGCTCCTTGAGCTTTGCCGTTTATTTTCCCTGCCACGAATTGCTGAAGATTCACAAGGAAGAAAGCTATAACCAGTCTATCCCGTAGACACGAGCTCAGCTATTTTACTTTCCCCTCTAATACCCTTCCTAACCCAAATAAACTCTTGTGGACGTTGCGAATGTTTATGGATTCTTTTTGATGAGAAAAATGATTTTGAAAATATTGAGTTAAACAGCTTAATGGAGTTTGGGTATTCTTGCCATGTGTAAATTATACCCTGGGCTAAATATGCACTGGGAGAGAGCTTGCCAGATAATAGAGAGATCATAAAATAGCTCACAGGGCCAAGAGTAATTAATCTTCTGAAGACTCTTGGGTACATTTTACTTCTTAAGATAGATTTACAAACTGGACAATGGTAGTACATCAAGAGGATGATAAGACAAGGATAGAGTGGGTAAAACCTCTCATTGAAGTAAACAGCCCAGAGTTTCACGACAAAGGCAATTTTCATATCGCTGTGGCTGGCGACACATGGAAGCAATTAATAGGAATATGTTCAGTGAGAAATAGGGGCACATCTATGGCCATTGCTGAAATGCATTAAACAAGAGGGACATTTTGGAGAAGAGGAAAAAGCATTTGAAAAACAAAAAGCAAAAATACAAACAAAAACCCCAAAACCAAACTTTTGGCTGTTGTACATGTAACGCTACTGTTGCCAAGGTCCAGTCTCGATCTACTTTGGCATGAACCTGGTGGAAATTGTGAATTCCTATCAAGCCACCTTCCATGCGAGAGCTGCTCAAGTGTCTACTGGCCCCTCGAGAGACTTTCCTAGAGTGAGTGTGCTGTCTGCATTTCTATTTATTTGTTTCTAAAATGAAGTCAAAGAATTCAGAACTGGATAAGGGTCACATGACGGTAGATGCTTGTGGAGAAATTACTTGCTGAAAAACTATTCACATTCCAAAAAAACATAATTGTCCCACACCATACTTTGTAAGCCCCCAATGACCTAAGCTTAAGGATACTTGAAAACCAGAAGTCTCGGGAGGATACTCAACGTGTGGAATGAATTAACAAGACCACAATGGCAGTAAAGTTAATAATTACATCGAGAAAGAATGAGAAGTTGGCACGCTTCTGAAGTTAACAAACAGCTAACATGTAAGAAGCACACTTTGCCAAACTGTGACTGTGTGTTCTGAATCAGCAGCTCAGAACTAGAAATGTACCTGTTTTCTATGTGGGCTCCTTTACAGCGGCCTTTTCTGTTTTTTAAGTAGGGACCTTGGAAAAATAGGAACTTTGGAAATGACCAGGAGTTGCTGAAGTTCCAATCCATCTTAGAAAAGAATAGGTTTATGATTCCAATATAAATGGGTCAGAAACATATGGATTAGATTCCCTTGAAATATGTCAAATATTATGAGGGGAGAACATATTTGGCAACTCTACTGGAGGTTTTTCCAGAATGATGGTGTCTAAATGTATACTTGATTTCATTAGGAAGCCTGGGTCTCCCAAGACACAGCAGGGAGCTTTGGTAGGAACACCCTATGGCCACTGAAGTTTCACTCTGACGATTTATTTGACAACAGAAGCCATTGCTTTCAAGTAGGAATCATTTGCCAAGATTCATTGGCATTGTGGGTGAATCACTAGCAAAACAAAACAGATTTACAAACTTCATCTCTCAGTGAACGAGCAAGGTCTGATTTAGACAGTAAATTCTAAACGTTGGTTGTGCCTTGAGCTGGCCGAGATCTCACAAACCTTCAGTCTGCTGAAGGCTGTCATCAACTGTCCTGTTACTTTGTGGTGAGTGTGCAAGGTCTTTGAGTGAGGCTGAAACTGTCTCTATGGGCACACAGGCACTGTATTTAGAAGGAATGAGTTTCCTCGCAAGTGTGCTTATTGACTGCCTATGCCAGGGACTTTCTGATGTCGTCGTTAAAGGGTGAGATCAACAAAACGATCCAGTATCTTCAGAAACTGCAAGAGAAACCTCATGGGCCTCACGAGTTTGCTGTGGTAACTTCTTGTTACAGAGCCTGGTATCAGCCGACATGACTTGAACCAGCCAGCTGTGCCTCCATCCATGTTCAGGACCTCGCTGCCTTCCCTAGTTTTTTGTGAATTCCCAGCCCTCATCACTCCAAGGTGGTCCAGAAAAGACCACGTGAGGGGTCAGTCCACATCCATTCCTATAGCCAGAAAATGAAGCAAAAATCACTGGCAACCACAATGTACCGGACAGGGAGTCACTGACGGCTGATCCTGTGGTTATCAGCTTTGGCCCTCATTTTACGACATGATCTTTGAACATATTTCTTGATGACGCTGCACTGTAAAAAATTCTTTTGCAATCTGCTCTTTTTTATTTTATCTGGCACGAAATAACATGGCTCATGGGAGCTTTCAGTGTATGAGGCTCCCCACACATCAGTGGAGAAAATGCCAGAAGCACGGCTCGCGTCCAACCTCTGGAAACCTAGAGACCTTCACGTGGGCTTCACGTGGGGTCTGTGTGTTTTCTTCCAGAGCACTCCTAGATGTTTGGATTGCTCAGATTTACTTCTAAGCCTTCCTTTTCATTGGAGGGAATTCTCCCCAGAGAATGTTCGTCCTGTTTTCTCTCTGAATGTTCTCTGATACGAACAAATCTTACCAACTGGTGTATTTGCAAATGCCCTCCCAGAAACAGGAACGGGGGGGAAAAAAAAGAAAAAGAAAAAGAAAAAGAAAAGCATCCTGTCCAGGTGACATGCATTTTATTTATAGCAGTAGAAAAACAACTTTAAAAAAAAATTGTCCCTCCCTCCTCATTTAATACTAGATAGAGAACGGTTTTGGTTTGGAGGGGATCTACCTCTCTTCCTTCTAGGTGGGTGGAGGAAAGTTTCTAGGATTTACACTTTCAGTTTCAAAAAGGAGATGAATGTGTGTTAGAAGCTAGTCACAAAATTCAGAAGAAAAAAAAATTTTTTAAAGTGTTAAACATTGTATAAAACATCCAATCCAACTTAAGTATCATTCAGGAGAGTGCCGGCAGAGCGACATTAAATCTGCTGTTCCTGCCTGCTCCCCAGGACGTTCCTTCCAGATACAGCCTATTTAATCAAGCCACCTCTCCAGATTAACTTATAACCAGATAATATAACAACATTGACCTCCTGGGTCATTTAGAAGCCTTAGTGAGCTGTCTTCACAGACTCTCTTGAGGAAGGATGTGGGAATGGGATGGATGTCTGTAAAGAACAGCATACATAGAACATGACACACAACACATGCTTCTCAACTGTGTTAGCTCCATAATGCCCCTCGGAAGAGATGGCAATCAAAGCCGGGCGCTGCCGATGTCCCAGACTTCACTTGGCAGTTGAGACCGCCCTACACCTCCGAGTGTGTGCTTGCTGCGGTCTAGTGAGAGATTATGTACCCAAAGTAACAGGAATTGGGTAAAGAAGGAGCTGCTCCTCCTCCAGGGAGTGAGGGCCCACTCTCGGGGGGCTGATCCCTCCTCTTGGAGTCAGTTGTGTGAGGACAATTCCCAAACCTCCCAGAGTTTCTCCTCTAGGTACCACAGCTTCTCACTCTTCAAGCTCAGGAGGACTGTGCCAAAAACAGCCACCGAACTCAGTCTCTAGAACTTGAGCCAAATAAACGTCTTTCCTTATACACTACCCAGTGACAGTTATTACTTTTATAGGAAAACAGGACGGTAGAGCACACTTAACTCCCAAGCTGTACTGTCTTCCTTGAGTGTGTGAAAATGTATTAGTTCAGAAACTTTCCTTTTTGTCGTCTAGTATGCTTATATCCGCTCTCTCCCTCCCTTTCTCCCTTTCTTCCTCCCTTCCTCTCCCTTTCTCTCTCTAACCAGTCAATTTTACTTTATTTTTGGTTCTAAAAACACGTGTTTCTTCTCTTTCGTCCTTCCGAAGACAAATATTCCACAACTGGTGAGTTCCAGCAGCTATTCCACCTAACTACGATTCTGTGGAAACTGAAAATATTCCCAGGTAAATCCTGGTCTGAATGTCTTAAAGTTGCACCGCGGAGATCTTGTTCTGCACCGATGCAGATTTCACTGAAATGGACCGTGCGATTTTATAATCATGCATACATCTGATTTACCTGAAACCTCGTTTAGACTCCGTGCAGGCAGCCCCTCACATCTGGCTCTACTTTGAAAGTCCACAAAAGGGTCTTGTGTGAGAGTCTACCGCATAACGTCATTCTAGCCGAAGTTGTGCCTAGGAGGCCTTTCATGGGAAGCCGGCTTAATGTTCGCTGCGTGAAGACGCCTTCAGGGAAAGGAGGTACAATCCCAGTTCTTGGAAAAGGCACAACCTTTGAAGACCCGCTGGATTCAGAAGAGGGACGGTGGTCCTCTGCCGGGTCTGTGAACAGTGCTGGGTTTTTTTTTTTTTATTGTTTGCTTCAGTGTGGCTCCTGCTGCCATGGCAACCGACATTCTGGTGTTGCTAAGGGCAGCACATCTGACTCAACTTGAGGAAAGATATGGTAACAGGATGGCATGCGCTAGGGAAAGCAAGGAAAACCAAACAGAATCCCCGACCCTAGTCTAGCATAACCAGAGAGCCTGGCAGAAAGGCCAAGTGTGTGATGCTGTGCTCATCGCTTACTTTTCCTGCTAGCCGTACTTTATGACATCACCAACTTTCCTTTGCATATTTATTGATTGGGGTTGAAAGCAGCCTAGCCTGCCCTTGACTTGCTATATTGTCGAGGCTGGCTTTGAACTCTCGCCTTCCTTCTTCCTTCTCTCAAGTGCTTACATCATTAACCTGGGGACGGCTTTTTCAAAGCATGTCCTAACACAGGACACGACCCGAGGCCGTGGTTTTCAACACTCCCCTTCGGTCCTGGAGCACTGTGTTAGGAATCCACCAACAGTCAAACTCCTTCCCAGGAGTGCTACCACGGCTGTTTGTGGCTGACATTTTAGCTTGAATTCACTCAAGTTTACACTTTTTAGGGATACTGGGCATTATTGTTGGTTTTCTGAGAAGACCTTGGGCACAGATCTGTCTCTTCCTAGTCCTTGTCTCAAAGCACAACCTCTTGTGGCTTCTTGAGACAGAATCTTCACACATTCAATCTGCTTGGTTTGAGTGACAGGGGACAGTGTACCGTGAAATATGGCTTATGTTTCCTGCTTCCGGTAGTGCTACCCAACAACGGGAGAATTATACAGGCGACTTTCAACAACTTTATAAAGGAAGGCCCTGTAAAGAGGCAGACAGTATAGAACACACAAGTATAGATTTTACTATACACTGGCCCAGTAGAAGACCAGACAATGTAAATATCAACACAGTCAATGATGGACTGACAAACAGAAAAACAAAAGATTCTTAAATGTACTGGCCAAGAAACCACATTCTAATTTTTGATATTTAAGTTTTTTTGTTTTTTTTTGTTTTTTTTTGTTTTTTTTTTTTTGTTTTTGTTTTTTTTTTTTAGGTAGGGTCTTACTATATAGTGCTGGATAGAACTCTCTGTAGACCAGCTTGACCTTAGCCTTGCAAGGGGATCCTCCTGCTCCTGCCCCTACCCCTGGATTACAACCATGTACCTCCCTATTCTACACTCACAGACTTGGCATTCAGTTTTGTGTGGAGTCATAATTAACTATCTAAAAGGTCGATGTGGGCTCTACACTAGAGGGTCCAAGATAGAAAACCATTCCTTCCAGGAAACACCAGGGAGCAGGTAGGATTCTATCTACAGAGAGTTCAAGGTCTAGGGAAGTAAGCCTGAGACAAACTGTCTTCTGAGCTGCATCTTATACTCATGTTTAACGTGAACCACCAGCTGAGATGTGTGCTCAGAATATTCTAGAAATTCTGACCCACAGCCATCTGAAGAGATGCTTGAAAGGCTGAAGAGTGGAGATGTCTCTACTATAAACAACTCAGAAACAGTGGAAATGTTCTCTTTATTAATTTTGGAAAACCAGGGAGATTTTAGGGATCACAGGCGTGGTGCTAGAATGTAAGCAAAGGCTGGGGTGACTGTCTGAAATGCCAGCCTCGTATGCTTATATATTTATGTCCAAGGGCAGTTTTACAGTTCCATGGGGTCTGGAGGTCCATGTTTTTGCCTGCATTTTGTTCTTGACAAAGCAAAAGATCTTCCCAACTTTGAATTTTAAAAAATCAGTTTTATAATGTGTAAAACAGTAAGAAAATCCAGGGTCACCCGGAGGGCACTGCAGGAACTTTGGGGACTCAATGGCCTTGGAAGCTGGGTACTTTTGAGGTAGTTACCCTGCTGCACTACATAAGGAAGGAAGAAGATTTCGGACCACAGATCTAGGGCTTTCCAGGTCACACAGCAGAAGATTTTACTATATACAACTCTTCTCCAACATGACCGTCCTCCATCCACATGGAGCTGGGGGGCGTCACAAAACAAACTAAACAAATGTTTGTGTCCGGGGCTCCTCCAGGAACTAGTTCTTTAATGGAACCCACAATTTTTGTTTTCACTGCACTCAGAAAAAAAACTCAAGAAGACCAAGTCACCAACGGATTTGTACATAATAGACATTTTTTTTTGTTTGAATCCATGAAAAACTGTTGAAAAATGTTATGTTGCATGCACAGCAATAAAATATGTGCAGTGAAAACAGCCATTGGTTTTTCAAACAGTTAAGCTTAGAATTGTTGTATGCCCCCAAATGATTCCAATCTTCAGTGTACAGAGATATTCAAACTTACATTTATGTACAGATATCCAGATATTTACACACATCTGGGGGTAGTGGTATAGACCTTTAATCCCAGCATTGCGAGGCTGATGCAGGCAGATCTCTGTGAATTCAATGCCAGCCTCGTTTGTAAACTGAGTTCCACAACAGCCAGAGCTACACAGAGAAACCCTGTCTCGAAAAAACAAACAAACAAACAAACAAATAGCAACAAAAAGCAAAAATGCCTTTCCCCATAAATGTCCACTGAAGCTCTTGAAGTTCTTTTCATAATAGTTCAAAGGTTAAAAAAAAAAAGAACCAAAAGCCATATGCCTATGAGTAGATGATTGGATAAACAAATTCAAATGGAAGAGTTTGGTTGGAAGCGGTGTGGATAGCTAAAACATTCTGTAAACGCTAATGTTAGAGGCTGGAGAGGGACACTGGGGCAGATCGTTACTGAGGGAAAAAGATTTATTAGGGCAATTCTTCATTGCACAGAGAAACAACGTGGAGGGGATTTTGAATAGAGTCCAGGCCCATGAGATAAAGGCTACCTCTTCCAGGATCCAACAGGGGTGGGCAGATCTTAAGCCAGGTGGTTAATGAGTAGATCAGTCTCATTGTGGGAGGAGAGAACTGACTGCTGAAGGTTGTCTGGAAACACATACACCTGTTTTCCCTCTCAGTAACAACAGTGATGATGATGATGAGGAGGAGGAGGAGGATGAGGATGATAGTGATGATGATGGTGATGATAATTGTCATGGTATTGATGGTGATGATGATGATGGTAATGATGATGATGGTGATGATGATGTTGATGATGATGATGTTGGTGATGATTGTCATGGTGTTGGTGGTGATGATGATGATGGTGATGATGATGATGGTGATGATGATGATGGTGATGAGCAGGGTGCTTGTCAGTTACATAGGGTCTGGTTACCTCTGCGGCTGTTCAACCCTTCTAGTGAAGTGAGAGCTGCAGACTCACCCACAGTCTCCAGAGGGTGCCTGTTGTTCTTTTACAGCAGTTGTTGAGGTTAGAGGAAGAGGCTGCTTCAGGTTGGTAGGAGCTGAGTACTCCCCAGCCTGCGCTAACCATTGTACTACATATGAAGCACGGGGCACTTCATGCTACATTAAAGAAGCTTGGACAAAAGGACACCATTATATAGCTCCATAGATTTGTAATATGTAAATCAGGCAAACCCATAAAGATGAGTGGATTAGTGGCAGGGAAAATTTGAGGTAAAGGGACGATGGGAAGTCACTGCTCTTAGACCTGGGCTCTCTTTGAGAAGTGACCATGTTTCAGAAGTAGGAAGGAGTGAAGGTTATCTGTGTTATAAATGTGCTTTTTAAAAGCCACTGGGTTGTGTGTGCAATGGCTTGTTTTACATTTTGTGAATTAAATTAAAATATACAGTCTTAACACTTTAAACACAACCTGATCATAGAAGCTCCTAAACACAGCTGCATAAAACACAGAATTTCAGGACACCGTGGTAATTCCCAAAGCATCTGTCCTGTTTTAGTCCAATAGTGAGACACAAAGCATCTCTGATAACCTTGCTAGGCAGCTCTGGTCTGGAGCAAAATCTCTGATGGATACTGAGTTTTTCATTGTTACTGAGAAGTAAGGCATCTCACTCAGCACTTATAAATGAGATTTTTTTTTTCAGCAGTCCATGGACAGTTTCTCACACTGCCTAAACAAGACAATTTTAAAATTTTTAAATATTCATAATGTACCCACGTAGAGCTGTGCCCAGCAGTAGCTCTCAGCCTGTGGGACCTGGCCCATTTGGAAACGCTCGGACGACCTTTTCACAAAGGTGGCCCAAGACTATCAGAAAGCACAGATATTTATATTACTAGTTATAGCAGTAGGAAAAGTAGTTATGGAGTAGCAGTGAAAATAATTTTATGATTGGGGGTCACCACAACACTAGGAACTGTATGAAAAGATTGAGGGCCCGCATGTGAGTGCAGTACCTACAGAGACCACAAGGGAGCGATGGCCTCCCTGAGGTGGAGTTAGAGCAGTTCTAAGTCGCCCAGTATGGGAGCTGG
Organism: Myodes glareolus; assembly: GCF_982192425.1. Classification (NCBI taxonomy): domain Eukaryota; kingdom Metazoa; phylum Chordata; class Mammalia; order Rodentia; family Cricetidae; genus Myodes; species Myodes glareolus. The sequence goes on along the minus strand of NC_142041.1, from coordinate 60,502,083 downwards.
GAACCCAGTTTAGGTCTTTAACAAAATCAGCAAGTGCTCTTAATCACTGAGATCTCTTCAAGCCCAAAGGAGATGATTTTTTTTAAAAAAAAAAAAATGCAAAACAAGGTAAAGGCAAGCACTCTTTCCAAGGGTTTTTTTTTTTTTAATATCAAAACCGATTTCCATTGCCTTTAGATTGCTTATTTCTGTTTCTTTCCTTCCAGTTTCCATTACAGGGAACCCTTTGAGGCCAATCCTCAAATCCAGGATCTGTCTCCGTTTTGTTAAGAAAACAGAAGAGTTTAATCTCTGATTTTCTCTTTGACAATTTTGAAGTAGTTACATGGTGTCAAATAGATTTATTTCTACTCATATTTTGCACAATTTTTCTAAGAGAGCTATAGATAACCCCTTGTGTTCTGTAATTCCCATCAAAATGTTGACCGCAAACCAATGCATCTACAAAAATATTGAACTTGCCATGGCTTTGCTGGGAAGACTCCAACTCAGCCCCAGCGCCTGGGCGGTTTGCTGCTTGCAAGCTGAATAGCAAAGACGAATCCGCAGTTGGTGAGCCGCAGAAGGGGTCTGTCTCCCATGGTCACTGTGAAGATCAACACAGGATTTTCTCTAAAAGAATTCAAAAGGCTTCCTCCTTGACAGGCGTGGATGCGGTGGCAGTGAATCCGGAAGATGATTCAGTTCCCAGCCTGGAGGTACACAGCCTTTTGAACAACTGTGTCTTTTGTGTGGGAGCCAATGTTTGGAGTAGGTCAGGTGAAGAGGTACAAAATGAGACATAAGCTTGTAGCCCCAGGGGCTTCCTCTCCTGCCATTAGGAATCCAACAACTTGTAAATTTATGATACCAAGTCTCCTTGCTGTCTCATTTCTCATCAGAGCAGCTTTTCCTGTTCATCCAGGACAATGCAACTGTCACACATGAGTGAAAACAAGGGGCTTTCGCTGTCACCAAACACACTGATATGATACTGATGACTTTTGCTCGGGACAGAATTGTGATCTGCAAAATTGAAAAACAATTCACACCAGTGAGGTTTTAAAAAAAATCACTCTCTAAAGTCAAATATTAGTATAAGGCAGGCCAAAATCACTGCTATTCTTATGCCGATTTAGTATCTTTAGTCACATTTGGGACATGTGAGCCCGGTCATTTAGTATGCCGTATGCTTGACTTCTGACACCAGCACTGAATTGCTTTGTGAGGTACACACATTGAAATTCCCACAGTGTCCAGGTCACCATTAGAGCTGGCCAGATTCTTAGAATGCAACCCTGTTGATCAGGGAAATATCAGTTACCAAATGTCTCCTTTAGAAGACAATTCCTTCTGGCTACATAGCAGCTGTGAGCCACACAAATCCAAATTTCTCATCCCAGTAAAGTGAAATGTTTCCTACTAAACCCTAGCCTGGGACCATTCAAATACTCATTGCAGAGGCAAACTTTAATTGTAATGTTAAGATATGCCAGACCTAAAATATGCATGGCATTGGAGCTGTACACATGACTCCATTGTCACATGTATGTGATGTTCTCACACACTTTGTCTCCTTGCTACTGTGACAGCCATGTGGAATTAGCAAGTCATGAGTTTCCTGTCTTCATCTCACAGATGAAGAACAGAAAATATGCGAGTAGCTTCCCAGAGCCTTGCTAACCCCCCACCCACAGCATCCAGCGCGTCTGCTTCTTCCTCTGGCCACCTGATTTCAGAAGCAGCCCCATGTCAATCTGAGTGGTCACAGACCCCATCCTTGGGCAGGTGCCTGCCTCACCTCTTTTTCAGGGGACATCTGTCATATAAGATGTCCCTTCCCCAGAGGTCTCTTTACTGTTCCTCTTTTCTTTTCTCCTTAGGGTGCTTCTTATCAGATGTTGGCACCTGGGGGTCCACTGACATAGTTTGAAAACAATGGTTTGTCATGGACATGACCAAGAGCTCTTTGTGCTGCCATCATGAGATGGAGTGGGCTTGGTCCCCTCCCCATTGCTTTAATCATTCATATTAGCTGACTGATAGGATAGCTTTGACCCTGACATTCGCAGGGACACGAAGCTCACTACCTGTCCTGGAGTCAAGACAGCGTGAAAGATTCTGGAGAAATGGAAGAAAGAAGGTGAAATACTCCAAATCTGTGTTTCAGTCTTGTCCACTCTCCAGCATTCCAGGGTATCTACAGCCAGTGACTGACGGCAGAGGTTGAAGGGATGCTAGTCCACGTGAGCACATGGCGGTGGGCCTTGCTCTTCTCCCCACCCCATTCCCTCTAACTTTCTAAAAGCCCCGTCCCTAGAGAGAACCACCAAGGTCTATTCCCTTATTTGGTTACTTCCTCCTCCTGAGGCTGAATGCCAAGGTCCAGCTACCAAACACTCCCTTTGGTTCACCTAATTAACATGCCTAATTAAAATTAAACACCTCATCCTAACATGGGGTTTTTCCCATTTTCCTTTATGAACCGCCATTTCCCTGTCTGCCACATCTGTCTCCTCTCTATTCGGAGGCAGTCATTTGTCTCTCTGGGACAAACAACCCTTTCCCTTGTCCCTTCCCCTTCTCCCTCACTCCTGTCTCCTTTGCCACCACACCCGAGCCCGTTCTACCACAGACCTTCCCTTCTTGTCTTCTCTTACACCTGCGAGGCTCTGTCATTTTCTGCCTGAGTCAGAAAGCAGCCAATTAAACTTTTCTTCCCTGTTTACTAAAGGATCTCTCTGTGAAAACTCATGTTTGGGTGCAGCTTGTGCCAAATCTGGGGTCCAGGAGGAAACCCCTGCTGTGTAGGGGTCCCCTTCAGAGGTGGAGGTGAGTGAGTCCCAGAGGCTGGGGGTTAGAGCCGGGAGGGGACTTTAGTGTAGGGTCCATTTCACCAGACAAGGTGCTTTGGGCTTGGGAGCTTGCATGGAAGTCAGGAGCTGCTAGCCACCCATTGCCCGATGGCGTTGGCCACTATCCGTCCCTTTTTCAGTGCTAGGTGGCTCCATTTTTAACAGGAGTTGTAACACAAGCCCGGGGTCTTTCCAACTCCAGCTACTTACAAACCACAGCTTCCACCGTGTCTGTTTAGCATCGCATCTGCACAATGATTTATTTCATATCGATCACTGTTCTAGCTACTTGCAATTTCACAAACATTTTCATTTCAAACTGAAATATATCCTACATATCTCCAAATAGCTACAGAAGCATAAACAAATTGTAACTAGGCACTGACAAAGTTGCATAAACTGGACATCTCAGGTGCACTGCATCAGGAAGCCTCACCTCTTCAGCACCTCAGAACACTCTGCCTGTCCTGGTAATCACAATCCCATGAGGACAAAAGTCCTTGAACTTCTAATGAAATGTATCCGCAGCATCTACTTCAAAGTCTTCGTGCATGGAATCTTATGATCAACAGCACTTTTTTTGTTTATTTGTTTGTTTGTTTGACTTCTTTCATTCAGCATTTTATTTACAAGATTCACGCACACAACTGTGGTTGTCTGGCATGGGTGATCGTGGTTGATTTAACAGTCAGGACTTAGGTAGCATTCACCTGCGGAGAATTTCCAACAAGGCTGCTGAAGAGTCTTCATGGGCCTTTTGGTGACTACGATACAGTTAGTTCTCTTGGATACTCTTCTAGAATCACTGCGTTGCAGCCAAATATTTTCTAACACAATCACTAAATGTGTTCTTCAGTGAAGAACCTCCATCAGTCAAATAGGAAAAGAATTAGTGCCATTTCCTCAGAATAAATGTCATAAAAATAAAACAACATCAGTGAACAATAACTAAATGTTGTCTGCTAAGGGGTTTGCCACGGTCACCTCACTTCTGCAGTGTCTGTCTCTGTGCAAATAGTTGGAGGTGTCAAAGATGCTCTCTTGCCCCATGGAAACTTTCTCCCGATATAAGCTTAAGGTCAAAAGGCCACGGAAGGACGGGAGCTTCTTAATACGCAGTTACCTGGCCTCCAACGCTGTCTCCGTTCAGTTACAACTCCAAGTAAGCAGAGCTGTCAGAGACCAACAGTCCTGTAACGTCAACATCATGTGGCTCTAGGCGAATGATTCTTTCGCCATCTGAGGAGTGTTAGGCAGTGACTGGAGACATTTTTGTCACGACTTGAGAGAGGGAATGCCACTGACACCTAGTGGGAGGGGTCTGGGGCTACTGCGACACACCCACCTCACCGCTAGGGAACTCCCCCAGCCTAGAGTAGGGTGTCACCTCTGGGACAATTCTTCCATAATGGGCTCTGGAGGGATCAAAGTGACTCTGCCCTGCAAACCCTTGGCCAGCCCTTGCCTATGCAGCGAATGAGAAACCAGTCCTTGTATGGGATCTAAAGTCTGGTGTTTCCTGAGTGTTCGCCCACCTTTGAAACCAACACCAGAAAGAAGTCAAGGCCACAAGAAGAAGAACAGGTTCTGCTTCTCTGTTTTAGACAGGCCTGTCAGGCTCACTCCAAAAGAAATGAGGCTAATTACAACCTCCCACCGGTGGACGGCACCTACTTCCGATCACCCCATTTGTTTGGCTGTTGGCTTGATTGGCACTTGCGGAAAATTGCTGTCTGGACCTTTCGCCCTCACAATGGAATGCATGTACAAAAGTGCTTCTCTCTGCCCGGCTCAGATGAATGACGCCAGAAGAAACAGCGCTCTGTAATCTTTACAGCATCTCCCTGCCACATTATAGCAACACAGGTTGTCTCAACTGCAAAACTCCCAGGGCTAATAATGAAGAGGAGACAGTGCCAGAGTTTGAACTCCGATTTTCCTGCGGTAACTTCACTGGGCTCAATTACATCTTCTTTCATCGTGAATTCAAGGCCCCTTGTCAGTCCAGAGAGGAGGAGAAAGAATGAGATAATGGAGAAGAGGAAAAAGTAGATCTTTTAAAAATGAGACGTAGCACCCATCGACAGCCCAGTGAAGAAGGACTGAAAATGCCATCTTCTTCTTCTTCAGCACTGCCTAGGTGATTTGAAGCTACTTAATTAGTGTATCTCTCTTTGTGGTAGACATCCATGGTAGATCAAATGGGCACACGAGTACACAAGTTCTGGTTTGGGAAGGAAAATGGCCATTGGCCATGGTCTTGCGTTTCAGGGTTTTATTTTTTCTTTTGAATTAAGCATAAAAATTACTGTCCAAAACTGAGCAGTGAATTTTCCGGAAGTGATCTGTCAGTGATGAACAGAGAGAGAGAGAGAGAGAGAGAGAGAGAGAGAGAGAGATCCACACAGTCCCGTACCTTCCCCTTGGGGGTTTGCCAACAGTTGTTTCTTGAGCAAAATGGAGAGATCTAGAACTAACACCAGGAGACTGGGAAGGCAGGTGCTTTATCTGTTAAGTTCCACAGCCAGCCTGGAGTCAAGTTCAGAAAATTGTGCCTCTTTAGCATGCTGGAAGCTGTGAAGAGGCAGGGGAGGAGAATGGAGTGGGAACCCTAAAAGGCCTTACTCAATGAGTTACAAAGTAGCATGTGAGAACAGCAAACCCTAAGAGGAGGGCTAGAAAATCCCTGACTCAGGTCCTTTAAAGCCGACTATGGGAGCAGGGGTGTTGCAGAGTGCCAGGTCTGATGGAGATGGTTCATTAGCACACTAAAAGGCGCAGCCCTGCAAAGAGGTTTAAGGAGCTAATGATACACAGGACAGACGCAGTTTCTTGTAGAACTATATATAGCAGACAGAGCAGATCTCTGAATTGGAGACTACTTGATCTACAGAGTGAATTCAAGGGCATCCAGGTCTACACAGAGAAACCGTGTCTTCAAAAACCAAATGACAATAACACAATGTCTACACTCAGCCACCCACACAGACACACACATACATATAAACATATATATGAGTGTGTTATGTATATACAGCACATTTGTATGTGTGTACACCCTGGTCAATTTTCTGGTGCTGTGATAAGACACCATGACCAATGCAACTTATAAAATGTTTAGCTTGGATTCATGGTTTCAGAAGGGTAGCGTCTACGATACTGGAGGAAGAGCATGCTGCAGAAACAGCTGAATGCTTACATCTTGATCTGCAAGTAGGAGGCAGAGAGAAGGAGATGCACACACTAGGGCACACTGGGAATAGCTTGAGTCTTTTGAAACTTCGAGGCCTGACCCCAATGACAACACCTCCTTCAACAAGCCCCAAATTTCTAATCCTTCCCAAATAGTTCCGCCAACTGAAGAACAAGCGTTAAAGTCATAGCCTCTTGGTGGGGGGCATTCTAAGTCAACCCACCATCATCTATTCCTAAACAGATAAATAAACAACCTGTAAGAGCCAGAAGAGCAGGAAGTTTACTGCGAAAGTTCATCTCCAGTGTGAGAGAAGCTACATCCTTGAAATCCCATCAATATGGGTGTCTCAATGAGATCTGAACATGGATGACACCAATAGACATGCTAAGATGCAAGGAGGCAATCTTGGGGGGGTCTCACCCCTAAATAAAAAACTTCAGTAAACTAAAGGTAAACAATGCTAAGCATGGAAGAAGCAATCTTCCTCAAGTAAGAACGTCAGTGCCCCTAATTGACTATCCAACACTAAGTGGTCAGTCGTTATACACACACACACACACACACACACACACACACACACACACACATATATATATATATTATATACACACACAAGTAACACTATATGGACTGATCCTGGAATATCTTAATACACTGGAAAATATATAAGGCAAAAGAAAGCATTATGTACAAACTATGTAGAAGCATTCTGCCATATATATGCGAATTGTTGTGTAACTATCATGCAACTTTGTTTGCTTGTCCATCCATCCATCAATCTATTCTTCATCCATCCATCCATCCATGGTTACACCACACACACCCCCACCTCGACACACACCAGTTTGTTTCAGAAACAAGTGGAGGGAAGAGGAGCTGTTCCTTTCAGCTACACTTGATCAGGATGAGCTAACTTCTGAGAAACCAGCCTGCTTCTTGGAAGCAGCACTGCTGACGAATAGCCTGTCTCGAGGTTGGCGTCACCTGCTGCTCCTGGGACAGGATATTCAGTAGGCTGTGTGCTGCTGTCGGGCCTGTAACACTTCTCGTCTTTCTTTCCACTCATGGTGTTTGAACATTCGGTGTTTCAAATTAGCGTTCAAATGTGTTGACAAAGGCAGGAGTCTTCTCAAGGCTTCAGTTTGAACTCTGGCTGAGGCAGTCTCAACCTTAGCACTCACTCTCAAGAGACGGATTGCTTTGTTTTTCTGACAGACTGCACTTTTCCACATACATCCTTGCTTCTGCATGGCTTCTCTGAATGGTATTTTCTTTTTCTTGGAGATTTTCAGCAATTTCCTCTCGTTTTTTTCTTATCACATCACATGACTTTTCCTTTGGATTCTCCTGCAGCAAATTTCAAGTTGAATAAACATTTCTCCAAATTTGACATGGTCCTACAGTTCATGGAGGAAGACCCTGGGCAGGCACATGCATGGATCTCATTTAGAAAGTCTTAATGTCTACATTAGGTTTGTCGTGCTGCAGAGCAAGACTTTGCACAAAACTCCCTCGCACGTTAGGCAGCAGTTGCCCATCACAAACTGAGGCCACTTCATCGACCTCTCCACCACAAGGATTTCTTCTGCTCATTCAATACCAACAGTTCATTTTTCTTTTCCTCTCTAGATCAAGTTTCCATAATCATAATCATATATATATGTATATGTATATTATATAGACATATATATGTATATTTAAATCCTAGGTTTCTTTCTTTTTTTTTCAATTTGTTCACCACACATTCAAGCTGCACTCAGGACTCCAGTGTCCCAGGCACCTGTGTCTCAGCTCATGATCTGTGCGTGCTTAGCGATGCCCATCTCTCACTAGTGCTGACAGGTGGGTGGCTCCAGGAACTCGTGGGGATTTGCTGAAGGGGAGATATGGTTAAGCGGCAGTACGAATGCTCCGTCAGCAAAGAGTGGCCAGTCATTTCAGGTGCTTCCTGAAAAATAGCTAGGTGGAAAGCATCGAGCCCCAGATGGCAGAGGGCTTCCTTTCTGCCGACGGTGCCCCTTCTCGCCACATCTTCACTCTCACCTAATCAGGAACCTGGGCCTTAGAAGAACTCCTTAGGAGCAACCACCACCAGGGTCTGCATGAATTGACAACCGTAGGATAAACTGTCTGAAAACACAGTCTCACTCCAGGAAATCTCAGCCGCCAACATGGTGGCTAGCTATGTTAGTTGACTTTAATTTTAGTCAGATAAAACTGTTTATGTATGTCTCCTATATGTATGCACACACACACACACACACACACACACACACACACACACACTGTGTATTCATGCTAACGGTTTCCATGTTGCAACGATTTTTAGTTTTATGTCAATCATTGTGTTTGATTTTTATATACCTACCGAAAGGATGTTTTTCAATGACTGATATTTATCTGGCGATCACTGTAGCTTATAGCTGATCGGGTTTTGAGCAGTTTGCAACATAACCCCTCTCTTTCCTGACTTCTCTTCCCCTCATTTTTCTTTATTGATTCAATCATTGCCAATTTATGATTGAACCTTCCAGTTTCTCTTTCTTTAGATAATAGAAATTTCACTTGTTCTCTTGCTCAATTTATTTTTGACAGATAAATGCAAATCAGATCTATGTAATGTATGCATATTGTCATTGTGACCTACATCCTATGGCTTATTATGTTGGCCTGTCCATTGTCCTTTCCACATCATTTACAAATGTCCTCATTCTTGATTTGATGGTTTAAACAAGATTAATTTGCTCTTTTTGATTTGATGTTTTAATGTTACCATGGTGACCTAATCTGAATCCTATATATGTATATATAAAATTTAATGACAATATTTTCTATTAAATTCTTTTGAATAATTGATTAGACAGTTAAATTGCCCTAAACCCATTCTGGCTCCCCAATGCATGCATCTCCTTTGGCTGGCTGCCCTAAAATAATAATGCATATTATTATAGTAACTAAGAAATATTAGGTGGCAGTTTTATGTATAGAATACAGAACATAATTATATTTCAAGTTGCTTTCTGTGAACCATATTGACCTCTGGTGTAATTTTTTTTTGCTCTTGGTATGAATATTCACGGATGACAGAACATATTATTGTCAACCTGATCCAAGTAGGAAATTCAGTATCTTATAAAAAGATATCGCATACTCCAAACACACCCCAATCCTCATAGCCAGAGTTAATCATTCATTTCTCAACTATTCCAGATAGCTGGCAAGGCATCTTGTTAAGTGTTATGTTATGCAGTTGCGTTGCCATTGTGGAGAAAACACAGTGCGGGCTGGAGAGATGGCTTTGGAGATAGGACCTCTTGCTGCTGCTGCAGATGGTTGTGTCTCTAATCCTAGCACCCACATGGCAGCTTACAACCTTGGGTGCCTCAGTTCTGGAACATCTGATGTCCTCCTCTGCCCTCAAGGACACTGCACGAAGGTGGTGTACATGCATACAGGCTGGTAAAACTCTCATACCCATAAAATGAAAGGTAATTCTTCAAAATGTGATGGACAGAGAAAAGAAACTACAAACCACCCCTGCTGATGATTTCTTATACAGTGATGATTTCTGTGATCATTTTTCCACATAACAAATGCTTTTATTCAAGCATTCAAGCAATGCGGGTGCTCCAGAGAACACGGAGAGAGGTACATCTCGGTAGCAAGCTTGCTCAGCCGCTCTTGGCAAACCTGCCTAGTTCCTACCTCCTCTGGGCTCCCTCTAATTCATCATCCTGGGATTTAGTCTCTTCTAGATGTTTTAGCTTCTATGTTTTTGACTTCACTTGTTACTAAATGGCCACCTACTTCTTAAGATGCTTCCTACAGGTTTTCTCCCTGGTTTGTGTTTCTTTGTGCTGTCTCATCAATGATGTGTGCTTGCCTAGAGCATCTATAGAAATGTACTCCCAGGTATGATATTGGGACTTCAATGGAAACAAAATAAAATACCCATTCCCTACACATGCTTTAATTACCTTTATTTAGTGACTGTGGAGATTTGGGTGCTGTGGGGATGTGCATGTGTCATAGCGCGGGCATAGAGACCTTATAGGAGTTGCTTCTTGCTTCTTTCCTCCTGCCGTCTGGGTCCAGGGATCAGGCTCAGTCATGAGGCTTTGTCATAAGAGCCTTCATCTTCCAAGCTCTGTCATTAGCCACCACTCCCCAAACACAAACTTCTGTAAAAGCTATGTTGTGATGGAGTTGGGGGACAGGTGCCCAGACAGCATCCAGACAGTGAAGAGTGAGACAGGGGTGGGGTGACAGGTACCCAGAGAGCATTCAGTGAGGAGTAAGACAGGAATGGGGTGACAGGTACCCAGAGAGCATTCAGTGAGGAGTAAGACAGGAGTGGGGGGGGGGGGACAGATACCCAGATTGCATCCCAACAGTGAGGAATAAGACAGGCGTGGGGAGACAAGTGCCCGGAGAGCATCCAGACAGTGAGGAGTAAGACACAAGAGACTCGAGGTCCTTGTCTCTCAGCATCACCTTCCCAGTGCTTAGATTATCTTTCTGCTCCTTTTCTGTAATCCAAAAACACGAGAAACTCATTTTTCACATAATTCCTATTTACAGCCAAATTCCTAAGTTATATCTGGATTCATTCCTGGCTCTTCTTGTCTGACCGCCTCTTTAAGTAGGATTCCATCCTTCCAGCGTGCTTTGTTGGAGCTAGTTCTTGATATAAGGCTATTCCCACAGTAAGAGCCAACGGCTCTTGAGACCTGAGAATAAACTTCTTATGTCGATTGTGTATGTTTACATGCATCAGGTATTGTCTAGGCCAAATGGCAAAGATAATTTATTGAATTACTTAGTGTTTATTCAGATGCTTGCCATTATTCAACACAAAATAACACTTGAGACATCAGCCATTTTTATAGTTCCGACATAAAGTTCTCTGAAAAGACTCACAAGTTGAAGTCTTGGTCTTCGATGGAATGTTCAGAAGTGTTGCTTTGGGAAAATGAGTCATGAGGCACTGAAAGAATCAATGATTCCATCTATGGGTGGACCCTTGGGGGGATGGGCACTGTGGAAGCTGAGGCCTGACTGCAGAAAGTGGTTTCTGAATGTGTACTTTTGAGAGATATGTTTTCTCCTCTGCTTCCTTCTCGAACTTTTCCCTTCTCTTCTTCCTTCTTTTTCTTCTCCTCCTCTTCCTTCTCTTTTTCCTCCTGCTCCTCCTCTTCTTCTTCCTCCTTTATCTTTTTCTTCTCCTCTTCTTTCTTCTCTTTTTTCTTCCTCCTCTTCTTCCTCCTCCTCTTTTTCTCCTCCATCTTTCTCTTGTTCATGCCACATGAGGCGAGCAGCTTTGTATTGTGTTAACCTCTCTGTCATGATGTGAAAATTGCCCTTATCTCAAAATCAGAGCAATTGGACCAAGCAGTGATGGGCTGAAACCTTGAACCCACACAATTCCTTTGGCTTTTAAAATGGTTTTACTTAGGCCGCTGTGACACGGTGACAGCAGACTGACTCATCCGTGCTCCATTCCCTTTTCTATTTTGTCAACACAGTGCCTGTCGGTGAATTTACTCATCTCCAGCTTACAAATTCCAGACAAATGTGCCATGTTATCTTTAAGGTAGTATAAATTCCAGTTTACAGGCCATCTCTGGTCATCTTGTGCACTGATGGGCTGAGAACTACACACTTTTGCTTCATTAAATCAATCGCAGGCCTGGAAGTGGGAGTATTGCTGACAGAATGGACAGCGTTGTTGGGAGTCAAAGGTGAAGCCATTTTGTATCCATTTAAGGACGGAAACATGGAGTTATTTATTGCTTTCTTGGCAGCCCAGGAGTGTGGAAATTCACACCTTGCTTCACCACCACACTTCCCCACTCCCAGGATGGCCTAGGAGGACAGGCTGCAATTACCTGATTGTGTTTTTGCCCGGCCATATGGCTCTAAGGAAGCCTGGAGAAAGGGTTCCTCTTGGCCGTGGAGAGAAGAAAAGACCAATATATCAAGGCTAGCATACGGGACTGAGCAGAAATTGAAATAGTTTTCTTCCTGCCTGATAATTTTAAAATAGCAACTGCGTTAAGAGCAAATGTCAGCTGTGAACTGAATGCCAGTCTGGAGGCCGGGGATTTTGGCATTTAAGTCCAATTAGAAATAATGGAAATCATGAGATTTGCTGCGGCGCTCCTTGCGGCACGTGCTATTTTCGCTATTAAAGTTCTATGTGCATCTCTGCAGGGTTTTCATTTAATTGGCAAACGTTGTACGACATATGTCAAATTTCATCAATTCTTGGGCCTTTTCGTGAAAACATGGCTTTGAACTTGGTAATGTTTAACCTCTATGTCCCCAGGCTTCCCACTGCAAACAGTGCTGCAAATTAGTTTGTATGGTTTCACTGTCAGTGGTCAATAGCCTGGCAATGGATTTATGAATGGCATTTGTTAAGTGACAGCTTAGGAATAGTCAGAACAGCCTCAAACCCCCTCCACCCCCTCCTCTCCTGAAGCCAGAATTTGCGCAGGCACAAATCGCGCATGAATGAAAGACACAAATGGACTGGAACAGCTCGGGAAGTAGAACTCATTTAAACATTGCTTCCACTCATTAATATTTCTGCTTTTGCATTAACCGTGAATATTTATTCAAGGCGACACTTGACTAACCCTGGTTGCTCCAGGGAGAACCAAAGAGGGACAGATACAACAGTACCTCCATATACCTTTTACAGAGCAACACCGAATTTGGGGTTTCTTTTTTAAATATTTAAAGAGTCCCATTCCAACCTGAGCCCACATGGGGGCGCTAGATTAACACTTTCATGGACAATCTGTTGAATCAAGGCAAGGAAGCCGATGACATGAGCCTCAAAAGTGCAAGGAAAGCAGCTGGGGAGGTAGGTGGCTCAGAGGATAAATGGTTGATGAGGATTTGAGTCTAGATCCTTAGCACACACATAAGAAAGCTGGACATGGCTGCAAAAGACTATAATCCAAGCTCTGGGGAGGGGGAGACAGCTGGCTTGCTGGCCACCTAGATTAGTTCAAAGTAGAGTGGCGAGGGATTGAGGAAGACACCGAATGCATACACACGTATATACCTCCTCCGCACACAAGCAGCCGGGAGAGTGGCCCACCGTTTTGAAATTACTATAGGAAGAATGCAACTGTATGCAGATAGTTTCCAGTGTCTGAAAAATCCATCCCTGCCAGAGGGAAGCAGGAACGGAACCCACAGCCTTTAGGGCGTAATCTCAACTTCTCAGGTTTGTCTTCTGTCTCCTTAATGTCTCCACTCATTGTCTCCTCCCACTTTGCCATCTGACTTGTTTTTCTTCACATCTCCACAGGGGCCAAGGTGTAGGCCCATCTTTTCTTCTTTGACCGCCTTCTGTCTTGCCTCTAGTACGAACACCCCCCCCCCCCCCCCCCCCCCCCCGTAATCTCCATTTCCTGCACTCTCGGGAAAAATCTGTCTTAAGCCTGGAATCCCATCTGGTAACTAGCTTAGCTTTTCTTACCATTAACCAAGGTTTGCAAGAGTGTAGGTTTTGAGTTCAAACATAGAGCAAGATCTGGTCACATGATCAAGACACAGCATCCTCCCTTTGCCTCCCAGACTTTGCTCTGCTGCTCTCTGCGATTAGTCCTTCCTTCAAGCCCTTCTCCTCTGCCTCTAGCCTCGCCGCAAGCTAGCTTTTCTTTATTAGGAAAGTATCATCGTAAAGGTGGATGATTATGTGTTCTCGGAAGAAAATGTTTTCATATTTTTTATGGAAAGTAAAAGTCCAGAATAGTAGTTTGAAAATGATATTTGTCTGCACATTTCTAGCTCCATTAAAGTCTGTGAATTTGTTCAACAAACTGTATCAAGTTGTCCCTACATGGTAGACAATCAGTCTACCTGAGAGATGGCCTTCTACACAGGGCCAGTCTGTCTGAGGGGTATCAGATGGCTTGGTGATTATTCCGACTTCAAAGGCCACTGACTGAGACTTTCAAGGTGGTCTGTAATGCCCTGAGTGTTGAGGCCTCCTGTCAATGTTCCTTCCAAATTAAAGAGAATCTGTTGGGAAAATGAGGGGTAAACTTCCTCTCCTTCAGATGAGGCTGATTAACTTGGAACAATTTGACTTTTTCAATGCCAGTTAGTATGAGAATTAAAAAAAAAAATTCCCAAGAAGCTCTCAGTTCCTCTTGTTGTTGGTGTAGATGCACTTGTCAAAAACTGCAAATAACTCTGTTTACAGAGTCGTAGAGTTTCAGAAAGATGGAAAGAGGTTCACAACTTTCTATTTCCTTCCAGTTCCTAAAATTTCTTGGTGCCATTTGAATGGAAAGTATTAAGTTGAGACCTAGAAACAGATTTTGAGGATTTGAAAAACTTGCAAATACTTGTCAGCCAGATTTCTCTATGCTATTCTTAAAACCACTTTTAGTTATCATCCAGTTTTGTTTTCTGAGTGGAAAATGTGAGTTAGTTGGCAGGTTAGAACTGTTCTTACATATTTCTGCTGCCTCAAGCAGAAGATTCAGCATAACCTCTTAAATGCTATATGTCTGTGTTATTTTTTAGCCTTTTAATACAGCTTTATTTTATTTTATTTTATTTCTGAGATATGATCTTACTGTGTAGCTCAGACTGGCCCAGAACTGCCCACAATGTAGTCCAGGCTAGCCTTGAACTCACAGTAATCCTCCTGCCTCAGCCTCTTAATGCTGAGGTTACAGACACGAGCCATTGTGCACTTCGAAAATGCATAAATTAACTGCAAGTGCTAATAAATGTTGTTCGATGTTTTCACTTGCTTCAGAGCTGTTTGGTTTGATTTGAGGAGTTCATTCACGAGTACAGGGAGTTTGCTTTATTTTCACCCTTCCTTCTTTCCCCAAAAGCTCCACTTTGTCTACCTAACTGTCTCCTCTTGGATTGGCCACCTCTTCTTCTATAATTATTTTTGTTTTACACACTCACACACACACACTCTCACACACACACCTTACTGAATCCAGATAGTATTGCCCATTGAGAGGAAGGCTCTCTAGAACTCATGGGATTTGAATGACCATATGCACTCGAGGCCACTTAGTTCTCAGCAGTGGCTCTGCTCTTTCTGCTCCGTGCCACCACCGGGAAAGAAAGCCAAGCAATGGGTGCTGCCAGTTCGCTCCACGTCTCCCAAGCTTAGAATGGGAATTTAAAAGAGTTCAACTTCTTAAATGTGCAATATTGAGTTTCCCAACAAGTTTTAGAATGCATTTTAATCTTTTATATATAAAATTATACATTAAGTAAGTTTTAACTTCTATTATCTTAAGAGCTATATAAATGCTATTATACCAATTTCATTAGTTAATGTGTTTCACTTTGATTAAAATAGAAGTTACTGATTTATTTTGCTAACGTTATTAGATGGGCATTGAAGCTTTATTTCCAAGGCTGTGAGTAAATTTTAAGTGTTTAATAAGATGTAATTGGTTGGTTAAATGTACCATGATGCATTTATATGTTGAAAATGAAATTTGAGTTTATTATCCAAATTAACAATTTCTTTTG
This sequence comes from Myodes glareolus, assembly GCF_982192425.1. Classification (NCBI taxonomy): domain Eukaryota; kingdom Metazoa; phylum Chordata; class Mammalia; order Rodentia; family Cricetidae; genus Myodes; species Myodes glareolus. Next base: position 60,486,522 of record NC_142041.1, on the reverse strand, counting down.
GCTTTTTCTCATATTTTTTATGATTTTAGATTTAAAGTACAGACTGATGTTTTTATTGTAGAATTAGTATTATTCTTAATTACTTTGTATTTATATAGCTGTCGTCCTAAGCTGTCCCCAGCAGCAGGACAACTACTGGGGCCTGGGCTGGCATTTAGCCTGGGCTTGATTTGAAATGCATTACTTCAGTCCACGTTCAGAGCAGTTGCCAAGGTAAGACTGAGCATCACCCGGCTCTGACCTCATAGTGTGCACACTCCATAGCAGTGTTTCCTTAACGTTAGTCAAGTCTCTTAAAAATCCCCACATTTGCTGCTAAACTTCCCTCAGTGTTCGCTAACCTAGCTTCAATCATGCAGACAGAGGAGGGCTTTGTGGTTTTATAGCCTGAGATCACTTCCTGTTCCTCCATCCTGGATTCCCAAGTCTGCCTCCATACCTTCTTCCATGCCGGTTGCTGTGTCTTCTCCATCATAATGGAGTCGTTTGCTGTGTCTTCTCCATCATAATGGAGTCGATCCCTCTGGAACAGAAAGCCAGAATAAACTCTTTCCTCCTGTGGTGCTTTTCGCTTCAGACATAACTAATATAGTTACACTTTACTGAGAAATTACGGAATATGGTTCAATGAATCCGTGTGAAGTACCAGGCTATTGCCGCACGGCTACTTTCTAGCATCCTGGCTCCTCTGGAACCCTATGGCAGATGCTGTGCTTATATTAGTTACCCTAAGTGGTATCCACAATACCCCAAGTGGTAGGTCCAAACTTCATAGTGTGATCTTATTCACAAGGAAATTAAGCCTTTGAGAGACGCATTAATTCACCCATCTATTGAACAATAGTGCCTGGAATGTAAGCATAGTGTTAGTTGGCCCTAGAGCTGGGCTTTCAATGGCCACACCCCCAGAGTGCTTCTCAAACACTAGCTGGAGTACGCTGACTTTATCAGAAGTATTCTAACATTTTAAGCTCAATTGAAATCTGCAAAGAAGCAACGCCATGTTTTGATATATTGCCAGAAATCCAAGGATCCTTAACTGGTTGAACTCAGTAAGGGCTCTGCTGACCTAGATCCCCTTCCTTCTTTTTACTTCTTGTTTTGAGACAGGGTCTCACTGCTTCCTCCTCCGGACTTGAACTCATTCTGCAGCACAGTCAGTTCATTCTGCTTCCAAGAAGACTAGGCTCGGTCACCAAGACAGTTAAATAGTCTGAGAATTCCTGTAGATGGTAGGTCATGGCTTGACATGCAATGTTAGTCCCAACCAGCTCACAAGAGGAACACGAGACCAGGCCGGAACAGAATGTCTCACAGTTTCTGACGGTGGCACACATGATACTTGGTACCATCCTTCCTACCACTGCCAAGAAAGAAGACTTGAGAGCATTGCTGGTTTCTGGTGTAAATCATCGTTCCTCGCAAAGCAGCAATCAGCTGGATCACCCACTCACTCACTCACATCCAGGGACTCAGCTCCAACAGGGTGCGAGCCGTGTCTCCTACCTGTACAAGCCTGGCGTAGAGACTGGCATGCTTTCAGTAAGCAGGTGTCAGTTAATTAACTAAGATTCAACGCAACTAAAAAAAAAAACATGTAAGTCATCACATGCAGAAATAATAAAGTAAATGATGTCAATCAAAGAACTTATGAGAATTAGGTGTCCAGACAGAAAAGGCCAGAGAGACCATCCCCTCTTTCAGTCTGCTTCGTGTGTGCCATTGTTCCCGAACCACTGCTCCTAAGTGGCACAAAGATGCAATTCATCCTCCTGCATATGGACCAGGAGGTAACACAACCCAGGTCCATTATTAATTCTTTGTTTGTGAGCTCTTAACCATGTAATTGTTTTAACGACTAGCAGGTGGCTCAAAGTTCCAGGTTTGTAGGACTTTAAACTATTGTACATGGGGAAATTAGTCAATGTGAGAGACTCAGGGCTCTGGGTAAGACCACAAAACACCCCCCTTTCACAGCAAGTAAGAAAGACAGCCCACTGGCAAAGGAGCAGGGAGGGAAGGCAGCACAGAAGGTGATCCAAACAAGACAGAAGTCAGTATTCCTTTGCTGGAGCGGCCGTGCGCTTGCTTCTGAGGTCCGTGAGAGCAGAGTTCTTCCCAGATGTGGACGCTGAACGCCTGTTTACAGTGTCTTCAGCTTGGAGTGGGCATGGGATGATCCAGCTGGTGCACCCACCACTTCTCCGATGCGTGCCTCCTCGGGCTCTGCAGCTCTGCTCAAGTCAACTCCCTCACTCCTTTCCCATGTGTGACGGTTTCTGTGCCTCCAGGAAAACTTCTCCTAAACTCAGGTGAATTTTGCAACTGCCTTCTGCTATAATGTGCCCCAAAGTGAAGGCTCTTTATTTTTATTTATTTTTATTTTTTTATGCTTTTCAAGACAGGGTGTTACTGTGTGGCCCAAGCTGGCCGCAAGCTCTCACACTTTTTGCCAGCATGCCAAGCTTTGTCAACAGCTGGTGAGTTTTTCTTGATGCTTTTTCCATTTTTCCCTTCCTTTCTTTCGTTTCCCAGGGTTTCACGTAGCCCAGGACAGCTTTGAGTGGTCAAGCATCCCTGTTGCCGTACCTAGCTCAAGAAGTGAATTCTCCAATCTTGAGAGCCACATCTCTAGGGCGAGGGACGACTTTCCCCTCGCAAAGACTTTCTCGTCCTGACTGTGTCAGCTGAAGCTGCAGGAAGACAAGCATGTGGCAGCTGCAGACCACCATCCAATGGGATTCCTTGTTTCCCATGCTCAGTGAGCTTGTGAAGGCAGAATATGCCCTCCCTCCATCCATGTTATCTTCATGTCTCAATTCATCTTCAAAACACGTCTAACTTTCACACATCTGTGAAAATGTCCAAGGAAAATGACAGTGGGACCCAACCAAGGTTTTGATTTTTCAACATCATATTGAGTTGACATATGAGATAATTCATCCCTCCAAAGTTGTTGTCCAGTGGGTTCTTTGCATAGTTATTTATCACCATTCAATTTTAAAGCATTCTAAACACCCAAGGAAAGGAAACTTCATTTACTGCCAGCATTCCCAATTTCAACTTCTATGTTTTGAGCACCCGTTATCTGAAAAATTTCATATATTCACTTATTTTTTTCTTGTTTTTTTATTATTTGCCATGGGTAGATCAAGGGGCAATTGGCAGGAGTTGATTCTCTTATTTTACCATGTAAGTCCCAGGGATTAAACTCATCAAGCTTGGCAGGAAGGGCGTTTCCTCGTGGGACCACCTTGTCACCGCAGGCTATCTGCAATCATACAGACCCCCAGTCAAACAGGGTTCCCTGGTGTCTTCCTGCCCACCTTTCTCTCTTCCTCGAGCATACAACTTTTACTCAAGAGGCTATGGACTGAGACGAAGCAGCAACTGGGGCCCTTGTTTGCATTAGAATCTCTCTTCCTTTTCTCCCCTCCTCTACATTCTCTCCCCCATCCTGAATCCAACAAAGAAAACATGCTAGAAAACTTTTGGACACTCATGTAACCTTCCAAAAGTTGGCACTGTTTCTTGTGAATCAATTTTAGAACAAAGTCTAAGAGTCATGAGGAGAATCTTTGGAAAACATGACCTTCAGCTTCCAGGCTCTGGGGTGAGTTCACTCAGAGGAGTAGTGTAGTCTGGGTAGTGACCGTCTGTGTGACCCTTGACCTTGGCCCAACGGTACTCCCAGAAATCTGTTCACAGTGGGTCATGGACTCCTCATTTAGATATCAACTGGGGGATCAGCCAGGGAAAGAAAAGTACTGAGAATTTAATTAAATTGCCCAGAGCCTCAACTAGGAAATAGCTAAGCCAGGATTTGAACAAAGTCTAAGTCTTAGTGAATATTGTCTCTGCCTCTTGTTAACAACAGAAAATTGAATGCCACTTTCCCCACAGCACACAACTCTCATGCTACAAATATGCAGCTTCTCACTGGCACGGACTTCCTGTGGGCTTTTGTTGCAAGGAGGGGACCTGTTTTTTTGTCCCAGCTAGCTTACACCTGAAATAACCACACAGAAATTGTATTGCCCCCCTTTGCTCTAGCTTCTTATTGATAACTCTCACATCTTGATTGAACCCATTTCTATTAATCTGTATATAGCCATGTGGCAGTGGCTTACCGGGAAAGATTCAGCATGTCTGACTCTGGCGGCTCCATAGTGACTCTCTCACTCTGCTTTCTTCCTCCCAGAATTCAGTTCTGTCTTCCCTGACTACCTAAGTTCTGTCCCTATAAGGCCAAGGCAGTTTCTTTACTCATTAACCAATACAAGCAACACATAGAAAAAAGGACCTCCTACACCTGGCTTTTGTTGTGGCTGTTTTTGGTTTTTGTTTCAAAAGAGGGCAACATGCAGAGATCTTGTTTCTGTCATGTTCTTTGCCGTGTCTCCATAGCTAGCATCTCTGCAGTAGTCTGCAGCTCAACTGCCTGTGTGCAGCTGGATGAGGTGCAGAAGCCTTGGTCACTGTGCTGCGTGGCTACCATCTCTCTGTGGGCCACCGTGGGCCCTCAGCAGCAGCACCACTGGGAGGCATCAAGGTCATTCTCCGTGTTGCCCACTCCACTCTTTGCACAGTCACGTACTTCACAGCAGGGTTTGATTCAGTGATGGACTGTGTAGTCAATAGTGGCTCCATACGACTGCGTGGGAACTCTAATGTTCTTATACCTGAGTATGTGCTTAACTGTCCTAACACCACAGCGCAACAGGTTACTTTCATGTTTGTCATGGTACTGGTGTGAATGAACGCCCTCCAGGTCATATGAATGTGTAGTGTGTCTAGTCACACACAGCGGGAAACACCTGCTACTGATGGTAAATCGTTGTGACTGGCATATTTGCTTTTGTGCATCCATTGTCCTCTTCGCCTAGCTCTGTCTGCTTACAAGGAAGACATTTGCTGTAGAACGTCGCACCAAGTTCCTCAGGCATCAAACTTCACTATGTCCCTGGTTTTCGTCAAAGATTATCTTTAGTAAGTGGCTTAAATAACATGGAAGATTCTGTTCGTGTCCTCTGTGACGTTTGAGCATGGTCAAAGTGCTTAACGATGCAGAATGTATCCGAACATCATTAAGCCACGAGTGGTGCTAGGGTTTTAACTTAGTGGCTCTAGTGGTTTAAATGAAACAGACTGTCCTCCATCACATCAGGCATTTGAACACTTGGCCCCCAGTTGCTGGTGCTGCTGGGGGAGATTTAGGAGGTGTGAACTTGCCGGAGAAAGTATATCACTGGAGGTGAGCTTTGGGAGTTCAAAGATTCATTCTACTTCGTATCTTTGTCTGATTTATGCTTATAGTTCAAGATGGGAGCCCCTAACTTCCTGCTCTACCCGCCATGCCTGCCTTCTTCCATGCCTCTGCAACATGATAGGCTCCTACAGCTCTGGAACCAGACGCTCCAGCAAGGCTTTCTCCTCTAAATAGCCCGGGCTATGATGCTGTATCACAGCAACAAAAATGGAACTAATATGGTGGTAGAGCACTTGCCAGGAAGTACAAGTCCTGGGCTGGTGACCCCAAAATGGGAAGCAAAGGAATTAAGCAGTGCATGAGGTATATATAAATGTCCAATATATATACTTGGATTATATATTAGACTATAGACATAGAGTGTAAATATAAATACACAGAGAAAGGGATAGAACAAAGATCCAATACATGTCACTTCACTTAACCCTCATGGCAGCCCTGTGAGCCCACAGAGTCCAGAGCATGGCAACAGAGTTGGGCAGAACATGAGGCCAAAATCAGGATGCAAAAGAAACCAATTATCAGAAAGACACACTGGAAACACTTTCTATGACAACATGTAACATGCATGAAAATATCAGGTACAATACAAACAACCCACAAAGGTCTCAGTGCCCTGGGAACAGCAGACATTGCTTTGGACATTTCTCTCAGCTCCATTTCATTTCACTCCCTTCCTTGGATTGGATTTCTTCAGAAACCGTACCTGCTCTGTCACTGTCCCTATGTCCCAACCAAATTAACTTTCATGGGATAGAAGAATCTGGAAAACTCAGTGGGTACGTGCAAGACTCTGTTATCTTTCTATAGCACAAGCTTAGGATCAGTGTTTAACTTCACATGTCTTAACCCAGAGGTCCTGGCAAGACCATCTCCACTTTTAACAAGCAAGGGAAGCAGAGTTACGGAATCCAAGCAGTGTTATCCTGAATTGTGCTTTTCAGCGCCTTCATTTTAAGTTTCACGATTTGGCACAGTATTCTCTCTCTCTTTGAAGATGATACCTTTGATTTATTCGTTGAAAACTTCATGCACATACATAATGTATCTTTATCAAATCCAGCCCTACCTCTCTTTGGATTATGTCAGGCCCCTCAGAACACATCTCCCTTATTTTACTTGTTTTTAAATTCATGGAGCCTAATTAGTGATGCCTATATGTGTATGCCATGGGACACTCTACAGGGGCATAGCAATCTACTAGTGTTTACCAGCCCAACACACACATAAACAAAAGTGACTCTTTTCCACAGCGGCTGCCAACTACCAACAGCCCCTCAGCTAGGAATGGCGTCTTGGTAGCTGCTCCCTCATCCATACTGGGAATTTTAAACTGGCTCAATCTCGTGCAGGTCTTTCCTGGGTAACCACAGCTGCTGTGCATTCTTGTGCACAACAGCCATGCCATGTGTAGAATGCAGCACTTCATAGTGTTCTCCATTCTTTGACTCCTATATTTTTTTCTTCTCCATCTTCCCCAATGTTCCTTGAGTCTTGGAGTTGAGATGGGTCAGGTTGATACTGTGTTCCATCTATGGCAGATTCCTCACAATTGCTAGCATTCAGCACTTACAATGAGTGTGAGTCTCTGCATTAACCACTCCTCACTCCTCACTACCTTCTTTGACCAAGGTTGGGAGACACACGCATCTATGACTATAAGCATAAATATTCAGACAGTCTGACAATATGGCCACTTAGCAAGAGAACACACTAGGTTCTCCCTAGGGCCTGACTTCCCTAGCTTCTGGGGTTTTGACCAGTTTATAGTTACCAGGTGTGAGGTTCCTTCTGTGGAGCAGACTTCACTCCAATCACGAAAATTACTGATTGCTAATAATCTTGCCTCTATTGCTCTATCTTATCTAGCAGGTCAGTATTATAGAATGCAGGGTTCAAGACTGGGCAAGAATGTTGATGTCTTCTTTTCCCTTACACAGTGTGTTTCGGCACTGTGAAAGCTGAGTATCAGGGAGAGTTTCCTGATATTTTCTAAATCTCTTAATAAAACTCATCCAAAGGACTCACCAATTCCAGAGAAACCGAACAAGCTTCACCTATGTATATGTATGGTGCTGATTGACTAGCTCCCGTTTTAACAAGGAGATAATGACACCTGCCCCATGGGTTTGCATGATCTAATGAACACACTATATCCACAGTTTTCAGAGACCAGCACACAGAAGAGCCTCAGTTCCTGTGGACATCCTGTAATTGCACAGCGGGGTTTAACCTGTGAGGCTTGCTGGGGTGTGAATGGCCTTGCAGACCGTTTATTGTAATTTACATCAAAATTAGCATTTTTAAGTCTGAATCCTCTCCTTAGGTTAGGGTTGTCTTCTCACTGATTCACGAAGGGGAACAACACTATAAAAAATCTTATCCACCCGTGTGCACAGCTCACAACTAAATTGGTGAGCATTTGCCATGACACTGTACTTTCTAACCTCCTAGGAGACAGTGAACAAATTCTTTAATGTCACCTTTTAGAAAGGCAAGATGGCCTGCGGAGAGTTGCAGGGGAGATGAGCTCTTGGAGTGCCAATTTGTCTGAGGACTGCAAAACAAACAAGTGTGGGGACAGGAGGACAGGGGACCAGTGAGGGATGACGATTAGATGTGACCCGAAGGGAATAAAACCCAACCCCAGCTATGCCGAACACATCAACTGCTATTAAATCATGGCTTTTATTTTTCCTCCTTTGCCCTTTTAATGTTTGGTTTCTCAATAAATGAAAGGAATCATTTGAAGTGAGGGTCTGGAGAAGGAGGGCCTCTGACCCCTAGCTCGACCACAGAGATCAAAGGCAGGCCCATATGTGTGAGATATTATCTTTTCAAGGCAAGTGGGCTGCTGTCTTGTGATGCAGTAGTGTGGAAAGAGACAAATAGCCAGTTAGGGACCACTGAGGAGAGATGACGGACATGGGGGCTGAGCAGAAGGAAGGGGAGTCTGAAGGGACAGCGCGCTTCTGAGGCCTTCGTAGTTTGTTTTGACTCTTGGAAATCCTCCCCCATTTGGCGGGCTAATTACTCTACTTGTGACTTGACTCTAAGCCACCTTCCATGTTTGTAGTGAATACTCATTCCTTCTTTCCTCCTTTAAGTCTCCCTTATCTTAAATGTGATGATTTGATTTTGCAAGGTGAGCCTACGACACAGACTAGCTACGTGAATTCATGGCTAAGACCTTCCTGGGCATGTGTCACAAGAATATGCCTTCTGTGCGATCTCAGTGTGCAAGCAAGACAAGCTACGGCACAGCTACAATGACATTCGATACTTAGGAAGGTTATGATGCTTGTCTTCTCTCTGGCTTTGCCACCCGTCCATTAATAATTAATCCCAGGGGCAGCCAGCTCTCCTCGTTCTATCTGGGGGATGTTATGCTGACAGGGGGATGTTGTCAACTCCTAAGAACCACCACACAGTCTAGACGCTTTCAGGGGCTTGCTTGGTCTACACCCTGTCCTTCATCAGTTTGGCCGTTAATGGTCTTCAGAAAGGGTGAAACAGACCCAGGGTGGGATGGATTTCAGCTTGTGTGGTTGAACTTGGCCTTTTTCTCATTCTTCCTCTCTGCACTCTGTGGGGATGGTTCCTGGGGACAGCGGGGCTTGTCCCAGCAGCTCCTGCTGCCCCTCCCCCTCCTCAGTTAGCATCTCAGAACCTTGCTGTCCTTCCTTCCTTCTCTTCTCTCGCTCCCCTTTCTCTCTTTCCTCTTCCTATCGCATCCCCTCTCCCCTCACTGCTCTCTGTCCTCTCTCACTCAATGTGCTGTTCTTTCCCAGCTTGCTCTTTGCTCCAGGTCCTTAGAGAGCCAGCCAGCCCTCTATGGGCCAGAGTGGAGCACAGCACAGAACTTTCTTTTGTTAATATGTTCAGTAAGATCCCTGTTTTTGTTGTTGTTGTTGTTTGTTTAATTAGTAGTCTCCTTTGTCGTTTGTAGTTTTAATTTTTATCTTATTTATTTCATTTTATCTTTTTTGCTTTCCTTTGCAGGTAGACGCTACAAGGACAAAGGGCAGACATGGAGGGAGTAGGAGATGATTTGGATTAGGATTTGTAATGTGAAATTCCTAAAGAATTAATAAAAATTACATTAATAAAAAAAGGGTAAAAAAGGATTCCCATTTCTACTTGTCTGTTTATCCTGGATCCTATTTTTGTGACACAGACACACATAGACACACACATACAAACACATAGACACACAGACACACACACACACACACACACACACACATATATATTGACATAGGCACTAACATAGACACACCAATACTCACACATGTAAAGTACATGAGTTAAAACATATACACATGCCAATACATATCAATGAATACATGCCTATGTGCTAACATAGCCCCAGCATACAGAACAAGATCCATGTTAATACAAACATGCTATCAGAGGCATCAAACACACACAGCAACACATGCAGTATAATGAGTTGATGAGCACAAAACTAACACTGGCACCCACACATAAAAACATACACCAATACACACCAACATACATACTAATACATGTACACTACCATACATCAGCACACACACTAATGAGAATACTCCATTGAGTGACATATAGCAATACACACAGCACAGACTAATACACACACCAATAAACACACTAATGACCCTAACCCACACACCAAAGCACACTAATGCCTGTGCAACCCAACACATGTGAACACAAACAAGACAAGCAGTACAGAACCACTTCTGACCCCTGGACCATGTTTCTTCGTTACCCAGTTGATAGGACCCAGGAGTGGATTCAGATGGTCAGGGTCACCTGCAATATCTGGTCACAGCTGAGCTCAAGGAACTCTTGCTACTCTCTCTGTGAACCCAACTTGCGGTGATGTTCTTGTTTAAAATAAGTTCATTTCAGTAGGAATGAAACAAGACCGCAAGGAGGCTTCTGGCTTCCATTATGAACTTGGTAGCAGCATCTTGCTGTGAGCTCATTGTAGGGGTTGATGAAGGCACAGTCACACAGCAAGAGAGTTTTCAGGAACCAAACATGTGACACTTGTAATGTTCAGGAACCGTAGATAATGAACTTGTAAACAAACAGACACACACTAGCAATTATTAATCTCTCTAGTAATTCTGCCATGCAGCCAGTTAATACAACATTAACTATGATACAAATAAAAAAATAGTGATCTCGACCACTCCACCACAAAATCATACACTATCTGTCCAGATAATTTTAAACAAAACAAAACAAAAAACTCCCTTTCTTGGGAAGTGTTGAATGAAAAGGCACTTGGCTTTGTTTCAGGGAGGAATACAGGGGTGGGAATCAGAGGGCTTGAAGTGGACAACCTGCTATTTCCAGGATCTAATGTGGGAAAACCCCTAGGATGTTCCCGCCTCTGAAAACAAGAGGGTAAAGAATTATTTTTCTTTTAAGTTCCTCTTATCCTCAAGTAAAACATAAAATGCCACTTTGATAATTTAATACAAGAACATTTTATTTTCACCCAAAGAAGGAAATTCTGCAAATGTACTTTTCATTTATAAAGCCCCTAAATGGCATGCTATCTTTTATGTTAACACGAGCACAGTCTTATTTCAATACCATTATGGTCACACCATTGGCTCAAGGGCTTGAAAGTTTCAATCTCCTGATCAAAAGATCCAGTTATCGATTTATTTCTGAGAATAAATTCCCACTGACCCCAGCACAGATCTCTGCTATGCAAATTCCTGTCTCCTGTCTCAGGAAGATGAGCTGATCGCTCTTTTAACACCTGGCCCCGCTCGACTTTTCCTTTATTTTCCTAATGCATCTTAGAAACCAGAAAGACAAAATCTAGGCATTTGTTTGTCTATTTATTTGTTTATATTTTCATAGACAACTTTTAAACTGGTTGTTATTGTTCCATCTATGACACAGGGATCCTTCTAGCAGAAAAATAAATTCAAAATTTTTTCTCATAATCAAAGGCAAATAGGTTGATAGGATGCTATTTAATCAATTAAGAACAAGGAATGTGTTACTTTTCTATAATTGTTGAAAAATCCTAGCAAAATACCATTAATGTCCTTCCTGTCAGCTCACGACATGAACTTTTGGGCTTTTCCCAACTTCTGCTGGAATTTCTTCTCCTTGTGGTGGGAGGCTCCATCGTATCAGGACAAGTTCCTAACCTGGCAGCTCCTGTCCTGTCTACTCAGATGCTCTTTCTCCAATGCTTAGTGAGTTCTGAGAAGTAGCTCTTTTTATGCCTAGTGTCTAACAGTGTTTAAAGCTCAGTGTAGAGTAATCTGTGTTTTTTTTCAGGTACATTGCCTCCTATTTCAGAGCAAACGGAGGTGGGAGCAGTTGACTGGATTCCAAATTATGATTTAGTTTATTCCTCAGTACTGTGAGCTAACCACTATAACTTTGAAAGACAGAAAATTTAGAAGCAAACAACATTCAATGACTTACATTGATTAAGATATTGATGTAATTTATGTGATCTTAAAAATTAATTTCTTTTTGGCCTTAAAGTAATTCTATGCTACTCTACATTGGAAAAACGTTGCCCAGGCGGAGTTATTTAAAATGCCCAGAGGGTATGCCCTCCTTGATTCATTGAGATATGAGGCTTATTGTGAGGTCTACTATATTTATTTTATTGCCTTCCTTTAACTTCTTTATTGGTAGATTTTGTGATATATATAATGTAATCCTGTGTATATGCAGACATACATATAGATACTCGTGGTATGCTAATAAAGCTGTGTGAGCAAACACATATGATCACATCCGTCTGGAGAACTGGACTAGAGACACAAAATTTTGGTATTTCTTATTATGCTTAAAATAAAGAATGTAAACATTTCCTAATAACGTTTATGAGATTCCCCTATATGCCAAATAGTATCTGAACCATTTGTCATAAACCTCCAGAGATAAAATGACTTATTTGCTTCTCGTAAGGATCTGTATCTTCATGTGGGAGATGAGTTTTCTATATGAGTGTCTATGTGATCATGTTGAGATCATGCCATTCACCTTGGCTAAGTTATATTCGGTCCCAAGGGTTGATTATATTAGTATACAATAAATATTGACAAAAGTTTGCCAAGTCCAGTTTTGTTGCAGTAGATCAATAAAGGACGAGTTTATGGGCCTCATGAAAGCCAGTTTCCTGTTTGGAGTTCTTGTGACACCCAGCCTGTGAGATGGCACACTCAACAGCTGGCTCTCGGGTGACTGTCAATGCTGAATGAAGTGAGCCAGTCCATGAGGTAGCAATTCTGCGTTTCCTCGTTAGACAGATCACCAAAGATGACTGCAAATTTCCGGGTAAGAAGTAGCAGCTTCTCCAGTCCTCAGGTGCTTTACTGTAATACTCGACTTGAAAACTTCCCCTCTCTGCAACTCACCGTCAACTGTAGCCTGTTTCTGGTTTCATAGTAGGAACTTTCTGTTAGATGTTTGATTGATAATTCCTTAACCCAAATGTAAAATAAAAGTCCCCATTGGATACTATGTGAACTAATAGCCTTTCATTTATATTCTGGAAATCTATTTCTCCTTTAGCTTGAAATTACTGGCAGTGCTTTACAGAGTAAGGAAATCATGTGATTGAGTGCAGAGAAGAATCTACAGCTAATGAATGGAAGATGTCCACTGAAAACACTTGGTGTGGGACAATGGTCGTATTCTGTCAATTATATTATAAACAAACGCTGATTGACCAGTAGCCAAGCAGGAAGTATAGGCAGACCACCAGACAGGTTAATGAGAACAGGAGAATTCTGGGGAAGAGGAAAGCTTGATCCTCAGTCCTGGCCCAGCCACAGAAGAATCAAGATGTGACTTTCTCGCTGAATAAGGTACCGGGTCTCATGGCTAACATAGACAAGAATAATGAGCTAATATAAGTTATAAGAGTTAATAAGAAGCCTGAGTTAATAAGCCAACCAGTTTATAACTAATGTAGACCTCTGTGTGATTTCTTTGGGACTTAAGGATTGTGGGAACCGAGCAGAACAGAAAACTCAGACAACAAACACTCACTCTCCAGTTCCCTTCATTATCCCATATGATGGTTGAAGGTGCTTGTAAAAGTATGAAGCCTTTGTTTTACAAGTGCCCTCTTGACTTTCTTGTGTCATTCCACCTCAGTAAAAATATCTGCCTTCATAGATTTTTTTCCCCAGGACACAGTGTGCAGTGTTAATCCATGGCTGGGAACTCTCAGTCTCCAACACATATCCTCGTGTTAACGGAAGTCCCAGCATTGCTTCTCTCGGTGTTACTCTCCTGGTGGGAGGCCTGGAGACCCCTCCCTGAGCCTCTACTCCCTGAGCCTCTACTCCCTGAGCCTCTCAGAGCAGAAGGTCTATTGAGAACACAAAGAGGGCGGCGGCTTGTTCTCATTTTTGAAGTCAGTTACGTTGGTCCACTGTGCGTGTTCCTCACCAATTTATCCTCAAACCCTCATTTCCTTTTCTGACTCACATTCCTTCCAAATGTGCTTTATGTCTTTAATGACTTCAGAGAGTTTAAACCACTCGCGCCTAGAACAAATCTTTGGGGGGTCTCAGAATTGAGATTTCTTTTTCTTTTTCATTTTGTTGAGACAGGGTCTCTCTGTGTTGTCAAGACAGACATACAACTCAAAGCAATCCTCTATCTCCTTACAAAGTGGGGCTCCAGTAGGAACATACAGCTGGCATTGGGCTTCAAACTGTTACCAATCTTCTGGGCATCTTAACTTGTGGCTCAGGAGATTATTTTATATCTTATTTTTATTCTGTTATTTGTAAGTTTTTCATTACCAGACAATTTTTTTCCCCAAGACAGGGTTTCCTTGTTTTAACTTGGCTTTCCTGGAACTAGCTCTGTAGACCAGGCTGGCCTCGAACTCACAGAGATCCACCTGCTTCTGCCTCCCTAGTTCTGGGATTAAAGCTGTGTGCCCCCACCACACAGCTACCAGGCCAACTTTAAAAGACCACTTGCAATTCATATATTCACTCATTTGTTTTTTCAGACTACTTTTGAAACATGTACATCTTGATTAACTTGATTAATTAAGAGCCAAACATAGTGATCACTCTGCTGAGTGGCAACAGTAATATGATTTATGCTCTAAAATTTATAGACAGGAAGCAAATAAATCCAAACACAAATATAAAGCTGGAACATGTACAAAGGCAATGAAAGAATATGGGCCAAGACAACATATAAAAGGCACATTTGACCTAATCTGGCAAAGAAAGGAATGCTCCCCCTAGAAAGTCACCTGAATTCAGGATCTCAGAAACAAGGAGCATCTAAAAGAGGAAGTAAGTGCTTCTTCAAACCCTCACATCACTCCTTTGCTTCACTCCTTTGCTAAGAAGCATTTCTTAGGGAACTGAAGAGACAGCTCAGTGAGTAGGAGCATTTGCTATGGAAGCATGAAGACTTTAGTTCAAATCCCCAGCACCCACCATATGAACGTTGTCACGGTTATATGTGTCTGGAACCCCAGGACTGAAGACAAAGACGTGCAGATCCTCAGAGCTTGCTGGCCATCCAGTCTAGTCCAAATGGTAAGCAACCAATTGAGTGAGATGGCTTGTGTTAAGGTCAGACAGAAGTTGCTTGATGTTCACAAGCAATCACATTCACAAGCTTTTAGGAGTCTATCACATACCAGAGACTATGTTTGAGTTTGAAGACACATTGAAAATCCAAGAAGAAATCTTTATCCAGCACTCAGTATATGGTAGATAGATAATACCCACATCATCACACCAAACAGTCCAGGTAAGGGAATAAGGAAAACAAGGTAGCCACGGAGTCAAATCCTGATTGATCATCCCTAATCTGGAAGTATAAATCTCAAATACTCTGACACATTCTGAACACCTTCATGAGGTCATAAGTAGATACATCTGCACCTGACTCCTTGGAAGAGGTTAAAGTTGAAATCAGGCACACTGAAAATATTATATGAAATGATTTCTGGCCATGTACAAAGTTGTATGTTAAACAAATGAATTTCATTTTTAGACTTGAGTCTCATTCTCAAGATGTCTCATTATGGAGGTACAAATTCTTTAAAATGCAAACGTATCTGAAATTGAAAACCCTTCCAGTCAGGAATGTTTCAGACAGAAGATGACAATCAACATGGACGGACGTTTGTGGTCCCTCAGAAAGGAGGCTAGATCAGTTGTTGCTGATTCATTGCGAAGGACATATTAAAGGAGGGGTGGCGATTCTTTGTGCCCTTCCTCGTGGGCACACCAAATGAAGCACTAAGACCAATCTTGACTATGTTAGTTCTGCTGTCACCACTATCATTATTTGAGTGGCACTGTTTTGTTTTGCTCTCAGGTTTTTGAGACGTAGATCACATCACGTAGCTCAGACTGCCGTCGTTTTGCCTCAGCAACCTTCAGTGCTGGCTTTTCTTTCTCTTTGCCAGTGGACACAAACACAGCTAGATTTGTCCTTGGGTATTGTAGACCCTCGGTGTTTGTGAGTACAAGTTGCTTTCATATTTCCCTCCTTCTGCTTGGTGTGTTCTGAGGGGCAGTTTTCTTTCACTACGAGTTACATAGTTACAAGTTACAATTCTTCTCTGACTTTGTGGAATTTTTCCCAAAGACATTGGTCACGTTATTTCCAACATAAAATAGTTTTTAAAAAATGTTTACCTTATGTTTGCATTTCAAAATGTTTGTAAATAAATTCATTATATTTATTCACTTATACATTTATTTATGTGTATATAGGGAGTGTCAGGGGCACACAAACCATGTCAAGCCTGCAGAAGTTGCACAACTTTGGGAAATTAGGTCTTTTTCCACCATGTGAAGCTCAGGGATTGAATTCAGATTGTTCTGTTGGCAGCGGGTGTCTTTAGGCACTAAGCCACCTTACCAGCTCCTGCTTGTGTTTTTTACAGTATTTTACATATCTGTTCTTTTATATACCAATGGGTAGAAGCACTATTGTCTGCTGTTTTCCTTAGGTGACTTTCCATTTCTTCAGTCTTGCCTCTTCCCCGCTTCCATATCGGGCACTTTGAATTCAATGGATTCCTTTCCTATTTCTTCCATAGTTATATTTCACTCTCTTGAATTGTTTGCTTTTATATTGTGTAAATATTGTCCTTAAGCTTTAAATGCTATTTTACATACAGGACATTCTATAACTATTGCTGCTTTCACAGGTTACCACTTACAGACATCTTTCTAATTGTTCCCCTTCCGTTTGTTTTCGCCTTACTAAACCTGTCATCAGTAGAATTTAAATGCCCTGCTCTTACTTCTGCAACTTTCTTCCTCGTTATTGCTACCTCCTAGCACGAATGTGCATTCGTGAGAAGTTTTGGATTCATATTATTACATGCTTCAATATTTTGCGTGATTATATTTAAGAACCATCTTAATTTCTTATCTTTTGTTTGTTTGTTTTCTAGTCAGGGTTTCTCTCTACAGCCTTGGCTATCCACAAACTCACTCTGTAGACCCAGCCTGGCCTCAAACTCAGAGAACCACCTGCCCCTGCTTCCCAAGAGCTGGGATTAAAGGTGTGTGCCGCCACTGCCCGGCTTTCTTGTGGTCTATTCTTGGAAGCAGACTCATGAGGAACCAAGGTCAGGTTCTCAGTCCCACAGTTCCTTCATCTTCCACACTGATACAGATTGCTATCCGAAGATTTACATGGCATGTACTTTGTGTGAGATGAGACTTTCTGAATACTGAGGAGGATTGTGAGGCTAGCTGGATCTTTCAGCCTTGCTGCTGAATGGAGGACCATGGAGGTGCCTCGCCATGTCCATTATATGAGCTCATTTCAGTCTTCGGTCTCCAGTTGACTTCCTCAGACACAAAAGAAGGCAAAGAATAATTTCTTGAAAACTCCAGCAAGTTACTAAAAATAAAAAATTTCTTCCCCCCCCTCCCTATTTAGCACAAGTCTTATCTTACTCTGTGATCTTTAAAACAAGTACTGGCTGGAGAGAAAGGGGGCAATGAAGAGACTTAATCAAAATGATTATCTCTCCATTGAAATTTCCTGTAAGGTATGACATTTTCCTTCTTGGTATGACACTGCTGAGAGCTAGATACCCAGACAAGTAGCATATTTCCCAGCATTCTTTGCCTGCAGAGCAACCTGTATGATTGGACTCTGTCCAAAGGCATTGGGTGAATTGTGCACCCAAACATTGCCTTTCCTTTTCCTTTCCAATGGATACCACCCCATACGGCTGTTCTGAGCCCCCAAATTGGTAATAACATGAACATAGGGTTGATATACAACTTAAGTCCTGTGCCACCACTTGGGGTTAAAATCACCTAGCTAGGATTAGACCACCTTGGACGGTGATGTGAGGGGGAAACCTTCTATTTTGTCAGGTCTCTCACAGTAAGATGAGTCTCTCACAGTTAGCTAGTATCAGCTTTGCAAAGACATATTCATCCTGTAAATAATAAGGCGGCAAGAAAATGCATGGTTTGGCGTTCATTCTTGGGAACCCTTTCCTCATTCCATTGACAACGGTGGGTGTGGGATTTGTCAGCCTCTCCACAGCTCTTCATTATCTGAGCAGTCCTTTAAAAGCCCTCAGCATTTGCAGATGATCAATCTACAAATCAATCAGTTTATCACAGATTAACACCAACTCCTTTCAAAATTGAAGAGAATCGGAGCCATTTCCAAGTTCTGTAAGGCAAACCATCTTGTGGTCATTGGTCAGCACACTAAGAGGGACCTGAAGTGTACCTATGAACAAAATGGGGAACCTGTCTCTAATTAAAATTCGCAGTAAAGAGCCATAATTTAAGGCCATCTAGCTATCTAGACTGAAATGCTTCAGAGAGAAAATTTTTAGAAAGACCTCTCAGTGACAAGTATTTTTTTTCTGTGATCCCAACCCAGGGTCCCCACAGATTACAAACTTTATTGATGTAATAATAAAATGTAATGTTCAAGGTCTTTGCTCCCAAAACCATGCCCACTAGCAAACAGGAACAGTCTTTCCAGATGCATCATAAGTGGGAGGCTGCTTTCCACCACCCACTCTGCATGGCTGGAAAAGTCATAAACTGTCCTTGGATGCTGCAACTTGATCTTTCAATCTGCCATCACTGACGACAGTTTTCTGCCTGATTGGGAGCATAATGTCTAAAAAGAAATTTCAGTGCCAGCCTTGGACAAGCTCGACTGTGGGTCACATCTGCCTTATTACCAATAAAAATGATGTATTGTGTAACAGCAAATTACTCTGAAAAACAATTCCCAGCCATCACCTTTGCTGTGGAGTGTGAAACAGAGCTACTCCCTTTCCTGAATGCCAGGAGGGTTACCGAGGAGAAATGACCTATTGACAGCTACTCAATGGGAAATGTCCCTCCTCACTCAGATATATGATGCTAAACTTCACTGCACTTAGTACCCACAGCAAAAGTAAAATAGAACCATCAGGCCGGTGTGTGGAGAGCCCAGCAGAATACAAACAAACCCACCTCTATGTAGGGGAACAAGTTGAAGAGCGCACTGGGGGTGGGGGTGGGGTACAGTTCAACCGACAAAGGCTGCTCAAGAACCCTAGGTCAGCCATTGTTAGTCTTAACCAATATGGCTGAGGACTAATTTGAAATATCTTCATGAAGACAGATTTGGGACCAAATAATCTTTAAATACAGCAGAATATTTCACTGCCCAAACATTGCCAGAGCAAAAGCAAAGTGACTTAGTATGAACTACTTAATATGAACACTTCTACATTTTTCTTCTTCTTCTGACTTAGGGCTGGGAATCAGCATTAAATGACATAAGCTTGGGTAACTCCATTTGTTTGGATAAAGGCCTTGTTGAGACATTCAGGAGCTACCGGTTCAAACAACTGAGATATAAGATCCCTAATCTTATTGCCAAAAATGAATTAGAACATCTGCATTGTGCCCTTCCCCTTGTTTCAGAACTGTGTCTATGTATGTGTGTGTGGAGAGGGCATAGATGTATGCCTATGCAGACATTGTGTGCAGAAAGGAACATATTCTTTCCCAACCCTTGGAATGCACTGTTAGGAGTCTGCAGAGAAACAGCTTCACATAACTAACAGGATGCTGGCCCTTTAACTTTTAACACACTTCCCCAATTAAGCATTGCAGGCTCCAGACTTTAACAGCTGCCTGCAGCTGTTGAAAAGTGATTTATCATTGTCAAAGTTTGTGACCAAAGCATTAAAAGATTTTCTTTTCTTTATGTTTGGCAGGCTGACTTTCATCTGCCTAGCCATCCATCCTCTTTAAGGCTTTTTATTCACAGTTGCAATAAAAAATGAAAGAAAAATATTTTACTGAATAATTTTGAATTTTATTTCCCTCACACAGAATGGTCTAATGATTTGTGAGAATCTTTTGTATAAGAGAACATTACGCTGAAAAATATTTGTTTTGTTTTATGGAGAGAAGTATAGAGTTTTGTTCAAAAGCCTTTTGATAGAAACCTGATTTTCATGCATAGGAAATTCTTTTAAATTCTAAAAATGTTCAAAGAAATCTAAAACCTTTTCCCTGCTTGAATAACAACAAAAAAATCCCCCCCCTTTAAACTGATGTTAAAAAAGACTTCCACATCAAATATGTAGTGTTTTCATAGTGTCATACTTTGCTTTGAAAGGAAGCCTTATTACCTCCGAGCTAAGTGGGGGAACCCTGGGAGTACCTATAGCTGGCTTCCACTTTGTATCCTTGGTCCGCTGATCTCGGAGGAACAGTTGAATGGAAGGCATTCTGATTTTCATTCCTACCTTCTACTTCTCCTTCCTTCCTTCCTCTAACTATTTACCTAAAGTTATTTGAAATTAGATACTATCTGAGTTTGCTGTTGATCTGTTTCATCAACAAACTCAAATGCCATTTGTGTGGGTTTCTATGTGTATGCGTCTATGTGTCTGTGTGTGTTTCCCTCTCTTTCTCTTTTGTGTGTGTGTGTGTGTGTGTGTGTGTGTGTGTGTGTTACTATGGAGTGAAACTAGGGTTTGGGCTCCCCAGACTTTCTTTTCTTTCTCTTTTTTCCTTTCTCTTCCTTCCTTCCTTCCTTCCTTCCTTCCTTCCTTCCTTCCTTCCTTTCTTTTTTCTTTTAGATAGTGTCTCACTAAGTTGCTCATGGTGACCTTAAAGTCATTCTCTAGTGCAAGCAACCTGGAATTTGCCATCTTCCTCCCTCAGCCTCTTGAATATCTCAGCCTACAGGCCTATATCATCAGGCCTAGCCCAACCAATATTTCTTGAATACATACTGTATGTAGTAGGTATGCCTTATTGAATACATACTGTATATAGGTATGCCTTATTGGTGGCTACAAAGTAGATGTGCATCCTGGGGCATGTCCTGCCTTCCAAAAATTCTATTCTATATATCAGTCAACACATAAGTCCTCCATCCTTTGAACAGACTTAACAAGTCATGTCTAGTCTTTGTGACATGGCCAACATAATCTTTTATTACTAAACCAATATTTTAGTGTTTACTTTCTCAAGGTTCTGTGGAATAAAATGTTCCAATTTTACTCTGGAAGAGAGTCTGAAATCCATGTCCATTCCCACCCAGTCTTAGCAGAGAGACTCTTTACGTGTGTTTCAGTGGGTTCTTCATTCTGCCTGCTTTCGTCATGATAAATAAGATTCACAGGCTGCAGTGAACAAGATTGCAGGATGTTTAAGATGGACTAGCTACCTTTAATCAAGATGTTTTCATTTTTTCCTGACTCTCTAAGTCTCCACCCTCCCCTATTCCCAAATATGGAGAATTCTGTGTGGATCTCTCAGAGATAAACAAATCATAGAAAAAGGTAAATTTACATAGAAAGCCCTTGTGACGGTGGCCATTGGGCTATGGACAAGGTAGAGACAGGAAGGAAAATGAAGTGTTTGTCATCACTTGCTGCCTTACTGAACATACGATCTGACCACTGAACTTAACTACTACATGCAGCTCCCTTTCAGTGACCGTTGTTTTTCTGCTAGCCACTGTCCTCTCGGAAATAAGAGAAGTGAGGACTGGCAAACCTCCAATTTGCTTCCCTGTCTCTGGCGTACCCTCCATCTTCTTGCTGCCCTGAAGAACACACACTTGGCCTTTGCAGCATTTTGGCTGTAGATCTGTCCTCCTAAAGATCGTCATTTTCTCTAATAGCAGCTTCCTGCTTTAACGACACTCCCCGGAGTGTTAATACCCTGAATGTAGACGCCACCAGGTACCAGAAGTTGCTAGCTGCACTTTCCACTCTAATCATGACCTGCAAACGTCTTGGAAAACAAAGGGGACAACAAAGGTAGGAAGAACTCTAATTTTAACTCTCCCTTTCCCATGTAATAGGGTCCGTAGCACAGCTGTTGACTTTATGTGGACTGTGTGGTCGAAGAGAAGCACCCGAATGCATCAGTAAGTGGGGAACTAGAACAGAGATCCAGATACATGTGATGGCGTCGCTAGACATCTGCCGACAATGCAGGCTAATGTTAAACAGGCTATTCCTTCTTCTGCGAAGAGAGGGAGACATCCAGGTAATGCTCTCCTTTGTACACCCCTTGACAGGTGAGATATAGACAAGGGGTGGATATGAGGACTGGTGGGCCAGACAGGATGGATAAAGAAGGATTTCATTAATTTGTCTGATAAGTTCTTATTTTTTCAAGTTCAAGAGAGATTCCAGTTAAAAGTATGAGGTGTTTTTTGTGTGTGTGTGTGTGTGTGTGTGTGTGTGTGTTGTGTTGTGTTGTTTTGTCCTTATTTTTAAAAGATGACTATTTAAAATGCCGCAGGAAATGTGATTTTACCAATTTATCATTAGGGAGCAGCTGCAATATATCAAACTGTTTCCCCTTTTTGAGAGGAAAAAAAAAGAAGAAGATTAGAAAATAAAGAGCCCCCGAGGCGACATCTCTTAAGAAAAAGACATCTTAAAGTGTTCGGCTATGTGTTTTTGGCATCATGAATTTGTGAGCTCATGTTCACGGTGTCTTTGGTGATAGCAGTTCTGCTGCCGAGTCTCATCTCAGAGGAAGAAAGTGGTTGCAATTCAACCCTTAAAAGGTTTTTTTTCTTTCTTCCACATTTGTTTTTCTAACATCTTACTTCCTTTGAGTAACTCTCTAAAGCCAAAACTTACAGTATAATTGAAGAAAAATATGTGCAGGAAAAGGGATTTTATGGATAGAACATTATTTTCGAAAGAAGACCACTCAAAACCATCCTAAGATAGGAAGACTCTGATATCCAAGAAGAGACTTGGAAGATAAAACCCAAGGTCTTTAATTACCTACCGAAGAGAGCGTTTGATCTGGAAGAGGTTGGTAAGTAGATGGGAGTCTGTCCTGTGCATGTTGAAGTATTCTGCAAATGTGGGGGCTCCTGTTGCTGCAGACACTGGGAGGCAAGCTGCATCTGCTTAGGGAGCAAAGAAAGTGCTAGACTCTCTGTGAAAGTGTGGTCAGACCATGAGCTTGGTGCACAGAGGGGGAGATCCTGGAACCATGCCAGGTGACATAAGGGAACAGAGTCAAAGGGAAGCAAGAACCTCATCACTTAGGAAGTTCAAGGAAAGTCTCCGGTGATTAACTGTGCTAATGTTATTCTCTGAGTCCAAAGCAAAACAAAGCTGTTGGTGTGGAAATCTCTTCCCAGGGGATGTAGGAAGAGGTCTGTTATAAAAGACATGGAAACATTAATTCAAGACTGAATGATAAAGGCTTTCTCCACATACCCCAACTCCACTTGATTGATTTGAGGGCTGTCCTCATTTCATTTCTGCTGTTTGAATAAACACCCCGACCAAAGCAACCTAAGGAGGGGGGTTATTGTAGTTTACCATCCCAGGAGACAGCAGGGAGTCACAGTGGTCAGAGCTCAGGCAGCTGCTCGCATCACTTCTGCAGTTCGGAGCAACGAGAGTATGTGCTCCTTTCTTGCCTGCTTTCAGATAGCTTTCTTCACTCTTACAAGATTGCTGCTCACGGTGGGCTGGAATGATTGGCAGTCAAGACGAGCCCATGGGCATGTATGAACACCAGCAAGATCCAGATAGTTCCCCTGCTGAGATTCTCTTTTCGGAAGACTCTACGCTGTGGCAAGTTGGCATTTAAAATTGATTATCACAGCTAGTAAAAGACTGGGTTAAGAAGGTTTCTGAAGTTGTAGATTCTTGATTGATCAGTGATCTCTGCCTTGAGAAGAGGAAGAAAGGATACAAGGAGTAGAATCCGAATAATCGGCATAAGGAAAGAGTGCAGCCAAATGACAAGTGGTCCATTTTGATGCCTTTCCAAAAATTATTTATTGGGTTAATTAGAGTTTTAGTGTCTATTTTCTTGAGTTCTTTGTATATTTTGGAGATCAGATCTTTGTCTGATGAGGGGTTGGTGAAGATCTTCTCCCAGTCAGAAGGTAGCCTTTTTGTCTTGCTGACAGTGTCCTTTGCTTTACAGAAGCTTCTCAGTTTCAGCAGGTCCCATTTATTCATTGATTCTCTTATTGTCTGTGCTACTGGGGTTCTACTTAGGAAGTGGTCTCCTGTGCATATGTCTTGTAGACTACTTCCCATTTTCTCTTCTATCAGGTTCAAAGTGGTCAGATTAATGTTGATGTCTTTAATCCATTTGGACTTGAGTTTTGTGCATGGTGATAGATATGGATCTACTTTCATTCTTCTATAGGTTGACATTCAGTTATGCCATCACCATTTGTTAAAGATGCTTTCCTTCTTCCATTGTATACCTTTAGCTCCCTTGTCGAAAATCAGGTGTTCATAGGTTTGTGGGTTAATATCTGGGTCTTCTATTTGATTCCATAGGTCGATTTCTCTGTTCTTATGCCAATACCAAGCTGTTTTCAATACTGTAGCTCTGTAATAGAGTTTGAAGTCAGGGATGGTAATGCCTCCAGAAGTTCCTTTATTGTATAAGATTGTTTTGGCTATCCTGGGTTTTTTGTTTTTCCATATAAAGTTGATTATTGTTCTCTCAAGGTCTATGAAGAATTTTGATGAGATTTTGATGGGGATTGCATTGAATCTATAGATTGCTTTTGGTAGAATTGCCATTTTTACTATGTTGATTCTCCCAATCCAAGAGCAAGGGAGATCTTTCCATTTTCTGGTATCCTCCTCAATTTCTTTCTTCAAAGACTTAAAGTTCTTGTCAAATAGGTCTTTCACTTCCTTGGTTAGAGTTACCCCAAGGTATTTTATGCTATTTGTGGCTATCGTGAAAGGTGATGTTTCTCTGATTTCCCTCTCTGCTTCTTTATCCTTTGTGTTTAGGAGGGCAACCAATTTTTTTTGGAGTTGATCTTGTATCCTGCCACATTACTAAAGGTGTTTATCAGCTGTAGGAGTTTTTTGATAGAGTTTTTGGGATCGCTTATGTACACTATCATATCATCTGCAAATAACGAAAGTTTAACTTCATCCTTTCCAATTCGAATCCCCTTGATCCCCTTATGTTGTCTTATTGCTATTGCTAGAACTTCAAGCACTATATTGAGGAGGTATGGAGAGAGTGGACAGCCTTGTCCCCAGATTGTTCCCTGGGCAGCAGAGGAGAGGGTGCCTGAACCGGCCTTGGCCCATAACCATACTGATGAATATTTTGCATATCACCATAGAACCTTCATCTGACGATGGATGGAGATTGAGACAGAGACCCACATTGGAGCACTGGACTGAGCCCCCAAGGTCCAAATGAGGAGCAGAAGGAGGGAGAACATGAAAAATGAAGTCAGGACCGCGAGGGGTGCATTCACCCACTGATACAAGGGGACTGATCTAATGAGAACTCACCAAGGCCAGATGGACTGGGACTGAACAAGCATGTGATCAAACCGGATTCTCTGAATGTGGCTGACATGGGGGCTGACTGAGAAGCCATTGATAATGGCACTGGGACTTGTTTCGTTTGCATGTACTGGCTTTTTGGGATCCTAGTCTGTCTGGATGCTCACCTTCCTAGACCTAGAGGAATTGGGGAGGAACTTGAACTTCCCACAGGGCAGGAAAGCCTGACTGCTCTTTGGACTGGAGAGGGAGAGGAGAGGGAGTGGGGGGAATGGGAGAGTATTGGGAGGAGGGGAGGAAGTGGAAATTTTTATAAATAAATAAGTAAATTTAAAAAAGTCAAAAACAAAAACAAAAATTATTTATTGCTATGAAGTAACTGTGGTGGAGTGAAGAACAGTAACAATCGTGAGAACCTGATCTGACTGCAGATCAGTCCAAGTCGGTGATTACACAAAATGTAAAACGTGCTAAAAGCAGCAGATAACTTTTCTCTACACAAGAAGTGAGTCTTTGACCATCATTGCCCGTGTGTCCCTAGAGTCTGTATTTCTCCGCTAAGCTGTTCACACCTACCCCAAAAGACCAACTGTTATGCACTAATATATATGTAGTGCATATGTATGCATGTATGCATATGTATATAGTACATATTATATGTAAATATATATATATCATGACTTCAGGTCAAGTTCATCCAATGGGAAGTGCCAACAGATTGGTCATAGTTGGCAGTGCCTGGTTTTCATTGCTAAAGCTTTCCTCTCTTATTTGAGTGCCCCTCTCTACAGCCCTTTTTGTTAGGCTGGTAAAATCTGGATTTCTGGCAAAATCAATCTTGAAGGAGGAAAAAAATGTATATATTATATGTAATATATATGACGAAAGCATTACATTCTGCATAAAATAACTTACTGCCTGAAGACTATTCTTGTCCCATAATTAGCCGGGCTCCAACTTGAGCCCAAAGAAGTAACAATGTGCACATTCTAAAGGGAGATTCAAGTAATGAAATGAAAACACCCTCGCTCCCGGGGTCAGGCAGCAGAGGGAAGGGCGAGGAGAAACAGCGCAGTAATATGTCCCACTAATCACTTAGTTCCATTCGCGGGGCGGTGAAGCAGTGGCAAGCTAGGATTTGCACCCTGGAGGATACGCAGAGTCTTGCTATTTCATGTAACGACGAGGAAACTTTCAGCAGCTCGTGTGATTTTTGTCAGTTTTCCTACATTTCGTGTCTCGCAGCCATCGTCTTGATAGCCAAGATCGGAAATTTGTGTTCGTTGGCTACATGGATGTAGAGTTGTCCCAAATCCAACCAGCCCTGGGAACCAACGTCTCCCTGCTGATTCATTCCTTGTGGTTTGCTTGTTGATGAAAGTGGCCGTTTAAGTTCAGATGATTTTATCATCTCGCTGTGGCTCTGTTTCTCTGTTCTTAGACTTTCGACTCAATCAGCTTTGGCTGTGGTAAGAATAGTCACAGGTGATACTACCTATTCATATTAGGGGACATGCTTCTGAGTTGTGTCTCATTTTGTAATCTTGAAGCCATTGATGATGATGGATAAGATCCATTAAATTAGTCAATGTTCCTAACAAGTGGTGATATTCTAATTTTATGGCCAGTTTTTCATTCATTTAAGCCAAAGTTCTAAGAAATGAAATTTCTCCTATCGCACCTTTTGGTTTCCTGGAAGACTGTCTTGGTTGTTAACTGAGTCGGCCCACTGTAAGCAACACGGTTTCAGGACTGGACACTGAACAGTGTAAGAGTCGGAGGAACCAGCTGAAAGCAGTCAAGCATAAGTTTGTTCTCTCAGCATCCTTAACCACAGGTACGACGAGACCAGAGTCTCCAAAGATGCTTCATGTGCTCACTTTGTGCTTTTATGTATTAGTACGGGGAAGAAATTTCTTTTCTCGCATTCTCCAAAGATAGCCCATGAAAGGATTGTCCTTTTCTTCCTCATAGAGAAATGAATACATTTCTCTATGTTTTAGTTAAACTGTTTTATTGATATTCAGATCATTTGTGGCTGGGCTTCCGACACCCCCTTTAATCTCTTGAGTCTGATGGTTTACATTACCTAATCCAAATATGCTTTTCTCTTTATGAGCTTCTCTGAGTGATGTCTCTTAATGAACAAAGGCGTTCTTGCTCTTAGACAATGCATATTGGTTACTTTATGGTTAGAAATCCATAGACTTATACAATCTGCAGGAGTTTGAGCAACCAAACTATTCACACGTATCTTTAAGAAAAGATGCAAGAAAAAAGCAAGAAGGCCATTTTAGTATAGTTTAATTACATGCCAGTGAATGGCAGTCTTTTAAGATTATTTTTTCATAAGTCTCATAATTGATGTGACTCAGATCAAGGCTGTAGTGAAAATGTAACTGCCCCCCCCCCCCCCGCTTCTCCACTCCCATGTGCTTCAAGACTTTATAATACACTGTTTGGTGCATAGCAAGTGGTTAATAAGGGTCAGTATTTAATTATTATTACTGGGATTCACATCTTATATGTTTACATCCAAAAAGTAAAGGAAAAATGAAATGAGTTCAAACTACAGAGAGTATTCTAGAAATTTGGTCCCTAAAAGTCCTGAAGAGACTTGTAAGCACCTGCCTCCACTCCTGCAATGTTAAAGAGATCTGGAAATTTTATTTCCCACAAGTCATTTTTTCTCTGATTTGGGTTATTCCCTAAAGTGGGCTTACACAAAACTAAGCAGTAGAAGAAAACAGGAAGTGATTGCGCCCCGTTCCCCTGTAAGCAGAAGCAGGGCCGACATTGAGAAAGAGAGAATGGCCTAGGGAACGTTCCTGAAGTTCTTCACCTCCACAGTGTGTCTCTTTGTGGTATGCTTTGGGGAACCTTGAAAATATTTCTCCTATTCTTTACTCTTCCAGCATTCTGAACGAAGGCTTTCAATGCCCAGACATAATTCTTCAAATCTTGGAGCTCTGGAGCTCTGCCTGTTTCCCTGATCATGTTCTGGCTACTTTCTCATCACTCCACTTGGCCGCACAGGCAGAACCAGCTTAAGCTCTCCTCCCTTGAAGATATGTGTTCTCCTTTCTTCGGTTCATACCAAACACCGGAAAGGGAGGCAAACACATTGCAATCAACGGGAAAGAGGATTGGGTGACTTCAAACCACCCGATCCTCTCTGCTCCAACTTCCAGATCCAGACCAACACTCGGGGAGCCTAGGTAAGAGGTTATAGGAAAGAGAAAAAGTGCACAGTCACACCAAATTTTCTTTTTTAATGTTATAACTTTATAATTAGCTATTTGAATCGACATTGGGAATAGCTATTTTTCATCCCAGAATGATGAAATGGCTTAGGGCTATGTCTGCTAAGGGCATCTAGAGATCTGGTTATGTAATGGCATGAAACTCATCAGAATCGTGGACGCTTCATTTTGGGAGAACAAAAACAATTGTAAAATAGAGATATGGAGCAGACCACAGATTTAAATATTTAAAAAGATAAGACATACACATTAGAGGAAGACATGAGCAGATTTATTTAGGACCCAGTAGTGAGAAAGTGATAAAAATGAAAATTTTACTGAAAGACTGAAGAAAAGAAGGGATGACAAACTGGAAAAATCTGTGCACCTTATGTTCAAGAAAAATAAGATATAAACAGTTATTAAATAAAGAAATTTTTTTTAAATTCCATACAATATATTTTGATCATGTTTCCCCTTCCCCCAGTGCCTTCCAGAACTTCCCCACCCTGCAATCCACCCGACTCTCTCTCTCTCTCTCAGAATAAAACAATCTTTTGGAAAATTAGCTTGAAACATAAATAACACAATGAATTTCTAGAAAAAGTTGTAACAGTAGTTTGGCCACACGAAAAGATGCTCAAACTTGCCCACAACGAGGGAAAGGGGAATTAAGTTGTCCTTGGTTACTGTTTCTTAGCAGTGGACTCTGTAGCAGAGACTGCAGGGCCATAAGTATCATTTATGTGGTCGGTATTTTCTTAGCTGTCTAAGGCTCAAGCCCCTTATCTGAAACACCTATGCAGACTAAGACAGGACTGGACATCAGCAAGAAAGCATGACAGCACTGAATTGCACATCAGTAACAACAATGAACATGTAAAATTGGCTAAAATCCTCAAGTTTATTTAGCTACTTAAATGACACAATACTTGCTCATTGATTGGCTATTGAGTAAACCAATGCAAATCGTTCCTTCTTGCCTTAAAAGTGTTAACTTCTTGCATAGTATCAAGGCTTTTTCTGAAGATTGGCTTTAGGATGCAGGGTCCTAATTACCCAGCTTTATTAACCACGCAGTCAGCCATGTCTATGTTTTATGATATTTAGTTCACATGGTGACACTCGCAGAAAAGAGCTCCAGCAAAGCCAGGATCCAAGAAACATTTATCTGCTTCCAGTGCTCTCCGAGACTCCTTCCTCCCCTCTGAAGATACAGCAGAATCCCCCTCCCTGACATCAGATAATGTTTATACTGATAGATAGGACTCGGTTTTATAGTCAAGAACAAGCGTGTGGTTAGAGGCAAAGTGGTCCCTTAGAGTAAATGGACGCAAAAGATGCTGGATGCCAGGTGTGTACGCCACAAGCAGATGTTCAGGTGTAAGATGGATGCAGAAGGGAAGTATGGTCAATGTCATTTTTTGAAAAATATTTCATGTTATTAAATTAAACCTTGGTATAAATACTAAAGAATAGTAACATGCATTTCAAATGTTTGTTTCCCCCACTTTCATTTGATTTAGTTTTATATTGAATAAAATATGGGTTATTCAGCTCATCGTCCCAAAGCTTAAGCAAACGTTAATGACTCCTCCATCTTACAGCAAGCTGTGTTTAGCAACTTATGACTTTAGCACACTGACTCTTTCATCCCTTGGGAACTGGATTTGATACTCACCCAAACTTACACAGAAAAAAAACTAATTTTGCCTAGAATGTAAAACATATAACGAAATTTCACTTATGGAACCCTGCCCCGCACTCCCATCAGGCTAAACTTTATCAGATACAATCACCTCCTTCTTTTTCAACTTGAGCACAAAATATGTATAACTTGTAAGCCACCCCACCAAGACTGTTTTCTAACACATGGGATGCTTGTCAGGGTGTATCAATTCTGATATCTGCATCTCAAGGTAGAGTCATCTCCTGGCCCTGGGGTGTCATAGACATTCCTGAAGTTCACCCTGGACACAGTGTCATTGCGGCCCTGCTAACCTGGACCAGTGATCATGTTCATTTCACGGAGCTCTAGTGTGCTGTTTGTTAACTCATCAGTTCTGTGGTTTCTGCATTTGCCGCTCCTTACTATACACATCGGGATAATGGTGCCTGGTGGCATTGTAGGCAGGAGGAAAAAGACTTGTCACACACAGGCCTCTGGTTTTCTGATAATGGTCCCAGAAAGAATTCCTTTTACATGACATTCTATTGTCTTGCCACTCAAGGCTGAAGCGTAAATGCCTTTCAGAAGCCCTGTGCTGTACTTAGCATGAGTGTTACACACACACACATACACACACACACATACACGCGTGCGCGTGCGTGCATGCACACCTGCTTTCCAGAAGCCCTGTGTTATACTTAGCATGAGTGTTACACACACACAACTGCATACACACCCCTACACACACACACATCTGCTCTCCAGTAGCCCTGTGCTATACTTAGCATGAGTGTTACACACACACACAAACAAGCACCTGCTTTCCAGAAGCTCTATGCTATACTTAGTGTGTGTTATACATTCATACTTGAATACGGGACTCTTTGAAGGTCTTTGGAACACATAGTTTGACATACATGTGTCTGAAATATTGGTAAATATGGAACTAGCAATTCACTTTTAACAATTCTACATTTGTATTTATTCATTTTGATCTTAGTCTTAGGTTGCCTTGTATTGTGCCTGCTACTTATTTTAGCCGCTTTGGCTCTGTAAATTCCTTTCTGCTTTTTGTTGTTGTTGTTGTTGTTTATTTGTTTTGTTTTGTTTTAAAAGACAGGGTTTCTCTGTGTAGCTTTGACTGTCCTGAAACTCGCTTTTTAGGCCCAGGATAGCTTCAGCTCACAGAGATCTACCTTCCTCTGTCTCCAGAGTGCTGGGATTAAAGGCAGTCGCCACCACAGACCAGTTGACTCTATAATTCTATCCTTTGCCCTGGAGTCAAATACTTAGGCCATTGAGGACTAAAGGTTGGCTCTAGTTTTCTTAATGCTCCTCTTTAATAGACTACCTTGTTCCCCTTTCATAGCCTACTTCAAACACCAAGACATTGCTCTGTACATTTCTATTGTTTAAAAAAAAACAGTGATTATTACCTGTAAAGTCATCATTTTTACCAATAGCAATTATCAACTAACAAACCATCTGCTGAACTGGGTGGCTTGTAGCCAATGTTTTTTATAATTCTCAGTAAGCCTTATGAATAATTTCTTCCATATGAAATTTGCAACAAAATAATTCAAACCTCAAAAAATGTCATTCAGCCACCATTACAGAACAGGAGAAGTCCTAATTAAGAATAGTTTAAATAAACAAGGGTCCTGAATCTCGCAGACAGTACATTCACTAGCTGGGATACAGTCAGGAGCTATTTCATACCGGAATCTACCGAGCTCCAGATACAGTATAGAATACATAGAAATAGCAAAGTTAGCTCCGTAGATAATGGTGGGATAGTTCCAGAATGGGTTAAAGCACTTTCCAAATATGTCTGACCTGTAGCCAGAAAGTTGCTTTGACTTGTGAAAATCTGTCCCAAGTCTTGAAAGAACTTAGCCCAGACCTATCCCGAAGGGCCCCCATTGATCACCCACTCCTTCCTCTTTCTTCTTATCTCACGGCTTGGTGATTTTTATGGCATGTTTTTCTTATTTCCCATGAAACATTTATGAGATCCTGCCACTTTAAAATGTTGTTCTAATTCCAGAAGGCCAATGCAGATCTGTTAAAGGGAATGCTTGTTTCATTAGACCAATGTCTCAGATACGTAAATGTCAAAACAGCAGGAGCTCTGGTGCGGAAAAATGTTGGGCATTAGGGGGAAATTACCTTAAGAATTGCAATATCTCCAGCCCATAAAATTCAATCGGAAAATCTTATGAAAAGTGTCGTTCTTGTAAAAGTTTTCAGAAACTTGACTATGACTGGAAATACCTCAGAATAATTAGAATGAAATCAGTTTCAGTCTTCATGAGCTTCACTAGAAAATATAGCACAAAATCTTACAATGGTTAAGAAAAAAACATTGAGACCTCAGAAGCATTTCAGATAGCCCGAAGGGAAATGTACATTGTTGGAAAAATAATTCCATTTTCATAAGAATTCTTTTTCAATCCCTATCACTATTAGCAGACTTGTAAGACCAAGAGAGTCTTTACCAATATTACAAATATGTCTTTCTAAACAAATGAACAACCATTACTTCTACTCCCATGAGCTAGGGTCCAAGACCAAGTCCTTAACACCAGCATACCCTAAGGTCAAGTTGCTGCTGCAGGCTTCTGCTGCCCTGAACTCTGCTGTACCTTCCCCGCCATGGTAAACTGTGACCTCAGCTGTGAGTCAGATAAGCCCTTCTTCCCTCAAGAAATAATTCTTTGACTGGACATTTTGTTAGAGCACCAAGAGACTACGAGCCACAACAATGTTGTATAGCAGCACAGCATGGTCCAGCTGTGAAAGCTGCACCTCAGCCTTGGGACGTGGTGACATGACTAAGCCAGAGCGACAGCACGGGAGCTGGAGAGGTGTCAACTGGTCCTTGCCACATAGAGAATGCAAGTCTTTATCTCCTTCCTCTTTCTCATCTGCTCTCAGCAAAGTGAGACAGCCGTACTCAGTCACATGAAATTACGCCCTGGGAGGTCAGAGCCCCAAGGCTGATGGGTCCACAGATCCCTGAATGACTTTGTAGACAATGTGCATTGTCATCTTGTTAAATAAGAGGATAAACAAACGTCTACTACATTCAAACCGTTGCATTTGCACGATATCTTAGCATTCATCATATATAATGCAGTAGGCCTTTAATAATATATATAGAAGGGGTGACTGGATATACAAGTTAAAGAATGAGTTTAAGACCAGATCAAACACTCACAAGACCTGCACAGGTTCAAACCAGATGGTGTCCCAGCACACAGAGAGAGAGATGGACATGGGGTTCCAGTCCTATCCAAGAAGCTCTTTTAGACCAGTAGTTGCTTTAAAAAAAGGAAAATCAGCTTTCTTCATTGGGATGTCATGAGTTATATCGATCCCACTCCAGGGCAGGATTCATGCTCAGGAGAAGTTGGAAAACACAAAAGGAACTTCCACGGTCTTTTTGTTGTTGGTTTTGTGTGTGTGTGTGTGTGTGTGTGTGTGTGTGTGTGTGTGTGTGTTGTTTTCATTGTTTGGGCATTTTTTTGTTTTATTGCTCTGTTTTGTGTTTGTATTTATTAATTTTTGTTTTGTGGATTTTTGTTTATTGGTTTCTTTCTTTTTGAGAAAGAGAATATAAAGCTGGGTGGGTAGGGAGGAGGGGAAGATCTGGGAGGAACTGAGAGAGAGAAAACATGATCAAAATAAATTGCTTGAAGCAAAAACTTTTAAATTAGTAAGTAAAATAATTTCTAAAAAAATGAAAATTGGAGATAGCTAGGAGTCAATGGAAATCCATAGTCTGAATTAGAAACACATTTCTACATCAAATAAAAGACTTGATACTTGCCCATATAGCTTAGTGGCTGAAATGTAAGGTGATTATCATACAAATAAGGAAGAGGTGGAGCAGGAAAAAGCAAGAAAAGACCCTAAATTTAAAAGCAGAGAAGAGACAAGACTCTTTCCAAAGAGGACAGTAGGTGAGGTTGTGAAGGTTTAGAAGGAAGGAAGGTGAGGGGTGATACAAGGAAGTGAGGGGTAATAAAGGTAACAGATTCAGAGGGAGGCTGTCCAAGAAACTCGGAGGTCTGTGCAATCGTATTTCCAGAAGTCTAGCAGTCATCTGAGGAAGAAGCAGGGAACCGTCTAAGCAGTTCGGGCTAGATGAGAAAACAATGGTGTGTTGGCAGGAGAATGGAAGGGGCTTAGAAGGGGAGGATATTCACAAACATCAGTAGGGGTGTGGTGGGGGGTCCCTAATCAATTCAGCAGGGCTTGAGGACAGGGACAAGGGTTAGGTGGGGGATCACAGTGGAGCAAGAGGAAAGAGGTAAAGTGTGGGAGAAGCTGGATGGAGACGCAGGGAAATTATGAGAACGGGAAAGCCAGGAAGTAAGGAGGGAAGCCGAGGGAGTTTGGTCTCTGAAATTCCTTACTTCATCCACCCGCAAGAACATGGCTTACTCCCCACAGTGTTCTATAACGTTCTTGGCAAACTGAGACTGAACTAATGTCTAGCAGCACATAGCAGTTTGGTTGTGTATCATGGCAACAGTAAGATTTGTGGATGTTACCACCCTGCCGAGGGAAACCCAGACCAGGTCGGCCAAACCTGTTCCTTTCACATTCCTCCGACACTGAGACAAAAGGCTTGTTTAATATCTTCTCACTGACTGTGTTGTCTTAGTACTCAGTAATAATGAGAGATTTCATAGCTTTAGAGTCATTTGCTTTTGAAGGCTTGTAAAATACAAGAGTCTGCAGCTTGTGTTCCTTTAATTCTAGGAATTATGGGACATTTGTCTCTGTAGCGCCACTTCCTCACAGCTCTCTCCTTCCGTCTTTTCTTCTTCCTCTGCATCCTCCTCTGCTCTTCAGCCTCTTGTCATCTTTCCCTCTTACTATGTCCTCCTCTCCCAACTTCCCTCTCCTCAACTCTTCCTTCTCCTGACAAGCCTCATATTTCTTCATGTCCTTTTGATAAGTGCGCTAACCACACATAGGACAAAGTAGAGTATACAAATATTTTAACCTTGGTACATTGTTAGTACTGAATATGAAAACATTGCGAAGGTGGTTGCAGACACTTAAACAGAGAATGTTCGTTTGGATGCCATATTTCCAAATTGTTGAATGTGTATAGCTTAGACATATGTATACACGTTGTGAAAGCAAAATGAAGAGATGATCCTTTAGTTTATACCAGTATTACCATAGAAATAATAGCAAGATCAAATATTAATTTCAGTGTATTCAGTGATACTAAGAACAAAATGTATATCTCTGATCCATTAGATGTTACTTAATGGCTCATAACTCAGCCACTCAAGGAAATGGCTTTTGAAACCATGAGTTGAATACAGTCAAAAGGTCAGTTAGAAAACTTATAATGACCAGAAAATTGCATCCACATGTTACGACACACATTTGTAATCCCAGCACTTGATAAGCAGAGGCAAGAGGATCTCAACTTCAGGACCAACCTGGAGCTTATAATGAGACTGTGTCTCCAAACAAACAAACAAAAACTAAAACAGCAAAAAGAAAATGCAAATGCCCACCTTACGTGTTTAAGTCCCCAGGTTCAGTTCCAATACCATGTGGAAAAAATGCTCTGTCCCGTGGTGCAGGACTTGAACTCAAGACCCTATACGTTAACTTTCAGCAAAGTAGTGACTTCCTCTGTTTTACTGTTTGCATCTGCCAAAAAGCAACTCATTTATTTGCACGCTGATAAAACTATAGATTCATTAGAAAGACACTTTCTTAAATTTTGGCATTTCGTTTAGTCATACACCAGTTGAATCGTTCAGCAAACACTTTCTCAAGTACTGTTAAGGGTCAGGTCCAGTGTTGCCAAAAGCACAGCAGGAACAAAATATGAAGGACCTTGTTAGTCCTTTCGAAATAAAAACCTTTACCCAGAAGACAGTGGGGAGACAGGCACAGAGTGACATGTGGAGGAAGTGGTCTCAGCATCAGATTAACTGGGATTCAGGCTTCCTATTCATGACTGCATAGTTTTATGGCAGATTTTGAAAATAAAGGTAGAACATGGAAGATTGGGTAGGGCTAGCAGTTTCCTCCTAGTTTTCCTGGGACAGGCCTGACTTCAGAAACCCTAGCGGGCTACTTCCGGAAGAGCTTTTCTTCTCGCCAGACCTTATTCAACTGTACCAATCAATCTCCTTCAAATTCCCAAGGATCAGGGAAAAGCTGATCACCTGTAAGTCTCTTAAGGCAGAGACCACGTCTCCTTCCCATTGGAGGCTGAGAATATGTGACAGAAACAGATTTGTCAACAGTGTCAGACGGGTAGAAATCAAAAGGGAAAGGGACAGGAAAAGTCTTAGCATGGAAAAGCTCATTTCTTGGCTACTAGTAAATTTCAGCCCTTCATGTGGAAAGCCCTGCTTGCA
Source organism: Myodes glareolus (assembly GCF_982192425.1). Lineage (NCBI taxonomy): Eukaryota > Metazoa > Chordata > Mammalia > Rodentia > Cricetidae > Myodes > Myodes glareolus. Next base: position 60,450,143 of record NC_142041.1, on the reverse strand, counting down.
CAATCAGGGATGAACTGAAGAAATATGTCTCTCTTAATCACATATACGACCTTCTATGTCATATACATTAAATCCGATTCCATTAATTCTGTGAGGGAGTAGAATGGAAGCTGGATAGCACTGAAGTGTCCCGGTGAAGGAACTCACCCATCATGTGTTTGATTTAGAGCCATGACTGAGATGACAAAAGACAAAAAGGAGTTTAAAAGGAGAGAGAAGGTGAGATCGTCCCTTTAGAAATAGCTCTCTGGATATGAGAGGCATAGTGTGATCATTAATGAGAGACGGGGTTGGGGGGAGGACCTGCCTGGAGAGCTGTGATCACAGAGGAGTAAATGGATATGGTAGGATCCCACCCAGCAAGAACATAAAGCAGGACTTAACAAAACGTGTGCCCTCTTCCTGATCTGGCATCACCTGTTTTGTTAGTAAAGTTTTATTAAAATACGAACACACCTATTTAATTTGAATAGTGTCCTTGACTGTTGCAACACAGAGTTAAGTATTTATATGGAAAACTTCACTGCAGGCCAAGCTGTAAATATTTGCCATCATATTGCTGGTGGGAATGCAAGCTGGTACAGCCCCTTTGGATCTCAGTGTGATGATACTCAACAAATTAGAAAATAGCCTTCCTCAAGACTCGGTAATACCACTTTTAGGTTTATATCCACAGGATGCTCAATTGTGCCACGAGGACATGTGCTCAACTATTTTCATAGCAGCATTGTTTGTCATAGCCAGAAAGAACCTGGAAACAAGCTAAATGCCCGTCAACAGAAGAATGGAAAAAGGAAATGTGGTACATTTTTACACAATGGAGTACTACAGCAGAAAAAAATAATGACATCTTGAATTTTGCAGGAAAATGAATGTAGCTAGAAAACATTATTTTGAGTGAGGTAACTCAGACACAGAAAGACAATTATCACATGTGCTCACTCATAAACAGTTTTTAAACATAAAACAAAGAAAACCAGCCAACACATCACAATCCCAGAAAACTTAGACAACAATGAGGACTCTAAAAGAGACATTCATGGATCTAATCTACATGGGAAGTAGAAAAAGACAAGATTTCCTGAGTAAACTGGGAGCATGGAGACCTTGGGGGAGGGTTGAAGGAAAGGGGAGGGGCAGGGAGGAAGCAGAGAAAAGTGTAGAATGCAATAAAATTCAATAAAACGATATTCACCATTGGTCCTCAGTGGGAGACGCCAACCCTTTATGTTAGAAGACTGTTAGGTCTCTAATACAAAGGTTCCCTGGACAACTGGATGAATTCATTAATGATGTAAACTCGAGATGTTGTGGGAAGTCCCAAGGTTCACAAAAATATTTTAGGCAGTCAGTTGTAGCTTTGACATAAAGACTGGGAGTTCAAAACATTAACAAGTGGTAGGGGCTCAGATTCAAGTCATGACAGCCCCAAGTCTGTGAACTTGGTGAGGTTGCTTAGCCTGGCCCTATGGTACAATGAGGAGCTTCTCAGTCCTCCTCCCCAAGGATTTCCCAGGCAAGGAGAGGGGCTATGTTGCTGTAGCACAATCCTTCTGTATTCTGTGAATATGTGCTGTATTCATTGGTTAATAAAGAAGCTGTTTTGGCCTATATAGCAAGGTAGAATAAAGCCAGGTGGAAAAGCCAAACAGAGATACAGAGAGAAAGAAGGTCACAGTCAGAGGATGCCAACCAGCCACCCATGAAGCAAGATACCAGAGGACCAGTAAATCCATGCCCACATGGCATTATATAGACTATTAGCAATAGGTTAATTTAAATGTAAGAACTAGTTAGCAATAAGCCTGAGTTATAGACCAATAAATTTGTAATTAATATAAGCTTTTGTGTGATTATTTGGGACTGGGCAGCTGGGACAAAAGAAAAGCTCTGTCTCCATTTATACTATATAGATCTTGGGTAAGGAACATGGAGGAAGTGAAGGAAACTTAAAATTTCTTCAGAATCTCCTCTTAGTCATTAAAATATTTTTAAAATAGAGGCCTGGGGAGTTGACTCAGTGGGTAGAGAACCTGTTATGCCAGCATGAGGACATAGATTCAAATCTCCAGCATCCACTTTTTAAAACGCCAGGATGTCCATGCTTACTCGTAACCTCACCTAATACTGGTACGTCCAGGGAGCTCATTGACTGGCTGGCTTAGTGGAAATGATCAGCTTCAGGTCCATTAAGATAGTCTGTCTTAAGGGGATGAAGGGGAAAATGATGAGGGAAGATAGCAGACTACTTTGGCATTAGTTAAAAAAGAACATTGTACTACTTTAAGGAAATAAGAATTACTACGTAATTCTATAAAATGCCTATCATTCTAGTTTACTTTTCCTTTTTTTGAGGTACTGGAAATCAAACCAAGGAACTAATATATGGTGGCTAAATACGGAACTGTATCTCTTGCCCATGACTCATTATTTAAAAAAGATAAAGACAGATTAGAACAGTGGGCCTGAACATAAATTGACAAGATCATTTTTATCAAAGTCAGAGAGGTCTATGGTTACTCCCAAGGCCTTGACATTCAGTGGTGGATGGAATAAGTATAGGGTAAAAGGATCAGGCAAAGAAACACACCCTGACCTTAAAATGAGAGATGAGAGTCAGTGAAAGAAACCATACCCTGACCCTGAAACCAGAGCCAAAGTGTTAAAAAGATGAGTAAAAGAAACATATTCTGGCCCTTAAACCAGAACCCCAAATCCCACATTCTTCCCCTGACCAACTGAACATGAAACCAATCAGTCCCTGAGCAGGAAAATTAACCAATCCCTGAGCATGAAGTCCGGTCAATCTCTAAGTTTGTCAAAGCTCAGGGATTGAAATCTGACCAATTCCCACCCTAAAAATCTTCACCCTGGGAAAACTCTACTCCTAAAACAACCTATATAAGCCTTGTGCCTGTTCAGTTGGCAGCTGCCCTTTTCCACTTTTGCAGAGGCAGCTACCCTCCTGTGTTCCTCCCTCCCAATAAATCTCTTGAATGAGTTTTGAGTGAAGAACGTCTTTTCCTCTGAGTGGAGCAGAGAAGGAATGGATGTTTCTGAAAGCCAAGGTCAGGATGTGTTGCTGTCTTTAGACAGTCTACCACTAAAATAAACCTTGACCCATCCATATGGAAAGTGAAATCACATAATTATCCAAGATTCTGAGATTCTTCACCTGACCCTATGGCATAAAGTAGAGATGTAGTTTATCAAAGAAGCTTCTAGAGACTGGAAGGGTCTCCCAAAATGCTGGGCCTGAATTACTTTGGCATAGAACATTCCATTACAAATAAGCTACCTTAGCTGCAAGTGGACATTACATTGAGTTCATTTCCAGATTTCTCAGCTTCAAAACAAAAATGGGAAGCTTACTTGCTTGGCCAAAGGCAAATTCTTTTTCCTGAAAGGAAACCAAGATGGCTTTACCAGAGCACCATAGAACGCAATACAAGTTCTGCAGAATGAATCTGCAATTGCATTATGTGTATCAGGCAACGTGGTTCACAGACATCTTTTTTTATTAGACAGATATGATGCTAAGAGGAAGTCAGGGGCCAGTTATTCACAGCATACAGATCAGTCGCATAGACTTTGACAGCCCTCAGCTGGACGTTAGTCTCTGAGGAAGAGGCTTGCCAGGGCTTTACCACTGTACTCCTCTCCAAAGCAAATATGAGCCAGCTGAGCAGTACTAATGCAAGAATTCAGGGAGTACAGTTACTGTAAGAGATTGACACTATATCTCTCTTCATGAGAATGGAATGTGCACACACACGCACACACACACACACACACACACCAGTAGGTATTCTGGCTAACTTAATCCAGCCTTGTGCCTATCAGAGAGTTTTTATTTTATTAAGAATTTTTAAAATACAGTCTTTTCTCATTTTACATAGCTATTCATGTTCTCACTGGGTCTTGAGGTGAACTGATTCCCAATTTTCTGATAAACCATCACACTGATCTTCAAAGTGGTTGTATAAGTTTGCATTCCCACCAGCAATGGAGGAGTGTTCCCCTTACTCCACATCCTCTCCTGTATAAGCTACCTTTGGTGTTTTTGATCTTAGCCATTCTGACTGGTGCAAGATGATAACTCAGAGTCATTTTGATTTGCATTTCCCTGATTATTAATGATGTTGAGCAATTCCTTAAGTTTTTTTCGGTTGCTTGCAATTTAAGAAAGAATTCTGGAAACTGCTTTGTCCACTTTTCTACCCCCTTCAACATGAGGTTTGGATACAAATTGTGGGGCTATAGCCATAGTTTCTACCCACTATAATTAAAATAAAATTTTTTAAGATAATTTTCATTTAGGAAAATAATTGTCTATTTGAAAATGCTCAAGAAAGCTTCCTTTTCATGACTACAAGAAGTGAAAATCAGAAGAGTCCCTTTAAAGGGAAATCCTCTTCCGGGTTCAGCCTGATACAGGATGAGGCAGTGGACTTACCTCAGAAGCAGTCCAGTCCCAGGAAAAATGAAGCCTTAATTGTCAAGGATAAAGGGATTCTTCAGAAAGCACTATAGTAGTCTCCAAGGATACTGAGTGTCTATTAAGTACATAACTCACTTAACCTAACACGGCACCTTAGCCACCCATGCAACTTGAAAGAATTTGACTCCAGTTTGATGTTTTTAGTGATGCGTAGTGAAGAATGAAATTTTGAGAGTAGCCCAATGGGAACATTGTTATCCCCACCCCACAACTAGTGAGATGTTCCCATCGTGCTGCTAAGCTTTGAGCACACTCCCAAAGTTCATGTTCTTGAAAATTAATCCCAACCCAACAGCATTGATTAGCAGGAAAGAACTTTAGCAGCTGAGTCATAAAGGGTTGTTAAGGCTCCATCCATATGAATGGATTTATTTTTTTACCCCCATGGGAGTGAGTTACTCATCACGTCTCCTGATGAAAGGCTGAGTTCTGCCAGGTTTCCAGCCTCTTGCTTCCTTCCTTTTGTGCTTTCCATCACAGGATGATGTGTGTCTGGCTAGATGTGGGAACTCAGGGCTTCCAGGCTCCAGACATACAACAAATAAATCTATTGCTTGCTGCCTAGTCTTGAGCATTTTGTTATGGGAGCATAAAAACAGAAGAAGACAAGTTCTTACTATGCTTGAGGCACACAACTCATGTATCTTGAAAAATAGGAATACGTTTAGGGAAATGTTAAGATTTCATAAAGTTAAGGCGTACACCAGTTACTTAGCTCACGCTTTTGCAGCATCAAATATGGTTCTGCACTCTCAAGAGTAGGCATTTTAGCTTGTGGGAACTGCTAGGAATCACATATAATAATTTTTCAAGTACCATAAAGAAGAATTAAATAGTAGAATGGAGTGGAGAGGAGAGGGAAAAGGAAGGGAGGTGAAAGAAGATTTTGTTGGTAGGGTGACATCTAGCAGGTGTCGTGAGGAAAAGACTGTCTTCACACCTGAGAAGGTGGCTGATTGCTAATTCAGTGACTTGGTCTGATTTAAAAGATGCTAACTCTAAGATTATTTTGGATCACAGAATGTATTTTTCCTCAACATCACTGACTGTCTTACAATAGTCCATTCATTCCTATGACATCTGGTACTCCCCAAAAGATAACAGCTCTTGACCTCCTTTTTCCCAGAGATGGCTCTTTGTGTACAGCACAGATGAACATTAAGTTACCACCATAATGGTCAGCATTTCAAGAGGAGTTGAGAAAATTAGAAATGAATTGATCACGAGGTGTTCGCCAGCAGAGACCCCCATTGCAATGCAGCACAAGAACTAGGGTAACAGCAGCGGCTTCTGGTCACAGTCCATTTTTATTTACATTGTTAGATAATATAACGTATCCAGTTCTTCCTTCAAAAGTTTCTACACACGATATTATACTACTTTCTAAATAGGCAGAAATGTGGCTTTCTTTCTATCATTATTATAAAATTATTCATCCTCAACTATAACGATAAGTCATTTTTCACCCCATTCTATGAGAATCATCGTTATCAATGGTTCACAAGTAAAGAACAGTTTGAGCAGCTATTTTAGGGGAACAAATGGCAAATATGTCCTTATCCAATTGAGGGTTTATAGCAGTCAGATGGTAGGAAATAATTCTATTCGCCGTATTGGTAATGTCATTATTTGAAGGTGGAGTTCTTCTGGGGGCCTCCGAAGGAAGTCTCTGTGGTAAGAAATGCTCACCAGGCATTTCCTCAGGGAAGCAGAACCTTGCAAATTCCAGAAGTAAAATTTTCTCTCATTGAGTGTATTTTTTTCACTCTTGAAAATTCTTTCTTTGGCCCAGTTATGCAAGCATGAAAGAGAGGGCAATAATAATTAATATTAATAACAATAACAATCCAGTGATAATAAATTCTATTTAATGACAGGAAGTTCTAAATGACACAAAAATGTATAGGACCTGGAATACATACGTGATCACCAACAAATGACAAAATTGGACTAATGGGGCTAATCTCTTGAAAATCCCCAAAATTTTTCCAAAAATAGATCTTATATCCCAGATGGGCCTTGAACTTGCTTAGCAACGGAGTAAGTCTTTGGATTCCTGACCACCCTGCTTCCCCCTCCTGTCTTTTGAAATGATCCAGAAGAAAAGTGATGACCTAGGACAATAGCAAAGAAGAGCTCCAGGCCCTTCAAGTCACATGGGACAGACTACAGGTCCCTCCAGGTGCTATGACCATCCTCGCGTTGAACGGTCAGGCCTTGTAGGTAGTTCCTGGTTCCTATAGAGGAGGCTCTAGCTCTGGGCTTCATAGATCAGCAATGGGAGCTATTGCCACCACCTCTGCCACCAAAATACTTGTGTTTTGCTCTTTTGAGGGGTTGAAAAGTTGTAGATGTCAGGCTGGAAGAGGATAAAGGGGCTGAGAAGTGAGGGACAAGGGAAGTGCTGAGGAAGTGGAAGGACGGAAAGACCACGGGTGTCCGGGCATCTAGGGTAGGTTCTCTTTTCCCCATCTCCTCGGGTTTTCCCTTTCAGAAACTATGCAATGGCAGCTGAGTAAGAGGAGAACAGCTGGCTTGAGGGCTGCAGTTCCCTTATCCCCTCATGCTTGTGTGACATCTGTCCCAACCCAAGTACAGCCTAGGTGTCCTGGGGAAGTTACAAGGAGGGAAAGACAAGGCATAAACAAAGTAGCTGATGTTACATAAAAGTGTGTCTATCTATCCATTGTTTTTAGCTCTTTGTTCTTTGGGGGCCTGCCACCCAGCTTCCAAATAAATACATAGAGGTGTACTCTTATAAATGCCCAGCCTTAGCTTGGCTGGTTTCTAACCAGCTTTTCTTAAATTATCCCAACTACATTTTGCCTCTGGGCTTTTGTCTTTCTCTATTTCTGTACACCGTTCTCTCCTTCTTACTCTGTGCCTTGCTGTGCAGCTGGGTGGCTGGCCCCTGCCGTGCTCCTTTTTTTTTTTTTCCTTTTCTTGCTCCTTGATCTTTCCTCCCAGATTTCTCCTCCTATTTATTCTCTCTGCCTGCTAGCCCCTCCTATCCTGTTTTTCTGCATTGCTATTGATTGTTTAGCTCTTTCTTAGACCAATTGGGTGTTTTAGACAGGAAAAGAAACACAACTTCACAGAGTTAAACAAATACAACATAAAAGGATGCAACACATCTTTGCATCATTAAACAAACATTTCATAGTCAATGTAACACATCTTCAACTAATATTCCACAACAACATCTATCTATCTATCTATCTATCTATCTATCTATCTATCTATCTATCTATCTATCATTTGATTATATTTTTTGAATTTCTATCTGTTGTTTCATCTTTAAAACATCACAAATTCCCCATCTAATGCTGTTAACTATGTCATAACATTGATAGAGAAAATAATTTACATAAAATGCTTTGGGGATGTGTAAGGCTGAAGAGCGGGCTTGTTCTTGCCTGTGTACTTGAACTCCAGGGGTAAGAAGCAATCTGAAGTTTGAGAGATGTGGACGGGAAGCTGGGTGAGGAAGCCTTTGCCATTGCCATTCTGAAGCAGAATCTGGAGAGAGCCACTGGGCAGCACGGACAGGTACAGAGAACAATTTGGAAGGAGCATGGGCTGGGCCAGGGATTTCCTGGGCTGTGCTCCTCTCCACTGCATGGCTGAGATCTTCTCTGGGTTTTGAAGAGCTTTCTGTGCTCATTCCCTGAGAGAGTCAGCTGCAGTGTCCGGGTGCTGAGAAGGCCTGCATTGTCCCTGCTCACCTCCTTCTGCCTGGGATGGCAGTTAACAGAAGATTCTCTAACCCCTAAATTAAATTCAGGAAAGTGGCTTTTCAGTTCCCTAATTCCCTTGTCCCCCTCTTCTGTGATCATCTGTACTCCTCGAACCCCTTAGAAACTGAACTAATCACTGGGTGGCACCCACGAGCCAGAGAAAAGAAGGGCTGAACTGCAGACCCTCAAGAATACACATATTTTAACAATTTCCTCCATCCCCAGTGAAATTATGCTAATATTTTAGTTGAGTTTCCTCAAGTCTGGAACTCAAATTAAGTCTGTCTGTTTCATTTTTATGATAGCGCTTGAAATCACTTGCAGACAAGGGGTTGTTAGGCCATGAGATTTATAGTGGCATTGCCACGAAGGTCAAACACATCCTGAGGAAGGGGAAAGCAATCTGCAGAGCCAGTGTTTTCACTGCAGTAAACTTTATAGCAGCATTAAGGGAGTAGTTACACATCAGCCGGACGGTGTTGATTTCATTGAGAATAAGTATATTTACACTTGTAAGCCTTCTCTTCATGATATTCTGAATGTTTGACACAATGGGGTTAGTGAAGGTTGGATCTGGGCATATTTCACTGGTGACAAAATGTGTTTTTCTTCTTCCCACCCATCTTTGCTACGTTCAGAAAATGGGTTTACAATGTCTCTACAGGGCCTGCGTCAAAGCTGAGAAACGCTCTGACACTTCCATCAAGGTCAAAGATACTGTAGGGATGAAAATTAAATTCACTGTGTCTATTTATGAAATTAAAGATGAGATAAATCTAAGGACATAAAATGCCCCAATACTAAAACAAACCCTTTAGATTAGTGATTATTTCTGATTGTGGCTAGTTTTCCAGTATTTGAATTTCTTAATGCATTTTTGTTTGTATTACTTAAATTGTGGATTTCAGTTTCTACAATAAAAGGGATGAGGCAGGGACAGATGAGGTGGTTCCTTGGTGGAGCACTTGCCTATCACAATAAGTCTCTGGGTTCAATCCCCAGCACAGCTAGTGTATGAATAAGCAGAAATGATAGATAGATAGATAGATAGATAGATAGATAGATAGATAGATAGATAGATAGATAGATAGATAGATAGATTTTAAAAGGGGGCAAGATATATTCCCCAACCTATATTAGGCCTATAATAAAATATGTTTCTGCTCAACACCATCTTAACTTCATTAATACCATGCAGCGCTATGCTTGTGATTCATCCAAAGGAGCTGTATAATTATGTTACAAGGACAAGTGGTTTGCCTGCTGTGTATTTCCTTCTTTATCCTGTATTGTGTCCACCACAATTTAAACACCACAAAGTCCTTATCTCACTCCCAGTTACATCTCCAAGATAAACAATGTCCAACACTGGGTCCTCTACGTTATTCTCTGAACACATTAGTGAACTTTCTGTCACACTGAGAACCCTTCTTACCTTATGTTCTGTTAACACCAAGTGAATGTTTTCTAAGTCTGTGAAATAGATTCTAGAACCTTCCCTCTCTTTTGCTCTCCAATAACTGCTTTGTCTCTAACAAATATGGGGTAACAAGTAGATGTCGTCCAGTTCTACAAAGGAGAGAGCTGGGACCCCTGCTTAGAAGCTGCCGAGCAGATGGGGCCGACAAGAAAGCATGAGGCACAGCCTGGAACTGCCCCTCTCTGGCGCAGAACACAGTATCCTTTGTGTCAACCAGGACGCTGGGGGCTTTGTTGTGGGCACATTGTCTTTCCCCACGTTTGCCGTGTTCTGTACGTTCTTGTTTAAGTGGCCTTCAACCCCTGTCTCAGCAGAGTTTAATTCAGCCATTTCAAGGTCACACAATGTTTTCCCACTTTGAGAAAACAAACAGACTTAGAACAACATGCCAGATAGCTCATTAGATTTAACCAATTATGTGGTAGACTGGATATTTGTTTATTTTTGTCCTCTTTTTCCAACAAATTTTCTTGAGTTTTTTTTCTACTGACTATGAAAACAGAATATTTCATTCTGTTGAATACTACAGTAAAACACAGAAGAGGAAACATAAAATTCTCTAAGTTCCCATTACCCAAAGCTAAACACAACTTAGGCTCAGGTATACTTCAGTGTGTTTTCCAAACTGTAAGTATAAAATTTTACTTATTCTCAGCAAAATCAGCATCATCCTGCCGAGTTGTAGCTGTTCTGTTAATTTTCCCTTGCTTGTGTCTTCCTAGGTTTACATGCCTCTTAATATCGATATTACATTGATTATTGATCAGCCTATCACCTGACTACTACTTAAGACCAATAGTGTCTATGGCTTAGAGACTCAAAGGAACACACTAAATCAATATCTTACCAAATCACTGAAGAAAAAAATAGGCAAGCAGTGAAATCAATTTATTCTTTAGTAATGATATTATTGAGAGAAAACTTATCATTTTGGGCATGTACATGCATATACTTAAGGGGAAATTCTAAGTGAACTAAACAAGGTTTTGTTAGTAATATTACACAGAAGCATTTAGTATCACTAAGAAAATAGTTAAATAGTTTAATACAGAAAATAGTTAAATAGTATAGTTAAGTAGTAGTTGTACCAAATTTGATTCCTAGGAAGTTCTATAATAAGGCTTTTGAAGGTGCATGTGTTGGTACACATCTGTCATCTCAAGACTAGGAAGGCAGAGGAAGGAAGATCAGGTGTTTAAGACAAACCAGTGGCATAGCAACTTCAAAGTGAGCCTGGACCATACGAGACCCTGTCTCAAACTCAAACAAAATGTCAAGACTATATCCTGTCTTCTTAGGAAAACTAGTTGAACATTGCTTGCAGACAACCTAGTTAGAAAAAAAAAACCATTTTACAAAAAATCTCAGTAGGATTGTCACTCAAGCCTACCACCAGTTTACAGACTCAAGAGTACAACTGCCCACCAGGTCAAACCAGGAAGGATTGGAGGGAAAGAGTATGATGCAAAGCTAGTGTCAGCAATGCTTCATTTCCTGAGTGCTGCAGGTCAGACCTGCGGCGTTTCATCAGTGTGACTTGGAAGGAAAACAACTCAGGCATAAGTGGGCGGAAGCCTGGGCAGCAAGACATGTAACAGACCTCCCTACCCCTCACCTAGTTCCTTTCCATTCCCAACCCTACTGTGATGTGAAATAGAATGGGAATGGAGACCTTGAGAATGTATTGTTTCAAATGTTTTGGTTAAATCTTTGCCCACAAATTCATCAGCTGAAGCACTAACTCCCAGTACCTCGGGATGTGACTGTTTTGGTTTGTTTGTCTATTAAGAAAGGGCCTTAAATGACATGATTAAATAGGGTGGATCCTGACCGTGATGAATGTTGTCTTTATCTGGAAAGAGGGCACACTTAAGGTATCAAGAGAAGAGTACGCAGTGATGGGGAGACATCAGCATCCACAAGTTCTGCGTCTCTCCCCCTTGCTCCTCTGATGACCCCTGAACATTGGTCATGTGACATGAAGGGGCTATAAAGGAGTGCACCTGGACAAAGCTGCCAGCATGTGAGCGATATGGCTGTTCCTCTCTGGGTCCTTGACGCATTTGAGCAGCTGCGACCGCAGTCAGCACTTCCCAAGACGGAAGGAAGAGCTCTTACAAACCTCTTCACCTGCGTCTTCCTTCCCAAGTTATTCCTATCTGTACAACAGTAGAAAAGCCAAAAGCTTGTGATGGTTTGGAGACCTGATTTCAGATGTTCTGAGAGAAGGTGCATGCGGAATCCCGCTCACGGCTTCCTTGGACTTCTGGTTTTCAGAATCGTGAGAAATCGAGTGTTTGTGACTAAGGACATGCAGTCTGCGGTACTTTGTCATGGCAACCGTGGATGACAAACACACTTTCTAACTTTATTTCGGAATATGGCATGGACTCAAAATGACTGGATACAGAATGTAGTTGCTTGCGGAGACTCCCACAGAGTGCTCTGCCTTTGTGACAAAAATTTCCGATGCAGGAAAGCTTTCTCTTTCTCTAGGAGTAACCCACGAAGGCCCAAGGTACACGCTCCCCCTGTCAATACTGCTGTGTGGTCCTCTGAAGAGGAGGTAGGGTCAGTTCAACATAACTCAGAAAAGTGCCGGAAAGTGGAAACTCGAGCAGTGGGAGAGCAGAGATGTGGAGGGTCTTAAAGTACCACAAGCCACCAAGAAGAGTGTTAAGGAGATGGGTCTCCATAGAATCCTCACCTGCTGTGCTTGAGAGTCAGCTTTCCTTTCTGACTTCATGGCACCAAGCAGCCGATGACAAGGTAGTACAGATTCCCATCTCCTAGGGCAGCAGAACCCTGACTTTTACAAAAATGTGTGTACGCGTACACATGTACACGGTTTTGCATGTATGTAAATGTATGTAAATATAGTAACCTGTGTACTGATAGGAAGTCATCAAAGCTTAAGATAAAGTAAACAGGGACATGAAGGAGGTTTTACTGCTTCTGTGGCCAGGTAAGGATCTCTGCAGCCATTTCTGGCACTGACTTGGGGTGTGTCTTCAGATAGAGTGTCTAGAGTCTCGCCATCTCAGAAACGAAACGGTGCCAGCAATCCACTTTGGGAAGCAGTGGGCAGGTCCTCGGGTGCCGGTAAGTGTTTGGCTGAAATACTTACCATGGTGCTGCTGTACAGTCCCTGAAAAAAGGCTCTGTGGGCATGCACCACACAGTTATGATGGACACAGGAAACGAAGTTAGAAATAACAGTTTTAACACATGTAGCAATTAGGAGGCTAGGAGTCAGGGTCCAGGCCTCAGGGTTGGCAGGCTGTAGACCTTGAGTAAGATTCCTCTCCTTCCAACTGTTCAAGCCTGCGGAGCACGCTGCTGTTTACCTCCTCATCTCCAAAGGGAGGCTCATGTGCTAAGAAACACATGCTTCAAATCTGTGTCTCAAGTACAGCTCTGATGCAGACTCCCAGAATCGCTTCCTCTAAGTCCTTGTCGATGCGTGTATTTTAAACAAAGAAAACAATGAAGAAAAAGGGAAAATTCGTTAGTGGAGAGATGATACTGAGAGAAGTGACTCCGGTTACCCAGGAGAAACAGCCTTGAAACTGGTGGTGCAGGAGGAGAAAGATGGAGGGGGGGAAGCAAATTAAAGATGCACAAACAAATCTAGAGAGAGGGCTTACGTCCATCTCAAGGCCTTTCAGTTAGTTAAGGGTTGTCTGTTTCCCAACAAGCCCGCAGTGCCCGAGGAAGGTGTGACTGTCCATATTCCCACGAGCAACTATTTGAAAACTAGGGCATTTATGCAACTATGGAATGTCACTGCCAAACATATGTCATGCAAAATAAACTTCTCACAATTATTAAGTGGCTAGACATCCCAATTAGAAGTCCCAATGCCCACATAGCTGGGTTTTTAAAATGTTGATGAAATTGAATAGTGTCAAGTTATTTGGAGACGTCTCTGCTGCCCTCCATGTGCTGACTTCTGAAAAAAAAAGAAAAGTGTTAGTTTTGTCTGAGAATGAAATACAGTGTGTTGAAAATTGCTTCAGCAAATTCAAGCACTGCCATAAATTCTCCCATTGTGCCTTGCTTATTGGACTGTCAACAGTAATAACACTTCATATCAAGATATATTCCCCTCCTGTAGGTCTGATCAATTCAGCAGTTTCCATTTCCCAATTATAGATGAAGTGTGAATGAAATACAGAAGGCAACTTTTCAAATGAAATCAATGAGGAAGACATAGTCATTACTTTAGTGACATTGCATCTTGAAGAGTGACCTGCTTTTAGCAAAGCATCGCACAGAGACGGTGACTCATATTTCGTAAATGTTTTCCTGTGGCATCAGTAGGAAGGGAAGACCTTTTATCAGTAACCATGCCTTTTACAAGAAATATGGATACTGCTTTCATTTGTCAGTGTTTGCCCATTTACCCATGGCTGTGCTCTCAAAATACACACCAGGACTTAACCAAGTCTTCCTGCCATTGGGACTAGACATGATTCTTTACTAATAGTTTTGCATCAATGCATTAATAAAAATATGAATGAAAATTATTTTAATAATGGTTTTATAGACTTATCTAACACAAATTGCTATTTTACATTTTATTTACTGTTTTCACTTTCTCTTTTAGTCATCGGTCATTCTTACATGGTCTTTATTTATATCTAATCAAAAAGAAAAGAAAATATTATGTCGACAGTTTTATATGTAAAGGGCAAAGCCTACATCAGAATTCTTGTGTTCTCAATCTATAACTAATTAGAAATAAAGAAATCAACTATTTTCTTAAATTTCTAAATGTGTCTAATGAATTATTTGAACACCTTTTTTTCATTTTCTTTTTTCTCATTACTTGCCAGGTAATTTGTTATTAAGACAGATATTTCAAGGTTGTGAGGCAGCTTAGCAAGTAAAGACACTTTCTGCTGAACAACACAATCCTAAATTGATCCCCAGAACCTGTGTGGTCAAAGTAGAGCCTCAACCCAGCAAGTGATCTTCTCACCTACACACATTCCCTTTGTTGTACATGCATGTGTGTGAGCATGCCCACTGGCACGCGAACACACAAACACACACACACACACACCAGGTTTTTAAAGACTGCCAAGTTTCAATATCCTGATAGGCAGCAGAAAAGGTATATTCATGTATTTATAGGATTACTAATATGTATAGGATCAGTTGTTCAGGAGAAGTATAATTACTCCCATGTTGGAGTGAGGAAGATGTTTCTTTGGTGGGTTCTTCTATAGGGAACCTATGCACGCTAATAAAAGTGTCCTTGGCAACATCCTTACTGTTGCATGAACGCAAAGCAACCTCATTCATTGGGCTAGTTCACAAACACTCCTTAGAGTTCGGGGACTGTAAAATAGAAATTGGAGAGTTATTAAGAAAACAGTTTTAATGGCACAAGATCTCAAAACTGAGTAATGTGCATTTTAATGCTGATAATAATGAGTGGTGGCCAAGACCATGATGTGGCGTTCGCTGTATTCCAGATACAATGTGCATTGCTTTACAGGCATTCTTCTTACTCTTCAGGGTGATCACTTGAGGTAGATTTAATTCAGTTTCGCAAGCGACATTTCAGCCTTTGAAGGATCTCAGCCAAACTTATCCAGTAAGTCTTGGTCAAGAACTGAAGTTTACAGCCCTGTTCTAACGACCTGATACCCGGTCAATTTGTCTCCTTGTCCTCAAAGTAGCCACTCCACAGACATCTAGCAGGATGGATGAGTCTGGCCAGCTCAGATTTAGTGTAAATTGAATAACACAGAATTTATTGTTTGCTGTCTGGTGTCTCTCCTTTGATGTTGTTTGTGTAATCTATCCATGTTCTTATGTGGGGTTGTAATTTGCTGGTTTTCAATGTTGTGCAGTTTTTGTCTGACCACCATACAGTCAGTGGACATGTTTATTGGTTTTCTATTTTCATTATTATGTTTATTTCTGCTGTGAATATTTCTATCTCTAGCTCTAGGTACATTTGTATACATACTGTGGTGGTATGAATGCAATCTCTATTGGACAATCAATGAAATTAGTCCTTCAGAGGAAAAGATCTGCTGTTGAATCAGAAAAAGTTTAGGTCTAGTACAAGAATGTATGGTGGGAGGTCGGGATGTGGAAGGGTATGCAATACTTACCTACAATACTCAAATCTCCAGGTTCAAACCTAGAATCACACACACACACACACACACACACACACACACACACAAAGAAGCACTCAGCTCTAAATGGGACAACTATATCTCTCCTGCTTCTCTGGGATCAGAGTGCATGGAAAGGGTGAAGCGTCAGAGCCAGAGGGAGAGCGCATCTGCAGGAAGACAGTGTTTGTGACACAGCAACACCTTGTACATATGAATGCACAGCGTCTGTGAGTACATGAACAAGATGTTCATAAGAACAAGCCAGCCCCAGCCCCAGGAGTCTTGTGGGGAGTCTTGTGGAATAATCTCTTTGTCCACTATGAAAATGTGATACTCTGATTGGTTTAATAAAAAGCTGAACAGCCCGTAGCTAGGTAGAATTTTCTGGGTGGAGAGAACCCTGAGAAGAAGAAGAGAGGACTGTCTAGCCATATACGAAGGTAGCAGGAAAACAACATGGGCAGAGTCAAGCTAATAAAGCCATGAGGCAGACAGTAGAGTAATAGAAATGGGTTAAGTTATATGCACTAGTTAGAAACAAGCCTACACTATCAGCTGAGTTTTCATAATTAATGTTTTCTCCATATTATTGGGGAGCTGACTGGTGGGACAGAAAAATCCACCTATAGGGGAGGGGCTCACAAAGTCCCATCCCTATCCAAAAAGCTTTTGGAAATTGATGCCTCTGTTGGGTTGGGAGCTAGTTTTCCTCCGGGATGCTTCATGTGAAAGGCTTCCCATGCTCCATTTCCTACACCTATGCACGTACAGATGTCACTAGTTGTACTTAGTGGGATTAAAAAAACCACGCGTGAAGTTGGGAGGAATAAGTGGAGGTAGGGCGTGGGGAAGAAGCTGAAGGGGAGTGGATTGAATCAGAACAGATTGTGTGCATGTGTGAAATTCTCTAGCAATAAGAAGGTAAATCTACACTGTATCTCTGGATAGTTGTCCTCTCTTTCCATTCATAATTTTGTACTTTGTTTATATCAGGCAAAAAAGCTCAAATCCATCAAATGTATCTCCTAATGAAAAGGTCAGAAACTAAACCCACAAAGGCTTTCTACTTTTAAACAAAACTGCAGCAAATAATTGCTCCATTTCTCTGAAAAGAATCAGTACTCAAGCCCGAGTGAAGCGCTGTTTTAATTATAGGCCCTAGTGAATGAGCTACTGCTTGCCTCTTGCTGTAGGCAGGAAGCCCTCTCAAGGGCTCCTTGACACCACCGATCAGAGAAAAGCACTAAAATGCCTTTGAACTTGAATTTTAAGTGCCTTGAAATACTATAATCTTAATTAGCTATGACACATAAATTACTTCGTTTTACGCCCACGACTGTTGGCATTCAGAATTCCAAGTCAGAGTTTCTGAATTCTCAGATTAATGTGTGTGCTGGGAAGCGCCATTATTGCCCTGGGAAGGAAATATCTTTTGCCTTAAGGGAAAAGGCACAGAGCAGAAAGCAATGATTTCCACTTGGTAGATCCCAGGGAATTTATCAGGAAAATTGCCGAACTATTGTCTTACATGGTTCCCCTTGCCTGGTAACAAATAATTAGCCAATTTCAAGAAAGAAATATCAGGCCTTCTTAACGGAGACCCCTGCTGCTCTCTGGGGGAGATTTGCAAGATTTTTACGAATGTGTTTTAATTCTGTTTTCACGTACTCTGATGACTATCTTAAAAGCGAACACAGTCAGGTTTACTTGGAGGGTCTTGTCAGTGAACGCTTGTCCCAGGGTGCGTGTTCACATTCACCTTCTCCTGGAAGCCAGCATCAGCAGCCATTATATCATCACTAAATGGGCTAAGGAGAGCTTGCAGACAATGCTATGTGCTAATGACAAGCTGCTTTCAAGTTAATTCAGACTGATTCTGAATAACGAGAGACGTGAGGTATCACATAACACTCAGTAATTAAGGCGGGCCAAAGTCAAAAGATGTCAAGAGAATTTGCACTACAGTGCCCAGATTCATTTCCCACAAAATAACAGGAATTAATATCATCTCTTTGAATTTTACTGGCTTTGTATTTGATTTTTGAATATATTTTTGTTCATAGGCATGCAATTGCTATAGAGATACCCACGTTTGTTTTGTCCTTACTTGAAAAGTATATAGATCAGCATAGATATCATGTGCCAATAGAATGATGTTCAAAATAGAAAGAAAATTTCAGGATGCAGAAAGGTCTGAGGGAGAAAATAATATTACAGTCGAGCACACAAAATTACTCACTATATCTGATCAAAGAAGATAAATTTTCGTATGGACACATACAGGCATATATTATATTATACAGATAACAAGTCACATTTAAGACAAAAATTTAAAGTAATAAAATCAGTGAAAATTTGGAGTTCATCAGAATTTTCTTTCTTTATAGCCTGTGTATATATGTGCACATGTGAGTATAAGTGTGTGTGTGTGTGTGTGTGTGTGTGTGTGTGTGTGTGTAGGTCAAAGTTGGGTCTCTTTCTCTATGTCTTTTTTTTCTGATTTAAAAACTGTTTATTCTCTTTGTGTGCCATGTTTCTGAGGGCGTGGGAGGACAAAGGAGCATGGCATGGCATCAGAGGACACCTTTGGGAGTCCGTTCTCTCCTTCCAGTCTGTGTATCCTGGGGCTTGGTAGTAAGCACCTTTACCAGCTGAGCCATGCCCCCAGCCTCAGAGATTTTCTTCTTTTTTAAAACACATTTTAGAGCATGCACAATGGTAGCTTCCAGGAGTTCCAGAGTATGCGAAATGAGTCAGAAGAACCAGAGCGCGTGCCAAGCCAGCCTGGGCTACAGAACAAGATCCTGCCTTGAAAAACCAAAATAATAGTAAGTAATCCAAACAAGACGCATCTCAGCATTTCTTAAGTTTAAGAACACTGCTTTCTCTAGAAAGTCAGCGATGAGAATATCATTTGTTAATATCAAATGAGGCCATTTCCTGAGAGCGCTCCCTGAGCCTCATTTAAAACCCTACCTTAATGATATAGTAAGGCCCCCTTGTAGAAGACAACACTTACACATCTCATCGAGCACACAGACCTCTAGTCAGTGCCTCCCTAGAGCCTTCACTCCTACTGCTAGTGCCATGGTACCAGAAAGGGAGACAGCCGGAGGAGAAGGCAGCCATCGACCCAGACACAAGCTCTGCCATCTGCGGTGCTGATCTGCCTGAAAGAAACGCTGGTACAAAGAACCCCAAATACTGTGGGAGTCACCGACTCAACTCTAATTGGATTTAAGGCAACACCACAAGACGGAACTCAGGCTAGACACTGCTCTAGTGGTCAAGAGTCTGAGAATGGGTAGGTCAAAGATCTAGGAGAAAATCAAACACTGCTCAAGGATCATAGCAATAAAATGACTCCTAACAACATTCTGCTTTACCCATGGACCAGTACCTCACTCAGCCACCATCAGAGAATCTTTCTCCTTCAGGAGATGGGAGCTAGCACAGAGGCTCATCGCTGGGCTACGCTCAGAATGTGGAGTGTGAGAGATGCTGTAACAGTCAGTCCTAAACGGAATGTCTTCGTCAAAGTCCCTTTGGGACTCAGGGAGCTATGTGGAAGAAGAGGCAGGAAGAATGCAAGCCAAAGAGGACGAATGACTCCAAGGAAACCCTGTATTTCATACACAATGGACTGATGCACATTGGACTGGCAGAGAATGCACGGGATCCATACAAGTTCAAGATAGATGGGTCCCAGCGCTGAAAGGTGGAAATGCACACAGGCCTCCATCCCAAACCAAGATGTTAGGGATGTCTTCAACAGACAACTGCTTGCAAAGGAGAAAAATTCGTTTTCTCCAATGGAGTTTCACTGGCTACATTAGCCATAGTGAAGGACAGGCCCCAGGGCCAGCAGTAGATGGCCAACACGAAATGACCTCAAATGGTCTTCCTAGAGACGTGTTGTCTGACTTTGCTTTGTTTAGATATACTTTGTCTTCTTCCTCTGGTCCGAATATGACTTCTGATTATGTGCTTTTGTAAGTTTTGTATTTTGTGTATGTGTGTGCTGTGTCTTTTCTTCATTTAAAAAAATAAAGAATTCTAGTTTGTTTGTTTTCTTGGTTTTTTTCTAAAGAGAGAGAAAGAAACAGTTTGGAGTTGGGTGGGTAGAGAGGTGGAGAGGATCCGAGAGGAATGGGGGAGGGAAATCATGATCAGAATATATTATGTCAAAAAATTATTAAAAAATGAGATTAAAAAAAACATACCTCCCCAAATGTTATGTAATAGGTACTGCTGTGAACCTGCCTGATGCTAGAAAAGTGATGTTTATTCAAATCAGACCTAGAAGTCAGAGAGTTTTGTCTTAAGATTCACTGGCTTAGTTTTTTTATTGTGAGGAATAAAATACTAGAATGCATCTCCAAAAGAAGTTATCTTTTCTTCAAAGTGTAGATAAAGGGAGCTTCGGGGGCTCTTTCAAAAGCACTGGACAGACAGACAGACGGAGCTCACAGAATCCCACTCTGTGTCATCCTACATTAGAACGTTTGCCATTGTGCAGACCTGGGCCACTGTGAAGTTTCTGTTCTTGTTACTGTTCGCCCTCTCAGGTTTCAGCGTGGAGCATGCTTCCTTTCACTGTCAAAAATAAACTGCTCTGTGAACTTCATTTTTTCTGTGTTTAGTGTTGGAGACTGGACTTAGGGCCTCTCATATGCCAGGCAAGTGGTTCCCACTGCACTAGATCCCCAGGTCTCTTCCTACCTGCCCTTGAACTTGCTCTGAGCCCAGGGAGGCCTTGAACTAGCAATCCTCCTACCTCAGCCTCCAAATCGCTGGGATTACAAGGCTGTGGCCCTGGTCTCAGGTATGGACTATGTTAAAGCAGTGTTATTGCTAGTTGTTCAAAAGAGCTCACTAACCACCATAAAAGGATGATGGGACCAAAAACAGCAACATAATCCCCAAGTGTGTCTCATAAGACCAGGCAAGCAGTGCACAGAATAGATACAAAAAACAAAGATTGTATGTAAGTGGAAGTCTGCTTCTCCACAAGCAACAACGTGGCTTTCAAAGGAAGTGGGAGTGGACTGTGTAATAAGGTCTCTGAGCTATGCAGATACAACAAGGCCCCGGGCTCCAGACAGGGAGGTGATATGAAAGAATAGTGAGGGATATTTCAATCACTCTTCTTACAAAATGCTGCCACCAACAAAAAAAAAGTAAAATACTAAAGGTTACCTTAATGAGATGGTTCAATTAGAATGATAGAGTAAGTCTTGGCAGTAAGGTAAAATAGATGCTGGAAGAGAAGCTAAAAATATTGATTCCAAGAACAAATAAAATATGTCAAGTTGAATAAATATCCATGTACAACTGAAAATAGTCTGATTTTTAGAGTTCTGCTTTCCTCCTAAAATGAGATTTTTATGTGCTAGGTAACTCTTCCATGATTATTTATCTTGGATTCTTCTCCAATCGTTTTTCTTTAATATATATATATATATATATATATATATATATATGCGCAATTTCTATGGACATCTATATATAACGGATCAACAAGGAAGGCAGACAGAAACAAGAGATGAAGAGAAAACACACCATCCCCGAGGTGGTGGTGCAAATCTGTAATTGATTGTGTAGGAGACCGAGGTAGGAGGATTGCATAACAGAGAGCAGCCTGAGCTACACAGTAATAGTTGGTCGCAAAGAGGGAAGCACGGCTGAAGATGAGAAGGAAGGAAGGAAGAAAGGCAGAGGGAAGGCGAAGAGGAGCAGCAGGAGGCGAGGGGGAATGACTTCAGCATTAAAAGCATTTCTGTATCTTTCTATGACAGTATTAAATTTTATATCATGAAGAAATGTGATCATGAAGTTTATCATGAACATCACCATGCAGTTTTGCTTATTGTTTCCTTGATGTTCATCATGATATCATAACACGTGTGTATATATACTTCAAAATATCTACTAAGTTACTGGCATATTTGAGTTAGTTCCTATTGTGATGTTATTTTGCTAATCTCCTCTACTTTTCTCCCTAAATATTTTCTCTGATATTAATTATTTTTTCATTGGATATTTTCCTTAGACTTCTGTGTAGATTTCAGTGAAATTTGACTTATTCTTGTGGTTATTTTTAATATTCTAACTTAATTAAATATTAAGTTAATATTTAATATTTAGTGAGATACAAAAGTAATGAACGCTTTCAGTGTCTACCAGACACTCTGGAGACTTTAGAGTAAGCTAGGACTCATCCCCCACTTTCCAGAATAATTCTATTGTATAATCACTGCCGTTTTGTTTGCTTTGTTTCGAGGCAGTACCCCAGTCTGGACTAGGGCTTGCTCTGTTCCTATCTGGCAATCAAATCATGGTATCCCTTCTGATTCATCTTTCAAAGTCCTGACATTTCAGATACCATGACTGAATCCCTAAAAATAGTTTAGCTGTCATATTACACACCATTCTTCTTTGATTAGAAAACTTATTTAGAAACTTTGTACATCTTTGACAAAGGAGAATCTGGTTCTAAAGCACTGCTGTGTTTTAAACACAAGATCGTATAAGTGGCTACTTACATGCTTTTGGTTGTGTATATTTTAAACAAATTGAAGTATTTCTCCTTTAGCCTTTTGTGGATCCTGTTACCTTTGTTAAACAAGACTTTGACTTGTTCCAACCGCCCTCAGCAACAGGTTCTACAGCAAAAACCGCCTCTCATTCCAGAAGACTGGCAGCTGAGGAGCAGCCGGCTCTCTGTGTAGCTCTAGTCACTCTCTCTTACATCACAGTCCTACACAAGACATCAAGCTCTCAAAAACTGGAAAGTCCAACACCCACTCTTAAGGACCTTGAGTGAAACAAAAGTGATTTCCAGTCTTCGGTGTTGGGCTAAGCACCAGTCTGGGGGTGGAGAGCAGGAGAAAGGAGCTGCATTAACACGAAGGAAGTTTCTCCAGGCATGTGAGCAAGAGTGTCCACTCTGCCCTGAGAGGTGAGACTTGAGAGTGTGACTACAGCCAGTGGGAGGTAGGAAAAAGGACTTCTGGAGAGGGGACACACCAGAAACATGCATAAAAGGCCTCAAATACCTTACATATACAGAGAGTTAGCAACCTGGTGTGACTATGTCACAGGGTACAGGAGTGGAGTGTGGGCAGAGCTTGTACTGACCAGTAGGGGACTGTGCATACCAGTAGAGGAGGATGCTACGCTGATGGCCCTTGATTCAGAGATGAACATTTTAACAAGGTGACATCCTTGAAGTCAAATGTGTCTTTCTGATGGTGGCATCTTGTCATCACTCTCTGATAGAGTAGAGTCTTTTTTTTTTTCTGGCAGGGTTTCTCTGTGTCGCAGCCCTTGGTGTCCTGGAACTTGCTTTGTAGACCAGGTTAGTCTCAACTTCACAGAGATCTGCCTGCCTCTGTCTTCCAAATGCTGGGATTAAAGACTTGAGTCACCTTGCCTGGCCAGATTTGGATCTTAAGTGACTCCCCTCCTCCCATCATGACCTATGTCTTAAGACATGCTTCTCAGTGAAACTGTATTCAGGAACAGACACTTTCCAATGTAGAACCTTGTAGGAAGCCTTGAAGTTATGGTGGGGGTGTGAGTGCCTAATTCAAAGGTGAGCGTAGTCCTGCATGACAGCTGAACTGGAGGAAGCACTTGGATCCTCACCAGGAGTGAGGATCTGCTGCACCCACACAGTGGAAGGAAAAGAATAGTTTTCATCTACTGTCCTCTGACCTCCATGCACTGTAGTGTGCATGCATGCACACACACCTCCCTCCCCCCAGCCACACATAACTGAAATAAAAAATTTAAATGTGACTGTGGCATCCACCTCTGGCCCTTCCTCTTTTTTGCTCCTTGACTACGGGAGAAGCACATTTTTGCCAGACGTGTGCTTCTGATACCTTTCCATGAGCCTAGAAGGGAAAGCATCAGCCCAACATGGATTAAACCACACAAAACAGTGCACAACATAAACCTTCTCTGCTTCGTGGTTTTATTGGGTGGGTATTTGTTAAGACAATAAAAAGCTGACGCACGCACTCATCTGGGACATTGTCATTGCTGTCCGTATATGTGCAGACTCAATCACCATTCAAGTTCTAGTTATGGGCTACAGCTTGAGCTAGTTAGTTAGCACCAATGTAATGCTTCCTTAAGGATTACTGACAACCTATCAAGAACACAAAATGAGGCTTTGCTTGTGAAGGAAAGTTAGAATGGAGAAGTAGAGCTGAGACCAGGTGTTAGAGAATCAACAACCAATCATTCCATTAAACACTGAACAGGAATTCTAGCGATGCAAGGCTCTATGCTGAGGCTTAGTCCCATTTCCTACTTTCTTAAAATAAAAGGAAGACTCGGGCTGCTGAAGTGTCAAATATAATAACTGAGTATAAGAAGACTTGGTTTCAAGCATTATGTGTGGTTCTTACAACAGAATAAACTCTCCCCCAAATAGCCTTCTAGTCTTGAAAATGGGCAGCTAGACCTCGTGTAACTCCTTCTGGGACCCTGTGCCCTATGAGATGTTTATTTATTAGATATTCAAAAATGAACAACTTGGAGATACAGACACATAAACATACACATATGCATGCATGATTGCACACATACATGCACACACGACAGGAAGTACTTCCTAGATACAAGAATTCAAAGGAGAAAGGGCACTGTGGAAGTTAGGTCATGTTTCCGGATCATTCACGGTAGTATTTCAGACAGAGTGAACTCTTTATGGGGTGCAAGCACAAGTCTATACAGAGCCTGGATCCATGCTTAAAGTCCTCACTGAATACCCTGAAGGTCAAATTTGATGTCTAAAGAGTTATTAGTCCTGTAATAGACTTGCAGATTTAGACAGAGTGTGTATAGTGTGGTGGGCAAGACTGGCAGACAGAGTCCTCGCTCTTTCTCCTATACTTTAAACGGATTAAATGCTAAAATCTGATTATAGTGCAAGGTGGAAGATGGCATGAGCCATCAAGTGCAAACAAGTATGGAGGTGGAATCTCCTAAGAATTTTGATCACTGAGCCTCAAAGAGAAATGTTAATGGCTTCTTAAAAGAGATGCTTCTTTTGGGTCTTATTTATAAACAGACATATTTGTGTCATGCAAGCCTTGATTCATCCTGGACCTGGAAACATGCTGTATTCCACAACAAAGGAGTTTTTTTATCTGTAAGGAAATTAAGCTCCTGGATTATACAGGACCTTTCTACCTGTGAGTCACACAATGTCACTACAGTCTTGGTATCCAACACACAGTGTGAGCACTCTGCCTTGTGTGGTAACACACCACCAACAAAGGCTGCCTGAAACACCCCAGTTCAGATATGAGATTTCTCTCTATTCTGGTCTGCACTGATAAACCACTCTCTGTAGGTTCCCAAGTCAGAGATGCTATGGTCAAGGTAGCCAACAACATTACCTTTGGTAAGAGTTCTCACATGCTTTGGTCCAACCAAGGAGACATTCTACCTCCAGTACACTTTGGCTTACTAAACTATTCCTTCTAATCTTCTTGCCTCTACTGACACTGGTAAGCTGTAACTGACTGAGTAAATGACATGTCCAAATTTAGCATATATGTTGGGTATCCTTCTCCTATTGATCTAGATTGTCAGTGACTATTCACAAGCGCAGGATCAGCACTTCAAGACTCCTGTATTCTTACCATGAGCTGGGTTTGCATGGAGGCTTCCGGTATTGGTAGTGCCCCCAGGCAAATATGGCTTCCTTTCTTCTCCTTCAACCGGAAATTCATTGATCTTGCCCCTCTTGTTTCCTACTGATTATCTTAAGTCTTTGTGCCCACCTCCTGCTGAGTACAGCTGCCCCTAATATGCCAAAAAGGTCTGATACCCTTCTTTCTGCTTACGGATCAGGTTCTCCATCTCCTAACTTTCACCTTAACCTCAACCAAAAAATGGCAGCTGTCAGTGTGTTTGTGTTTTTCCAGAGCTGTTGTAATCTGGAGTTACAAGTTTTACAGATCCTAAAACAAGCACCTATACACACACAGGCATGAAGCAAGCATGTGGTCACAGTATGCACACATATATGTTGCCAGACAACACTTCTAGGAAACTGTGTCATCTGGCCAACTTAAACATCCTGGAGAGGGCTGCAATAGCTAGGGAGCATGCAGGAAGCCCCACTGAGGGCCAGATCAGTAAATGCTATAAGGGAGAACATAATCATGAGGATGGAACACATATGCAGCTCAGAGTGTGAGGACAGGAGGAAGGATCCATAGTAGGGAGAATCCCAGTGTGATTAAATCACATGCCAGGTATGTAGACAAACAGCAAACAGCGAGAGAAGGGGGGAGGGGTAGGGAAGGGGAGCAGGTGCACAGTACACAAAAACCATGGGCATGTGGGGGATTTGTTTGCTTGTTCCCATGCCAGCAAAAATTTTTAGGTGTTAAGGGAAGTATGGTATCCGATAGCCCCAGTTTAAAAGGATTTTGTAAAAGTCATTCCAAGGGTGTTTGGGGATCAGGACTGTAATTGTAGATGTCCATTTCACAAGTCTATGTCAGACCAGAGGCCTAGTGCAATGTGTCTAATGTGATAGACTTTGGGTCAAAAAAACAGAGGGGTGTGAGAAATTTTCTTGAACAGGATCCTGAAAAGGGGATCCCACAGCCTTGTCCTGGTAACAGGTCTGGAGCTTGATGCAGCCATGTCTTTCACAAGGCGGCCAAAAAATCGCAAGACAATGACATGGAAATCAGAACTTACCCTGATGAAACAAATCTGAGCCTGGCGGAGAGCAGGTGCCGGGGAGAAGGGTGTTTTCCCAACATGTGACCCCAGAACAGTAGGAGAAACAGCCCTCTTGGTGGAACCTCCAGATGAAAAGTTTCTGCACCCCGATAAGACCCTCTGCCAACGCAGTCATCCCAATCAGCCCAAATCAAATCAAATTAGAAAAAGCCAAGGTTTCATGGATACAAATGCTCCCGGATGGCTTCCCAGCCCTCCAAGAGAGGAGATGGGGAAGGAAGACCGTAAAGTCTCCTGTTCTCTGGCAGGCAGTTTAAATACCCTGTGGGAGTGGTCTTGAGCCTCTGTGGGGAGGGGTCATCATTTGGCGGGCTTTCTCGGGGGCGGAGTCTGAACTTAAACAACTCCCAGTGGAGGGGACTTGGGATGGAACTTCCACCTGAACATTCCAAACTCTTTGGCTACATGGATGCCAGGGGCTGCAGTGTAGCCTTCACCCAAACATTCCAGACTCTGGGTATATGAATATCAGGGCCTGGGGTGGCGCTTCCACCCAGACACCTAGTCACTATCTAAGACTCCAAATCTATGCCATAAAATTTCAATAACAACAGCAAATCTTTCAAATATTTGCTCTCTGTGCCACACATATATTTGGCGCATTCTATACAAACTATCTAATTTGAAAGCGTGCGTCTAACTTGGCTGCTTCAGCCTACGGAAAGGTACAAGTTCTGCAGTTATATAGCAAGAACTGGATGGCAATAGTACAATTGCCAACAATGGGCCTTCAGATCAGAGTGCCTACACAGAGCAAACGTGACCCCTGTTATCCTAACTTTGGATATGGACCGGGAGCATGGGCATCAGTAGGAAATTTCTGGACATGTAGCCTTTCAGGCCTTTGGTTGGAGCTACTGGGGTAAAATTCACTAGATCACTTCCATCTGGGTTACTCACACTAATTTAACATGCGAACATTTGGGACCTTCACAGTTATCAACATTCTCTACCAACTGAGCTATCTCCTCCTTAGACCCAGCATAATTAAATTCTCAGAGATTGCTATTCCTCTGAGCAACAGCATCATTGCTTGCATGATCAGAGATCCTGAAGAGTGGATGCTGGAGAGGAGGGTGAGGAAGACATTCAGCGGCAGCAAGGGATTTTCAAAGCAGAGACAGTAGAGTGGAGCAGGAAGGCTAGGCACAGAAGCATGAGCCGCCCTTCTGCATGAATTACTCCAACATTAAAGGAGTCCGTGTCCCGCAGAAATACTTATCCGAGAGGAAAACAAAGTGAACATTTTATGTTTCATCTGTTTTGACAAATACATAATTGCTCCAGAGCCTGGCGAGCATTTTCCTTGTTGTCCCAGATGAAAACTGACTAAATGTGACATGAGTTTAGAATTAATCCCTACTGTAGCTGGGATTTGCCCAGAGCAGCTGCTTCTTATTGTCATTTCTGGGGATCATGCGTTGATTATTACAGACTTATTAAGTGTCTTCAGGAGGCTCTCGGCGAGGCTGGCTGATGCTGTCTGTACTTAGTTCCTGAGTTTTATCACACAACTTCTGCTTGGTTCTCTTGATCTTGGGGTGGTTTATATTAAATAACGGAGAGATTTAATCAGTAAGAATCGGCCTGCTTCAAAAATCTGAAACAGGGCTATTTTAATCAGTGTATTTTCACTTAAATTACTTTTAACTTACTTTTCAAAGAGAGATTCCAGATTTCTAGCATTTCTAATTTCTCCCCCTTTAAAATATTACTTTGAAGTGTGCACAAATCACAGACGGTGGCTCGATCTGTATAATGCAATCACAGGTTTAAAAAGAGAACATTCTGCCAACATGTAATGACTTCCTGCCATGTTTATAACACACAGCGTTCTTGGATGTGTCTCTCGGTGAAAAGCTACTACAGGAGCTCTTGACACTCCTCTACTATGACCCGGGCAGCTTCCTTCCTCCTTGGGCCCCAAACTTGTTTTTTTTTTTAAATCTCCATCTTTCTCAAGTCCCTACTGCTAGCCTTCCACATTAAATTCTTTCTTGTCCTATATTCTCTGCTGAAGATTAATGCCTGCACTATATTCCTTGCTCCACAGTCAAACCCCAGAGTTCCCTCTAATACTTCTGTTTATTCTGGGGCCTGATAATATTTGCCTGAAAGGAATAATTATTTTTGTTGTTCCTAGGGGCCACATAGGGTTTCGATAGCATCCTACAGCATGGAATAACTATAATTTAAATTGGACTAGCAAAGATTTTTGTTTCCATCTCAGGACATCACTATGGGGATATATATTCTCTTTTAAGGTAGGGTGGTACCAACAGAGTTCAGCTTGTCCAAAGTAAAGAATTGTTTGCTTTGAAGAGTACCTCATGAATTTCAAGGTTTATGTAAGCAGAGGTCAGAAACTTCAACCACTGCATCTGGTGAACTAGGACAGCCCTGAATGCTTAGCTGATTATTTGTGAATCATTGTTACTTTAACATTGATGGAGGAGGGTTATCTGTCTATTGTGTTACTTTCATTGGTTAATAAAGAAACTGCCTTGGCCCTTTGATAGGACAGAAAATTAGATAGGTGGAGTAAACAGAACAGAATGCTGGGAGGAAGAAGGCAATGAGGCAGTTGCCATGACTCTCCTCTCCGAGACAGCCGCAGGTTAGAATCCTCCTGGTAAGCCACCACCTCGTGGTGCTACACAGATTATTAGAAATGGGTTAGATCAATATGTAAGAGTTAGCCAATAAGAGGCTACAGATAATGGGCCAGGCAGTGTTTAAAAGAATACAGTTTCCGTGTAATTATTTTGGGGTAAGCTAGCCGGGATTTGGTTGGGAACGCAGCTGCTGTTCCTTCAACATAACATGTAGTTTGTATATAACAAAATGCATATATATTTTTAAATTATATATGTGTGTGTAGTGTGACCCAAGGTATATGTCCCAAACTGTGTTTCTGGAATCAGAGATATGGTCTGGAGTATCTCTTGCTCCCAGGGTTGGAATATGGTCTGTCAGGTCTGACAACAAATACCCTTATCCACTAAGTCACTCGTCATTCCAAATGCACAGATCTTAAGTATGAATTTCATGCCATCTCATCATCTGATGCAAGGTATGGAATATTTCAGCTATCCTGTAGCTTCCCTGGGTCACTTTTCAATGAACACACAGACCTTGGACTTGGGGACTTCTTACTTTTAATTGTGTTGTCAAACTCTTTCTGGATCCCACTACCAGAAAAATGTCAATTTTCATTTGTTGATGCACTGAGGTGGAGACAAACAACAAGTCTCAGGTAGGCCAGCTTGGGTAGTTTCAGCCTCATATCTCTGTGTATACATGAATGGTGCCCCACAGACTGTATTCCCTTGGCTGTATTTTCCTCAGTGTGGTGTTTTGACATTCATCTCTCTGTCTGTCAGTAATGTGTGGGAATTCTGTTGATTGTTTTTGCTTTGCTGAAGCTTATTTCACTGTGTGAATGCATTGGTTGGGTAATTCAATTTTGAACGAATGACTGAGCTGCTTCTTTTCTTTTTTCTTTCCAAACTATTGTTAGTGAAATTTCTTTGAGCACTTATGTAGAAGGCCTTTGGCAGACATTTCTTATAATAGGTAAATGCCTAAATTAAGAATTGTCGAGTCCTAGAACAAGCATATGGGTGTCTTTACTAAAATTGGCAAACTATTTTTGCAAAGTGGTTCTATCACCTTCTTGTTTCCACTAGTGAAGTTTGAAAGTCACAACTGCTCATCTTTGACCAATATCTGTTGCTGTGAGATTTACAAAATGAACCATTATAGGAGTCATATTTCCTCATGTGTTTTTAATGTGTGTTTCCCTGATAAATAATGTTGAATTTTTTTGCATGTGCTGGTTGGCACTCATACTCTCCTTTTGTAAAGTATTCATTTAGGTCACTACTTTCAAGTTTGGAATTTTGTATCAACAAACACAAACAATATATTTTCTATCAGAACCCAGAAAACAAGAAAGCATCTTGCAATACCCTTTGAGGTCCTTTGCCCGAACACTACCAGCTCCCAAGATCCATCTTTAAAGGCCAACAAGCAACTGCTTCATAGTTTGGGGGATTCTAGTGGTTCACCAGCATTAGCAGTTGTTTCTTAATTGTTTCTGTTGGTTTGCTTGCTTGTTTTGATTTTGAGACAGGATCCCACTGGGTAATGTAGACTGACCAAAAATTGTGATCCTCCTCCAAAATTTGCTTACCTCTCAAGTACAAAGATTATAGGCAGTCACCACTAAATCCAGTGACCATTTACTTGTTTTCTTAACTGTAACAATTAATATAAGCCTTATTCTCCATAGTTAATGGGCATAATCTTTGCTTTCCTAGAACTTAAAGTGTCTAGTACAAGGGTAGCTCCAAAAATAATTATAAAGATAATAAATGCTCTGAGGTAATGGAGTAGAGGGGTTCCTTATATTTATAAACTAAGGGATGGGGGTGTGCTCACAAGTAAGGCTAGTGACCAAAAGTAGGAAGAAAGACAAAAAAGGACAAACTTAAGGAACAAAGGCTATGTTTGCGAAATGGTTCCAAAACTATGGAGTACTCATGGCAAGCGAGGGCTGGCATAGCAGCAAGAGCAGGGAGCAAGATGGTGGTATTTTGGCTCCACACAGGAAGCAGAGAGAGTGGGCAGGACATGGCAAGAGGCTATAAACCTTCAAAGTCCTCTCCCAGTGTCTTCCTTCCTCCAAAAAGTCTCTACTGCCTAGCGGTTCCGCAAATAGTGCAGCTGGGGACTGAGTGTTCAAACACTTGAGCTTTTCTCATTCAAAATACTATGCCAGGCAGTAACAAGAGAGCATGTGTTTTACTCTGATTGCCGAAAGGGTGAGTGGTATATATTCTATATGGAACTACCTACCCACACATTACATCACACAGTAAAACTGTTCTACCTTATCACTGTGGTACACTGGAAAAAATTAATTAACATTCCTTAAGCAGCTCTAAATCTTTCTATAGCAGTAACAATTGGCTATGAAATTTCCTGAGACAATGCACAGCATCCTCAAAGATGATGTGTTTCCTTTCCTTTCAGCCACAACTACCCTTGAAACACAATCTCCTTGATTCCGTCTCTTGTCTCTTTGTTCACACTGACAAAACACCAGTCTGTTGATGACAGACATTTTCATCTCAAGAGCAATCTTGATCCCTCACTGAGTACCTGCTTTTGCAATCATCAGCAAGTCTAGTTATTTGTATGGTCTTAACCTGTACCGAGTGAGCCCTTTGTCACACCTGCAGCTGTCTCCCAGATTCAGGAAGTCTCAATAGAAACGTGGTCCACTTTATGGTAGTCATGTGTGTATCACCAGCATCTGTTGATTGCTGATTAAGTAGAATAACAGCCTATTAAATAACATTTACATTGTAAAAGCTGTCTTAATAACTACTAAGTAAGTCTGAATAAAAGCCATGTTTTGGGAATATTGATATGTCTTGTTCAATCACATGGAACTCTGTTTGCTGTCATTTTTATTGTTTCCGCTGCTATCTCTTGTTTGGTTCCTTCATTTCCTTGACAATTTATCTAGAATTCAGGAATTCAACAGATTGCAAAACTCTAACTAGGTTTTAAGGACACCACCCCAATAATAAGGACCTAACAGTGGCTAAATATGGAAAAAGACCACAAGAAATGTGGAACATGGAAGATGGCATGTGGGTTATCTCCTATACTATATGTGGTACTTGGTGAAACTGGAAGTTGAAGGAATGACACATAAATTTTTTGAGTTAAAAGAAGTGACCAATCACCCGCAATCTCAGCGGCTCTTTGACACACAGACTACGACTGCACAGAGTTGACCAAGCGCTGAGTGAGCAGCTCACCAGCTGGACACCTGAGTCTCTAGGCTCGAGGCCCCAGGGCAAAACCCCGGAGCCTCCCTCACCTGCCTCAGCTGTCCTAGCTAGTGAGCAGGCAAGCCTCATGCAGATAGGCTGTTCCAACTTCCCCCATCGATTAGACCCTCAATCTACAAGTCTGACTCTGCCCCCAAACCTACCAGACCCTGAAGACCTCGGCAGTTCCCTGAGACATATGACACCCACAATGATCTGTGCAAGAGACGATCCCTGAGAAACAAACAGCAACTGCAAGGATTGGACCAAGCGGCAAAGACACGATCTGTGCCAATTGGAGGAAGAAATGGGTAGGTGCCAATGTGAGAATGTATTCAATAATCTCAAAAAACAACATGGCAACACAAAAACCCACGAGGTATACAAAAGAAGGACCTAAACATTCTATCCCAGAAGAAGCAGAAGAAAATGGCCTTAAATATATACTTTATGAAGATGATAGAGACACTTAATAAGAAATAAAAAATTCCCTTAAAGAAAGGGAGGAAAGGACAAAAAAAGGAAGAAATCCATAAATCTCTTATAAAGAAAATCAAGAAAAAAACAATCAAACAAGTGAAGCAAACACCACCTGAGGGAACTGTAGAAATGGAAAATTTGGGTAAATGAATAGAAACTACAGATGCAAGCATAGTCAACAGAATACAAGAGATGGAAAAGAGACTCTCAGGCACTGAAGGTAAAATAGAGGATATAGATTCATTGGTCAAAGAAAATGTTAAAGTCAACAAATTCTTAACACAAAACATTCAGAAAATCTGGGACTCCATGAAAAGACCAAACCTAAAAAATAATAGGGATAAAAGAAGAAGAACTCCAGCTCAAACGTACAGAAAACATATTCAACAAACTCATAGAAGAAAACTTTCCCAACCTAAAGAAGGATATGCCTGTGAAGGTACAAGAAGCATACAGAACACTAAATGGACTGGGCCAGAAAAAAAGTCCCCTCATCAAATAATAATCAAAATACTAAACATACAGAATAAAGAAAGAATATTAAGAGCTGTAAAGGAAAAAGACCAAGTAACATAATAAAGGCAGACCTATCCGACCTATCAGAATTACACCCAACTTCTCATTGGAAACTCTGAAAGCAACAATGTCCTGGACAGATGTGCTGCAGACACTAACGAGACCACAGTTGCAAGCCCAGCTACTATACCCAGCAAAACATTCAACCACCATAGATGAAGAAAACAAGATATTCCTTGACAAAACCAGACTTAAACAATACCTATTCACAAAACCAGTCTTACAGAAAATACTAAAAGGAAAACTCCAACCTAAGGAAGTTAGCTGCACCCACAAAAACACAGGTAGCAGATAACCTCACACCAGCAAATCCCAAAGAAAGGAAACACACAAACACTACCCCCCAAAAATAACAGGAATTAACAATCACTGGTCATATCTGTTACTATCAATGGACTTAATTCACCTGTAAAAAGACATAGGCTAACATAATGGATACAAAACAAGATTTATCCTTCTGTTGCATTCAAAAAACACACTACAACCTCAAAGACAAACACTACCTCAAAATAAATGGTTAGTAAAAGATTTTCCAATCAAATGGACCTTAAAAAATGGCTGTAGCTATTCTAATATCTAACAAAATACACTTCAAACTAAAATCAGTTAACAGAGATGGAGAAGGACACTTCATACTCATCTTGGGGAAAATCCATCAAGATGAAGTCTCAGTCCTGAACATCTGTGCCCCAAATACAAGAGCACCCACATATGTAAAAGAAACACTACTAAAGCTTAAATCAAAATCAAATCCCACACGTTAATAGAAGGAGACTTTAACACCACACTCTCACCCATGGACTGGTCAGCCAGACAGAAAAACAGAGAAACCAGAGAACTAACAGATGTCATTACTCAAATGGACTTAACAGACAGATATAGGACATTTCACCCAAACACAAAAGAATAAACCTTCTTCTTATCACCTTATGGAACCTTCTCTAAAATTGACCACATACTTGGAAGCAAAGCAAAGCTCAACAGATACAAAAACTTGAAATCACCTCCCCCCTGTATCATATCAGATCACCATGACTTAAAGTTAGAATTCAACAACACTAATTGCAGAAAGCACACAAACCCATGCAAAATGAACAGTGGTCAATTAAATTATACCTGGATCAATGAAAGAATAAAGAAAGAAATTAAGGACTTCCTAGAATTCAATCAAAATAAATGCACAACATACCCAAACCTATGGGACACTATGATAGCAGTGTTAAAAGGAAAGTTCATAGCACTGAGTGCCTTCATAAAGAAAGTGGAGAAATCTCACACTAGTGACTTAACAGCACACCTGAAATCTCTCTAACAAAAAGAAGCCGACTCACCAAGGAGAAGTAGATGACAGGAAATAAACAAATTGAGGGCTGAAATTAATTAAATGGAAAGAAAAGAATACAAAGAGTCAATAAAATCAACACGTTAAACAAACCTTTACCCAAACTAATCAAAAGACATAGAGAGAACATCCAAATTAACAAAATCAGAGATGAAAAGGGGTATATAATAATAGACATTGAGGAAATCCAGAAAATCATTAGGTCATACTCCAAAAACTTGTACTCTCAAAATTGGAAAATATAAAAGAAATGGACAAATTTCTGGATAGGTACCACATACAAAAATTGAATCAAGACCAGATGAACAATTTAAATAGACCTATAATCCCTAAGAAAATAGAAGGAGTCATCAAAAATCTCATAATCAAAAAAAATCTCAGGGCCCAATGGTTTCAGCACAGAATTCTACCAGAACTTCAAAGACGAGATAATACCTATGCTTCTCAAATTTTTCCACACAATGAAAACAGAAGAAACATTGCCAAACTCATTTTATGAGACTAGAGTTGCCCTGATACACAAAGCACATAGAGACTCAACTAAGAAAGGGGAATTACAGACCAATCTCCTTCATGAACATTGATGCAAAAATATTCAATAAAATACTGGCAAACTGAATCCAAGAATACATCAAAGAAATAAATCATCCACCATGATCAAGTTGGCTTCATCCTAGAGATGTAGAGGTGATTCAACATACGAAAATCTATCAATGTAATTCACGAAATAAATAAACTGAAAGAAAAAAACATACGAACATCTCATTAGAAGCTGCAAAAGCATTTGAAAAATCCAACACCCCTTCATGATAAAGGTCTTGTAGAGATCAGGGATACAAGGAACATACCTAACCATATTAAAAAAACAATATACAGAAAGTTGACAGTCAACATCAAAATTTTAACTAGAGCAAAAAGACAATAAATGCAGATCAAGGGGATACAAATTGGAAAGAAAGAAGTCAAACTTTCACTATTTGCAGGTGATATGATAGTATACTTAAGTGACACCAAAGCGTCTATGAAGGAACGTCTGCAGCTGGTAAACATCTTCAGTTATGTGACAGGATACAAGATCAACTCAAAAAAAAATTAGTAGCCCTCGTATATACAAATGATAAGTCGTCTGAGAAAGAAACCAGAGATACGTCACTATTTAAAACAGGCACAAATAACATAAAATATCTTGGGGTAACACTAACCAAAAGAGATAAAAGACCTGTATGACAAGAACTTTACGTCTTTGAAGAAAGAAACTGAAGAAGATCTCAGAAGCTAACTGAGAGGTGTGGATCAGCAGGCATCAGGAGGTGACAGCAGCAGACTTCTTCCAACAACGCCACAGCTACTCCAACAAGGTCCCATCTAATAGTGACACTCCCTATGAACCTATGGAGGCCATTTTCTTTCAGAACACCACATTCATTCCCTGGCCCCCAGAGACTTGCAGCCCTATCATACTGCAAATGCATTTAGTCCAACTTCAAAAGACCCCATCGTCTCCTGCACTCTCAAACTCGTTTACAAGTTCAAAGTCTCTTCTGAGACTCATGAAATCTCTTAACTGTAATCCCCTGTAAAATCAAGATGAGAAGCAGATCACATCCTTCCAATAAACAACGGCACAGGATATACACTACCATCCCAAACTGGGGGAAAGGGAGCATAGCGAGGAAACGGTTTAGCTGGAAGCTCCCTGCTCTCTGCCTCTTGACTGTTAATGCTGCTCAAACCCCTACTTCTGGGATTATAGGCCTGCGTTAGCATGCCAGGCTTAACTTGGGACTAGGTGCTTAGGAGTCTCTCATTTTCCATCACCCCTTTCCTTCTCTCAAGTCTTTTAATGGAAGATACGTGCCTTGTTACAACCAACGCAAGATAACACTTAGTTCTGCATCACTGAGACAAAATGCTAGACATAGGCAACCTGAAGAAGAATTCATCAATGTCAGCCCACCATTTCAGTCCACTCGTGGCTTCACCTATATCTCTGGACTTCAGGTAAGTCAGACAGCATGGTGGTAGGAACTGTGGCAGAGAAGACTGCTCACCCACCATGTGGTGGCTAAGGAATAGAAATGGGAGCAGAGGAAAGTATACTCTTCTTCAGTGGTATATACCACATTGAGCCACTTCCCCTAGTCTGGCCCAGCTTTATATCTCCACCATGCCCTAAGGATGTCACCAAGTTATGAATCCATCTATACATGACACAGTGATGACAGGGCAGCCCCCTTCAGTCAATGACCTCTCGTTGATTGGACTACCTGCATAGAGACAAACGTTCAACACGTTGGGGGAGAACTCCATAGCCTATCATTGCTGTTGCAGTTCAGATCCTGACTGTCCCTCAGAAGCTCAGGTGTAAAGGTTTGACAATCATCCTGTGGCACTGGGGCATGTGATACTTCTAAGAGGCGGAGCATAGGGGGACAGAAATTAAGCCTTTGAGTGTGCCTTGATGTAGACACTGTAACTCGTTCTCTCTCTCTCTCTCTCTCTCTCTCTCTCTCTCTCTCTCTCTCTCTCTCTCTCTCTCTCTCTCCTTCCCAGATGCCTGTTCAGACATCTTTGCTCCCCAGCATGCTTCTGCTATGCTATGCTAGTTTGCCACAGGCTCAAAGCCAACCAGGGCTAAGCCGGGCATGGACAGAAACCTCTGGAATCGAATGGCAAAATAAGCATTTCCTCTCTTTGAGATGTTTACCTCAGGAGTTCTGTCACAGTGATGGAAAGCTGACTAACAGAGTCACCCCTTATTTCAAGAGAGACTTCGGGGTTACCTACGTCAACACAACACAACATTCAAATTAGGAATCCCTAGTTTAAAGAGATAAAACTTTTTTCTTTACTCCAGGTATCTCGCTGATTGCCTCTTCCTCTGGGCAGATGAAAATCAGCACATGCCATCACCCACTACAAATCCTGGACTTGAGAGAAAACAGAACCCGTGAGGCCCCACCCCCTCACACATACCTCTGTTCTCCAGAAGTACTGGGTGGGGTCTTGCCTTTGATTGACAATGAAAGCATCTGGGATATAACTTCTCTGGGGAGCTTTGAGCAGAAAGAAGGTCAAAGTCCCTTCTGGGCTAAGCACTGTAGTGCAGCCATGAAGAAAATGCTTGGCAAGATTTCCCTGGAATTTCTGAGTCAATCTTAGTTCTTTCAGTTCTTGGTACAAGTCTTAGAATACTTCCAAAAGCCAGGAAGTGGATTTCTGGACTTGCAGAGAGAAAATTTAGGTGTGATTTAGATGGAGAAAGGTTATAGTTGCAAGACAACAGGCAAGAATGCAACAGGGATTTACTGAGCACCTGAGGGCATAGCAGTTGAGAAAATCCAGGTAAATGACTTGAGTTTTGCTAATCCCAAATCACTGGCTTGAATTCAGTTAAGAGTTTTAATTAGCTGGATAATGGTGGCACACACCTTTAATCCCAGCACTCTGGAGGTAGAGACAGGTGGATCTCTGTGAGTTCAAGGCCAACCTTGTCTATAGAGTGGGTTCCAGGACAGTAGGGTGGTTACACAGCAAAACCCTGTCTTTAAAAAAAATTAAAAAAGGGTTAATGAATTCACTACAGAAACCTGTTCAGATGCAGGGGTGGGTCTTTGTGCATAATTATTTAGGACAGTATATTCAGGTGGAATTAGAAAAGAGCACAAGCTTTGGGAACTAACAGAGTAAGAGGCCCCATGTCTAAAGCTTACCAAACTGACTTTGTAATACTCACAGATGGTTGCACAGGTGATAAATGCCACAGATCAACCATCCGAAGTGTCTGTATATAGAGAAATTGCGGAACAGCAGCAACTTTCTTACCAGATGATGAGAACATTTTAATTATGCAAGTGGAGCAAAATTAATTAGCCACTTAGGTTAACTTCTCAGTTGTACTTAAACGATAGCAAATCACTAAGTTGTTTGACTTCTAGAGCCCTTTGGATATATCCCTAAATATATCATGAGCCTAAAACAAGCCCAGGCAGGGCTCTCCCCAAGTATAGGGCCCGCCATAGCTGCTGCCAGGTATCCGGTGTAATTAAAATGATTTTGCATCTGTCTTGCTGCTGTCCAGCTTCTCGGAGTACTCCGGAACGGCGGCTTCATTCTCTTATGGGTTAAGTCTGCTTGTCGGATTCAGAAAGGCAAGAGTGACCACCGCTCTTCCAGAGGCCCAGAGGTCAGCTCCTAACACCCACATCAGACGACTCACAAGCACGTGGAACTTCGACTCCAGGTATCCATGCTGTCCTCCTTGGGCACTCACATGTGTGTGTCACACACTCACACAGACAGATGCACTTGCGCATAAATACAAACAAAGTCAATCTTTAAAAAGCTTTTAAAGCAGAAAGAGGACGTCGTAGCTAATGCAGATCTTTATCAGTAGGATTTCCTAGACGAAAACTTTGGTTTTTCTTGTGTCTGCTTGGTATCAAGTAATCCAGAAAAGAAAAAATGCATTATATCACCTGCCGTAAGCCATATTCTTGGGGTGACTTCCATCATGGTCCAACCATGAAGGGTTCACAGGTTTCAGGGTAGGGGCATGTGGATTAGAAATGTTAGGTAAGAGGAACAGAGATATAAAAGAGATACAGAGACAGAAGATAGTACCAGAAGGGCAACTCCGTGAATACTGGATACTGAATTCTCCTGAGATTAATTTGCATATGCTTTTATATCCCAATACAAAAGGGGGGTAAGAGGGCAAAGAGTGCTGTAGCATGGCACAAATGACAACCAGGGCAGTTACTTGCTTCAATACTTGAGACATCAAGTCACTATTTCCTAAATAAAGCATCTGGTGTTTTGGGCAGGATATGCAGCGAACACCCCCTAGACCAAGGATCCTGTTGGCAACCTGTCTCTATATCAAAACTCCTATTCAGAAATGAAGGAGCAGGAATAAACTTGAGTTTTCTGATCTTTGGTCAGGTTGGAGTGGATCCATCTCTATGGGCCATCTTAATGTCCAAAACTCCAAGTAACACACCCGAGTTCAGGGTTTCTAGTTTGCAGCCACACCTGCTGTCAACAACTTTGAAAGAGCAAAAATAAGTTCACATTCTCAGGCCTCCAGTCAAGGTGGAGCAGGCTTGTATCTGTAGATGTCCACAATGACCGCATCTACATGTCTATACACTGAGAAAATTTCATTGTTTTTGAAATTATCTGTTATCACTAAAAATGTTCCATAGTACTGTTAATTTTCTATTATTTAAACATTAAAAATTTAAGATTTGCTTTTTACAATTATTACATCAAATTTTCAGTTGAATAAAACATTATTTGATTAGTGAACTAAGTAGATTATAATTATTTAGTGAAACAAACTTAGATATTTTAAAAACTAATTTTATTGAAGAGTCTCATATGTAGGTGTTTTGACCTGTTGATAATGTGGAATAGGATTATTTGTTTCTTTTTTTTTTTTTCCTTTGGTTTTTGCTTTTTCGAGACAGGATTCTCTGTAAAACATCCTTGCTGTCCTGGAACTCACAAAGATCTGCCTGCCTCTGTTTCCCAAGTGCTGGGATTAAAGACATGTGCCACCGTCACACACAAGATACTTACTAAATGCTTCGGTTTGTCATTGTCTTGCTGTTGCCTCTGAGCCCACAGGCTGGCTTAGAGAGCTGCTATGACGGTGGCTCTTGGTGTGCCAGCAAATGAAGGAAAATCTGTGTGGGTTTTCTTTCACGGGATGTCAACCTGTGGAAATAAGAGGTCTGTGCTGGATTTGGTGTTTGAATAAAAATTATCTGACTACTTTAAAAGCTCTTTCGCCAGTCAAGGGTCACATGTTCCTTGGGTGTGGCCAATGTGAGGCCACTGTTTGTTTTAGTTCCCACAGACATTTTATGCACATTGAGTTTCTTCAGGAAACAAAGCAACCCAGCAATTAAGGAAGTAGCTTCAACGTCATTTTCCTAGGAAAGATGAGGAAGGAGGGAAGTCTGACTGAAAAGGAAAAGAATTCTAGGAAAAGAATTCTAAATTTGCATATAGAATTTTCTTGATTTATATCCTAGAATTCTTTTCCTTTTCAGTCAGACTTCCAGGATATAAACCAAGAAAATTCTATATGCAAATTTATAGTTACATCCATTGAACAGCACCGGCAGTGCACATTCACATAAGAGCGTTCTGGAAATTCATAATCCGTCCCCAGTGACTGAAGGAGACAAGATCATGTGAGGAGAAAGCAGCAGAGGACAGCCTGGGTGCTAGAGCCTGGAGCTGCAGTCATGGCTGAGCCACTCCACAGATGGCTGCTTCTCTTAAATAATAAAATATCATAAGAAAACAAAGGCTAACACACTCAAATTCGACAAAACAGACAGAAGGAACAGCA
Organism: Myodes glareolus; assembly: GCF_982192425.1. Lineage (NCBI taxonomy): Eukaryota > Metazoa > Chordata > Mammalia > Rodentia > Cricetidae > Myodes > Myodes glareolus. The sequence continues at coordinate 60,408,898 of NC_142041.1, read as the reverse complement.
CCAAAGAGAAGGTACACGAATTAGAGACACACTCATTTGCATACCCAGGAATTCATAAAAACACTAAATGAGAAGCCATAATATGCACACAAAGGACCTGTACCATAAGAAGATAGAAAAAAACAAAAATAAATAATAATAAGATAATTTTTTTTTAAAAAAAAAGGAAGAGCCCTGACATAACCTTTTGAAATAAGAAACCTGTCTTGAGTTTGTTTTTTGTTGGTCAGCTACTGCTGGGCATGCAGCCTACCCTTAAGAGTAGTTTGTTTCCCCAGAGACATTTGCTTGAAGAAAACAAATTTTAATTTGGTTGTAAGTGGTTGTCAATTGGGGATAGCATCTGGGATGGGGACACGTGTCCCCTTCTTCTTTCAACTCTAGGATCCCGGCTGGTACAGATCCATGCAGGCTCTGTGCATGCTTCCTCTGTCTCCCTGAGTTCATATGTTTACCAATCATGTTGATTTAGAGGGCCTTGCTTTCCTGGTATCCTCCATCTCCTCTGGTTCCTGTACTATTTCCGTCTCCTCTTTTCCAGGGCTCCCGGACCACTGAGGGAAGAGATTTGTGGGGGGCGACATAACATTTAGGGCACAGTGATCCAAGATCTCTCACTCTCTCTTATCTGGTTGTGGGTCTCTGTATTTGTTCCCATCTGATGCAGGAGGAAGCTTCTCTGATGATGGCTGAGCAAGGCACTGACCTATGAGTACAGCAGAATGTCATTAGGAGTCATTTTGTCATTACATCTATTTATTTACTTACTTACTTATTTATTTTAGAATAAGAGCATTTGTTTTTACCCTAGATCCTTGAGCTATCTCATCTCAGGTTCTTAATCACCCAGATATCAATGAGAATGGCTTTCCAAATTAGGTAGAAAGACAAGTGAGAAACAGCTAATAAAGTCCTCCCTAGCATAATGAAGACTCACCAACCAAGGTTCCTTTCTCTACTAAGAAGGGTATTTGTGCAGTAACACATTTACAATTGCATCAGTTAAAGAGTCCCCTCCTGATACTGTTTAGAGCCATTTCTTTGTGTAGTACATATATTACACATTGCACGGTATCTGAGGTTTTTGCTTGACTTTTATAGTGATTTGAAAGAAAATGTTCCCCATCAGCTCATAGAGAGTGGCGCTATTAGGAAGTGTGGCCTTGCCTGGTTGGAGGAACTATGTTTCACTTTCTTTATGTTATCTGCTGATTAGGAAGTAAAACTGAAAAAAAAAACTGTTGATACCACAGACTGAGATATTGCTGTGATAGACCTGACCATGCTTTTGTTTGAGAAACGTGGACTTTGGATTAGAAAAGCAGTTGAACACTTCAGTGGGGGCTGAATGGACTTTCCTAATAGGGACATGGAAGACAGGGGTGCTGAGGGGGACTTGAACTGTGGATTCCCAACTCAAGATGTTTCAGAGAAGAATTTTAGTATGTGACTGTGGTGGTTTGGAAAAACATAACCCTCAAAGGGAGTGACACTATCAGGAGGTGCCATTCCTTGTTGGAGGTCACTGTGGTCACTGTGTGGCGGGCTTTGAGGTCTCCTATCTCAGGCTTCACTCGGTGACAGGCAGTCAACTTCTTGTTACGTCTGAGTCAAGATGTAGGACTCTTAACTCCAGCACCGTGTCTGCCTGCACGCTTCTCTGCTCCTCATCCCCATGAAAATGGGCTGAATCTCAAAACTGTAAGTGAACCACCTCATTTAAATGTTTTTATTTATAGGAGTTGCTCTGATCATGGCGTCACAGCAATAAAAACTCTAAGATAGTGGCCTAGAGACTGCTGTTGGGATATTTTGGCACAAAATTTGACTTCTTTTTGCCCTTCTCTGAATGTCAGTTTGAGGCTAAAGTGAAGAATTTTGGATTAATTACATTGGCAGAGGAAATCTCAAAACAGCCTAGTATTGACTTTGTCATGTGGTTATTCGTGTTCACTCTTACACAGACCTATAAGGGAAAGGAACCAAATGAGGAAGAAAAGTTACAAAATGTACAATTTGAAGAGAAAGGGCCAGCGAAAGGAAGGGGAATGAAGCTAAATCCTGTGTTCAAAGACATAAGCAGATTAAAGAATATCCTGATGTTAAATGGAAAAAAGGGAGTGGTGACCTCATGGCAAGGTTCCACCCGGCTAAACTTCTAATTTGTAAAAAGGAATTAAACAATGAAATCTAAATGAAATAACTGAAAAGATTAGTTGTCCTCAAATAGTTTAATTATTGCATCTTAAATCAAAGCCCAATGATGTTAACTGAAGCCAAACAGATAAAATGTTTGGCTTCCTATAAGGTGAAATTCATAATTTATATTATCTAGTCACAAATTATCACATAGGAAACATTAATTGTTGTATCCTGTCTTATCATATTTTTGTTCTAATTCCTTCAAAAAGTGAAGCATTGTACATTGTGCTCAGATCTCATACCTATAAAACCATTCAATAAAGTTATATGAGGTACAAACATTTCTGGGACCTCATTGTTGATGAAGAATGTCAAAAGTGTGCAATGTTATGACTACATTGATCGTACTTTTCCTCATAAGTCTGTAGTTATATTCTTTTTAGTATTTTTATTTCTACAGTAGACATTTATTTATAATTTTTTTTTAATTTCGCAATTCAGGTTTGGGGGTGGGGTGGGAGGACGGAGGCAAGTGCCCGCCTGAGAGTATGTGTGCAACATACATGTAGTACCCACAGAGTCCAGAAGAGGACGTCTGATTCCTGGAACTGGAATTACAGGTGTTACAGGCGGACAAAGCCACCTTATGTGTGTGCATTTGCAGCTAAGCCCAGCATTTGTTCTTAACCACTAAGCCATCTCTCTATTCCAGTTTTATTTCTTTTTATGTATTATCTATAATATTAAATAAAAGGGAAAATATCTATATACTTGGAGAGAAACCACATTAAACATATTTTATTTGTAATATTTGGGATGACAGGATGACTAAGAAAGTGAAGAAATTCAGTCAGCAGTGACTCATTCCCATCTTCTTACCCCTCCAAACATCATAGCTAAAAGAACAGAAAAATGTATCAAGTATGGTAACCATACCGTAGAGATTTTATAAATAACAAATACAATATGAAACATTTTACCAAGTTTGTAAAATAATGGGAAGCGTTTGAATAAACTATTGCTCTGACCCTGTCGTAGTGTTAGGAAATGAGACTTGCTCTGTGTCACTCATTACGCTCAATACATGGCTTTCATTGATAAATTCATCATGGCTTTGTGAACATCTTGAGGGAACAACCAAGAGCAGGATTTCCTTTCCCATGTTGGTTCACTATCAATCTTTACGTGTAATCAGCAATCCAATTTCCTGGAGAAACAAGCTCTCTGTAGTGCCCCCCTCAACCCAAATGGTCTCGTTGAGTGAGATTTTGTAGCAGACATCTGTGTCTTTTGCAGGTTGGCTTCTGGAGGAGCCCCACGCAGATCTCCTGCCCTGCCCTTGCTCTGTGTGATTTGCATTGAACCGTCTTCTTTAGCGGGCATGTAGCTTGTTCGTGATGGAAGTAAATTATTATGTGTGCCTGGCCTAGGGGGTGTTCGGAGGTGGATACATGGATCAGTTGGAACCAACTAGACAGTAAAGCTCTCCCTGGTGTTTTTTAATTGCACAAGGCCATATATTTCCTTTTTACCTCAAGCCAATTTCAGTTGAATTTCCATCACACACAATTTTAAATGTCCCAATAAAATACCTATTACCTAATAAAAGCATCAAGTTCCATTGTGTTCTGAAGTATATAAGTCTTAGAGGATATCAGGTCCATTTTCTAACTACTTCAGGCTGTTTTCCATACAGCTCAACGACTAATCAGAAAGCGGCATATCCAATGGTTCACAAGAGGGCTTACATTTCAGAGTCATTGATAAATTATTTCATGTTTAAGGGTTACAGTTACAGTTTATGGTCGACTGCTCCTTCCCTTGCTTTTGTTTCTATCCATAATATATGGTAAAGTTACTAAAGATAATACAACACATTTTAAATAGTACCAAGTGACAGTTAACTCAAAAATTTAAAATTAGGAGACCATGTAGAGAAAGAGAGGTGATCATTCAGGAAATGCAACGTTGGGGCTACCACTGGGAAGCCATCAGAAGCCTACATGAACTTTCTGGAAACCAAGACCGAAAGGAAGTCTAAAGGATTTTAAGAGGTTCCATCTTTAATAAAAGTAACATTTGCTTGCTAATCCAAGAGAGAAATAAAAAAAATACTTACTTTAGAGGAATTTCCTCACACTGAGCGTCATGAGTTTGGGATTTTGGGGAGTCCCCTGGTATCGTTTGTTTCGCCTTTGACTCACTCACTCATCGTACAGCTTAGTAGCGACTGGAATAAAATGCTGTGATGACATTTTCGTGGCTTATTCAAAGTCTAATGACTACAGAAGAGACAGAAGCCAGCTGTCTTAACCTCTAGCCAAGGCTGAAGCCATGTATCTTAGAAGACAATTGAAACCACGTGCATGGGCTCTGACCCCCTGCTTTTCAGGTCAAGGAGGTAAAGTGCAAATTCGGGATGCTTCGGAAAGCTTTTTAAAAGGACTCTCTGGGTGGTAAAAGCTTGGTCAAAATGACTTCTTCATGTTCCCTGGAAACTCAAACCCAGGGTTCTTGTGCACAGAGTCTGGACAAGTGTGGCTCAACTTGACTCTTTTACATCAAAGCTTCCACTTCACTCTTAAAGATAAAGGAAAACACTACAGCCTCAAAACTAACAGAACACTGGCTCCATGTAATTCTTCCAAGATACAGTCAGCAGTCATTAGAGTTACTGCTAGGTAGGACCCCTCTTCTTGGGCTGCCTGGAACTCCGGTGCTGTGCTGTCTGCTGACATCCCTCTTTGTCTCAGTTTCCCATCCTTTCTCCAGTCACAAGTCTTTTGTCTTTATGGTAAGGGCATCACCAAACAGTTTATGTGACTCAATTTGTCTTTTTCCCGTTCTTCAAGAAATCTGGGTCCTCTGTGAAAACCCACCCTCATTAGATTTCCCCTGAGTGGTGAAGGCTTGGCTCACTGATCCACTTATTGATAATTTACATATGCCCCCAAGGCCTAAATCTTTCGGGTTGTTTAATCATAATTTCACCAAACTGTCCTTGAATATTGAGCATCATATAAGTCTTCAGGCATAAAAATGCAGGTAGAAAAAAAGAACAGAAGGCAATTTGAATGAGAAGAAATTCCGTTGTCCACAAAGAGATCTATGGTTTTTCTGGAAAGTTCCACTGTGCCGTGTGGACCACTGCCTCCTTGCCTATTCTGCTTCTCAACTCAGCACAAGGCTCACACCAGAGCTCTTCTACAGTGGATGCATCTCCCTTGGAAGTTCGCAGTTTCCACTGCTGCACAGCCTGTCCGTGTTTGTATTCCACTCTCGTATCCTTTTTCACGACTGGAGAAGTGTAGCGCAGTGAGTACAGATGACAGACCCTGAGCTACAAGAGATGTGACTAGCAAGAGACTCCTCACATTTCACACTTGGGGATACTTTTGCTTATGGACGTTTTGATTGCTCCTACCTTGGAATTCTAAGCTGAAGTTTCAGCCTTTGTCATCTTTGCGCTCTTTTCTAATTCTAAAATTGGTGATAAACACACATCCTGGGAAAGTCTCTTATCCAAAGACCACAGGTTAGAGCAGCCCTCACAGTCCTCACGACAGCATGCTTCACTAAGCACAAAGATGCTGCAGCATCTTCCTCCACATGAGGAGTTAACAGCATCGCTGGGTTGGAAGGCACAGAAGAGAGGAGCTGTCTGGGAAGAACACTACTTTTCCTTAGATTATACGTTTATTTGAGAAATAGAAGGGAATACAGATGATTAGAATTCAAATAAATGTTCACTGTTCCTGTCAAGTAGCTCCCTGGCCCCATGTATAACCTGACTACAAATACACTTGCTCAAAGGAACACAGCTAGACCTAACTCATAGAAATATGCTATAAAGCTGTGTAGTTTTTGCTTGTTTGTTTTGTTTTTTGAGACAGGGTTTCTCTTTGTAGTCTTGGCTGTCCTGGAGCTTGCTCTGTAGACCAGGCTGTGCTCAACCTCAGAGATTTGCCAGACTCTGCCTCTTGAGTGTTGGGATTAAAGGTGTGTACCACCACTAGCTGGGCAGCAGGTTTTTGTTTTGTTTTATGATTTGTCACCTGCCTCCCCTTACTGATTCCTGAGTGTGGTAGGGAGAAGAATTTTGCTCCCATTAAAGTGAGTATATTACTCTCACTTCTTGGAACCCACTGTGGGTGTTGACTTAGCAACAGTATTTAGCAATAGTTGTATGCTGTCTGGTACAAATCCCCAAAGCTCAACACTGTTTAACGAGAAACAATATTTTTCACCTACCCACCCTTCAGTTCTTGTCTTCTTTCAGATAGAAACTGTGTGCAGCTGAGCACCTATCACCACGTATTCTCAGCACTTTAGGCAATTTATGTCCACTGCACATAAGAACTCAAGCCGTGAAGGTTATTTGCACAAGCCTGTGTAACATGAGGGCTGACTTGTTGGGGTATCTGTCCCGCCCAGTACCCCACAGCTGGCAAGTCCCAGAGAAAATCACAGAGTCTACATTAGGTTATAAACTGATTGGCCCCATTAGCTCAGGCTTCTTGTTAACTCTTATAGCTTATATTAACCCATTATTCTGATCTATGTTAGCCATATTGCTTGGTACCTTTTTCAACCGTCAGCTCACATGTTGCTTCTTCGGTGATCTGGACAGGAATGGTGGAGGGAGCTTCCTGCTTCCCAGAATATTCCTGTTCTCATTGCCCCACCTCTATTTCCTGTCTGGTTGACCCACCTATACTTCCTGGCTGGCCAATCAGCGTTTTATTAAAATACATGATTGACAGAATACAGATAATTCTCCCGCACCATGCCTGCATAAGATTAAGCTATTCAAAATTTAACGTGGATTGGAGTGCAATCTCTGAGGCTCACTTCTGCCTGAGGAGCTATTGAACTGGACTCAGTTGATGAAAAAAAATAGACCATGAAGTTAGGAGGAAAGAGAGAAGACCCAGGGGAGTTGGGAGAGATTAGAAAGTAGATAAGATCAGAATACATTGATGAAAATTTCAAAGTACAAATTAAAATATTTTTGCTTTTATTTTTTAACTTTTAAAAAATTTATTCTTGTCTTTCACATCATACATCTCCATCCCATTCATTTCCCCATCCCATCATATGCCCACTCTGTACTTGTAACCTGCCCACCAAAATAAAATTTAAGAGAAAAGAAATGGAAATCTTATGATGGAAGCTGTGGTGTGACATGGTGAGTCACACAGTAAACCCTTTTGTCCACATATCTTTACTTGCAAGTGTTCATTGCAGAGAGTCACTGGTTTGGTTTCAGACCTCTGGTTTCTGCTACACCATCGATGATGCTGAGCCCTCACTGAACTCCTCTTGAATATTCTGTTGTTGTTCTGTGTTGTTGAAATCCTGAGGCTTTCACTCTGCAGGACTGGCCCCTTCATGTGCTCCAGCAGATCATAGATAAAATATATTTTGGGACGGACCAACTCATAACCCTGGTTCTGGGCCTGGGTAGTTGCGGGGTTGGTCAGCCCACTAACTCTCCCCCATCTTTGCCACCAGGGTGAGCACTTCAGCATTGCCTGGCCAGTTCCCCCTTGCAGGGATGAGCAGTTGGTGAGGCCAATTCTCCTGTTTTCATGACCTCAGGGTCAGCTCTCCCACACCTACACCTTTGGGGCCAGGTCTACTGTGATGCCCAGCTGAGGTGTAGGGGCCACTCTCCCTAGTGCTGTGACTGGTGAGGGGCAGGGACACCTCTACTACTCTTATAACCTCAGGGTCATCTCCCACCTGCCACAGGTGGGGAGAGGCAGTGGGAGAGGGCATCTCTCCCCCACCCCCACTACCGTATGGCAGAGGAAGGATGCAGTCAGGTCTTCCATGCTCATGTTCTTGGTTCAGTTCACCGCACCCACCAATAGGGTCAGTTCTATTGGACTGTCCATGTGAGGTGCAGGGTCCACTTTCCCAGGTACTGCAGCTCACAAGGGTGGGTGTTGGCTTCCTTGCCCACCACAGGTGACAGGGTCAAGGGGGGAAACCTCTTTCCTTCTCCCTACTACCACATGGTAGATGTGGAGATGTGCCCAGCTATCCTGCTCTCACACCCTCCACTTTGCTGCCCAGGCAAGGAGCAAGGCCAACTTTCCTGGGTGCTGCACCTGGTAAGTGGGAGGGTCAATTTCCTCGTCCATCACAGACAGTGAGGGGTGAGGGGTATTGGGGGGCATCCTTCGACCTGCTGACACTGCTGCATGACAGATAAGGAATAGGGAAGCTCTCTCATGCTCACAACTTTGGAGCTGGCTCACCCACATTTCCCCCATAGAGTTGGCTTTATTATGCTACCCAGGTGAGGTGCTGGGCCAGCTCTCCCACGAACTGTAGCTGGCGTGGGGCAGGGACATCTCTCCTGCTCTTTGACTGTACGGGAATGCGGTATAGTAGTGTTGCAGGGATATCCTGACTTATCTGGAAGCCAGAATATACTTAAATCAATGATATCTTTGGATTCAAACCCAGTTTCTTTTTGCTTTTATTTATTTTATTTTAAACTTGGATTATTATTAATTACATTTATCGGCATCATTAAGGTATCAATATAAAATAACAGATGTGATAAACTGACATTGTTAGGAAGGTTGATATGCAGCTTTGGAAGCTAGTCACACTCTGTAGTCCAGGATAGCTCAGCAAACCGACAAAAACAGAGAACGCACCACAGAATGAAAAAAGAGTAAACTTGAGGGGAAGGACAGAGATTGCAACAAGTCTTCTCTTTTGCTTAGCACTTAGGCTTTCAGAAATTTATCTTGCAAGTGTATTCAGAAGTGTGAATCAGGAGGTTTTAAAGTAAGAAAAAACTTGTTGGGCATGGTGGTGCATGCTTTTAACCCCAGTGCTTGGGAGAGAGAGATGGATGAGACTGCTGTTAGTTCTGGACTAGCCTGATCTAAATAGCAAGTGTCAGACCAATTAAGGGTACATAGGTAGACTCTGTCTGGAAGAAGGAAAAGGAGGAAAATGAAGAGGAGGAGAAGGAAGAGGGGAGAAGAAGAGGAGGAGGAGGAAAAGGAGGAGGAAGAAGAAGAAGAAGAAGAAGAAGGAGGAGGAGGAGGAGGAGGAGGAGGAGGAGGAGGAGGAGGAGGAGGAGGAAGAAGAAGAAGAAGAAGAAGAAGAAGAAGAAGAAGAAGAAGAAGAAGAAGAAGAAGAAGAAGAAGAAGAAGAAGAAGAAGCTGTTCTTACAGAATTATTTGAGATAGCTAAAGATTAGAAACTACCTACAAGTTTGTCGACTTTTTACAGTGGATCAATCCAAGTAAAATCTCTACAATCCATTTTTTTTTTACTTTTTAAATATTGTGTGTGTGTGTGTGTATGTGTGTGTATGTGTCTATGTGTTTGCTTATGGAGAGTTGTGGAAGATATCTGGTATTTTGTTCATTTGCTCTCTGCCTTTATTTTACTTGTTTCTTTGTCTGTTTGCTTGTTTATTTTGAGATAGGGTGTCTCACTGTCCCAAATTCTCCAGTTAGCTGGATTGGATGGCCAGCAAACCCCATAAACAATCCTGTTGTTCATGAAAGCAAGCATTTCTCCTCACGTCTAAGTTCAAATCCTTCATGGAGTAACTCTATCTAATCCTGTAGTGGGAGCCCAATCTAATGCTATAGTGGAAGCCCTGTCTAATGATGTAGTGGGAATATTGTCTAGTCCTGGATTAGGAACCTAGGAACCCTATCTAATGCTGTAGTAGAAGCCCTACCAATCTAATTCTATAATGGGAATCCTACCAACCTAATCCTGCAGTGGGAATCCTATCAATCCAATCCTGTAGTAGAAAGCCAGTTTCTATTTCAAACCCTCCCTAACCAACATGCAAACAACTGAGCTCAGTGAAGCCTGCAAAAGAGGAGGCAGAAAAAGCATAAGAGCCAGGGGGGATGGAGGACCCCAAGAGAACAAGTTACTTTAAATCTCAGAGACTGATGCAGCAAGCACAGGGCCTGTGCAGGTGTGCACCAGGTCCTCTGTGTATATAAAGTGTATATAAGCTTTCAGTTTAATACTTTGTTGGAACTCCTGAGTGTGTAAACCAGTGAGTCTCTAATTCTTCTCGTGCCTTCTTTTGAGTCTCTTTCCCTTCTGTTAGTTTGGCTTATCCAACTTTGATGTGAAGTTTTTTTTGTTTTATCTTGTCTTTTATTTTGTTATGTTTGATTGTTATCTCTTAGAAGCCTGTTCATGTCCAATAAGAAATATAAGGGAGTGAAGTGAATTCAGACGGGAAGGGAGGTGGGAAAGAATTAGAGGAAGTAGAGGCTGGGAAGCTGTAATCAAAATATAGTAAGGAGAAAAGAATCTAGTCTTAATAAAAGGGAGGAAAGACAAGTACAAATAAAATAAAATAAAAAACGAAAGGACTCCTCCCGGTAATGGCCATGATGGTCAAGGAGCTCTTGCTTTCTTAGGTCTTTTTGCGCACCCACAGATGTGTGGGCGCTATCCTCACTCCCCAGTCCCCCTGACTATTTGCACAGCAGGCTTTTCGGAATAGATTTTGGTGAGAAAATGGTGGGGTGACAGCATCCTTTAATACTGTGGATGAGCCTGTGCTATTCAGAACGTAGGAGTAGTTTGCAGATTCCTCAGCCTGGACAGGTGGTCCCTAGGCTACTTTCTTGCTGCCCTGACAAAAGCAACTGAAGGAAGAATGGGAGGGCTGATTTCGGCTCACAGTCTTAGGGTACAGCCCGCCGTGGTGAGCCGTCTATGGCAGCAGGAAGAAGGGGAGGGCTGATTTTGACTCACAGTTTTAAGGTACAGTCGGTCACAGTGAGATGTCCATGACAGGAGGAAGAATGGGAGGGCTGATTTCGGCTCACAGTCTTAGGGTACAGTCGGCCACGGTGAGCCGTTTATGGCAGCAAGGACAGGAGGGCTGATTTTGGCTCACAGTCTTAGGGTACAGCCCGCTGTGGTGAGCCATCTATGGCTACAGGAGCTGAGACAGCTGGTCACACTGAGCCTACTGTCCAGAAGCTGTGAGTGATGAACGCTGGTGACTCTACATGTCAGCAAGTTGACCGCTGAGATCCATCATATATACGTGACTTTGAAAGGACACTGATTTTCCAGTGGGGGAAGGGGCTTTGGGGCTCTAGCATGGTGACATAGAACCATGGGACTTGCAGGCTCCCTGGCAGGTACCCCATAAGCTTGCTGAGGACAATGAGGTGATGACTCCCCCTTTCTGCTACAGAACTTTCCCTTTGGAGTCCAGAGTACCGCTTAGCTTTGTGGTGACCTCCACCGGTGCAATGCCCAGGAGCTTCCTATATCTAACCTCCCTGGACCCACCGACATTATCATGCCTACTGTGGCTCAGAAAGCTGGGCAGCCCTCTGTGTGCCTCTCCTTTGCTTCATCCTCCCCCCCCCCACAGTCAGTCCAGGTGCTGGTCCTGCTTCCACAATAGCTCGTCAAGTCTGCTTTCCATCTCTCAAATTCTCCCAGCAGACACCATAGAGCACCTAAGTCCACACGCATGCAGATGCTGAGGCAACAGACAAATGCGATCACGTGATTCCTGTACATTGCCTATCTTGCGCTTCACAGTTACTATGAGAGAATCACAGTCCTCCACCACTTGCCCCTTGTCATGGCATTCCAAGGCAGTGGGATTTTCCAATTCCGATAGGTTTTCCAATTCCTAGAAAATTATAATTATAATTATAAAATTATAATCTAAATTATAGATTATAATTTAATCTATAATTAGATTAAATCTAATTATAATCTAAACTTTTATTAAAAGTTTATAATCTAAACTTTTCTTCTTCTAAAGTTGGCTACTTTCAGGATTTTGCTACAGTAACAAAACAACATCCACCTTCCCTTTGATGATTCCACGAAACCATCACCGGGTGGCCTTCTTCAACCACATTCTCTTCCTTATGTAGGTTCCATTACTTTGTGTTCTAAGCAAACCCTATTTACTTTCTTCCTAGGCTAACCTGGGCTACAAAGGGAGATTCTGTCTTATAAACAAATGAATAAACAAAGAGATTTTTATAGCAAGTACTATAGGAAAATTAAGCATGGAAGGGGGAAGGTTTACCCTCCTTCCCCTCATCTTCCTCCTCCTTCTCCTCATCATTACCCTCATTATTTTATTGTATCCCAAAGCCAAACAGAGTGCTTCTACTCCGTTCTCCACTCTGCTGCCCAGACCTAGTGTTTACTTGGGCACATAGCTGACTCCTAACAGACATTTGCTGTTTCCGTACTGATATTATCCCCTTGGCAACATAGTAAAAACTTCTGTTTACCCCTGCAGCATTTAACAACACACCAGGGATGGCCCAAGAAAAGCAACAGCAAAAGCCAGGTTGCAGCAAAGTTGCTGACAGTTCTATCACCCCCTCTTGGATCAATATTGTTAAAATAAGCCGTCCAGACATCTACAGTCGCAAGTAGGGACCACAACATCATCACAGACAGTGTTTGGGTTGTTCCTGAGAGAGGCCTTTCCGCTTGGCTGTTCTTCCTGCTGGGTTTGTCCCTCAGACACCCACGCTGCCTCTTCCACCTCATCACACAAGGCTCAAGTCACGTTTGCAGTGCGGCCTCCTCTGACTGTCTTACAGTACAGCTAACTTGCAGTTCCTCCCCACAGCCTCAGAATTTCCATATCCTCACTCTGTCTTTATGCCTTCCATGCGTAATTTTCCTAGAGTACTTGTTATAAAGATCTCTTTATTTGTTTATTTATTTTATTTTTATGAGACGGCCTCTCCCACTGTAGCCCAGGATAGCCTGTAACTCCATGTAGCCCAGACTAGCTTCAAACTCACAGTAATCCTGTCTCAATCTCTCAAATGCTGGGATTCTTGACTTGAGCTGCCGTACCCTGATTTATTTACTTGCTGTCTTGTGAACTTCTGTTTTGTTCATTATTGTGTCCCAGTTTTGAAGACTATTGGTGCTTGGATAGGTTACATTTCTCATTGTGCCAAACATCCTAGAAGAAATAACTTATGGGAGGAAGAGTTTCTTTCGGTTCATGGTATGACGGCGGTGGAAAGTCATGGTGGAGTCGCAGCCGCTCCTGGCTGGGGCATTGAGGGTACGGAGATGCTTGTTCACTTCTCTGTGGATTAGGAAGCAGAGGACGCAGTGCTGGAAGTGGGTCGTGTTGTCATTCCTGAGGCATGACCTGTAACACGAAGGGCCAGCTTGTTGGGGTTTCTGTCCTGCCCGGTACCCCACAGCCGGCAAGTCCCAACAAAAATCACACACAGGACTCCATAAGATTATAAACTGATTGGCCCATTAGGTCAGGCTACTTATTAGCTCTTATAACTTATGTTACCCCCATTATCCTTATCTACGTTAGCCACATGGGCTCAGTACCTTTCTCAGTGTGACAGCTTACATGTTGCCTCTTCGGTGGTCTGCGCAGGAATGACAGAGGAGCCCCTGCTTCCCAGAATTCTCCTGTTCTCATTGCATCACCTCTACTTCCTGTCTGGTTTTCCCGCCTATACTGCCTGCCTGGCCAATCAGGGTTTTATTAAAATATGATTGACAGAATACAGACAATTCTCCCGCATCAATGACCTTTAGCTCCAGTCTGCCTTCTGAAGGCCCTACAACTTCCCAATATGGGATACCAGCTAGATATCAAGTGATCAAACACATGAGCCTGGGGACACAGTTCGCACACATACCCTAGCAGTGTTCAGAACCCATAAAGAAGCAGATAGGACCATATATTGCAAGAATGAGATGTTTGCTTATTCCCAGTCGTCAGTTCCGCCGATGATGATGGTGACTGTGTGCTCATGTAAACTCCAGCCTCATGCAGCCTCACTGTTGAAGCTTACTGCTGTCCCAGACATCACAGGCTGTGCGCCGCTCCTGTCTAGTGGCTCACAATCAGAGAATTACCTCATGGAGTGGAACTGCTGTACACCCTACACAGTTATGTTTATCAGATGCGGGGAGACTGAGTTTATGCCGTTCTTTGAGGAGAGAAAGAAAGCAAGAAAATGAAAGTGACATCAGAAAGAAAAGATAGAGGGAAAATGGAAAGGGGAATTGAAGAGGAGGGCAAGAAGAAGCTACATAAGAAAGGGGAAAGAGTTGGAAATGCTGATAGATCCTGGCTTCATTTCCCCCCTGCCCCCGCCCATCCCTTGCTCTCTCTGCCTGGTTGTTCCTCCAGGACTCCCTGCCTGTCTCCAGCCATTCCTAGACCTTGATTTATGTGTGCATAAACCTTGAAGACAATCAGTAGCTCCAGTCCCTCACTACCTCAGGTCTAGAGGTTATCATGTACATGAATAAACTAAAAGCCTGCCTTAACATTGAAAAACACGCTTTGCTCCTCTGGCTGAATTCTAGTTATGGAATGTCTCCTGTAGAGCTCCAGCATGGCCGACTGGAGATGAGTGAGCAGTAGCTGAAGATAGAGTAGGTGTAGGTATCCCGTAGAAGATTGTGTGTGAGGGGAGGAGCCTTACACTAACAGCTGTGGCAGCAGGTGTGTGCCAGCAACACCCAGGGAGAGGGGGCAGACCGGATTGAACAAGAGAGTAGATAAAGCAGGATGTCATCATTAGGGCCTGAAACAATACTGTATGGGCTTTTATAATATTGATGCTTGTATGGGAGTTTTTGTGTAGGAGCAACAGGGTGGAAGATGGAAAATTAGCCTTTCAATACAGTTACAGCCAATCAATCACTTGGAGTTGGAATGAGTCCTACTGGCTTTAAAAAAGTATCAATAAGCATGATATACAGGTTTCTGTATCTTAAACAGGATTTTTATCTTTACAGAACATGGTTTCTTTATATGAGAAGGAAATTGATATCTCTTATTGCCCCCTTTCTCATCAGGTCGTGTAGGCAAAGGAGCAAAGCATAAAAGCCAACATAATAAGGGAAAAAACCTTTTAAACCAAACTTTAACCTTTCCAGGACTATTTAAAGCAAGGAAAAAAATATAGTTGTTCTTTATGTTTCCTAAGCTCCATAAGACATTAAAGTGGAGGGGTGGGGGACCCTGGCAACCGTCGGTGCAAGACATGGGCTGAAGAAATGACCTAGAGAGAGACAACTCGTAGACACAGAAAGGGGAAAGTAGCCGCAGGTTATGGTAGTAACAAAGTCTTCACACCTTGTTTGTGAGATCTAGGCAATGGCACGTAACCTTCTGGCAGATGCTGTTCGCCCTTGTCTCTGTCAGCCTGTAAACGAAGGCCAGCTTCTCCTCTTGTGCACACACGTGCACAGTGCGAGAACCTGAAGCTCCAGGGTTGAGCGCCGTCACAAGCCGTAGACACGTTCAGCATGGTGTCTGAAGCGCGCCAGAGAGCAAGGACAGCTCGCTGCCGCCGCTCTGACACGTGAGTTCGTCTTTGTTGAAAGACAGGTGGCTGTCAATGGACAGCATGCTTGTGATCCCAGCGCCAGCTCCTATGCTAAGGGCTGTTTTCTAGTGTGACTCCATGTGAAGACGTATCCTTTAAAAAAGTCACTGGCTTTAGATTTGGTCACAAAGGTGTGGGCCCCACAGTGGAGTTAGTGCCCTTTTCAGATGAGGAAGAGAGACCAGGGCTTCCTCTCTCTACTGTGTGAAGACCCGGAGAACAGACAGCTACCCGCCAACTGGGAAGGGAGCCCACAACCACAGCCACAACTATGATACCTTGACAGTGAACTTTGGCCTCCAGATCTGTGAGAAAGAGACATCACTTAACAACCCCCATTGTAGGTAGTTTGTTATAGCAGTTAAGACTGACTAAGGCCTATACAGTCTCCTGACTGAATCTATTGTCTAGCTTGAAGGCAAATGCTCTTCCTCAGGGCAAGACAGGGTTCAGCTCCTGATCCATGTTCACTGCCTCTCCAGTGCTGACACAGAAGGCTCTGCCTTCCTGAGGTTCTTTATTTACTCTCTCACTTTCTAGGCTCTGCAAATTCTGAACCAACTGGGAAAGACCCCAGGGGAAGGCAGACAGAGAACCAGCTGTCTCCTCCTGCCTTTGCCTGCAGCTCTTCACTATGATGGCCACACTGTCAGACTGTGAATCCTCCTGTCTGCCTTTCTTCTGACCCCATGCCTTATGTTTCCAGGGAGCAGCAGTCTTCACACACACACACACACACACACACACACACACACGCACACACACACAAAATCAGCCTACTAGGGTCACAGGGTCACACACATGACTATGTGTCAGGCCATTTACCAAGTGGCTCATGTGTTTCCCCTAAACATCTCTAGTCCCCTCCCCACCACCAATGCTGTATGGTGTATTCATTGTTATCCTTTTTTGAGGAGGAAGCTAAGGCGTGTGTGTGGTTAATCTCTTGCCACAGCAGGAAGGCCAACCCTCTGGGCACCCTCGGCCGCACTAGCCTGTGTCTACAGGTGAAACAGCTGCCCTGGCGTCTGAGCTATGACTGTTGACTGCGCTGTGGTCTCTGTGCAGCTGTTCCCCAGGACCAGGAGCTGGGTGATGTCTCCCTGTGTGCTTCTGTCTTCCACAGAACCTCCCCTTACCACTGGAGGAAAACCCTCTGTGGGCTCCTGCCGGAAGCTGTGGAAGAGAAACCCAGAGTCTGTTCTAGAAAACTGGAGGAGAGCCTCCTCTTTACCTCCAAGTAGCCTCCAAAAAGCACTGCTGAGTGATGTCCTCTCAAGCACGGGTTCCTTTCTCAGCACAGCCAAGGTGATAGCCTGTGAAAACAGCACAGCTCCAGCACCTTGAAGACCAGCCCTGGGGCTCCCGTGGATACTTACACAGGCTGTAGACTGTGCGGTCCACAGAACGGTGGCCACGTTGACATCAGGGACTCCCATCTGTATCATGTGTTTTCAGCAGGTGCCAGTGAAATGCCTTGGGTTTGTGTCCTTAATCTGGGTTTTGTTTGACTGATTGTTGGCAGACACAGGGTCTCATATAACCTATGCTGCCCTCAATTCCCTCTGTAAGGAGCCAGTCAGGACCTTGACTCTAGTTTTCCTTCCTCTACTTCTCAAATGTTAAGATCACAGGCATATGTCACCATGACCAGCCTAAATGCCATGCCCCTCCCTCAGTGTTCAGCAATATTGTGTGGCGGCAGTCAGCGTGGGCAGCAGAGCAGATAGGACCCGGACTTCTCTAGAAGCGGTCTCTGAACTGCAGTCACTCTGAAACAGTAACACCACGGCTCCTCCCTTGCACCCACGAAGACTAAACACGTTATGTCCTTTTCTAGGGCTTTAGCCTAACCCAGACCTCCCGGAGCTGTTCTGCTTTCAGTTGGCCTGGAACAAGACTGGCCCTTGCTGGCAAAAACTGGATGCTACACACTGACAACGGGCAGGAGAGTGGGGCAAATAAATTTTTTCACTTTCGTTCTTCCTAGGTGCATAGAGAATAAGGCAAATGCTGCCAGGACCCCCACAAATCCCCTGCCTACACCGGGGAGTCCCCTACAGGATCATTATTTTCATTGAGTCTCCTCCTGGTCTTTAAAACCAAATAAATGAATGCAGAGATGTTTCCTAACGTATTTCTTTTTGACAGAGCTTCATGTAGCCCAGGCTGGCTTCACACTTACTATAGAGCTGAATGTATATTAAATGACGAGGCATAGAAATCTGGTCAAGAGGAAGAATCTGAGCGGATGTTCAGGAAATCCTGCCGTGTCCCATGTCCTCCATCCTGAATCTCCTTAAGAGAAACTCAGGGGAGAAAAGCAAAGGCAGAGAAAGTGTGAGAGCTCAGGAAGTACCTGGGGTGTGACTTCAGGGCGGGCTGCATCCTAGGAGACCGAGAGGAGAGATTAGGGAATACCGGCTGCATTCCTTTTTGATATTCTGTCCATTTCTCCTATGACTTTGTTGGTCAGAATTTCTGAAACGCAGTTACATAAGAACTTGTTTCTGTCCGCTTGCATCTGACAAGAAAAGCCAGGGCTAAGTGATCTCAGGGAAGGGTGAGGCCAGCCCCTTTCAAAGTCCTGTTCTCAGCGTAGGAAAGACAGAGCCCAAGTGTCCAGCTGAAGAACTCGACTGTGTCACCATCCCTGTAGGACAAGTAGGGAAAGGTAATGGACATATTAGTGGGAATTAAATGTTACTAAATGAGGTTGCTATCTGGACATTCTAAATCCAGATTTTTTTTTAAATGTACAAATAATGCATTTCCCCCCAATGCCTGGCTCCAATATAGTTAACTTGAATTAAAGATATCTCATCAACTGGGATAAAAATGAGTTTGAGATGTTTCCAAACAACTAAGGTACTAACGAATATCAAATGGAGTCAAACTATTGTAAACAGACAAGTTTAGTTTCCTCCCACTGAAAGAAATTTATATTAGGTGATCTATGACTCTCTCATAATAGCCATACATGCAGCTACCAGGTTTGCTTTATGTCATTCATTAGCAATTAATAGCAATGTTAATTAGTTCTGAGTCAGCATCCCATCAAAGGTGGCAGGCTCTAATAAACCTTGCTGTGTTGATGCTGTTTAATGAGACACTCTCCTTCCCATTATTAATCTGGAGTTTTCTGTGATGAAGAAGATTTGTGAAGTTTCTGGGCCGTGGTCTCAGGTTCATCCTTAGATGCCCGTGTTTATGTGTCACCTAAATGCATGTGTGTGGGAGACAAAGGGAGGGGGAAGGAAGGGTGATGACCTTAAGGTTAGGGACAACATTTCAGCTCATTTAAATCAATGGCTCCTGTTTATTTTCCTTCGGGCCTGTGGGCTCAATCGGATCTCATCGCCTCCACACCTGCATCTGCTGGCTTTGTTGACTTTCCACCCGTGAATGCATTTGATAAACAGAGCTCAAAGTGAATAGCAGCAAAGAGGAGGCGCTGGAGAGAGCCAGCAAGAGGAAATCCAAACTTAATGTGGAAAAAAATATTCAAGTAAATAAAAATAAATCCAAGATCTTAAGATAGAAATTGTAAGATAAATGCACTGGAGAAGGGCTTTGCCATTTTATTGCTAATGGATTCACTTTTGGTTTAAATTTTCTAATAAAGCTGGCTCACTCACCTGTGGAAGGAGCTGGGATCTGTCACCAAGCCTTTCCTCCTTTTTTCCCTTTTGTTGAAGAGAGGCTTCTCCACGCAGCCGGCAGGATCAGGTCTTCAGGATTACTCTGACTAGTTGTTTAGATTAAAGTAACACCTTTCATGTCCCCGAGGCTAAAGAGGTTTCTGTGGTTTTTGTCCTTATAGCAATGTTGGAAAGCCCTTTTGAGGAAGAAATTCACGTCAAGGCAGCCAGAAACTATTTCGTGATGTCAATCAATACGCAAAAAGAAAAAAGGAAAAGAACCCTCTTCCTAAGCCTTCTGCTTGCAGAGATTGTACACTTTTGAATTAATTACTTTACTTGGCTCTTCTCACTGATTTAAACATTTGAGGAAGATCTTTTTCGACGGGGGTTTATTTTGGTTCACAGTTACAGAGCCTGCAGCTGACTCTGAGCTGGCCAAGCACACTGGGTCAGAGAGAGAACGGGACTCAGAAAAGCAGTGACGGCATCTATGGCCAGCTCCCATGATGCTCTTCTCTCTTCTCCTTCTGGAACACCTCTTAGGCACCATTGCTCCTTTTCTTGTAAACCTCTCAACTTTATGGGTGGTTACATCTTTAAACACGTTTCTTCATCTAATGTATCTAATTTTTAACAGGATAAATTATGGGTGAGATGGCTTCTAAGAAAGTCTCCACCTATCTCAGGTAAAGGACCACTACAGACCACTCCCTGGGGAGCAGAAGGGGCTGACCTCAGTCCTGTGCCGTGGTCATTCAGTAGGTCATCATCCTACTGCGAAAGGTGTACTTTACTTCCTCTTATTTGGCTTCTGAAATGAACATATTATTCTGTTGCTCTGCCTGTGCCCTGTGTGAATTCTTCTCTGTTGAGAATCTGGACCTTGTTAGGATGGGAAGGAATGCAGCAGGTGACATCTCTCCTCATCCATAATAACAAGAAACTCATATAGTCATGAAAGAGTGAAAGACCAGTAAGAAGAGGTAAAACCATGAAAAATAATTGAATAAATTGTGTTTATAAAGCATACACAATTTTAAAGATTTACTTTATGTCTGTAGTGATTTCCCGCTCTGAATGTGCACCTGTGTGCGTGTCTGCTGCCCTTGGATGCCAAAGAATGGTATGGACACCCTGAAAGTGGAGTTAGAGAAGGTTGAGTAGTGCCCTGTGGATACTGGGGACCAAACCTGGATCCTCTGCAAGAGAGTGAGAGATCCTAACCACTGAGCCATCCCTCCTGCCCAGTGTACTCTGTTTCACCACTTTTTCATTTAGTAGGGAAAAAATGAAGTGAAATAAACCCGAAAAAGTGATTGATTTTAAGTTTCTCTGCAATAAGACCAGACATTCCGGCCAAAGATAAGAATGAAATTCTGTGTGGTAACACCTAGGGAACTGCCTACTTTGAAATTGTGTGCTTGGATTGTAAATTTTTCACAGTCCCTAATACTTGGGCTAACTTTCCTCTAATTTTGCTGGCGACCATATTAGTATTATTTGTATGCTACATAGCCTTCCCATTCTGTCATAATTCAAACAGTTAACTTGGACTAAGTGGTGTTACTATCAACTGATAGTATCAATTTACACCAGATTATGTAGTTTTGAATATAGCTTTTTTATTAGCTGTATTATATCATCGAGTGTGCTTTCCAAGAATAGCTCCTAGACATCATAACATCATATTTCTTATGTATTTAAAACATTTGCGTTGGGGCTGGTGAGGTAGAAGAGCCGATATGGATTCTTGCCTCCAAGGTCGATAACGTGGGTTCTAGCCCTGGAACCCACCAGATAGAAGGTCAGAACTGATTGTCCAGAGTTATTCTCTGACCTTGTCTTAAGTTTTCTTTTGCTGTGCAGAGACACCATGACCACAGAAACTGTTATAAAAGAAAACATTTAATTGGAGCTGGCCTAGTCAGAGGTTTAGTCCATTATCATCATGACAGGACATGGCAGCGTGCTGAGAGTTCTACATCTTGACCCACAGGCAACAGGTAGTGGTCTGAGACACAGGATGTAGCTTGAGCATATGTGATACCTCAAAGCCCACCTCCACAGTGGCACACTTCCTCCAACAAGGCCACACCTACTCCAACAAAGCCACACTTCCTAATAGTGCTACTCCCTGTGAGCTCATGGGAGCCAATTACTCTTTAACCACTACAGACCTCCACTGTACTATGGCATGCATGTGGCCACACTCAAAGACACAGATGCTGAGTGGCCAAGGAGACCTAGAACTGACTAACTCTACCTCCCTCTTGGCAGAAAAACCAGAAGTGCCTATGTGGAAAAAGCATAATGACAAGGGCCTCTAAGACAGGGCGCATGACCAGCACTGAGCTGCAAGGGAAACTGCGGTATGCAAGGGCCCACCCAGGACTCAACGCCCCTGCTGCTTACATTCAGTGAATTCACTGGGTTTGTGTTTCTTGATGGTGTCAAATATTACCTACGAGAGAGCTGGGCATGTAGTTCAGTGACAATGTGATTGCTTAGGATCGCAAAGTCCTGGGTTTGGTCCCCAGCACTGCGTGAAAAATGATATTGCCACTTCTTTAGAATGAACTTTCTTTGATTGCCAAGAAATGTGTGAAAGGAAAATATACTACATTTATGCGCATGTGGCATTTATTAGCAAATGCTTTCTGTAGAGTTATGTGCATATTAACTTATAAAAATGATGATATTTCACCATTAAAGATAATTAATAATAATGGAAAACAGAAGAATAATGAATATAATAACTTACTGAGCATGTTTATGTAACCACTAAATGTGATAAAATTATAAGTTTAATAAGAAGGCACTTGATAATGTCTGGTAGATCAAGAACATAGTCGGAGTAGTAACAAAGACTTAAAATTGCATGTATATTGTCAGGAAGATAATTTAAATTACAACTATATGCAAATACACAAAACCATATACTCAAATATCCTAAAACACTAGCTATGTGGTATGATTCTTATTGATGTGGTTCTGTTTTTCTGTATTTTTTTCACCTATAATAAATTGATGTGCTTGCAGTAAGGTAAGAAGTTAGGGGGAAAACACATCTAATAATATTTAAATTCTTTGCTCTTTATAGCAGATAACAGTAAACAAAATAATTTCAAAGCCACGGGGAGCTGGTTTTAAAGCATTCCTCTGCTTCCTGCATGAAGGCTAGTATGACACATGACACATGGGCTTGGCATGCCTCGTGATGCTGGGGCCTGGAGGGGTTATACCAACACACACTTAATGGTCTGTTGGGGTCTCTCAGCTGCTGGAACCTTGAGTTTATCAGAACCCTTCATTTTCAAGAACCCATCTATCTCTTTCAACAACTCTGTTTTGTAGGAGGTGCATGTATACGGAACACAACCTCTCTATTGAAAGACCTGAAGAGCTGTTATGGCAAAAGGAAAGCAGGTTAACGCTACATCATGAATCACGTCCCCCAACCCCAGGCACACACAAGGAGCGTGAAGGGAAATGGCATTTCCTGAACCAGAGACATGATCCAGCTGGTAAAAGCAATTAATACCTTCAGAGGATACAGATCTCATGACCTCAATTCCATTCTTGCAACCCGTGTAAAAGTGGAAGAAAACTGTCTGTCTGTCTTTCTAGCGCTCTCTTTCTCTCTTTCTTTATTTCTCTCTCTCTCTCATACACACACACAAACACACACACACACAAAATTTTGAAACATTTAAGTACAAACAGGTCACGTGTTGGTTTGAGCTGTGAAAAATCAGGGGTTATTTCTGCTGGCTCTCCTGTTCCTGCGAGTCATTAAACAGGATTGGCTGGATTACAGTGGTTATCCGTGTTCATCACACCTGAGCCAATGCTGGAACCCTTCTGTGCTTCAGATTTCCTCGTTGCAAAATGGAGATTCTCCTCTGGCTGGGAAATCCATAGTGTTACAGTGTAAGAATGTCCAGCTACTGTTAACCCCATGCATGTGCAATGCTGCTTCAGGAAGGACAAGGCTGAGTACTGTCTGAGCTCTCTACCTGGGGAAGATTCTAGAGTGACAGGAAATGTAGAGGGACAGACAACAAAGGCACAATTAAAGCGGCTCCTGGGTGGAATCCACCCAAGGTCCTAGATCTCACCTTGTTTATCTCTATTAAACTCTTGGGCCATGTAGCTCTTTAAAATATAAACAGAGTGTTAAATTACGCACTCATTATGATAAGCTAATAAAAATAAGATTCATGTAAATACTAAAGAGATTTACCCTGACAAAATAGAATAGCACTTCAATAATTTGGACTAGGAAAGTTTAAGAACCGAAAATGTGAGAAGTTAATTAGAGGATGTGACCATTATGTGATTGTAATTCACTCAGGTTTTACTATCCAGTGTTTTCAGGAACATTATGCAGGAGTCTTTACAAAATGCTTTATAAGAAAAGCATGTAGGTACACTGTGACCTTTTTGGTGCACAGATGGGAAACACAGGAATGTGTTGAGTCCTAAGGAAAGGCGTGATTTCAGATAACTTGGCAAGCATTTGCAAACTGATTACTGATGAACTCAAATCTGATAAAAGTGCCCAGTTCCCCCCTTCTCCCCATTTCCCCAATAGCAGTCTGTCCATTTGAACTTCGTGTGTAGAAGTGGCATCGGCAGCAAAGCTTTCCTCTGTTTATGACTCTGTCCATCCTCCTTGACTGTAACGCTTCAAGTTGGCATTACTGAGAGGAGGAACATGGATGACAGAATAAAGCCAAGTCCTACAGACTCAGAAGTGCATTTCCAAGACCGAGAGGCCTTAGCAGAGCCTAGGCAACTGTCTCCTGGGTCTTATTCCAGACTGTGGTCAAAGTGTCTTAACCCCGTTGTCTCCCCTGTTCAGCAGCTGAGGTGAGATGACGACTTTGTGAAGAGATAATACAATAAGACTTTATCTCACATGCTAAACCACACAAAATTGCTTTTATAGCCACATTAGCAATTTCATGTAGTTTCATATGATTGAATCTATTTTTGAAGTGTTCTGGTTAATGTTGCTATTTTACAGAGCAGTTAATAGGATTATATGGAAAAGGGATAGAAAGAGTTATATTTTGACCAAAAAAAAACGAGATACAAAAGGGCAGAAAATAGTGTGCATATGGGTAGGCATTGGCTAAGGAAAGGTGAAAACAGACAAATTAATCCTCTCTACTATTTTGTTGGTGCCAGTTAAAGAAAAGTATAAAAGAAGGAAGAGGTGTGATCTATAATATAATTTACCAAAAAGGAGCATGGGGATAGCTGGGAAGCTGCTGGAACTCTAAGACTTGGCTGCTGAGTTGCTTTCTAACTGTATTATTCCAAGAAAAGAAAACTCTGTATTGGTGGACAGACAAAAGCCCGGAGTAATGCTAACTTCATCACAATCTCGAAGATTGTGAATAAATAACAGGAAGCATGGTATAGTCAAGGTGGATTTTACTCCCATCTCCAAGGACGACAGCTACAATATAGATACAGATGGTCTCTAAAGACCCTTGACCTCTCATCTAACTCCTGCAAACAACCTAATACTTATCACACACGGCTAAATGCATATGCAGAAGTTCCATCTCCTTTGGAATAGAAGATGGAAGGGAATGAAGGGTTACAACTGTTCAGCAGGAGAGGGGATGCTCAGCTACCAGACTATTGAAACAAAGTGCCCAAAGCAGGATATCTTCCCCAGGAATCCTGTGCCATGCAGAGGGAAGGACTGAAGCTGGTAGTCCACAGAGGAACGTGTCCAGGAAGAGACTTCCCATGACTAGTAGATGAACATGTGTGTTTCCTGTTTTTTTTTCCCCTTTTTCCTATTGATCTGGAACTGCTGCAGAGAAGCCAAAGAGAGGTTTTGTCTCCCCGGTTTGGCCAAACTGTGAAGAAATCCATTTACAGTTACCTGCTTATCTACTAGTTTCCTTAAGAAGTGGGGTTTGTTGGTCTAAGTGCTTGCTGAGGCAGGATGGCCACGAGAAAGTGTCACCAACAGAATCAATAGAGTGTGTATCAGAGCTGGACGACAAGGCAGAGAAACCGAATTAGTCTGTAAAGGCCAGTGACAAACTAAGAGAAATATATAAACAGAACATGTGAGAAGTGCAGACTACACAGAAAGACCTAACTTTTGAATGAAGGGAATAGAGGAAGAAGAACACCA
Source organism: Myodes glareolus (assembly GCF_982192425.1). Taxonomy (NCBI): domain Eukaryota; kingdom Metazoa; phylum Chordata; class Mammalia; order Rodentia; family Cricetidae; genus Myodes; species Myodes glareolus. Next base: position 60,383,558 of record NC_142041.1, on the reverse strand, counting down.
TACCAAGAGTAGAGAGATCATTTTTAATAAAATCATAGAAGAAAATTCCAAACCTGGAGAAACAGACGCCCTTGCTCACCCTTTGTCTATCAGTGTTTGTTGGTTCCATTACTTCATAATGTAAATATTACACAACGGACAAATCAAACATCAGAATCTTTATTACTTAGTTCATGTTAGTAGTTGGACTTTGTTATTCCTTTGGGTCTGGTCACTTTAAGAGCTAACCACGCCCACTTCCAGCCACTTCTGACCTCCCTCGCCACCATCTTAACTCTCTCTCTGTCCCCCGTCTCTTGGTGTGTACACACGTGTCTCTGTCTCTCCCTATGTTTCTCTTTATGTCTCTCTGATTTCCTCTTCTTTAAGTAATAAATATCTCCCTCTCCTCTAAATAATAAATGTTTAACTTTATGTATAGCCTTATGTCCATTTACTCTGCCATCCACCGCATCCAGCTGCCTGACTCTGCCGCTTGCCCAGGGACTCTGCACTGCTCTGGCGGCAGCCTCTGCCTGGCTTGCAGGCCGCTCGGGGCATCCCAACCTATCTTCTTTTTAAAGAACAACAGATTTGGTGTTTTAGAATTTTGTTTCTGTTAACACTTGATGTAAAAATATTTATTGCATAGAACACATGAGTTGAGTTTTAAGATTTTCTCTAACATTTACGTTTTTACCTGGAGTAGAAAGTAAAGCATATCCTTGTGAGTGAAAGAAAGGCACAATTTCTGGGCCCCTCCACAGCAACCATGACTTCTGCCCTTCCTGTCCCCACCCCAGGATTCTGTCCTATACATAGTGCTTACTGTTCTCTGATTCAAACTTCATTCATCTTACATCTTCCTCATTTTCTGTTGAAGTTGCATTTCATACTCAGGAGGCTGTGTCTGGATTAGGCACCTATGTGCGTGGTATAAGCACACAATTGGCTACAAACGCATGCTGAGACCACAGAAGGATAACTTCCTGCTTTGTCACTTCCCTTGAAACAGGACTGGCCTTTCAACATGGAGTTCACTGAACTTTTGTCTGGACTGGCTGACCAGAAAGTTGCAACAATATACCTGTCTCCCCTCACACATGCCAGGGATTACAAGATGACAACACCTGGCGTCTTATCTGAATTCTGGGGATCTGAACTTGCACCCTCGTGGTCTGTAACAGACATGCCGACCGGCGGAACCACCTCCCTAACCTCACGTTAGCCATCCCCGTTCATGAAGGGGATGCACCCAGGGAAGGTGTGAGTTCAGCAGAAATAACAGTGTCCATCATGGTATAGGACTCACTATCTTCTTTACTTTGGTGTAAGACTCATGGTGTTATCAAAACTTATGTCAGAGCCTCAGAAGTTTTGTTGTTAGTTGGTTTTTTAATGTTAAAAAACGTTCTTATTTGTCACCAAATTATGTTATACTGAACACTTAGCTTGATTCCATAATGCAGGATTTAACTTCCTGTTAACGCTTTTAAAAATTTTTCTTGGTATATGTTAATTGTTCAAAATAATGCATTTTATCCTTGCCCTTTCACATACACAGACATATATATTTGCATAAATATACATCTACATGGTCACACACAAAAGCATAGTACATATATACGTGTGTGTGTGTGTGTGTGTGTGTGTGCGGTCAGTATTAACACTCACTTACAATCAAATACTTCCAGATCCATGAGTCAGAGACACTAACTGAAGGCTTTGGGTACTAGAACCAAGAGCATGAGCAAACTGTTTAAGTTAGACTCTCCTCTGTTCAGAATTCCCATTTTCAAAACTGAACACACCACCTTAGGCTCAAAGCAAAGTGTGTCATGTTCCAAGTACAAGAAAATGGTGTTAGACTCTTCTGTGGCTAACAAACTCATGGGAAGGAACCCTGGAGTTGGCTGGCCAGCTAGTCAACCAACTCAGTGGTTTCAAGGACAGTCAGTGAAGCTGTTTCAGAGGTGGCGGTTGACATTCCTGAGGGTAATGAACACTTGAGGCTATCTTCAGGCCTCCATACATAGGCATGCACACATAGGATGCACACATAGACATGCACACATAGGATGCACACATGCATGTACAGAGAGAGAAAAAAGAAATAGAGGAAAGAAAAGGAAACCTTCTGAGGAATCCTAAAATGAAGATTTCCATTTTCACAACCTAGTCCTTCCCTCTTGTATATATCTTTCCTCACTTTTTGATGGTGTTTGATTCTCTTCCATTTTACTTAAAGACAGAAATTCTTGTTATTTTCTGCTCTGGTAAAAAGGTTAGAGATTTTGGATGCTCATTGAACATCATTTTTTAAACCAAATAATTGATAACTGCTATGGTCGTGCAATAACGTTTTGAAAACCAGGAACCTTTGACTTCCCTGAGTCAATGACAGTGTCAGAAATAGATGTGAAATTGCTGACCCGTTGTCCTGTGGTCTGCTAGCTCAAGAGATCTTTCCTCTAATTCCTCTGTGTGGAATTAAATGTTCAGTTCTTCAATCATGGATTTTGTCCCTGCTTGTAACATTTTTGCTGACGGTCAAGGACACTAACTCCTTCCTTTGTTAGGCAGGATAATCTTTGGGGGAGGGGATACTCTGAGAAACTCTATAACTCTGAGAATAGACCAGGAAAACCTAAGATAGCAGACTTTTATTGGCTAATGATAAGGAAAGCTGCCTAGCGGGTTTGACACCGAGGATGGACGGCTAATCTAAGTGATACATCAAATACAAAAGTTACTTTCCAAAATTCCTGGAAATATCATGTTTCCTTTTGATGGCTTACTGTCTTCTCTTCCCTGGTGACTGATTTACCCCCATCTTCACATGAGTTCACTTTCCCCTCCTGACCTTCAGGAAATTATCACATTGTTCACGATGGCAGGAAGGGGCCAGCAGCGCAGTTACCACGGCCCCGTGCAAGTCCCACAGTCCCCCAACTCCGAGAGACAGACACACACAACGGGCTCGTGGTTTCTTGTGACTCCTTCAGTGGAATGTGCGTTCTTGAGCCTCTGTCACACAGGCCTCTCAGAAGAGTTCTGTGACTGTAAGGGAGAGGAAGGGGCCTGGAGTTCAACCCCTCTGAATTAACTCATTGTCGGTAGGTTACTCCTGAGGGCTGAGACACAGGTGAACAGTTTTGAAATTATGATTTTACATATACTAGCAGTCTTAATGGTGACAATTTTTTGTCTAAATCAGAAATAAAATAGAACAAAGATTTCCCAGGAATGACTGCTGTAGGGAAACACCTTCATCCTCTGGCGATGTTTCTGACATTCAGAAGTCTGTCTGTTAGGTAGTGTGATCCTAATGGAAACCGAATCCCAGCATGGAAAGGGTGGCTGTCTCCATTGCTAAGACTCTTTCTGACCAGATGAAAGGAAGCTTTAGCTCTACGCTAGACCTTTATGCCTATTTCCCACTGCCTTTCTCTTTCCCAACTAACCATCCTTCTTGTGAAGAGAAGCAGAGATTAAATTCTTAAATTATCTACCGGAATCATGACACAGGAGAGACATTCAGACAGGACACATGGAAACAAACAACTGAAGCAAAGTGGTCTTTTCCTCTTCTGCCCGAAAACTTCCAAGTAGCTGTGGCTAGGAAACACAGCCCTTTAACCGGACACCTTGAAATGAGAGAGGGCATAAGAAGAGGCAAGGAATGGTCACTATAGACCACCATTGTTCTTGAAAGGTGGGAACAGCAGTGTGAATTCAGAAAGTGTCTCAAGAACTCCCCGAACCTCACTGACCTCAATGTCCTACGGCCCTAAGCTTTACGCCACAGGACTTCTTCTGAGGACCTGTGGGCACTGGATTAGTTAACTCGTGCTCAATAATAAAATAATGTGTATGCTATAATAATAATGATTTTCATCATGGAACTTGTCCGTGTTCACTGTATATTCTCCCCGGGCATATATTTATATGTGTATGCATGTATTACCTGTACACATTCCTGTGGGTATGTGCACACACACCCGTGGGTACACTGACACATGCATTCACGTTTGTGAAGTCAGAAGTCAGTGTCAGGTGTCCTCCGTCACTCTTCTCATCATTGTGTTGGAGACAGAGACTGCCATTAGACCTGGAGCCCCTTGATTCAGGAGGGCTGGCTAATGAGTCCCAGAGATCCTTCCGCTTTGGCTTTCCCAGGCCTGGGGTTGTAAACACACATAGCTGTACTCAGACTTCCTGGAAATGATGGCTTACCAAACTTAGGTCCTCATTCTGTCAAGCACTTCACAGACCCAGCTATCTCCCCAGATGCACTTACCACATTTTCTAAATACACATCCAACTCTACTCACAACAGGCAAGCCCACCATCAGCACTGCTAACCTTTACATTCCAAGATGCACTCAGATCTTAATGCAAGGACACAAGAACAGCTTCTCCAAGTGCCCTCAGACAACCTACTGTGTGCTAGCGCCTACTATATACTAGGCTCTGTACACTACTCAAGAGAATTTGTTTGTTTTTATTTGGTTTTGACTTTTTAAGCTATGAAGAATACAAGTAGAAGAGATATTGTTTACCAATAATTAGTATTGAAAAGAAAAAGAAAAATTTAATGCATAAATAGCTCAGCTACTCCAAACTTAGAAAAATGGATATGTCCCCAAAGGTAAATGGTTATTATGAAGGCAAATTGAGTAGTTTTAAAGCATTAAAATAACTTACTTAGTATATAGTTATAAATTACATTAAGCAGAAAATAAAGTCAGAGACAAAGATATTAAGCAAGAAGGAAGGGCCTGTGGGTACAGGTCAGTTGTGGGATGTGTGCTTAGCATATACAAAGCTGAGTTCTCAACTCAAAAAGAAGGGGAGGAGAAGGGGAAGGCAGGACAGGAGGAAGACGGACAAGAATGTGTGAGAAGGGAAGAAAAGAGTGAAAAGTGTATTGCTCATTGATTTATTCCATCTATGAATCAGACTCACTTTTGAAAAGCAATAATAGGAATATCCTAGGCCGTGAGGCTGTGTATATTGAATGGCCTGTGTAGAAACTTGAAATATGGCAGCGAATACGTCACTAGGAAAGCCTTGAAGAGGAGGAAGAAACGAAGGACATTGTGGGAAGTGCAGCTGTGGGCCTGGGTTGGGCCTACACAGCAGGCTTCTGACAGCAATTGGAACTATGTCCACAAAGGCTTTCCCCTTTTGTATGTAGTTTAGAATGGTTTCCTTCTAGGGCACGACCAACAGTGTCAACGATTGGCTCTATTGAAAATAATCCTTTACAATGAAAATAACAATGTGCTAAAGTTGCAGCACAAATAACAGAGGACCTAGGGGTGAGTGAGGGACGCTGAGTCTGCTCACGTGACGGCTGAGACGGAGTGTGCTGCCTGTGTTAGCTCTTCATGGCAGACATCTCTTCCTGTCCACTATGCTTTGTCATCTTCTGCATCCCAACTTGCCCAGCATTGCAGCAGTTGATGCGGTCAAGGCCTGATTTCACAGTCTCAGAAGACATTCCATGACATCTTCTTACCAAAATGGACTGACAGGCCTCTACCTAGTCTGGCTGAGGGAAACAGATGACCACAACTTCTTTAAGGCAGTCATTAACCATTCATGACTTTTTTTTTCCTTGGGAATAAATGGTCCCAGGAAGGTCTACCTTCTGCAAGATCTGCCCTAACACATCCTCTCCCATTGGACTGAAGGCACCAAACAGCATTTGGACGGCTGAGCTGCCATTGTTTACTCTGTTTTGACAGTCATATTAAAGAATTCCTAAGGTGGTAATCACACAGGGCTTTTAGGAACACTTGATTGATAACAGTTCTTCGGACTTCTTGGGGTCTGAATCTTCCCTTTGAATTTATCAAAATCCTCCTAATTATATGAATAGACCCACACAATTGGGCTTGTTCTACAAATTCAAATCTTTTAAAGGAATGTGAGCCCATTCGAAATGTGGTTGCATAACACACCACAAGAGGCTGACACACAACATGGCTGAAACATTGATATTCTTCTCAAAGGAGCTTTTGTTTCATGTCTGAACATAGATGACATTGTGTTTTTATGTGATAACTATCGATCAAAAATTATCCTGGGGCTGGAGAGATAGTTCAGTTGGTGAAGGACCTGACAGGTAAGCAGGGAATCTATGTTTGCACGCCGAGTACCATGGAAAAACATGGTGTGTGGCTGTGCTTTTGTAACCTGACTCTGGGAGAGGGATGGAGACACAACTCCTAGCACTCATTGGACAACCAGTCTCGCTCAATTAGAAGACTCCAGATTCCGTGAAAGAGCTGTCTCAAAGTATAAAGTAGTAGAGATAGGCATCTGGCATTAACATCTGGGCTACACACTGCACACACACACACACACACACACACACACGCACACACACACCAGAGATGTCATTTCTAACTGAAGTCTCTTCAGAGACAAATTTAAGTAATCTAGTAATCCCCCTTTTTTCTCCCTTATTTTCAGATTTTTCCATGGTGTGGCTTCTAAACTGGGAAGGTTTCTTCCTAGTGATGACTCATATTTTCTATACATTTCAATATAAAAATGTAGTTTTAAAAATAAGCCTTGTATATGCCAAGAGAGACCATGAGTTGCTTTCATTTGTTTGTTTTGTTTTCAAACACTGCACCCAGGAACAGAGTGTGACTGGCTGTGAAGTCACAAAGTGACAGCATGTTGCACAACTTTTTTTACGTTAAAATTGCAAGGTCAAAGACACAAACTCCATTCAACACAGGCAAAAACTGGGGTTGTCATACAGGAGACAGGAGGAGGGACCAAGTCTATAATTTTTCACTTTTATGTTACTTGGCTGTAGGCATTGAGCATATTTTTCAGATTTCTGTGTTTTGTACATGGAGCAAAAGAGAAGTGAAGAGTTCAGATGTGGGTGTCAAACATTCATGTTCCTGTTGTGTGTGGTTCCCTTACGCAGGGTCCTGCTGTGGTTCCCTCACTCAGGGTCATGCTGTGGTTCCCTCACTCAGGGTCCTGCTGTGGTTCCCTCATGCAGGGTCCTGCTATGGTTCCCTCACTCAGGGTCCTGCTGTGGTTCCCTCACCAGGTTTCTGCTAAGCTTGCATCTCTTATCTCTTACAACTTTTCTAGCTTTGGGCAATGTGATGGTTTGAATAAAAATGGTCCCTTAGGTTTATTATCTAAATTCTTTGCTCCCAGTTAGTGAGCTCTTGAGGAAGGAATGGGAGGTGTGGCCTTGTAGGAGAGAGTGTATTGCTAGGGGTGGCCTTTGAGGTTTCAAAAGCCCATTCCAGGCCTCTGTCTCTGTCTTTTCTTTGTTTGTCTCTCTGTCTCTCTTCCTCTCTCTGTCTCTCTCTGTCTCTCTCTCTCTCTCTCTGTCTCTCTCTCTCTCTCTATATATATATATATATATATGTGTGTGTGTGTGTGTGTGTGTGTGTGTGTGTGTGTGTGTGTGTGTGTGTACAACTTGCAGATAAGATGTGAACTCTGTTACTGATCCAGTCCATGCCTCCCTGTCATGATGATCATGGACTCACCCTCTGAAACTATAAGCCAGTCCCCAATTAAATGTTTTTTTTAAGCTGCTTTGGCCATGGTGTTTCATCAGAGTAATGGTAACCCTAACTAAGACAGGCAATTTGATAGATTGTTTTGGCTTTGAATCACTCCATCAGTTAAATGAGAATCTAAAAAATCTAGGGTTAGAGAGAACTCAGTGATTAAGAGCATGTGCTGGTTTTGCAGATGGAGGGCCTGAGTTTGGTTCCCAGCATCCACATCAGGAGGCTCCCAAAGGCCTGTAACACCTGTTCCAGACAATCAGATAGCCTCTTCTTGCCTCTACTGAGGATTGCAAGCATGCATTTATACACCCCTACCCTAACACATTCACAAACACACACACACACACAGATATAACACACACAACACACACACATGCACACACACAAGTACATACACACACATGCACCATTGTGAAGGAAAGCCTTTTTAAAGAGGAAATTTTAAAAAATATTATTCTAGGAGTTGATATCATACAAATATGACTTCATTAACTAATGAAGAAAAGAGCTGTTATATCAGGAATGCAAGAGAATTTAAAATCAGATGGAGGACTACAGCATTGCAAAAGGGAAGCAACATGCAAAGGTGACCAGAAAGCATCTACTTTAGGTGAAATTTATTTGCATTCTTATGAATAATGACCTCTAGAAATGTGAAATAATTTATACCCTGAGGGATGTTTATCACTTACACCATGTCCCAGGGTGGCATGGCTCTCCTCCTCTGCCATTCTTACATAAGGGAAAGTAGATGCAATTGAAAACATAAAGCCAATTCTAGATAGCAATTAGTTCATGCATTGAATTCAAATGTCTGGATCTGCACGAGCTTGAGATTGGAGAGTGCAGGCTTTTCCTGACTTTCAAACATTCATTTCTGTCTGTCTGTCTATCTATATTTTGAGACAAGGTCTCACACTGTAGTTCAGGCTGGACTGGAACTCACTGTGTATCCCAGGCTGACCGTAAACTCAAGGTCATCCTTCTACCTAATGATTCCTATTGTTGACGAGAGACATGAGCTACTACAATGGGCTAAGTCACTTTCTTTTTAAATATCAAAAAATAATCTTTCTCCAAAATCAGAAGAGAAAAAACACTGAGTGGAACGTAATCTTCTCATTTTTCCTGTATCTGAGCAGAAAGACAGCCTCAACAGCTGGTAGGTGCTTTCTTTGGGGTCCCCACTGGGGTTTTAAACTTATGGAGGATAAATGAAGTCCCATGGTGGAATTTCAGATCAGAATTTCAAAGGTAGAACAAACATGTTCTACCTTTGAAATTCAGCTCCTCACCTGCAATTCTGGTGAACATGACCTCAGCATTTCTCACATTGGGTAGGAGTATGAAAGTCCGGGGATATACCTAGAGGAGATCCCACTGGTGAGTATCCCCACGTGTGGTGGCAGGTTATGTGGCAGTGCTGGGTGCAAAAAGAGTGCTAAGACTCCAGACATCTGCCTGGGGACAGGTGCTACGGGGTTACACTGGTCAGCACCAGAGACATCTCACCAAAGAGGAACCAAGCAGTACCAAGATATGCAGACAACTCCCTCATTCCCTGTCACCCTCCAGGGCTTCAGGCAGAAGAGAGCTCAGCTCAGTGTAAAGTGTGACATCTCTAGGTTCAGGCTCTGATTATCTCGACTCCATCATGCCTGGATTTCCTAGGCAAGAGAACTTTGAACATTCGAAAGACAGGAGCCACATTCTAATGGCATGAGCCACAATGGTGGAACACAGAAGGGAGGGCAGGTGTTCTCTAAGGACTCAAGAATGAGGCCCAGCAACACATCACATCAGCATCTCCCAGTACCACCTCCCCTCCAGTACTGCAGTGACTACAGCTACAGGATCTCCTCCTTGGTTAGATGTGGTGAGACCCTCCATCTTGAGCATCTCTTCTTGTCTTTGACCTTGTCATAAGAGGTTCTAGAGAGAGGCTTACTGAAGTGAGTTATTTCTTCTTAAAGTAAAGTTACAGCGTTATTTTTAATAAGGATATAATATTCCCCACTCGGCATCAATTTCAGACCTAAAACAGTATTATTGATCTTTCTTTCTATCTGTGCTTTCTTGTAGGAATGTAGACAATCTCCCGCATGAATAGAAACAGGACAAAACACATCTGTGTGGTATTTGCAGGAAACAGTGTGGCTTTGCCAACCACGTTATCATCTGGGGTGCAAATTGGGACCTCCCTAAGTCTCTGGGTTCCCTGTTATCTTCTCAAAGCTGGATACACTGGGGATACTGACAGTCTTCAAGCATTCAGCTTCCATCCTGCTGCCAAAGTTGTTTTTATCATGCATGGCTGCATCACTTTTTTCCCTGACACATTAAAATTAACCCAGAACTCATCATTGCCTAAAGTCGCTGAATTGTTCTTTCCAATAGACATTATCTTTTACTTAACGGTCTCATTTTTACTTGCCTGAGCATTGCAGTCTGGTATATAGAGGGGCCAGCTGGATACCAGGCTACATGAATACACAAGTTGCCGGGGAACTGAGTGGATGTCTGGCCATTTTCCCCATTCATTCAAAAGACAAGACCCTATGCGCCTATTAAGAGGAGAATGTGTCTGAAGAATCCTTTGAACTCATTTGGATGAGGTAGGTTGTCCCACGGTTAGGGTAGGAGACGACAAAGCACGGTGAGGGGGCTGCCAGCTCTCATACAGATACTGTCCCATTCCTGGAGACTTTGGCCTCACCACTGCTTCTCCATGCTGTGCCAGCAGCCACTGCTCAATTTGCCGACACAATTTTTCCTATTCTCCATATCCAGCTAACCTTGTTCGGCTCCTTACACTGCCTCTCCTCCTGACTCCAGGAGTATTCTGGCTGCAGAGGTGAGTACCATTCAACTTTCCCTTAGCTTTTCTTCTGGATCCTAGAGCGATGTCTGAGTACGCTGCCTCTCCTATTCTGTGGCTTTCAGATCACAGTCCAGAAAACACTGCATGATGCCTTTGAAGAAATCAGACTTCATGACATCTCTAGCTATTCACTAATGGGCATATGCACACCCTTTCAAAGCCTGAGATTTACTAAAACATGGCAGACAGGTCTCGGCACCTGTTATTAGATTTCTTCTTCACTTGGATGGCTAAGCTATGAAGCTTTATGACTACTGGGAAAAATTTGAGCTTCTCTCATTCAAACTTTGGCTCTTCATAGCATCTTTCCTGAGCTTTTAGTAACAGCTTGGATATAAACTATTCAGTAGAGATAATGCTTCAACAGCATGCAAAGTCAATTTGGAGAAGTTCAGGACCACGCCACACAACCTTCCAGGGCATCTTCCTGTCTAAGATTCTATTACAATAGATAGCTACCATCCATAAGAAGGTCACTGACCCACTGGCTCACAAAACTGTAGTCCAGGCCAGCTGGAGAACGAAAACTTATTTCTTACAGCCAGAAAGATGCAGCTGGTTTGTATCATACCTATAATCTAAATTATTAAAGTCAAAACGTTGAAGCAGCACATGGATTCTATAAAGTCTCTGTGCCAGAGATGAATTCCAAATTGTTTAGCAATACAATCAGAATGGCTTATGTCATTTTCTGAAATTTTTCTTTTGAAATTAAATTACTGTTTGATGCTTCCCAAAGTTGATTTGTGGGTAGGGGTCTAGACTGAGAGAAATCTGCTTTTATTTTTAGTGATAGCAACATGAAAGAAACATATTTTTACCTCTGGTGCTTTTTCTTTTTCTTCTTTTAAATTACTCAAATACATCCAAACCTCAGGGCATCAGATAGTCATTTTCGGAAGAGAAAAGCAAATTGTAAAAAGTTAGCCAAGCTTTAACGAGCGATTTAAAAATGCCAGGCTCCTGGCATGAACTAGAAGATTGCATTGGCTAAAACAATGAAGCTCTTGGCCGAGTTCACTACAGCACATCAAGATGTGTGCCAACCATTACCCCCAAGACTCAACTGCAAAAACAATCCATCAATTTAGGTAACCGGTCAATTTGAGCTTGAAAAAAATTAAACTGTACAGTTGATTGAAATGGTTGTTGGACAAATTTTCTCAGTGTCTACTTAGCTTTGTCTGGGTCTAACAGGTCAGAAATCATGTGCAAAGAATAGCTACAAGACGGTTAGTAACTCACTGAGCCCATGGCTTCGGCTGCAGAGAGCCGCTTCATACAAAGAGGGCAGAGGAATGTGCATGGAATTTAACTGATGCCAGTTTTTCCCTCCTGTGGCATAAAAGGTTTTCATATAAATAAAGTGATAGGAAATTACTCTGCTCAATTAATTTTCAAAGATATGCTTTGCTTTTAAGCACCATTACTGACCCTCTAGAAAACAATCCTTTCTTCTCATTTGAGATCATTGGAAGACTTGTGGTCACTATTCTGGATGTGAGTTCTCTTTTAAAATCTCCTGTAGGTGGTTGTCACACACTGGAGCTGAATGAAGACTCTTCTCTGAGACAGAAGCTGGGAGCTTTCTGGGTCTGACTTTGTTTTCACGCCCTTGATAGTTGAAAAGTATTCCTTTCTTCTCTCTCTTCACAAATGAGGCACGTGAGAAAGTACTTCCAGGAGCAGGCACTGCAAATGCTCTACTCTTAGCTCATCTCCAGTGCACATCAATTTAATAGCATAATCAGTTTTCATACCTTCTATTTAGCTCAGTAGAACCTACTGAACCAGTCTGTTCAGACTTTCGGGCAGAAGTATACAAAATTACAGTGATACTTAGATTATAATCGTGTTTCCAACATTCACCCACTGCAACAGGCACACAGAATATATTCTCATCACAGAATAATTTTGATTGATTGATTGTTCCGCCCTGACATGCGGTGCTCCAGAGAACTTAAGTCAAAGCAGCTAGGACAAGGACAAGTTAACATCTTCCAACAAAAGACCAAAATGCTGGTGTGAGAAACTCAAGCTAGGGAACATAGGACTTGGTGAACACAAAGTTTCTGCCCAACCCACCTCCATTATCCATGCACACTTTCAGTCCAAGGAAAACCTATGCTTCTCTCTCTCTCTCTCTCTCTCTCTCTCTCTCTCTCTCTCTCTCTCTCCCTCTCCCTCTCCCTCTCTCTTTCTCTCTCCCTCCCTCCCTCCCTTCCTCTCTCTCTCTCTCTCTTTCTTTCTTTCTTTCTTTCTTTCTTTCTTTCTTTCTTTCTTTCTGTATTTAATTTTTCCAAGCATTTCACACACACACACACACACACACACACACACACACACACACACACACACGTTATGTCATTATGTGGAGTCTGCCAAGGCTGGCTCCTTTCACTGAGCACAGAGAATAGAATGTTCTCTACTGGGTAGTTCATGTTTTGAGGTTCTTTCATGTTGCAGTTCCTACACCCATCTGATAATTTTGTAACAGAAGAGTGTCCTGCTATATGATCTTTCCACAGTCTGTTTACACCTTCATCAGCTGGAGTGCGTCTACGTTGTTACTATGGAGACAAATTATGAAAATGCTCTACTCATGCAGATTTTTGTGTGGAGGTGTACAGATCCCAGAAAATGCAGTCAGTGGGTCGGGTGACGGCCCCACCCAGGCTCTACAATCTTACATTCCAGCAGCAATGTGTAAAAGTTCCAGTTTTCCCACACCCTGTCACTACGTGCTGTTGTTTGTATGTCTTCGCCCTGTGAAATGGTAACTCACTGCGGCCTCAATGCGCTTTCAGCTTGCTTTAGCATGCTCTATGCCTGTTTGCCATCATATCTCTGAAAGTAAATACCTATTCACGTATTTTGCCCAATTTTTAGTTGGACTATTTGTCTTTATGGTTGAGTTATAAAAATTTTTCTTATAGTCTGAACACAGACCTCTGAACATATAGGTCATAAGCATTTTATCTACGTCGTTCAGCCTGCAACCTAAAGGGAACAGCCCAAAGTCCTCAGCGAGACCAAGAATATTTACACCATTCTTCCTCTCCCCATGGTTCAGAGAGCATCTGGTGAACAATGCATTTATAAAGGTCACACTCAGATGTTCTCTCTCAAACACAGGAGCAAGTGTCCTTCTGGCATCAAGCATCTAGGTAGGAATTACTGTTATCCCAGCAAGGTTGCGCTCAGAGAGCAGAACAGGACCCAACCTGAGTTGATTCTCCAGAAACAAAACTAAACAAATAAACAAACAAAACCCTGTGAAATGCAAGCCTGGAGCACAGCATTTCTACTTTGGTTTCAGTTGCCTGGTTGAGAAAGCAAAAACAAATATAAAATTTACAGTTGCAATTTTAAAAGGATCATCTTTGCAAGGCTTCTAATCCCTCCAGTTTACACTTGGCAGAAAGGCTTGCAGGTTCACTGCTGAAATTGGATTTGGAATGGGACTTTACTTAAGTTTCGATTGCCTTCAAGGACTGCGCTTTTGGGGTGTTTAACATTAAGTAAACTCACCCACAGATCAGTTTGAAACCGTGCACAGCTTTAAAACCACCCACGGCAACGCAACAGGGAGAGCTTTGAAATTTACAAAATCCAAATTATGTTTAGGTTAAAACCAAAAATATTACAACAATGTCGCCATGGTCAAGAGTTTGAGTCTGTGTGTGCGAGCCTGCCTTCTTTCACTTAATAATTTGAGAAGGGGGAAAAAAATCCAGAAGCTACGAAATAAGGTCATACAGAGAAAAAAACATTCTGAAATTTAAGATTGCCATCCAGTCTCCAGGCCGCCCTCTGGTTCTTGTCCTGGACTCTGTCGTCTCCTCTTCTTTACCAGGGTGCTCACCCCCAGAACTAAACTACCAAATTCAACCCTTTGTGGAATTTGACAGTTGAATGAAAGGGAGCATGTGCCCTGATGTCTGCACCAAAAAGTTGATTTCCACTTTTCCTATTGGTGTATTGACCTGGAGTTTGTTGAGCTTTTATTGGAGATGAATATTTCTGCAACTCGGTGTGGATTTTCATTTTTAAAAATGATGCTTTCTAAACACTTTCCAAGTCTGGCAGTTTCTAAACGATGGGCTGACATTTTTAGTTCTAACATATTTTTTAAAAAATGATGTGTTGAGAACATGGTCATGAATTAAAGTGAGCATCTCTTACATTTGGATGTGAAGCCCTGTGTTTGCTGTCACTTCAGGTTTTCTCCTGTGCACAAGGGCAAGCACGATGTGCATTTTCCGTTCTGGCCACTTGAGGGAATCCGACTTTAGAAATCGCAGCTAATTTAGGTCTTTATGTCAAAGGGTAGAACAAATATTTATTTGTTACTGAATGTCTCTTATGACAACTAGTCAGGAAGGGGGTCACAGAACCTGAGTTCTGAGATAAATTACCTTTTATATACCTCCTATCCAGGTGGAAATGAACACTTGTTGATGAATGGGAGCCCGGGGAGGTACCAAGCCAGGTCCCCCATACAATTTATGATCAGCGCTCTTGGACTTCAGAATGATTAATACCATCAATTCTCACAGGAATAAAAGCTGTTTTAGCCCAAGAGAGGACTGTATATTACTGTTTATAGAAGCAGATAACATCAAAGTAACCTACGGTTTGTGTTAAACAAATACAAAATTCTGGGTCAGCGAAAATTAATCCTAAAGGAGTAACGGAAAGTTCCTAATGACTGTGAGATCCACACATTATCACTTTTCATTCAAGTGGTAGAAAATGGCAAAGCTATTAAAGAGATTTGCAAATGGCCCCTTTACCGAGCTGGGCTAACAGCTGCATAGCGGCACATTCTCCAGCGGAGAGCCCTGTTATCTAGCCATCTGCAGTTTGTTAATGAACTGGACATGTCTATGCAGTTCTGAGATTATGTTCAGGAGCATCTGAACCATTTTACTATTGGGTTTCACAACAAAACGCAGTAAATCACATTATATTTTATACATTCTTACACTGTAAGCAGCTGTGAGAATGGATGAATTAAACACTGCTCTCTTAGCCGTGTTACACGAAACAGATGTTCTTTCAGGAGCACGGCAGAAAGAGAACTCTTTTCTTCAGTTGATGTTTGTCAGTGACTAATTGCTTTTTCTATTGTTTTAGGAGAACTGGGCATTTTAAAACAAAAGGCAACTGAAGGCTTCAATTATACTCAAGGGCTTTGATTGCAAAGTTTTAGGAATACCTTGGGATATTTTTAGTGCAATTCAAAAACTGTTGCTAATATTCCTCAGCAAAAACGTTTAGTCTTCTTCCTATAGAGATGGTTTCTACTTCAATGTGTTCTTGCTCAAAGCTTCATTGTTGTATTCCTGTCAGGAATTAATCTTACTCTTTTCAGGGGGATTACAAATTATCAACTTACTTCAGATATGCTTATTTTTATTTAAATGTATTAAAATCAAGTCCAACGAGGTGGCTCTTGGGTAAAGATGCTTGCTACCGAGCTTAATGACCAATTGATTATAGAACCCACTGGCAGAAGAGAACCAGCGCATCATTGTCCGTTGATCTGTACATAAGCATTACAGCAATACAGACACACCTCTCTCTCTCTCTCTTTCTCTCTCTCTCTCTCTCTCTCTCTCTCTCTCTCACACACACACACACACACACACACACACACACACACATACACACACAATAAATAAATAAAGAATAGTTTCAATAAAAGAAATTCAGCATCACATTCTCATTGATCTCATAGGAACTCAAATCATAATGAAAGAGAATTTGTTGTACTTGGCTGTTTTACCACTTCTCCCTTGGAGGCCATAATTTCTGTGTCTTCACTGAAACTGTTATAGGTATTTCTGAGTTGTGGCACACAATGAATCAAATTAAGTTACCAGTCTGATTCATCCAGTGATCTTCTGACAAAATAGTTTTATTGTATCAATACACGGCTAGCATATATCTTATAACTGTCAAAGCTGTTTTATACTGTTTTTGTTTCTTGGCTCATTTGTTTGGAGTCTCAAGCTGGCATCAGCCAAGCTGGGAAGGTAGAACCTCCATTAAGCAAATGAGAAAGCCAAATCCCAGATTCAAAAGTCAAGGCTAAGCCTCAGTGAGTCACCGTGCTTGAGAGACTGTATGCAAGCATTCTGATTTCAAATCCAGGACCATCATTATAAAGCAGTTGCTCAGCAGGGTTTCACAGCTTTAATGACACTGCCTTGGGGGGAGAATCCCTATCTGAGTTGTAGATTATTAAAACATAGAAATAAACATCGCATTAGTTAAGTAATATAAACATCGAGACTCTGATTTGGTTATGATTATTTTAGATAGAAATTTGTGATGAAGATGCTGGCACATAATCATAAATTAGTGTATTGGATTCAACAAGACAACTTGTTTTAATGACGTTTTATTTAATGTTTTCATTTTTAATTATGGGTTTGCATGCATGTCTGTGTATGGGTATGTGCACATGTGAATATATGAGACTTCAGAATTCAGAAGAGGTTATTGGGTGTCTTGGAGCTGGAGTTGTAAGTAGTTGTGAGCTCCTTGATGTAGGTGCTGGGAACCAAAGTCAGATCCTACTTATAAACGTCTACATGCTGCTAGGCAGTGATGGCTCACGCCTTTAATCCCAGCATTCGGGAGGCAGATGCAGAAGGATCTCTGTGAGTTCAAGGACAGCCTGGTATACAAAGAGAGTTCCAGGACAGTCGGGGCTGCTACACAGAGAAACCCTGTCTTAGAAAAAAAAATACAAAAAAAAATCCACAAAAAAATGTGTATGTGCTCTTCACCATTGAGTCATTTCTTCAGGCCTCTTTGTATTGCTATTTAATATTTATAAAAGAAGAAAGAAATCCATTTCAATGTCTACTTAAAATAAAACATATTTATATTTTATTTATAAGGCTGTTGTATATATTTGTAAGTCAGTGACCCCTAACTAGGAGCTCCATATCTTTCCATTGTAACACGATAGTTACCCCAACTTTTCCTAAGTGCACCTTCCATTTTTATCTCACCCAAGATGAAATACATTTTATTTTACTCTATAAATACATAAAATTCAATAAAATATTACTTCTTGAATAAGTATAGTGTAGGGTGTCAGTATTTTTAAAAAGTGCGTCCTACCCCAGCTAAAATCTGCTGGAGTTCACACCAGCCATTGTAATATGTACTGGCCACTTGGTTTGCCCATACAGTTGTGGCTTTATAGAGACTATAAATCTATTAAGCCACAATTTGCACATAATAAAAGGAAACAGCAAGTAGTTAAATGAAAGGTTCAATTCTGAGCTGCCCAACGGTTTTCCAGGAAAAGCCATTGCTGCAGCTTCGGCTACTTGGGGTCTGCCTTTGAGAAACTTAATCACACTGATTGGGGAGTCCTAGAGAGAGTTGGCTGCTCCTTTCTTCAGTTCATAATTGCCCTGAAAACCATTTAATTATCTGTAGATGAAAAAAAAGCTGGTGCCATGGAGGACCAGTGCAAAAGACATGCGCTCCTCAGTTGGCGTTCTTTCTACCCTGCAGATCCAGTACCCATCCCTGAGCCATCCTGCCCCCAGGCAGGGAAGCCACAGGCAGACTGATCCTCCTGGTCACCAGCATGGTGGCCTCCTGACTGTCTTTATTTTATTATAGTACAACACACAACAGCCAGGTTTCTAAGGGCTGAGTTCAGAGAAGAGAATGGAGTCTTTCTTCTCCTGGAGAACGCAGATGAATGATGCAGATACATAGCAAGTAGAGAACTTACCCACCCAGTATTGAATACGGAAGCAGCAGCTAAGGAAATCTTGGCATTGGCTCAGCAAAGCCAAATGACTGTCTCTATGATGTCTGCACGCAAATGCATTGCAATATGAACATGAAATACATTTACAAACGCCATCCATCCAAGAAACAAACAGCTGGGTAGTAACATCCACCTTCCTCCCCACATCACCACTGAAGTTGAGATTTAGATTAGCTGCAGGTTTCACTGCTGCATGTGGGTGGGTGACCCTAGCCTTGCACACAAAAGATCTAGTCAGAAACCACATGCCCAGTTTTATTAAGTAAAAAAGAGAAGACAGGCTGGCAGTGGAGATCCCGAGAGCCAGCAAACCCGATACATCATACTAATTGACTTGCAATACTAGCCGCTTGTAGAGGCACAAGGAACACATTTCCTCCTCAGTGCAGGTGATGCGCCCAACAACATAAGCCCCGTAGGCAAGTCTGAAAAGTTGTTGGAAAGGGCACACTAAATTTTCGACAATGTTTTCGGGTGAATATTATCCTTGCCTGGGGATTCCCCGGAGAAGAATATCGCTGTTAGACATTCTTCATTTCATTATTGCAAAACCATTGTGTGTGGTTTCCTTCTTTAAGCTGTTTTCGTCAGTGAGACATTTTTTTAAGGAATTTTAATTCCGAAAAACATTTACTCCTGGCTAATGCCTGCCAATTAAGTTCTATTCATCAACCCAACAGTTTTCTGTTACCTGTCCCTTCAGGTGGGACCAGGGCTGATAGCCCTGCCCTTTCCCAGGCTTCCACGCTGAGATCTTTCTGCTCCGAACAGTAGGGACACCTGTTTTCTGAGCAGAGCAGGTCCGGCTTCTGAAATCCTAGGAATGGGGCTGCTATTGAACAGGGGGTGCTTGATAAGACAGTCACTGTGATAGGCAGCGGAAATTTGATAATGAAAGGAGATGCCTAATAGATTAATCTGGTGCGATTTGCCAAAACACTGGGTTTCCTAGAAGATTAGCCACACTCCAATAGGGAGCTCTTTGTCCTGGGAAAAGTCCCCACTTACCATTGTCTTTTTTTATCTCAATAAGAAACATAATGGTTTGCTTGTTTACATGCATGATAGGTATATTCAGAGCCAACCCGTGGGCCTGTGAACTCCCTTCAATTGAAATGTTTCCAGCATGCAGGTTATTAGCTGAGAGGGAACAAGACGTTGGACGTGTATAAAATTTAAAACTGCCTTGCTTAGATTGACAGAGGGGACTGTTATTTCATCCACTGGGAAAACGTTTTATTTCCTGCTCCTATACATTGTTAGGAAAGTTGCAAGGCCGTTTTTTTCAGTCATCATATAGGTATGTGAAGGTCTGTTGAGGACTGAGTGATATGTCTACAGAGAGAACTGCTACTCTCAGCTGGTGTCTTTCCGCTGCCTTTAATTTTTCATCAGCTTGTGGTACTCTTTGCTTCTTGTTCTGCTTACCATAAAGCGTGTCTTACGCCTTTCCCTAACTTATATTGACTGTGTGTCTCAAAGCTAACCCTTCACGCAACTTACACAGTCTGCGTTGGCTCGTGGCAATGCTTTTTGAATCACACGTCCAGCAGGACAGGACTGCCAGCAGCAGGTCCTACTCTGCAAATAAACAAAACATTTCCCAGTGCTCTGACTACAGCTTGATTAAAAATACCCAGTCTTTGTTTCTGATTAGCTGGTCTGTCTTTTTTTGAGATAAGATCTTGTTATGTAGATCAGGTTGGACCTGGAACTCACTATGTAGCCCAGGTTAAACCTTAAACCTTAAAGGCAATCCTTCTATTACAGCTCTCTAAATATTTGCTCGCTCTCTCTCTCTCTCTCTCTCTCTCTCTCTCTCTCTCTCTCTCTCGTGTGTGTGTGTGTGTGTGTGTGTTAAATCTTCTCTATGGACAGAACTCTATTTTTTGTTCTCATACATAATATGCTTGCCAGAGGAGATATGTAGTGGTATCATGTACTTACAGAATTCTACATGCCATACTCCAATGTAGCCCTCCCTGCTACCCTGCTAGATTCAAATTATTGTATCTTTGGTCTATCATTAGATCAATTAACATTTCTTGAATGGTTATGATGTGTCAGGTATTGGCAAAAAGAACTTTTTGAGGAGTGTGTGTGTGTGCTGTGTTGTGTGTGTGTGTGTGTGTGTGTGTGTGTGTGTATCTTCACAATAACCCCATGACCCTCAGAGCTGTAGAAATAAATATGAGAGGTTTATTGCCTAGGTGCACATCTGTCAGTGACAAAAAAAAATTAGACACAGAAACTTAAGAGACCACAACATGTGTTTGTCACTTCATTTCAATCTTAGCTTCTTTAAATAGTGTTATAAAGTTAAGATTGAAGCTGGTGTGGTTATCTTCATGGAAGAAGATAAGGGAAAGATTGTCCAGCAGGAGGCATGGGTTTAGAATTGAGTACACTGCATAGGGCTTCCCTCTCAGGTTGTTCTGCAGTTACAGGGGACTGTAGACTGTCTAGTGATTTTTGCCAGTGGGAATCACTACATCCTGCCTGCATGCAGGAGTGACAGGAAGGTCTGGGAATCCATAAAGGAAAACTGCGGGTAGAAATCTGATAAACCCATTCAACAAGACCAGATCGCAAAAGACCTGTCTGTCTAGACTGGCTACACACAGAAGTTACTGGGTTATGCAGTCAAACATGGATTCAGAACTGGGGAAATTACCACTAGGTAACACACGGGGGCCTACACCACATAAAATATGGCACCATGCCTTCTTCCAACAAGCTGTAAAAGTTAAAAGCCCTGGAAACTCAGTCTTTGCCTTTATGGGTTTTGTCTCTATTTTGCAGTTGGACAAGGTGCGTGTGCTGCCCTGTCTTTTCCAGATACTAGAAGCCCGAATTATGGCTGCTCTTTCAAGGAGCAGCTTGTCACTGGGAGATGTTTTTATATTGCATAATTTGAAATTATTGTCAAGGCGTTTCTAACTTAACTTTGTGGCTTCAAGACTTGTTCTTTGTAAGATTGTTTTAAAAAATGAAATATTCTTTTCAGGGTAATAGCATAGTATCCTTCTAACATGCACACACGCATTCAATGCAATACCTGCAGTTTTCTAATTGGATAGATTTTTTGATAAAGCTAAGAACAGCAGCCATCAGTCTTTCAGAATCTCGTGTCTAACAGCACATATTTTCAGTTTATTTATTTAAGAAATAAGCCCCCTTTCAATTATACTTCTCAATGGAAACATATGATTGCGTGACCAGACCTAAAATCCATGGTATTTCCTTTCTGTAGACGTTAAAACACCATGAATAAGCAGGATTCCCCACCACCACGCACCTTCATGGTTAATTAGGTCTTTGCAGAGGCACACAGAAGAGCCTGTCTCCGTGGTGGACCAATGGAGTCCCAGGGATAAACACAGGAATGAAATGGGTTGTTGGACTTGGAATGTTTTCACTAGCAACTGGCGCCTCCCAACTAGCTTATTTCTCCGTGACTACAATTCTTGGCTCCAACTGGAATTATTTTGTTTTCAGGAATAGAAGAAATACTCATTTATTTCCCCAAATACCTTAATAATGAGGAATCCCATATGAAATAAGTCAGCATCAATAGCCATATTAAACTGTTGGTATACACTATTTGGAGCTCTTGGTTATATTAGGCTATATATTATACCATATTATATTATATTATATTATATTATATTACATTATATTATATTATATTATTTTAGTCCATTTTGTAAACTGGTGCTACCCAGTCTTAGGATTAAGTACAGGCCACATGAGACAAAGCTGTTTTCCTTACTCAGGGTTCTAATAATTCTTTGTAGTGTAATAACTTACATGAAATGCACGTGTTCCTTCTCTCTCCTTCCTTCCTTTTTTGGCCTTTCTCTCTCTCTTTCTCTCCTTTCCTTCCTCAGAACTTTTACTTCTCTCTTTCCTTCTACTTTTTTTCATGAATAAAATGTGATTTTCTTTGGTATTAATATTTTCAGTTCTCTGACTCAAGGATCAAGAGTGAGTCCTAACATAAAAATATTCTCTGCACCTGGCCCCAGAGAATTTACATCTGCACGGAATTTTTCAAGTCAATCCCATTTGCGTATCTTATCAATTCCAGCATCACCCACGTCTAGGTAACCATCCTTAGACACACAGTGAACACATACACCTGTTTTGTTTTTTTTTTTTTCACATCTAGCTTCTTCCAGTTCATTCTCGACCCTGCAGCCCTAGATATTCTAAAAGTGAGAGCCTGGCTGTACCTCTTTACCTAAAGCCCTTGAAGGTTTTCTATAGTTCCCAGAATGAAACCAAACTTCTGTGATGTGATAGACCCCCTCCTGGCCCCTCCTGAGCCCTCTTAACCCCTCGTGGCCCACCCTCCTGCCCCTAGCCCACATTCCAGGACTCCAGCCTACTCTCAGCTCTGAGAATCCAGTATGTTGCATTTTGTTGCACAAAATCTGCATTTCCTGTTCAATCAGCCTAGAATACACTTCCTTCTTCTGGTTGCCTTCTCCCTAGAAGATTCCCTGACTCCCTTGACTTGTCTTAGAAACTCTGATGGTTTGGAATCTCCCTCCTCTAATGCCTATTGGGAGCCTATTAGACTTTTTTCAAATTCTGGGCATGTGTTTGTTCCTCCATTTTCTTTTATTGAAAATAGATCATTTTCTCACATATTATAACCTGATTGCAGTTTCTCTTCCCTTTCCCTCTACTTTTCCCAGTACCTCACTATTTCCCTTCCCATCCAGATCTGCCCCTTTCTGTCTCTTATTGGAAAACAAGGGGACTATAATATAACACAATATGATAAAAACAAAACCAACCACATTTGGTATTCTTAAAGAACCTTATATTTTACTGGACTCTGAAGTAGATGCTCTCAGTGAGGGTGGCCTATATATCTCTTGGCAATCCATTCCTGGCGTTTTCCCTTGGCTTGTTTCATTTTCTTGGCCAAATTTTAGTAGACCCTGTATCCCATTCCTTATCTTATTTTTCTTAGTGTTTTATTTCTTCAGAACAATAAACTGGCATTTGCATTACAGCCATGTGAAGAGACAAGACCTTGAATCCTTTTGTTTGTTTGTTTTTTGTTTTTCCAGACAGGATTTCTCTGTGTATCAGCCCTAGCTGTCATCCTGGAACTAGCTCTTGTAGACTTGGCTGGCCTCGAACTCACAGAGATCTGCCTGCCTCTGCCTCCTGAGTGCTGGGATTAAAGGCATGTGCCACCACCACCCGGCAAGACCTTGGATCTTAAACCCCAAGCTTCTTGCCTTCTTTGTTGAAGGGCTGGCTTACAACATATTGAAGAACACATCTTCTTTGGTGAGACTGATAGATTGCTGACTCTGCTTGCTCTTTTGGCCCCATTCTTCAGGCAGAGTAGTATCTATATGTGCAGAAATTCCCTTCCATCCACTCTCTCCTGTAATCAAGTTGAGAACAGGGATTGACGTGAACAATGCATCCTCAAACAGGTTCATACTCATATTCTCTCTCTGACTTTCTCTGGTATAGTATCGGCATGCTCCTTACTCGGTAGCAGGATCAAGGCATGCTTCATGTTTGTTAGCAGCTCTGACTGGGACTCCAGAACTCTCCCATTCTTCACCAAGAGCATCAGGAACAACTTCATGTCCATGTGCTTCTCAGAGAAACTTAGAACTTTGGTTCCATCGTTCCACCTGACAAGTTTCTGACAGTCAACAGCTAGGAAGGAAATGTTTAGTTTTACCTCCATGCAGCGATACAACTGACCACCCAAGACATATTAAACTTTTAATTCCTCTAAGGAAGTTCACGGTAAATGGCCTAAAAATAAGAGTAGTTTATTTAACTTAGAGTTTCAGAGACAGTCCATCATGATGAGGAGGACATGGTTAAGTAGCTCGTATCGTGGCATCCAGGAAGCAGAGAGAAACCGACTACCCACGCTTGTGCTTTCTCTTGTGTCTCTTTCTAGTCTATCCGGGCACCAGTCTATAGAATGGTGCCACTCATAGTGAGGATGTCTTCCTCCATTCATTAATCCTGTCTAGAAACTCCTTCATAGAAAATCCAGGTATGTGACTTATTAATTTAGATATTTCTTAAACCAAGCAAGTTGAAACCCAAGATTAATCATCATGAATCTGCCCTTTGTCAACTTGATATACAGACTTATCTCCTTTTAACTTCAGTGTTTCAGCCTCCAGAAGGCTCATGCTTTCATTATGATGCCAAATTCATTCAGTCTGTCTCTAGGTCTTCCCATGGTCTTAAAAATGGGCTCAAGATTCTGAGACTCAAAGAAAACTCTTAGCTGTAAGTCTGTGTAAAAGAAAAAAATTAAAATTAAAAGTGGCTTCCTGGGTACAATGGCTTAGAATAAACATTTCCATGTTAAAAAGGAGGAACAGGAGAAGAGCAAGGCAATATCAGAGTGATGCAAAACCAAAATGTAGCAAAGCAAACACCTAGCCCCCATAGCTTCATACAGGGGGTCTGTGGCATAGGATGTCATGAAATGAGCTCCACAGAGCTTGTTCAACCTCATTCCTATGGCACTTCATTTGTGCTTCACATGGCCTCTATGTTAGACCAACTCTATTTGTCATCTGTGACTTTCCATGGATGTTCCATGGTCCTAGAATCTTCACCACCCCAGGGACTGCATTTAATCTTAGGCTTCAGTCTCATAGCTTCAGCCGTTTCCTTCTCTGAGACTGTCTGCAGGACCTCTGAACCTGACTTCCTATCTTTTCTGTGAAAGCTGCGGTGAAGGCTCTATGACACTTGCATTTTACATTCCTGGAAACCCAGTATCCATGGATGTTGTGAAGGTACAACTTCCTCATAGGTTATAGTTAAGTACTTTGGACCACGGCCTCAATAGAATGAATGCCTTTGTAGTTAAGCATGAAGAAAGAAATGTCAAGAGATAAAACTTCTCAGGCAGCCCTCTTGTAGCAGATTGCTCCAGACCATTTCCTCTAAGGAAAAGTCTTTCACAGTTCACTGTTTCATACCCTGGAGCCTTTGATGGGAAGGGAAAGACCAATTCTATAGATTCTTCCAAGGCAGGTTTCCTGTCCTTCCAATGCAAAGTAGTTGACTTATTTTTAATAGTAGTAATCTTTCTGAAAAACGTGTCCTCAGCCCTAACTTTACACTACCATGTTTACATTGCAGGAGAAAGGATTGCAAGGTTTTCACATCTTTCTGCTATGTTTTTTTTTGCTCCATATTCTAAATATGAAGCTGACTAAAAGCTCTATGATATGAGGGGCCTCTAGTCCAGACCCTAACAAAGAATGTATTTTCATCTGAATTTTCATGAACACAGACTTTCTGGTTTGCATTCCTATAGGTTTTCAGGTTCTGAGTTCTTACCAAAATCACCTGTTGTGAAATATTTCTTTAGCCAGGCAAAGATGTTTTGCATTTATTTGTGCTGCATTTGTTTAATTATGTAAAGATGCGTTGCATTTATTTTACCTTGTCTGCCCAAGACACCTGATTGGTCTAATAAAATGCTGACTGGTCAATAGCTATGTAGGGGTGAGATAGGTGAGGCTGCCAGGCAGAGAGAATAAATAGGAGGAGGAATCTAGTCAAGGGAGAGAAGAAGGAAGATAAAATGAGTGAGACATCTGGAGTGAAAAGGATGAAAGAAGAGAGAGACAGAGAGAGACAGAGACAGGAGAGAGAAAGAAAGTAAAGAGCTCCAAGGCAATATGCAGATAAAGCGAAACAGGTTAAGTTCAAAGAGCCAGCTAGAAACTGGCTAAGCTAATGTCAAGCAATCAAAACTAATAATAAGTCTCCATGTCATGATTTGGGAGCTGGTTGGGGGCCCAAAAGAAAACCCTGGTACAGCCACCCTTAAGATCTGTTTATGGCATCCTGCGGCTTCTCGGGCCCACTTCTCCAAAACCACCCAAGTTTCTCCTGCAAATGACTCCTAAGGGATTAAAGATCACGTGATCAAGTTTACTAATAGCAATAATGGCATTAGATTCTTTTCTAACTGAAAAAGTACCCAACTGTAGACAGAAGTCACAAAACAATCCCACACCAGTTCGGAATTATGATTAATAAAAGGGTTATTTATTTAAGGGGAAAACTTACGGATTACTGTTCTAGACAACAGCCCTCTGTGCAACCAGGAAAGGAGTCTAGTAGCTGGAAGTGGAGCCGGAAGCAAACAAGAGAGAGAGAGAGAGAGAGAGAGAGAGAGAGCAAACAGGGCTACTGCTGCTCCAATTGGGCTGGTATCTTAAAGGCTATTGGCTGAAGGAGTGGAAGGAGCTCCCGCAGTACCCAACAAGAGAAGTTTAAAGAAGAAAGGATTTATTTGACTCAGGGAGAGAGAGGCGGAGCAGCTCATGGCATGGCTCAGATGCAGATAAATATGAACGCTGTCATCCAAGTTTATTCTCATTGACCTTCACTACCCCCAGGTTCCCAGCAACTTTCAGCGTAGTTCTACTGTCATTTAGCTCATCCTTTCTGCAAATACACTCACAAATACATCGACAGGTGTGCTTTTATAATCTCCTAGGCACGTCTCAGTCCAATCAGTTGAATGATAAACATGAACCATCATAGGCAGCAACCTAATATTAACTACTGTGTTTCTCTTTTCTACCAAAGATAAGATTCAAGGATTCTGCCAAGAGCACATAAGGTCTTGCTTACTATCATGCTTTCAAAGTGGGCACTCAACAAACACTTACTGATTTGATTAATTAATGAATAAAATGGTATGCTAAATTTAGGTATATATTTTTTTCAAATTTATGTTATTATTTTCAGTGATGCCTATGTGTGTGTTGGTGCCTGCAAAGGTCAGAGGTATTGAATCCCCTGGAGAAGACGGTTGTGTGATGATTTATGTGTGTGTTGGGAATCAAACTAGGGTCCTCTGCAAAAAACATTATGTGTTTTTGACCACTGAGTCATCTCTCTTAGTCTCCATGCTTTGACATATATATTTAAGGTAAAGCCCACGTGGTCTAAATGATGATGATGTCAGATCAGCAATGTCAGATCAGCTTCACCTTGGAAGTAGCATTCTCTTAGGTAGAGTCTACAGACACTGAAGCAAGCATATACATGCTGTATGTGTGGCAGCATAGAAGTTTAGTGTGTTTCTCATCCTTTTCAGAAATGCTTCCCATTGCTCACCACTAGGCTCCTTGGAGGTGTAGACACTACAGTTTCCAAATGCATACACAGCCCTTGTCTTTACATATAAACGAAAAGGAGAAATCTTTATGAATTGATGTGCTCCCTCTTTTGCTAATTCATCAAATGTGTTTCCTTTATTCTACACACCTTGAGAAGAAGGTGAGGCTCAGGAGTTGGAAACTTTTGTCTATAAGGCTTAATGGTTGCTTTAGTAAAGGTGAGGGAATAGAAACTTATTCCCAACAACTAACTCAACCTAAGGCACCCTATCAGGCAATGCTATCAGCTGTCCAGATGAGATGTTGACGCTAGGAACAGTCATGAGTTTCTTCGCCAAAGCTACCAAGTGATCTGGTAAAGAAAATCTTGACTGAGACCTCTGTTTTCCAGCCCCTCAGATGAAGACATGACATAATGACATCTTATCAAGTATCAGGGTATATTCCTACTCAATAAACCAATGGCATTTCAGATCCTGTGATTTAAGAATTATCAAAAGAATTAAGCAATCATCTGTGGTCCTGCATGCCTGTAACCCCAGTACTGAGGAGACAAAAAGAGAATAAATTCAAGGCCAATCTGGATTAAACACAAGAGCCTGTCTCAAAAATAATGAAGGGAATAAGCTTTCCTGTTTGTTGAGAATATCAGGACATAGAGATTTTCAAGATATTTGTTGTGCAAAGGGACAAAGGATCAAAAGATTCTTCACACTCTTAATTGTCACTGGGCTAAAACTTGAAGGAGAAGCAAATGTTCTTGGGAATGGAGTTAGAATGAAGAGAATCTGAGATGGAGGCAGGGCTTAAGCCAAAGCAGGAGCAGGACAAATTCAGAGAGCCGCTCTCTGTGCGTCCATCTCTTTTTCTCTTATTCTAAAATAGCTTCTGAAATGTCACAAGACATGCTAACAGATATTACCAGCAGTTCATATCTTAACCAAAGGGGAGAGTCCTCTCTACCTTTCCCAAGTCGGGATAGCACAGGGAACAGACTCAAATCTGATGTCTTTACTTGGATCAACTGTGACTACTCAATAGGCCCAGTTGTGCTCTTGCCTACTGGGTCTGACCATTAGTGAGGATTCATACTGGGACTTTGGAAAACCCTGTGGTTGCCATGTGAACTGATGAGAAAGGGTCCCAGGAGAAAAGTGACAAAGGTGGTCGAACGTTCGTTTTGTAGGGAAAGCATTGAGAGGTGTTTTTTTCCTTTAATTTCCTCCAAGTCTGGACAGCTCTGCTGAGTTTGCTCCTGAATTCTATTTCTTTGGGGTCACTTTAGTGCATCCCATTAGCAACTTAGATGCCAAACAGTGATCCTAAGATGGACAGCAGAGTAAAACTAAACTGAAGGGCAAAGCAGCTCATTGGCGGCAAGCTTATTAAATAACACTAGAGATGCAACGATAGGACCTCGCCCAGCAGTTGAAAACCCTCTCTGCGGCAGGTCCGGAATCAGACCTCAGTTTCTTGGGACAGCTCAATTATGTGTAGACCTGTGACTTGAACGTGGAGCGTGGTGCTCTCTCTATGTCAGAATCTGAGGACCCCAAAGGCTTGCTGGGTCTCAGAATACAAGTTTCCTAGTGTGCAGATGAGAAACTTTTCCCTGTTCTGTGGGCTTATTTTGTTTGTTTGATTGTTGTTGTTGTTTTGTAGGCTTAATTAGATAGTGATTAGGCTCTCTCTCTCTCTTCTCTCTCTCTCTCTCTCTCTCTCTCTCTCTCTCTCTCTCACACACACACACACACACACACACACACACCTCTTGATATTTTATGTAAACTACAAGATGTGTTGGGCCATATTCATAGCTGTCTTTGTTAGTAAGCCATCCACATATAGAAATCTTCAGAAAGGAGGTCACGGACATACATCCCATCCCTATAAAAAAACAACAAAACAAAATTGGGCTCCTTCAACAGTCCTGGACCCTGGATTTGGTTACTCTTTGGTAAAATCAATCCTTATACTAAAGACAGAAGAAGAGATGGAGGGAATTGATGGCCTCATTGTTGCAGTGGCTCGGGCAATTGAGTCCCACATTTCTCAAATTTCAGAAAGGGCCTCCCCTTCAGCCCAGCTGTCAGCAGCAATAAAAGTGGGCTGACAAGATGGAGCTAAAATGAAGGGGATTTATAGATCAATTTGCAACTTGATGGGCTGTTACATGTGACATCTAAGGACTTAAATATGATAAATAAAAAGACACAAAGACACGTAGCAGTATTTTCAAACCCATGACAATTCATGAACTAAAAATAGTAAAACTTCAAATTTCAATCAAATTGCAATTTGAACTTGAGTCAACATCTCTCTGAATCTGCATATAATTTCTAATTCATCTTTCTCTTCCACCTACAACTTCCGTGGGAGGTAGACAGTTGTCACTTTCTACATTTTTCTTTATATTAGTAGATGGCACAGCAAACACAGACTCTCTCATCCTTCCATCCAGCTGCTTCCTCATCCATACCTACATCTTCCAAAAATGCATGCTTAAACTGATGACTCATCTTTAGCAGTTCACTGTCTCCCATTTGCGCTCTTAGTGGATAAGCAAATATAGTCACCTCTACCTCCAATGGATATTTGTAATCTGACCTCTTCTTGGGAACCAAAACAATAGTCTAAGCCCTCAGCATGTCTTGCATTGTCTGATTGGTCTCTCTAATATCTGATCTCTATTTACCATTAACATTTAAAGTGACCTCAAATCTAAGTCAGATGATATCTTTGCCCCGCATTAAACTCTCCAGCTCCATTCTCCTTGATTCTTGAGTAGATTTATAATCTGTGTAGATGACCCTTCCTTGGCAAACTCCCGTACTTTTGTGCTTTCTTTGAGGACAGCCATCTTATAAAAATGTTACTGGGCTCTTTGGATGCAGTCTGTTGACCTAGGTATGGTCTCTTTATCTTCTCCAGACCAGCGAATTTCTGCTCCAGGATTTATGGATTGCATCAAGAAAAAGTCTCACACCAATTTCTCTCCCCAGTGATTGAAGGTATGAATGGAAAATACAGGCACTATCTGAGCAAACATTTTCCAAGAAGCTGAAAACAAAAAGCCATCTGAAGAGAGAATTCTTCCCTGATTATTGTTCCTGGAGCCAAGGGTGTTGTCACCCATCACTTACATATGCCTTCCAGACCAGATGTTTATGCTAACTTATGGTATATTGACTGTATCTCATGGACTAGTACTGGAGACACGGTGCTAGTTTGTCAGAAACACAAAGCCTTGTGGAAAAAATGTAAAAGGATGTAAACACTGAGTAGCTAACAGTGCCATGGTGATGGAGAATCCTGTAAGAAAATCAGGCATCAGGACTTCATGTCTCCATACTTCTGTGCCTTCTTTGGGCTTCTTGCCATTCATGGCAATCTCTCTTTCCTAGTTTTAAATATGGAATAGCGGTGTTAACTGAGGTTCCTCCAACTCTACCGACTGTCACTAGCTTGCACAATGTATCCCAATGCCAGTCACCACCTACGTGGGGGAACTTTCTAAATTAAGCTACAACCCAGACTCTTCCTTAGCTGTAGGAGGCTTCAATGCAACTGTCTGTCTCATTTCACCTCTGCAGCAATAATAAAATATTTTAGGCCAAGTAAATTACAAACATTAAACCTTATTTCTCAGTCCTAAACTCTCCGATTTCTGATCATGGCAAATCCAGGATTCAGACACCAGCAGATTTTTCCTTTGCTTCTCAGATGATGCCTTTTTCTGTGTCCTCCAAGGACATAACAGTAAAAGGTTTTAGCTAGTGACTTTGTGTCCTTTTATAAGAGTGCTAATCCCATTCATGGAAGCAGAGCCTCCACTAAACACCTTCTAAATGCTTGGGTACTAAGTTGAAGACAGAACGTTCAAGCAACGCCACCAAATGCATTCATTTCAGCTGAGTTTCTCTCAAGTGTTTAAGTGTGATTCAGATATGAAATATTGTCCACAGACTCAAGTGTTGAATGGTTGGTTCCCAGTTGCATGGGCTTTTTCTGTGGTGGGAATACTCTGGTAATTGTATGGGGTTGAGCCTAGTAGGAGGAAGTAGACTTCTGGGTGCGTGGCTCTGACAGTTATTCTTGATGGACAGTTTCTCTCTACTCCTGCCCACCCTGCTAGAACAAAACTCCTTTGTCACATCTGTCATCATTTGGCTCAAGAGCATGGAGCCAAACAACCAAGACCTGAATCCTCTAAAACTGTGAGCCAAAGCAAACTCCTCTTCCTTCCTTTAAGCTGTTTCTCTCGGGTATTTTCTTACCATGACGTTTAAGTAACAAGGACATCCTTTAGTATATTCAGGTAAGAGCTCATCACTTTTTCCTAGAAACCATTTCTGGATTCTGTCGCCGGATATAGTCAGAATTATCCACTTCTTCAGTCTGCTCCACTGAGACATCTCGGCTTCTCTCCATGCAAACTCCTCTTCACTTGACCCTTGCTGACAATGTCCATGCCAAGCCTTCTTCATCTTTCATTATTATTTTTGGAAAGGCCTCCTTAACCAATCTTACAGAGTTCCTATGCTGAAATTTGACCATGATGTCTAGTTTACTCTAATGGAGATCTTCTGGCCCTAGGCCCTATTTTCAGCTTCATCATAGTTTCCTTGTTACAGAGGTCAGTATCTGGGCTGGGTGCTTCTTGTATTATTAGCTTCTTATGCAAGAGTGAAATAAAGGTACTCATAGGCTATAAAGAAACACCATAATTTTATCCAAATCGAAGCACTCCACGGGTCAGACATACTGCCAAGGTTGACCACTGGCCACCTGAGTAGAAGAGATTTCAAGGACCCTGACTGTTTTGGGGATCCTTTTGTGGGGTTCAAGAGAATGCAGAATTTAGTTACAAAGAGGTGCAATACAGAAAGTTCTCTGTTTTGACTGTCAGGCTTAAATGATGCAAGCCTTCGCATATTGAGCATTTCCCTTCCCATAATGTTTCTGGTCTTGATCATATGCATACTAGATTATAAATAGGAATAAAATGGTAAATAAAAGGGTTTCCCTTAAGAGTTTGCTTAAAAGACACAGCTAGCCTTATTGAGAATGTCCTCAAAACCAATTTAGGCTTAAGTGGTCTTCCTGTCCTGGTCCCAAGCAGAACTGCATTACAACCAAAGAGAACCTATGTTTTATGAATATTAAGGGGAGAAGAAACTTATTTCTTTTTCTAAAAGAAGTATGCATGCAGCTCTCTGCAGGTGAGTATGCTAGGTTGTAACAGGCTGCTGGGTGCATTGTTCAGAGAGGAATGTGTGTGCACAATATATTTAAGTTAGCGTCTCAGACTGTCAAGACCATTGTTAGAATGTGTAGCCCAAACCAAGTGTTGCTAAGCTATTCCCTATTTACTGGCCTCACTCTTACAACTGAATTTCACTTTTATGAACACGTGTTCTGCATCGTAACTCTCTATTACTCTACTTTTTTACCCTGTCTTGCATTTTATGGATGTGGTTGACTAGGGTGTTTAAGTCAGCTATTGTTTCCTTACTACAAATCTAGAGGTACATTCAGTGGCTCTATCCTATGATCCCATAACACATGTTGCTCCTTCCTTTCTTCCTTGTTTGTTTATTTATTTATTTATGGTCCTTAAAATTATTTCTCCCATTCATTTACAAATTTCTAAAGCTGACGATAGACTCTTATTCTGTTGCATACTCATCAATCTTAGAGTAGTTACTGAAACCTATGATAAGGCTTCAGTAAATTTTTTCATAGATTCCTGAGTGCTTGTGTGAGTGAGGTAAATGGTGGCTATGTACATTAAAACCTGTCTAAGTCTCCATTCCTGCTAGAGCCCTTTAGCTTCTACCCCGATGACCCATAGATTATCACTTTCGTTACTCCGCGACTTGGAACAATGATGAGGAAGGGAAGAAAATGAGGACAGACAGGTTCTCTAGTGTTTACATACCCCGTTATCACTCATCTGCCGATCTTATCTGAAATACATTTGTTGCAGATTCTTTAAATGTTTTCCTTGTGATGCAATGTAGAAATAAATTTTTATTACACAATCCCATAGCCACCATCAACAAGGTGTTGTTTGTGGTACACTTGAAAATGCCAACACGATTGTTTAAGCATCGCTTCTGCTTTGAAGACTGCTTTTTAGAGAGGGAAAAGAGTCTGAACCTTTTCCAATTTTTTAAAAAAGCAACAAGACTTGTATCTTATAATTCTCCAAAGCAAAGAAGTTGGGATGGCTGCTCACTGTTTTTGGACAAAAGAGATGTTTTCATCGGCCTTCCAGACCCAGGTGCATGCACATGCTACTATTGCACAGCCCTGCCTGTGCTTCTTCAGCCCCTGAACAGAAGGTTTTTGTTTGTCTGGTTGGTTGGTTGGTTGGTTGGTTTTTACCTGAACCCAAACCTTTTCTATACTGTTCTCCTGTACTGTGCAGGTGTGCACATTTGCTCCCCTGATTGTTCATGGTGGTTCCAAAACTGGCCAGAAGCTATACTGGGCTAGAAAGAAAGAAAAGGCCCACTAGGGAAATGGTAAGGTGAAACCCTAAGAAGCAGAAGTGAAGAGACAGGGACACTCTGTGCCAAAACAGAACAGTTGACCCTTCTAGCATCATTTCCTTGAGGCAGCCATGAAGCAAGGGAAGAACATGTCGGAGGCTGCTCGTTCTTTCCCGGCAGCCCAGACTCCCAAAATAATCACACAGAAACTGTATTAGTTACAACACTGCTTGGCCCATTAGTTTGTGAATATTTCTAGCTTACTCTTATCTCTTAAATTAACCCATTTCTATTATTTTATATTTTACCACCAGGCTTGTGGCCTACTGTCAAGGTTCCTACTTGTGTCTTTCTCCTCTGGCAGCTCCATGGCTTCTCACTGACTCCTCCTTCTTTCTCCCAACATTCATTTTAGTTTTCCCTGCCTAGCTCTATTCTGCTAAGCCACTGGCCAAAACAGCTACCTTATTCATTAACCAATAAAAGCAACACATATACAGAAGGACTTCCCACACCAAGAACAGTTCAATGATGCCATATAGCTTTGGAATATCCTCTTTTATCAGCAAAATGAACTGCACTGTTATTAAATACATATAAATACAATGACAAAAGTCACCATTTTCTACAAAGATCCCTATATGAAAACAAAAACGGGGACTATGGAGACAGTTCCGTCAGTAAAGGGCCTGCTGAATACAGTTGGGGTCCTAAGTTCTAGGTCCCCAGCACCCATGCAAAGTTCTGGCATGGTCTCGTGCAGTTTTAACCTTAGTTTTAGTAGCACAGAAAGGTGTGAATCTCAGAGTTCTCTGGACAGTCGTAGCTAGTTCAGTGAGTTCTGGATTCAGAGAAAGACCCCCATCTCAAATGATACGGTGAAGAGCTATAGTGGAAGACACCTGCTATCGATCTCTGACATCTACAAGTACTTAGACACATACGTATTCCCAGCCATGCATACATGCCAACATGAACACGTGTACACACATGCATATTACCCAATCACACTGAAGAAGAGATTTATGGCAGCACGGATAGATACATAGGTGGATAGGTAGATCGTAGACAACAGAGTTGAATCTCCTTTTGGAAAATAATTTATCTTTTTCACATATTATTTTTAACATTTTTTGCTTATATTTGGGAGTTCCTATCTGCACATGCACACAATCAGATGCAAATGAGTCACTGTTCAAGTGTGGACATTAGGAATCATCTTTCAGGAGTTCGTTCTTGCCTTCCAGCCTTCTGCATTGTTGAAACGAGGATCTCTTTGTTTCTGCTGTTCCTCTGCCCACTCCAGATCAGCTGGCCCACAAGTCCTAGACAATGCTCCTCCCCACTCCACGCCCCCCCCAAAGTGTCCTCTCTGAAGAGTCCTGGGAGTACTGATATCCCTCACAGCATCCTGCATGTTAGAGGAGTATACTTGTATAGTCCAACTTTTGTGGCTACAACTTTGGCCTGTTGAGCCATCTCATCAGCCCTTAACATACAATTTTACTATACTAGTATATCCTTATATATCTCAAAGATTTTGACATTCCAATACATGTTGAAGATGAGCCCCTAATCCTTTATGTATTCATTCGTTTATAGTCTTACTGATCTTCTAACCCTCCAAAGTCAGTTTCAACACAATTTAAGAAACCTAAAAGACCAGATTCTATGACTTTTGGCACAATAGGGCATGCAGCACTTTCGACTTTCTTGCTAACTGTATAATGTGGCACAGTGCTCAGCGTATGGCAGATGCTCTATCAGCCCAGAGTCATCCCTTCCAGTAATGGGACTCTCTATGATGCTGCTGCCAATGTCCACGAGACTTCAACAGAACTAAGCAATGAAACACAAAACTTATTTTTGCCATTTTCTAGGATGATTTAACTATCCAGTGGCACGTTTCTGTCTCTGGG
Organism: Myodes glareolus; assembly: GCF_982192425.1. Lineage (NCBI taxonomy): Eukaryota > Metazoa > Chordata > Mammalia > Rodentia > Cricetidae > Myodes > Myodes glareolus. The sequence continues at coordinate 60,347,755 of NC_142041.1, read as the reverse complement.
ATGGATTTTCTGAGGCCATCTGAGGTCATATTTTTCTGGAGATCACATGCTAATTTCCCATGTTCTATCTATGAATCCAAGACAAATTAAATAACTTTTCCTGGGTTCTAGGTTTTGTTCTGCAAAATGAGATGGTTAAAAAGTTGTTTTGATAATTAAGAAAACACCAGTATCCTTCAAGGCTCAGAGCTATGTCTAAGCATATGTGTGTATTCTGAACACTGCTGTGAGTTCTTCAGATGGAAAGCTGAAGCAACATTGGCTTCCTTACAAATTCTTCACTTAAAATACCTGGAATTTTAAATACTCCCACTGTAGCTCTCAGACCAGCAGCCATCCAAAGACAGCACAGTAGCAGAAATAAAGCCATGTTTGGAGCCACATGTGCTTCCTTATTGACTTCATGGGATTAGTTAACTTTACGTCTCTAAAATTAGCAATTAGCCTTTTAGGAATATCTAAAAATATGCCTAATGCAGGTTTAAATTAACATTTTCCACATTCTGTAAGATGAACTTAAGGTTGTGGCATTGAATTTCATTCAAATAATACCAATCCAAAGGAAATTTAAAAGTAGCTAAAGTAGGAAATAGGAAAACATCACCTGGAACTGAAAAGCAGGTTATATTTTATTCAGAGTGAGAAAGATTTCCATCGTTTGGGTTTTTAAAATGGTAATTACAAATGTGTTTTAATAATAATAAATAATGTGTACCACAATTAACCCGCTCTTGCAATTACACCAAAATGTGCTAGTGTATTTTGTCATAGCAATAAAACTACAGCCAGGGAAATAAACAGAACCATGAAAGATCTCTCGAGACCAAAAAATGTGTGTTTTTTGACTTGGAACGTATACATCCTGATGTTTGCTTCTGTAATTTCTCACAAGCCAGAGGCCTTGGGCTTCTATAAGCGAAGGGGCTCCAGTCTAGGGTGGGTGGATAATGACTTAGGAAGAAGTTGGAGGTATTGTGTGCATTTGCTCCCTATGGCCAGCATGGGAATCATTTCAGGCCACAGTCTGGCCTTTGATTTCTATGTTTTAGACTCAAGGAGTGTGACGCTCATAGCCAGCACTGTAAGAGTGAAGCAGAACAAGGAGCCATTCTACTGTTGACTCGAATTCCTACCTTTGTGCTTTAATAGGCCCTCGAAGCATTATAAGAGGAAAAAGACAAGGGGGACCTGGCCAGAATAGCACATGGAAGGGAGACAAAAAATATCTAGAAACAACAACAAAAGAGTTCTTTCTTTCCACATTGTTACTTTGGATCCACATTTCTGTATATTTTAACTTGTATCCCATTTATCAGTTTCCATCTAAAAAATAATGTCTGTGCCAAATTTTCATCCTATGTAACTCTATGATGATTCTCTTTGCTTCTCAGAGTCTAATTCTCCCATGGTATTGCATTAGATGTAAATCTGACCCCTGAGGGAGTATTGTTTCAGTGAGAGGAGAAACTGCCTTTTATGGTGGCATGGTATCATTTAAGTGGGTTTTAAAATGTAATCTTTAAGGGAGATATAAAATTTATAAGCAGTAATGATATCATTTTAATCATTTAAAGATAATAGGCCAACAGAAAATAAGCGTGTTTTCTTCTGAAGTGGGTTTAATGAAATGCAGAGTTCGAGTCTTCATTTTCAATCGGACTTTTCCTGCTGACTCACTGGGCTTTCGCCGGAGCTGCATGCTTTCTGAAGGCTGATAATGGCGCAGTCTAAACTCTGTTTTCTGTCCTGGAGAGACTTTTCAGCACTCCTCTGCCCAGAATTTTCTCCTTTGACTGAGCCCAGAGCCTGCGGAGACCCCAACTGCGCAAGAATTTGACTGTAGCTCTTCCCAGATAGCCTTATTGAACACTTCCTAAAGAGAGCAGTAAGAACTCAACTCAGTTCACAGGGATACTGTTCTGTCCCCAGCAACCAAGCTACCCATCTCAGCTCACTTCTGATATGTATTGATTAAAAGGATTACTTTTTCTTTTTCTTTTCCCGTTTTAAACTGTTCTAGAAAGTCACTGTGTCAAGCTTTCCTGCTATTCTCACAGAACAGCCCTTAGCAGTGTCTTGCCAACAAACCAGTCTTTATCAGGAGTGTTTGCTTTTAGCAGAAATATACGCCTTCCAAAAAGACCAGAGAATGACCTTTTGGAAGATACAGGTTCTCTAGTAAACTGAAAGTGAGGGAAAGTGTAAGGTTTTTTCCAGCACAAGGGCATCTTGGCAGTTGGGAGCCAAGGTCACACCAGGCAACAAACCTCATGCAGAAGGTTTATTGGAGAGAAACCCAGAATGGCAGCTCCTTCAGAACAGGAAGAGAGACAGTAGAGGGATGGGTGGAAGGGAGGGCTTTTGTAGGGTATTTGGAAAGTGTGCAGTGAGCTAGGCCAGAAATATTGCTCACCAATGTGCTAACCCTGGAACATTGCGTTGACTTGGAGGCTGAGTCATGGAGGCAGGTATTCCCAAGTCTTTGAGCTCAGGGTTAAGCCAGGGGCAGGGTGATTTTCTACTGGCCTGTTCCCCTACAATCTTCCCTTTTTGTTTCTTATTGATAACTAATCACGGGTCAGGAAAGAGGGTGACATTATCGTTAAATTACTTCTTGCTGTATGGAGGCATCAAAGTCCTTGGGGCAAGCTTCACCATCAGGGCACCACAGGCTGATAATCGTGTAAGAACCAATTTAAGGTCTAGTTAGAAATCTTTTGAATTTGTTGTTGAAGGAATCTAGATGAGAAGTTTACAAGACAGGGTGCAATTAGTAGGATTAGGGAAGGCAGGAAAAGAGGAACTAAGAAAGGCAGTGTTCCATTGCATATTAGACTGACAATGATCCACTGGCCAGAGGTTCAAGTTGTTCCTTATGTTTTTTGGAGCCTTGTCTGGAGCTGTCAGATCTTGTTATTTACTCTCCCTGATTGGTTGACATAGAAGCAACTTTTCTCCTTGAGAAAGAGGCAAAAACCACCCTTCTCCACTGTTAGTAAATCTACTCCTTGCCAATTTTTCTTTAATGGTTTTCCAGTGGTTTGTATAGAAGGAAGAAACTTTTCTGGAAGCTACAGAATAGCCACCTTCTCCAGCATAAAACAGGCTAAGTGTCCTATCATGTTGTAGAACTATTTGAACTAACGAATCGACCTGTTGATAGATTTGGATCTACTTGGTCATAACAGGTACCTTTCCTGGTATGCCAGTAAGCACTATAGCTAGCCATTTTGCCCCCCCCCCATGCCAGGGAGTTTGCTTTTAATCTAACACTCCATCCAGCCTTTTGCAGGGCAAGGGGTGACATACTCTCTTCTGTACCTACTTCCTATTGAAATTAGGATGCCATTGTCAGGGTCGAAGAAGGCTGCAATGCTGCTAATCAGAGACCAGGAGGGGAATCAGGCAATGCGGCACTCACCAACAGCATCTGGTTTGCTGACCCAGCTGGAGAGACAGGGACCAACCACATGGATGAACTGGCTCACATCAGATTTCAGCAGTTCCAGGACTCACAAAGATTTGGAGCAGTTTGTAGTCTACAGATGATTCTCAAGCAGGGTCTGTCAGCCAAAGGAAATCTGCTGAGACAGATATAGACTAGGGACAGAACTGAAAGTTTAGGAACTAAAAGAAAAAGAATTATACATTTGGAACTTTGAAGTCCATAGTCCTGCTAGTTGAGAAAAATAATGAGTCCCAAAGCCAGGGGAGAGAAAGATCACACCCTCAGGAAGAGGCAGTTGGGAAAACTTAGGCTGTACTTCTTTGAAGTCCATTTGACCTGAGACAGATGGATTTAAGTCTTACGACTCTCAATTTCCTGAAGCTTTCATAAACTTTTTGTTTAGAAGAAGAGATAAAAATTTTAGATATATTAGCATTACCACTTTTTATAATCTGTACTGGAATTCACATTGTAGACAAAGGAGCTAACAGGTGTTGTCTTTGATTCATAGCAGAAGCCTTGGGGGTGGGGTCCCAATTGGGGCCACCTCAGCCTGTCTGCACGGGCAGTGACAGTTTGGTGAGTTTTGTCTACATGTGCCCTAGCCTGGTCCCAGACTCACCTGTGCTCTTTGGGGAGAAGGTTGTTGCTAAGAATTATGTAAACATCATGAAAGTCAAGGTCACAAGATTGGGTGCTGTATTTGAACTCTTTGAGGAAGGTGAGGGATTAGCAGTAAAGATCCAAATCTCTTCTATTCGATAGAGTTAGCTTAGTAAGAAGGGTACATGGATCTCGACCAAGATACCCACCCCTGCAATCTCCTTGTAAAGGAAGAACTGGGGCCAGGGTAGGCTGGGTAGGGGGAAGCAAAGGGGGGGTCCCATGGTGGAGAACGGGGACTGAATGCTGCCAGTGGCCTAAACGTGGGTTCTAGATAAGGATGATTAGGGCAGCCTGTTGCTGGAGAGAGAGAAGGGGAGACTGGAGGGGCCATGCCAGAGAAAGAGGCCAACATGGGAGATGCTCATTAGCTGGAACAGAAGTGTTTTTGACTTCATAGCTAGGAAGAGTTAATTGGGAGAACAGGAAGAACAGAGGGAAGACGTCAAATGGAAACAAGAGGAAGCTGGAATGTAATGAATAGGGAATCTCTTTGCATTTTTCCAATCACTTACAATAGTTGTAAAAGTCCAGAAGAATATTGGGATCTAGGTGGCTATTTGGATTGGTTATCATAGGGATATTGAGGTCAAATTTGATTGCAAAAACAAATAAGTTTGGTAGCCTTCAGGTCAGGTGCCAAGTGGAGAGACTGGAGGTTTTCTAAGAGGTATCCCCAGGGGGAATGAGAGGGTATGGATGGCACTGTTCCTATGGATGGGAAAGATGAGTGGAGCATAGCAGCCTGTAGTCAAGGGTGATCCCTGGGCTTGGGGAGGAGGAAATGAGGACCAAGCCTTTTAGTGACCATCACTGCACTTAATGGGGGATCATGGATGACTGCCAAAGGACACTTGGCACTTAGTACCAGGGCTTTCAAGAAGGCCAGACGACTTACCAGAAGGCAACAAAAAACTGAGCTCATGAATGAAGAAGTCTCATTCATGGCAAAGGGATAAGAATAGGTAGCGTAAAAGCCAGAAGCTGTGTGGTTCCAGGAAGTCTGAAAAGGAGGCAGAGAGGGAGTAGGGGACAGGAACGGATCACAATAGCCCAGTCAGACCTAAGGAAGCTTTAAGATTGATGCTTCAAGGGTGAGGGAGTAGGATGAGTGAAGAGGGCTTGCAATAGCCATAAAGACCAAGGCTGGGGGTACCTTCGCTTCCAAGAGTACCAGAGGGATACCAGATGTCCAACATCGTGTCTCAAACTCAGGGAAGCATTCACACGAACCAAAGGAGAAATTATCAAATTACCCATGGTGGATGAGCTGTGGAACAATCCATGAGCCAGAAGGTGAGTCTGTTATGAGTGGGCTGGAGATGAGGGTCCTGATGCAGCTCAGACCCCGAGAGATAGCACAGGCACTGGGAGAACCTATTTGAGTCACACAGCCAGTGTAAGGGATTTTTTTCAGCACAAGGACATCTTGGCAGCCGGGAAACAAGGAATACCACTACCACACCAAGCAACAAACGTCATACAAAAGGTTTATTGGGCAAGATATTGCCGGGTGGTGGTGGCACAGACTTTTAATCCCAGCCCATGGGAGGCAGAGACAGGCAGATCTCTGTAAGTTCGGGGCAAGCCTGGTCTACAGAGCTAGTTTCAACACAGGTAGGGTTGTTACAGAGAGAAACTCTGTCTCAAAAAAAAGAAAGACAAGAAAAAAGAAAAGAAAGAAAAATAAAACAGACTAAAAAGAGATTTGTTGAGAAGAAATCCATAATTTCAACTGCCTCTGAACAGGAAGACAGTAGAGAGATGGATGGAGGGGCTGGCTTTTATAGGATCTTGGAGCATGTGCAATGGGATAGTGGAAAAGAACATCAAGGCCCGAAGTATTCTTGGTCATTAACCTCGAAACATTGTTTGGCCTTAACACTGAGTCTTGAGCAAAGGGATTCCCAAGTCTTAGAGCTCTGGATCAAGCCAAGGTGGGCGTGTTTTTCGCTTGACCGGTTCCCCTACCAAAAAAGTAGACCCTCTTTTGTGTGCTGTTACTCTATACAATATAGATATTTTTCCCCTTCAAATTAATTTTATTGTTGGCCATATTTTTTTCTTCTAATTTTTTTGTTTTGTTTTTTATTTTGTTAATTTGTTGGTTGATTGGTTGTTTTATTGTTGCTTATTTTAGTTTTTTTTTTCTTTATTTCTTGCTTGTTTGGTTTGGGGTTTTTAAAAATATCGTATTATGTAGTTCTGAGTGGTCTGATGCTCATTATATGTGTATGTGTCAGAGTAGCCTCAAAGTCACAGAATGCCTCCTGCCTCAACTTCCACAGTTCTGGAATTGCAGGAATGAGCCGCATGTCCAGCTGCTCTATTCTTTCTGAAATGCACACGCTCTTTCAGACTCTAGAGAAGTGCTATCCAGTGGAGCCTACAGAAATGTTTACATCTGTGTGGTTTCGTATAATAGCTACTAGTCATGTTTGCCTGTTGACACACGAAAACATGGCTACTGCAGCTGAGAAAACCAATTTTAACTTTAAATATTTAACTAAAATTAAAATTTGAGTAGCCGTTCTTGACTACGGTCTGCTGTCTCAGATCACTGCGGAATCTTGGGTTTCACAATTATGAGTCTATTTTCAGTATGTCATCATACTTAGATATTTATACATTTCAGTCTCATTTTCAAAATTTATTACAAAGCATAAAGTAAAACCAAATCTGAATTATGTTTTTGCTTATTCCAGGGAAATCTTGTTAATTGTTCATTCCAAAGATATATTCTATTGCTAATGGTTTCCTAGCCTTTATTTGTTAGAGAGAAGATGTGTTAATCTGATAGGTAAATGCCTGGCTTGATCTTCATTCTAAAAACCATCTCTTTAGTGTGATTCAGCGTCAGGGCTTCTAACTGTCTTTCGTATTCTTCTTGTTTGCTCTCACATTGTCCTCGGGATCCAGGATGGAAGACTGCATCAAGCTGCAGGATATACAACAAATAACAGAACATTTGATCACTATGCATGAAATCCTAGGCTTCATTTCCACTTTCAGAAAAAAAAAAAAGACAGTGGCAGAATAAATTATTTCTACATTTCTAGAACTAACTTATTTTGAAAGGAACTCAGAATGAATCAATCACTGTACCAAATTCTCCTCACTGTTTAATTGCAGTAAAATACCAAGCATTTTGGAATATTTTTGTATGCTATACAATTTATTACATAAAACCCAACTTCATTTAGCAGAATTATAACGTAGGGTTTTTTAATGCTGAGTTGGTGAAATTTTAAATAGATAAATTTGTAGTTAACTAGATATAGGTGTTACTAAGATACCCACTTATAGCCATTGAAATGTTTCAACCTACAAAATTCTCATAGAGATTAAACATGCGAAAATTGATAACATGAGAATTTCAGTGCCATTATTTCCTCCACATACCATGTGATGAATTATTAGTATGCTGCCTGAAATAGGAAGGACGTTAGGTTTACAGTTACCAATTAAGATATCCTGTTTTTAAGCATTTTTGTAAAATTTTGGGTAAATGTAAAAATAAATATTTCTGAAGGCCAAACACATACCATCATAATGATTAATATTTTATAATATCTGCAAAAGCAAAGCAAATGGTGTTCTCAAAATAAGTATTCTTTAAAAGTGTCCTTAACCGCACTTGAAAATCCCAGGCCTCTTTAAATGTGTTAAAGTAACAATAAAATTAATAAAGCGGTAAATATCCATCTGCTTAAAAATCATTTGGGGGAATGGGACAGTTGGGATGGAAGAAGGGTGGATAAAGGATCAGGGAAGTATACATCTTAATTAAGAGAGCCATTTTAGGGTTGGCAAGAGACTTGACTCTAGAGGGGTTCCAAGTGTCCAAGGAGATGTCTCCAGCTTGCTACTTGAGCAGCTGAGGAGAGGACACCTGGACTGGCCTTGTTGCATAGCCACATTGATGAATATCTTGCATATCACCATAGAACCCTCATCTGGCGATGGATGGAGATAGAGACAGAGATCCACATTGGAGCACTGGACTGAGCTCCCAAGAACCAAATGAGGAGCAGAAGGAGAGAGAACATGAGCAAGGAAGTCAGGACCACGAGGGGTGCGCCCACCCACTGTGATGGTGGGGCTGGTCTAAGGGGAACTCACCAAGGCCAGCTGGACTGGGACTGATGGAGCATGTGGTCAAACTGGACTCTCTGAACGTGGCTGACAAGGAGGGCTGACTGAGAAGCCAAGGATAATGGCACTGGGTTTTGATTCTACTGCATGGACTGGCTTTGTGGGAACCTAGGCTGTTTGGATGCTCACCTTCCTGGATGGAATGGGGAGCACCTTGGATTTCCCACAGGGCAGGGAACCTTACTGCTCTTTTGACTCGAGATGTTTGCGGTGGTTAGTCTCGATTATCAACTTGACACAAGGTTGAGTCACAGAGAAGGGATTCTCCATGGGGATTGTCTTGATCAGGTTGGCATGTCTGTGGTGAATTGCCTCTTGTCTTCACTAACACAGGAAGACACCTTCCAAGAGGACAGCATGATTGCCGAGGTTGGGCTCTGGGTGTTTGAGCAATAGAGAAATAGCTGACAGCTAAGCATGGATGCTTGTGTTTCTCTCTGTTCTTGACTGTGAACGCTATAAACCAGATCAGTGTTCACAGGTCACAACCATGGGCGAAACATCTATGGGGTTGAGTGATGTTTCTACAGGGGTCACCTAAAACCATGGGAAATGCAGATGCTTTCATTATCATTCACAATGGCAGCAGAATCACAGTCATGAAGTAGCAATGAAAGCAGTTTTATGGTTGGGGGTCACACACATGAAGAACTGTATTAAAGGGTCTCAGTGTTTTAAAGGAAGTGTTTAAAGGAAGGCGGAGAACCTCTGATCTAACTGCTTCAAGCTTCTGCCACTGAGACATCGCTGAAATCATGGTCTGCAGCCTGGAACCGTGAGCTGAAATAAACCTGCTCCTCCCTAGTCTGCTATTGGTCAGGATGTTTTATCACAGCAACAGAAATTTAACCAGGACCATCTTCTTATGGAACCGACACAAACAAATTAATAACAGTAATGTGGTACTCTTAGACCCATGAAACCACAGGAATGAGATAATTTTAAAGGACCATAGCTTCAATAATAGGGTAAATATTTAGGTAAATGAGTTAAAACGCATATTAGCAAAGTAACAATGCTAAGAATTTTAGGTGGGAAATTTTGTTTCCGCACTGCATTTTTGCAGTTACTAAACGCAGAACATATTTTAGGTGGGAAGACATATAAAAGGCAATTTGGAAATTGAGCCAGTCTCAAGAGAAGAAATACAATATGCAAAGTGAGTGGAACAGATGAGGGGAGTTCAAGATGTCACAATTAAAGCAGGGATGTTGAGAAAACAGTCCAACTCCTGGACTTGCTCTTCCATTACAAATCCCAACGCCCGAAACGGGAACTAAGGGATGGACTCCTAAGTGTTATAAGCAATGTTATGGTGAGTGATCTGGCAGCTTATAAAAATGACTTCGGTGCTCAGTAACTTACAACAACCATGAGAAGGGGGGTAACGAGGCACTTAACACTGTGAACTGCTCCGGCATTTGCCGCTCTAAGTATTTCAGTATAGATTCGCAATGTCTCATTATAAAAACAGCATTGAGGTCCCCATCTGTGATCACTCAAGTCTACAGTCTTGGGGCTGGAGGTCATCTTAGGAGCTATTTTTTACACCAAATCTTCTCTGCAAAAGCACTACTCAGTGCTTATCCAGCCTTTTAAATGTAGCAACAGCATCAGAAAACTTCAAAGCAGATGCTTCTCGTTTTCAAAGCATTGGAATTGTAAAAGAGTTCTTTCCGGCAGACTGAGAAGATCCCTTTCTCTCACTCAAGTTAGATTCTCACCTAAAGGAAGTGCAGACCCTTCTTCTCAATGCACTGTGTCTTCTTGTGCTTTCTTTTCTCCTTAGCTGTTTTATTCAGCATGTTTTGAGAGGTCTCTCCAGTCATCCAGTGTCCTGATGAAAGGAGACTCTCCCTAGATAAACAGAATCCCAGGTACGGCATGGTTTAAGTAGAATATGGTGTTGCCTTCCTTGAGTCAGGCTCTGTGCTTTCTTCTCTTTGGCTCAGCTTCCTTGGCCACCATATCACTTGGTCAGCTCATACTGTCCACAATGTGCTATTAGCTACAGATGTGTTATAGATAACTTGGCTCCCTCCCATTCCTTATAGTCTGTTGCTTAGACAAATTCTCAAAACCTGATGCTAAGTTTGTGAAGTGCTTTTCCTATTGCTAAAGGAGGTCGTCGTGTTGTGCTTTGTCTTTATCCAGTCAATGGGGCACAGCTCACTGATGCATTTGCCCAATGTTAAATCAGCACCGTAGACCTGGAACAACTTCAGTTGCTTTGATGTGCCAACTAATTTATGTTTTGCTGGATTCTTCTTGCATGTATTTTATTTAAAATTTTTTTGTCTCTAACCCCAGGAGTAATACCTAAATGGTTCCTCTCTTTTAATATCTTTATCAGATTTGAATATTAGGACTAAGTTGGCCTCACAAAAATTAGGGAATGAGTCAGAGTGCTGATTCATGACTACATGTATGTTCATTAGGAATTGTCAATGAGCCATCTGGTTCCAGGAACTTGGTTTTTTATATTTTTTTCAGTTACTCTGCAAGTTTCAAGAAGGCAAAATTAATATTGCCAATAATTATGGATTTTCATTTCAGTAATGTTTGGACTTTATATTTCATCCTTTTTTTAAATTGAATTAGAATTTCTTCTAATTATCTTACATAAATGTATGACAATTATTTTTGAACTTTTGTTTTCGGCTTACATATATATATATTTAAAAGTATAAATGCTCCATCAATGTGAGTATGTTACATGTTCATTGCTGTTCTATTAAAATATCTTCTACTTTCTTTTGTGCCACCATTTTACTACATTTAATTGTTTATTGCTTGGTTTTGTGTGTATGTGTTGCATAGCATAAATGTAGATATTATGTAGCTATCAGAAGACTTTCCTTCCTCCGTGTAGGTACTGAAGGCTGAACTTGGGTTATCAGGCTTGTTGGCAAGCGCTTTTATCTGATGAGATGTCTGGTGAATTACCTCACCATCTGTGTAATGTACTTATCCACATGAGCTATTTAGTTATATGTCTCCTACTTTGCAAACATTCAGAGACCTTCTCAATATTGCTTTGTTATTAATTTCTATCTTGTTATATTGTAGCCATGAAGCATTACTTTATTTCCTACTGTCAGTCACTTGCTTCATAGCTCAATCACTACTTGGAAATTTTCTGTATCTTCATGCATAGAAGACTTCTGTACAACTAGCATATAATAATCCAAGGCATCTAGTAGGTAACAATTGGCAATTATGCCATTAAGAGTGTGTAGACAGACAGACAGACAGAGAGATAGATAGATGGGTAGATAGATATACTAATCTGGGAGAGAACCATGTTCAAGTTATCTATCTGATCTGTTCATTCATTTTAATCAGTCCTTTCCTTTCACGTGAATTATTTGAGACATAATGATTATTTCTCACATAAATTCAGAACTGCATATTGCTATTAAAATATCTTTCAGAAGGGTTGGAGAGATTTCTCAAAGGTTAAGAGCACTTGCTCCTCTTCTAGGGGTCCCAAGTTTAGTTCTTGACCCCTGTGTTGGGTGACTCACAATCACTATAACTAGCTTCGAGGAATCCGGTGCCTTCTCTTGACTCCCACAGACACCTGCACATATAGGTCATACATCCAGAGAGACACACACTGATACACATAAATAAAATTTAATTATTTTAAAGAATATCATTAATAAATATTTCATTTTATTTCTAGTAATAATTATTTTGAGACAGAGTCTTGTATATCCTAGACTAGCCTCAAACTTTCTCTGTAGCCGAGAATAACTCTGAAATTCTTGTATTTATTCCTTTAACTCCCAAGTGCTGGGCTTCACATGTATGTAACCATACACAGTTTATGCTGGGGACTGAGCCCACGGCTTATGAATGTTAAGCAAGTAGCCTGCCCTCTGCTGTATCTTTCTCCCAAGCCCTGATTCTATTATGTGAGCCACTCATGCAGCTTCCATAGTTGTGAGTTGTTAACAAGCGGGTTGTCTGCCTTCCTTACCGCTGCTGCTGTGACAAAATCCTTGACAGAGACAGCTGAGGAATGCAAGTTTGGTTCATGCCTACAGTTTGACAGGAAGTCCATAGTGGTGGGTATGGCATGGCAACTTTGGGAGCACTATCTGGCCAGCAGAGCAGGAAGCGATTGCTCAACCCGTGCCAGGAATCAGAGAGAAAGGGCTGTTGGTAGTTACCCTGTTTCCTTTATTCTGTTCAACCCAGGACCCTACGCTGTGTGATAATGACATATCTAAGGCTGCTCTTCCCTTTTCAACCAAACTTCCCTAGAAACAACTTCACACTCCTCACAGAGCTCTGTCTCACTGGTGACTCTAAAATCTAGTCAAGTTAACAGTGAAGATTAACTGTCACAAGATCATACCATGTCAACTTGACACCCAAACAAATCACCCCTAAGTCATTACATTCTATTCTATTGACTCCTTGAAATCTCATAATGAAGAGATGCATTCAGCCAGCTTTAAAAGACTCCAAAGTCTTAAGAGTTTCAACATTGTCCAACTGTCCAAAGTCTCCTTTGAGGAACCTTTCTTATTTTTCTTAGTGTGAAGTGAAAGATTTCCCCTTAATCACACTAATCCCATTCTCCTTTCCTTGCCCAACTGTACACATTACATCTTCCTGCTGCACATGTTCATATCTGTACATGTTCATATTCTCTTGCTGATCTCCTTCACTGTAAAAATGTGGAAGACAGTTAGCAGTTACCGTGACGCAGCCTGACTGCTATGCTGTTTTTGAATTCAGCCTCTCTTAAGTTCTCAGACATAGGCATACTGGAGCCAGATTCTTTGCCAGGATATAATGTGAAATGCTTCTTAGTCCACTGCCTGTTAAGAGTCCTTGAGAGCCGGGCAGTAGTGAGCACACCTTTATTCCCAGCACTTGGGAGGCAAAGGCAGGTGGATCTCTGTGATTTTGGAGCTTCCACCAGAATAACCCATTAAGCTTTACTTACAACAATGCAACTTTTCCAGCCCTGGTCTCCAAAATCTTTCCCATTTCTCCCACAAGCTAGTTACATCAGTGGTGTGGAACAATTGTCTGTGTTCTGTCAATTATATTTTAAATAAATGCTGATTGGCCAGTAGCCAGGCAGGAAGTATAGATGGGACAACCAGACAGGAAGTAGAGGTGGGTCAATGAGAACAGGAGAATTCCGGGAAGAGGATGCAGTGCTGACCCAGCGACAGAAGAAGTAAGATGTATCTGCCTTGCTGAATAAGGTATAGAGCCACATGGTTAGCATAGACAAGAATAATGGGCTAATATGAGTTATAAGAGTTAATAAGAAGTTTGAGCTAATGGGCCAATCAGTTTATAACCAATGTAGACCTCTGTGTGATTTCTTTGGGAATTAACGATGCAGGAACTGGGCAGGACAGAAAAGTCAGTCAACACATCAGCCTATGCCCAGTGGTCTGGTTTAGCCCAGCAGCAACGCCTTTCTACATTGCTCATTGTTATTCCTAGCCATCCACTATACATCAGCTACAGCAACAGCATTCTCATCGGGCACTCACATCTGCCGAGACGTCAGCTACAGTTGACTAACCCACTATCTACATGCAAACGGAGCCTTCATATTCTTCATTTGTCTATTCCTTCAATTAATTACTCTTACTAAAGCAGCTGTTGGGGAGCAGTCCATAACAGCCAGGAAGGCTGCCAGTAAGAAGACCCTAGGCAAGGCAGAAGGAGCTCAAAGCATCTGGTCCCATGGCATCCCCAGCCGGAAGGCAGAGTAAGACCATGATCAGTTCATTTTATTTAGTCTAGGACTCCAGGCTATGAGGTGAGGTTTTTTTCTCCTTAGTCAAACTTTTCTGAAAAATGTGCTTGCAGACATGCCCAGCGGTGGCACTCCTGGGGATTTAGAATCTAGTCAGCAATAGGACTGAACAGAAAAGCATACTGTTGGACTACTTTATATTTTATGTATTCGTTATTACTCTTTAAAACAGCATATGGTAGTTTATGCTTAATCCAGAGTTATTTTTGCCTTTTGATTCCACAATTAAGTGTCCTTCTTTTTTAATTACAAGTATATTAGAGCTTAAATCACCAATTTCCTATGACATTTTGCGTACCTTCTCTTCATTAGTCTTTCACTTCATGCTTGACATATTTCAGGCTATTCCTTTCTTCCATGCCTTTATTGCTTTTGAAATGAAATGGTATTTTGTTCCTTAGTATCCCAGAGGTTATAATGTGTACCCTTGACTCATTAAAACCTAATGTCAATTCTGCCCATAGACAAAATTAAGTAACAAAAGCCAGATTTACTATCTCACCTGAGAAAAAGTCTGAAAAGAAAATAGACAACATACATGGAAAATAAAAGCAGCCCTCAAGAACTCAGACATAAAGAAACAGAACACAATGATATCTGAGGGGCAAAAAACCAATAAGGTAAATCATGTTACCCTCTTTCACTGACTAGAAGAGGTTTGTAGGTTATGGTTGGAGAAGGTGACCTCAGGAAGAGTCAGGTGTATTCCTGAGTTGTGAGGCTGCCAAAGCACAAATAAAAATTCTATATAAAGAGAATACTAAAAAGCAGGGTTGCTTAGAGAAGGAATTCCACAGATCTTCAAATGGGTTCCCTACAGTACTCAACTGAGTATGGATCAGCATGTGCACATGAGGAAAATGCTTATGACCATAGGAAGAATCACCCAAAATATTAGAAAGGATGACCCTCTGAAACTCCAGGGACAGGAATAACACCCACTACCAACAGCCAAAGAGAAAGGGTTCCTAACACAAACACCATTGATTGGGTTAGCCGTGAGAACAACTAATCATGAAAGAAAAATTCAGATCTGTCCAACTGGTTCCAGGTTACTTAGCTAAACCCAAGAATAAGGCTGGGAAAATGTATAGAAATACAATATGCCAAACAACTGAAAAGGAAACGCAGCCAGTGGTTGGCATCAAGTAAAAAACTGTAAGCCTACAACGTAGCAGAAAGGCCAAACCGACCAAGAAGAGAAGATTCAGCCAGGTGAACTCAACACAAAATGCTGATGTTGCATAAATCATAGAATTTATAGAAGTTTATCTTGCAATGAACAGTTCTTGGGTTGTGCTTAAGACGGGAAAGTTAAGAATCTTGTTATGGGAAGCAATTGACACTCCATGGTTTGTAAGAGAAAGAGGGTTAGTTGTCTCTATGGGCATAGCTCCTTTCGGGCCAACCATGCCCCAGTTGATGCCCCACCTCAGTATATATACAAAGAACTCAAGAAATTGGACACCAAATGATCACATAATCCAATAAAAAAATGGAGTACAGACCTAAACAGAGAACTCTCAGCAGAGGAATCTAAAATGGCTGAAAGACACTTAAGGAAATGTTCAACATCCTTTGTCATCAGAGAAATGCAAATCAAAACAACTCTGAGATTCCATCTTACACCTGGAAGAATGGCCAAGATCAAACACAGTGATGACAACTTATGCTGGAGAAGTTGTGGGGAAAAGGGAACACTTCTGCATTGCTGGTGGGAATGCAAACTGGTACAACCCCTTTGGATATCAGTATGGTGATTTCTCAGAAAATTAGGAAACAACCTTCCTCAAGACCCAACAATACCACTTTGGGATTTATATCCAAAGGATGCTCAATTGTGCCACAAGGACATGTGCTCAGCTATGTTCATAACTGCATTGTTTGTCATAGCCAGAACCTGGAAACAACCTAAATGCCCCTCGACTGAAGAATGGATAAGGAAAATGTGGTACATTTACACAATGAAGTACTAGACAGTAGAAAAAATAATGACATCTTAAAATTTGCAGGCAAATGAATGAAGTTAAAAAACATTATATTGAGTGAGGTAACTCGGAACCAGAAAGACAAGTATTATATGCACTCACCCATAAGTGGTTTTTAAACATAAAGCAAAGAAACCAGCCCACAAATCACAATCCCAGAGACCTTAGACAACAATGAGGACCCTAAAAGAGACATGTATAGATCTAATCTACATGGGAAGTAGAAAAAGACAAGATCTCCTGAGTAAATTGGGAACATGGGGACCTTGGGAGAGGGCTGAAGAGGAGGGGAAAGGCAGGGAGGAGAGCAGAGAAAAATGTAGAGCTCAATAAAATAAATAAAAAATTGTAAACTTTTGAAATGAAACTGGATCCAAAGGGAAAATGACAAAAACTAACAAACAAAAACAACAACAAAAAGTGATGATCAAGGTGCAGTGAGCTTTGGAGAAACCATATGGAGTTAAATACTCCTGTAATCTAAATCACTGAATAAGAGAAACAGCAGAAAGAAAGAGAAAAATATCTGGACGATAATGACTAACTCTTTTTTTAACTTTCATGAGAACTCGGAGCGTACAGATTCTTGAAACTCAACAGAAAAATACATCCAGTAACATGAACCAAGTATGTTAAGACTCTTCATAATCATCTTTCCATTTGAATAATAAAGAGAATGTCATAAACGCAAGAAACAACAGAGGACAGACAAGACTAAAAATGCTTAAAGGCATATGTACACACATATTGAACATATTGCTGTATAATATGTACAAACACACATGTATGTTTCAATGTAAACAATCTAGTTATCAATGAAATAATAAGACAAAGAGTTAAAGTTAATTGATCAACACCAAAAATGATGAAAATGAATTATTTTTTTTAAAAAAAATTCAGAAGGATGGAAAAAGAGAACAGGGGAAAGTAAAAGCAGATGGTGCAGAACCAAATTCATAGGCCTTGGGCTGGGAGGTTTCAAGTGTAGTGATTGCGATGGGCCCATCATTTGTTTAATCCTCTGATATCAGGAAAAATACTAATATGTTGTAAACAAAAAAAACTACATTTTCATATTTAAGTGGGTTCTGAAAATTATATAGGCAGTCTCATTTTGTTGTCCCACTCAAGATAAGCCAAAATAAGTAAAATAAAATGCGAAAGATTCAAACCAAACCACATTATTAGTAACACTAACTGTAAATGGCCTACACACTTCAATTGGAAAGTACACATAACTGAGCTCAAAAGCAAAATACAATCGATACTGCACATCAGAAACAACTCTATATGTAACAATGTAAAAATAAAAAAAAAACTACATTTTCATATTTAAGTGGGTTCTGAAAATTATATAGGCAGTCTCATTTTGTTGTCCCACTCAAGATAAGCCAAAATAAGTAAAATAAAATGCGAAAGATTCAAACCAAACCACATTATTAGTAACACTAACTGTAAATGGCCTATACACTTCAATTGGAAAGTACACATAACTGAGCTCAAAAGCAAAATACAATCGATACTGCACATCAGAAACAACTCTATATGTAACAATGTAAAAATAGGAAAAAATGAACAAATCAACACGAATAAACAGAAACTTAGGTTATATGTATTGATATCAGACAGATGACTTTTAAGAACAGTATTACCAGAGGTAAAAAAAAAAACTTTTTTAAAAATGTTGCATATTATTTTATAATTTATAGTGATAAACAGCCACCTTGCCAATGGTAATAACAACTCTAAGCTAGAATGACCTTAATAAGCTTCAAAATATAAGAAGTAAAGGCTAAAAATCTGTGAGGAGGTAAAAATAAGTTTTTAATGATATTTTAGTCAGGGGTAATTGATAGAAGTTACAGGAGATAGAAGTGTAAGACTATAAGGGTATAGATAATTTGAACAACACTGAGACCATGCAACTACCGTCTGTAGAGCATCCCGCTTGCCTTCAGCAAATTAATTCTTTTCAAGAGCACCTGACACTTTTACTGGGATAAGAACAACGTCATGTGATAAAAAATTGTTACAAATTTTAAAATGCTAAAAGTCATATTTGCACAAACATTTCTGTGGCATGCTTATATGCTGATTTAGTATTTTTTGAACATTTTCCCCAATTCTACTGTAGTCAAAAAAAAAAGCATGTTACATAATTTATTTTATCAAGTCGACCCATTTGTACAACTGAAAGACTTTTTTCCCAAATAGCAAAACCACAGGGAAAGTAATAGACCCAGATGATTTCAATCTAATTTCTAATTTTGAGGCAAGGTGAATCAAAAACTGTCTGAGGGAAGGTCATTTGATGTCTGCTTTTTTCTTTCTTTCTTTCTTTCTTTCTTCCTTTCTTTGTATCTTGTGTAGCTGTGCACATGTGTGTGCAGGTGTGTGTGCATCTGGAAGGCCGCAGGCTTCTACTGGTGGTCTTCATCTTTTTCAGGGGGCTTTGCGCCTTTCCTCCTGAGACAGGGCCTGTCACTGATCGGAAACTCACTCATTTGTTTAGACCGGCTGGCCAGCAAACCCAGGCATCCTCCTGTCTTACCACACCGTGCAACTCTTCTTCCGAATTTTATGTGGGCCCTGGGGAACAAATTCAATTCCCCAGGTTTGTTTAGTAAGCACTTTATTGATTTAGCTATCTCACCACCCCACCCTCCTCTTTCTTTCTCATGTATACACCTTTAGGAGCCAAGTAGGCTTCCAAGACCTGAGTCTGCTATAGAATCACTGCTGGTCCTTCTGGACATTCTTTTCCTATCAACAAATACACTCAGGGTGACAATTCTTCTTTTGCTACCCAAAAGATTTTTAATTGTCAGATCATGGCCACATAAGGAAGAGTGTAATTGCATACAGGGTCACAAAACAATTATGCAACAGTGAAAACTTCCTGAATCCATGGAGACAAAAATAAATTCAAAAGCAAGCTCATGGTGCATGTGAGGTGATTCTGTCAGGGCTCCACTGTGTCACATTGCATGACTTCACTGCAGCTGGTAGTAAACACAGCATGCACACTCAGCACGGTGCATGCTCCAATGCTGGGCAATACCGCAGACACTGCCTGAGACCACTGCGCTCGAGTTTGAGACTATTGTGTGCTCTGAATTGTAGGTTTTTTACTGTGCATGCGAAGTACTTTGCTTTTATGGAAACAATGCTTTAATTACAGAAGCTTTTAATAATTCTCTACCATCACTCCGCAGCATGCAAGAATCAAATAAACAAATGTTTAGATTATATTGTGCCAGACAAAAACACACATCTACTTCAATAATAATATGCAAATTGTCATTTATCTTTAATAAATGGTTAAAAAAAACTATTTGTCTGTGCATGGGCGTGGTAGTACACATCTTGAATCCCAGCAACTCAGAAGGTGAAGACAGATTGCTGTGACTTCAAGACTAGCCTGGTCTACATAGCCAGTTCCAGGCCAACAGGGTTACATTGTGAAAAAAGAATGTATATATGTGCGTGTGTGTGTTTATGTATTTAGAAAAATGTTTTACTCATTTATAAATTTATTGTCAGTAAAGGTTTTATACATGTATAGCCTGGGTCTACATAGATGTTTCTCAGATGGAAGGACTCATGAGTGGAAAATGTAAAAGGTCCTTCTCTAGGCACGGAGCATCTCCCACATCATATGTTCAAAATCACCCAGCACTCAAGCAGCAATTACGGCTTCTAGAAAATCAAAAATGTTTTCTTTATATTTTTGCGCTGTCTTAATATAAGCATTAGTTCGAATGACCACCACCCAAAGTATAACTTGTTCGTATTTTCATGAAATCCCTCAAATCACAATTTCCTCCCTATCATTCTACCCAAACATTTCTCAAGGTCATTGCTGACCTCCAGACAGGTTATTCTAATGGTCCATCACTAGTTCTCATCTCGACTTTTCAGGAACATTGATGGCCAAACCTTCCTTTGCCGTATAGCTTCAGAGATATGTCAGTCACCTGGGTTTTCACCTCCTTCAGCTTGCTGCGGCTTCCCAAGCCCTGTGCTCAAATCATTCCTGGAGCTACATCTTGTGTATTTTTATGAGAATAATTCAATCTTTGCAAATCTCCTTTATCCGTACTTCCTGTATGATCTTCTGCTGGTTCAAAGTTTATGTACCCACATCTTCTGTGTCAAGTGCTATGTGAAATCCTAAATCTAAAACCATGGGTACATTTGCTTTCCATATCTTTTATGATTATCTAATTCTTATATTTTGACTGGTTTAATTTCAAAGAATATAATGAAACTGGTGATATGACTTATTTTAGGGACAGTAAAGGTGACTACTTACTACGCACTTTGACTGTGTCTCCTATCCATCGTGGATCAAGTTACCCACTAAGCGTTTTTCCTAGAGTATCTAATGTCTCTTGAAATTAACATGTGCAAGACTGAATTCTTTATTCCCCTACTCCCTCACTGTAACCATTCTCCTTAATATTATCCCCTTTAGTTAAAAATACTATTTATCCATATTTTCAGATCCCAGACTCATGTGTCATTGTATCGTTTATAAGCCTATGTCTTTGATCAGTTTTGGGAATGTTGGGGTTCTGTCTCTTCATTCATTTCCCTGTTCCAAACTATCTTTTCTTTTACTTCATTTCATTTATCAACTGATTTTATTTTGAGTACGTGTATGTAAGTCTTTGTGCTTGCTTTTGTCAACTTGAGGTCAGAGTCCACAGAGGTCAGAAGAGGTCTTTCCTTGGAGCTGGAGTTATAGATGGTTGCGCAGCACTAGAATCAATACTAGGGGCTAAACTTAGGTTCTCTGCAAAAGCAATATGTGATTGATCCAGCTATTGAGTCATGTCTCCCGCTACTTCTTTCTCTTCTAAGGCTCAAAAGTTAAGACATGAAACTTTCCCCCATGCTCCACAAGTCTAAATTACCTCCCCCCTTTGTTTCTCAATAATTTTTTTCTATTTTCTCCTAAGTAACTAAATCTTTCTTTGGCTATGTTTGATGTCCTAAACCTCCACTGTATTTTTCTCGGCTTAATTAGCTTGTTTCTAGTATTAGACTATCTGCTTCCTATTTATATTATATTTCTGTTATCGTGCTATACTGTTCTCTATTTCTCTTAGCATATTAGCCACAGTTGGCTTCTTTAAAAGTTTTGTCTAATCCTCCAAACATTACATGCCTAGCAATTCTGTTTGTCCTCTATTTTGCTTCTGGTTTTAAGTCGTATGTGTCCACTACTGTGTATTTATTCTGATTGACTATAAGGATTCAGAAACTCTAGATAGTGTTTTCTTCCATGGAGTACACTTCAGAAAGTACTGGGAATAGAAGAAAATGAAAATCGTAAATCAGAGTCTGAACTGATTCTGGTTAGTTTAAAATTTCTAGAAAGACTACTTTGCCTACACTTCTATTTTCCTAGAGATACAGAATGCAGGAAGGATTCACCAGACCCTCATATTCTGGGTTGGACCTGGATGCCAATTTTGTCTCATGACTCTGTTGTTAGTGCTACTACATTTCTAAGCCTCTCTGTTGCTGTTTGTAGATCTGTAACATCCTTTTGCTGGGGTAGAGAGTAATGGGAACTCCACATAGGCTATCTTGGATCTCTAGAATGTTTTTATACTATACTATGTGTGTTTGTGTGTGTACATGCATGCACATATGTTCACGTATGTGCATACATTTTGAATATAGACATTTTTCAAAGGTGCTAGAGCACATGTGTGAAAATCAGAAGGAAACCTCAGGTGTCAGTGGTTGCCATTCATTCTGTTTGAGGCAAGGTCTTTCCACATTTGCTTCCTTGATTCTGCACTCTAGACACCAGATAGTAATCTGCTGCCCAGTGACTTTCTGGGAATCCTTTCTCTCCATCTTCCATTGTCACACAGGACTATTAAGCAGGGGACTTAGAAGCTAATGATGGTGGACCTCTCACTCTGGCTGGAATCCCTGTAGACACAGGAGTGGAAGTGTCACAATTGCCCCTTTAAGATTTTAGTGCCTTATAATAAAGTGGATGATGTATCTGGGCTTTGCTGAGACTCAGTAAGACAGGACTGCCTCCTGGTGAAAAGAATAGAACCTAAATTCTACCTGTAGACATGAGTGAAGAGCTGACATTCTAAACTACCCAAAACATCACATACTATTGTCTCCTTTTAAGGGTTAATCTGTTTAGGACCTGTCAATCATATGGCCAGTTCATACAGCCTCCCCTTCCCCTAGGAAACCTGATTCACCAAAAAAACACTCTGAGGAGATTCAGAAACTACTTATCCTCTTAGCAAAATAATGTACACTTACCCTTTCCAGAAGCCCCTCCTCCATGTAGCCACTTGCGGGTCCTCTACCAGACAGTACTGCAAGGCCTCCCACTTTCCTGAGTGCTAACTCAGAAGAGGATAGTATTCCCTTCTCTCTCCCTCTTTGTCTTTGGGACACAGGCCAAGGCCTAAGCATGCTTCCTCTGGCTTGCATTCTCACTTCTCTGTAGCCTCTTCCTCCATCATGGAAATACTTGGTGACCTCTGTGTGAAAAGGCATGGCTTTCTCTCATCCTTTCTCTATCTCCCTCTTCCTGAAGTGGCCGAGACTTACAGACTGCTTGCCTTATTGTTTTGCACTTGGACTCTAATAAGATTGCCCTCGAACTTTCTTCTAAGTGTATTTTTAAGATCCTTTATTAAAGAGATCAATAATCCAAAAGTAAGTCCTCAGCGACAGAAGTGCTGGGATTTCAGGCACAGACTGCCAGCCAGGCCTGGGTTCTTGGGATTTGAACTCACACTCTCACACTTGTGTGAAAAGTGTATAAACAGACCAATGCCGTGTTTGAAAAACATTTCATTCATTTTTTTTCTATTTCTCAGTTATAAAAATGTATTGCACTACAGCTAGCGCAAAACCATTAAAAATAAATTTTAATTTTCACTTTGTTTATTTGATATCACACCCATGAGGGAACTACCTGCGACTTCTCAGATCTCTTTTACTTTCTCCATCACTTAGGAAGTAAAGTAAACTGCCAGGGAAGGGAGCGAAGTAAAAATGAGAGATTTAAGAATTGTGGGAATGTTTCAAAAAAAAGCAGTGCAATGTTGAAGCCTCATTTGAGGTTGACTAGGAATATAACAAAACCAAGTCACCAAGCTACTGAGGAAGTAGACACTTGGTCTTAGCATCTTCCGGAAATGAAAATGAATACAACCAGAAGACAGAGCGACAGGATTACTGGTTATTTGTTGGAATACTGGCCTAAAAATCGGGTTTGGAGAGCGAAAGCTGGTGCACTCAAGCCAACTGAAAAGACCTGTGACCTAGAAGCTCCCGGTGAGGTGAATGCAGCTTTACCAGAGGGTAAGTTTGCTGGAAACATTGATGAGGAGAGGAGCCTGGTTAGAGACCAGCTCAGGACGCTGACAGTGTCTGAGAAACCATGTCTGGGTGACGGATGTGGAGAGAGTACATCAGGAAGAGAAATGCTGGAAGAATTCAGGGAAGGCAGAAGGAACTGGACACCAGAAATTTGACAGCAAAATGTCCCTTGTTGACTCATTCTTTGAATACTTGGTCTCAAGCTGGTGGCACTGTGTGGGAAGGTAGCAGTCTTTAGAAGGCAGAGTCTGATTGGTGGGAACAGGCCACTGGAAAAGAGTTTCCAAGTTTTGGGGCCTGTCCCTCACTGTGGGAGCAATGTAACCAGTCTCCTCTCTCCCGTCACCATGCCTTCCTTCCCTAACATGAGGTGCTCTCCCTTCAATTCACAGGTGGAAGCAAACCATGCTCATTAAGTGGCGGCTTGTCACAGCGGTGACCTCTGCAGCCAGGCTGTGATATAGGAATTACAGCAGAGGAAAGGACTCTTGGCCATTGTCTGTCCAAGCTGAAGAGCTGGGAGGAGGGTGGCTTAGAGCTGAATGCCAGGGGCCCCAGGACAAACTAGTCTACAAACATGAGATAGAAAAACTATCCCTAGTTCCTACATGTCTTCCTATGAAAGAAAATAGACCGCTATGACAGGCCAGACTCCATGGAAGTTGCTTCTTAGCTTCCAAGTTTCCATCTGGACCAAGTAATGACAGAAAAGCAGAAGACTGATAGTGAGGTTTTGTAGCAGATAAACTTTAACTTGCTCCACAACACTGGGACCCTAGAAAAATGAGATGCCATGAAATATTTGTATTATATAGATAGGAGACATCCTGAAAATCCACTGTTTCTTTTTTCAAAAGTGATAACTTTGTGATATTGAATGGAATCTCAACACACACATCACACACATATAGTATATGTGTGTGATATATGTGTTTACCATATACATATTTACCATATATGTGTATGTTTATATATCACACATATGTATATACATACACCACACACACACACACACACACACACACACACACACAATCACACCAGTGTTAAGTAACTGATTAGGACATTCTTAGATTCTATTTCTTCAAAATTTGAAAGAAAGTGCTATAATAAATAGGCTTTCTTCAGAAAACAAAGCTGCAACATTTTGTTAAAGGGGCGGCAGGCCTTTTGTGCCTTTAAGGATGGATGTTGTGATATCTCTCAGTGGTGTGTCAATAATGGTGTGAGTTTTTAATAAACAGCATTGTACAATTTTTCATAAAAGCATTTCTTCCAAAGGGATATAATGTGACCTTTTAATTAATTAATTTATTTTAAATTTTAAATTTTTTGATTGTTTGTTTGTTTGTTTTGAGACAGTTTTTTTTTTCTTTGTAGCAGCCCTGAACATCCTAGAACTCACTTCGTAGACCAGGCTGGCCTCGAACTCACAGAGATCCACCTGTCCCTGCCTCCTGAGTACTGAGATTAAAGGCATGCACCACTGCCTGACTGAATGTAACCTTTTAAAATAAGAATCCAGAATCAGGAAACCATTTTATCTGCTTTTACTGAGTTACCCAGAGACCAAAATTACTCTGAAACAAGTCGGTTCACTTGTATTTCATTGTGTAAATATTGAGTGACTAGAAAGTACAGATGTTAGGTGCTTGAGATACCATCATAATAACTACACTGACTTCCATGAGTTCTTCAGATTGTCTGAGGATGATCTGAAGCCATTTAAAGAAAGGGGAAAATAACATTCAGTCTAGCCCAGAGAACAGCAAATAGTCTGAAATAACATGGATTTTGGATGTTACTAAATGGAAAATTATAGTAATTAAAGCGCCTTGCATACTTGCTTTTAATGTGCTCTTTTAATAGGTATTATTATCTGTTGATAAAATTATGACTTTTTAAAAATGAAGTCACTATGTTAGTCTATAGTCTACAGAATTAAGTCTTTGGGGTATTTAACGTACACGTTTCTAGCAAGGTGAATAAGCCAACCTTCCTTTCGTCTTTCTTCTTTCTTTCTTTCCTTCCTTCCTTCCTTCCTCCTTCTTTCTTTTCTCCCTCCCTTCCCTCTCCTCCCCTTTCTTTCTCCTTCCTTCCCTCCCTCCCTTCCTTCCTTTCTTCCTCCCTCCCTCCCTCCATCCCTCCCTTCCTCCCTCCCTCCCTCCTTTCCTTCCTTCCTTCCTCCCTCCCTCCCTCCATCCCTCCCTTCCTCCCTCCCTCCCTTCCTTTCTACTACAGTTCCTATTATTGGGTGCAACAAGTATCTTTGCTTAGAAAATAAAATGTATGATAAGAGCTTAGAGATGCGTGAATGTCAAAACAGAACATAGTTCATAGCACAAAAGAAACAAAATGCCTAAAAACACACTGTAATATTTGAGTTTTATATATCTTTCCACAATTTAACCACAGGATATCTGTAAGTTTTCTTCTGTTGCTTTTTAATTAATTATTTGAAAACAAAGGCAACATTGATTAATGGGAGCTTGGGTTTTGAGCAGGCTTTTTCATGAGCACTGATATATGATATTTATCTGCAGAATCAGTAAAAGCTTTGGTTCCACAGCAGAGAGACAGCAACATGTGATACGCGCTCTCCTGAAAAAACACTTAAATGGTTTAACAAGCAAATTTCATTGTACCCTCAGGGGTGATTTTTAGTCACAATCACCCCAAGAGTGCCATAACAAAGGTCAAGATATAAAGAACAGAGAGGTGCTGTCCAAAATGCCTTGATCTTTTCTCGGTGCCTTACAGTGTGACTGTCATCCAGAACATTCTCAACTGGCAGTCTTCCCTTTAAGTCTAGAGTATTATTTTATGTTATCTTTCACTTGTTTTACACGCTGGCATTTATAAGTTGTTGCATGAAATTTATATGCGTTATATGCATGCGCAATTGGTTTTAAATGAAAGGCTTGTCTTAAAATTTCTTTCAAGAATGAAATCTATTTTAATACTGTCATCCTATTTAAAGCAATGAAGTAATTTTTCTCCGTTTCTGGGGTTAAGGACTACTCCTTAAATTTTTAACATTAAAATCTTAGTCTAACAATGATAGTTAACCTATCACTACATGTTTCCTCATTATTAATTCCTGTATTTCACGCCATAAAACTTATTTTGGAGAATTTAATTCCATGTAAAGATACCTGAAAACTGTGTTTAAAATTTACCAGGATGTTAGCTGGGCATGGCGGAGCATGTCTTTAATCCCTGCACTCTGGAGGCAGAGACAATCAGATCTCTGTGAGTTTGAAGCCAGACTGGTTTAGAGAGTGAGTTCTGCTGTAGGAATTCCTACCATCAGTAACCTGTAAGTTACCCGCCCACTTGGGCGTGGCCTCTTATACTATATATGCTGATGTAAAGTGCGCATCCGGCATCATTTCTGCCTGCTAGATTCAGTTGCTGTTTCCCATTAGAGCACAGGATTTTGATCTGTGAGTCTACCCTTAAATAAATAACCTTTTATTATATTCAATTCTGAGTTATCGTGGGATTTCTTTTTTAGTGTCCTTCTTTAGAGTTCCAGGACAGCCAGGGAGAGCAAAACCCTGTCTCAAAAAACAATGAATAAATAGATGATAGATAGATAGATAGATAGATAGATAGATAGATAGATAGATAAACTCTCAGTATAAAGTTAAGTGTAGATATACACTCAAACTTGCATTATAAATAAAGACAGTTAAGATTAAATGAAAATTCCTAAGCAGGATTATTACACACTCATAATCCCAGACCCCAGAAATAGAAGCAGGAAGACCAAGATCAAAAGTGCAAGGCCAACTTGATTTGCATGATAAATAAATCCTGTAGAGGGGAGGCCCAAGCTTGGATCATATGCACACTTGTTATTTGGTGTTATTTTTAAGGGATCAGGAGAACAGAGAAATCAGATTTTTACTGTTCATGCTTTACTCTTTCCGAAATGCGCACTTACTGAAGAGCTGCTCTATGTAGAGACTCTGTTAGGTACTTGTTTAGCTAATTTCATTCTCACATCATGACAAGGTCTGGTCTTCAGCCACTGGACAGATGAGGGCACACAGGTCAAAGAGATGAGTGGTTTGCCTTACTTTTGAGAAGTCAAGATTCAGACTCAGTCAAGCTATTTCCAGCACGTCTGCCTGTGGCAGGTTCTAAACAATTTAAATGGCAAAGTTATCATTGGTGTTTAAAGTCCTGAGTTTATACCGCCTTAATTTTCCAGATAAAGAAATGAGAGTCTTCTCCAAGGTCAGAGCTTTGGGTTCAAAACAAAGTCCTTTTACCCACAACTACACTTCCACCTGAATCCCATCATCCTCTGCCAATCATTTTAATAACCAAAATGCTTCGTCTCTCCCTTTAGATTACCCAGCACATTTTTCTTCCCAGTGAAAGTTTCCATGCAATTCAAAGTAAAAAAAAAAATCTTTGCAAGGTGTCTATGCCAAAATAATTATGAAAAGTCAGTCATGGTGGCACAGACTTTTAATCCACTCCCTCAAGAAACAGAGTCAGAAAGATCTCTGCATGTTGAGGCTAGCCTGGTCTACAAGTTAAGTTCTAAGCCAGTTCAGGTTACATAGGCCCTGTTTTGAATAATTATGAAGCAGCCTGCTCCTCGGTGTCTCAATGAGACTCCTTGATAGCTGTCATCAGTAATCACTGGGGGACACAGATGCACAGGATGTATGCCGGAAACATGTCATGAGGGGAAGTGGCGCCATCTTAACCTGCTCTGTCTCCGCAGAGCTGTTTTCCATGTGTGTTTGCCGGCTCTTCTTCTCCTTCAGCAAAGGTCTTACGGTGCTGGAAAATACAAATGAGTGGAGATTTTAGACACTGGAACCTCTTTAGGAGAGGTAGGGGTTTTATGGTTTTCTATATACTTTCCATGTGGGAGTCCAGTTATCCTAACGTCTGCCCATTTGCCGCTGATTTCTAGCTGTGTAGAACCAGTCATTTCTCTATGATGAAATTTCTTCAGAAAATCTGGCATAATTAACCCAAAACCGAAGTCAGAGGGTTTCTTTGTTCCTTTGAGGGTTAAATTAGTTTATTCGTATGACAAATTTTTGCCCTCAGAATGTTTATAAAGAACCTGATAATCAGATAAAAACTTGGGAAACTTTTAAAAATTCTTTTGTTTCTTCAATTTGTTTGTATGTGTGTGCACTCATGTGCCATGACCCTTGGGTGGAGGTCAGAGAACAACTTGTAGTAATGGATTCTTTCTTCCACAATGTGCATCTCATCAATTGAGCTAAGGTTGCCAGGCTTGGCACCTTTACCCACTGAGCCATTCCATTGGTCACACATTGCAGTTTTATGGTGCTAAAATTATGAATATTTAAACATGCAAACCTATATATCAAAGCTTTGAATGATTTATTGCTTACCAAACTTTCCATTTTGGCGTTATCTTCACGGTAAATCTAAGTTTCACAGACACAGATTGCAACCCACCCTCCCCCCAGTTGCAATCATTTTGGTTTTGATATTGGAGACATGCTGAACTATGCTAGAAGAGATCCAACTCTCTCTCTCTCTCTCTCTCTCTCTCTCTCTCTCTCTCTCTCTCACACACACACACACACACACACACAATTTTGAAACCAAAAAAATACACTATTACTACTAAAAACTGGCAGCAGACTTCAGATGAGACGCACAGCGGGGTTTCAACCTGTATATTTTTATTATCAATTATTTCCCACAATACATTGAGAACATGTTTAGTGTTCCATTTTTACACAAAAAGAAAAGAACAAAAACCTGAATCAAATATCTCCACGATGTAATGCCTTCCCAAAAAAAGGTAGATGAAGTACAACATGTTCCCGTAATCAGGGGAAATCATGTTTGGAGAAAAGCAAACCAAGTACAGGTTTTAGGCTCAAGAATATTAGCAACAAGTTAATCTTATCTATAAAACAAATGTGACTGACAACCATAACATCTAGGTAGTTGTCAGAACTAAACACATGCAACTTCAGAGCAGACCCTGAACGTTGTCACAAGGGGAGGGTAGAAGCCTAGTACAAGCCATATTTAGCTAATTTTTTAAAGATATCTGTAATGAATATTGGAATGCCCTGCTTTCACCAAAGTTTTTGGCGAAGTTCAAGGTGTGTACGCATTAATCTTTACACTGAGTATGAGTCGGTCTAAAACCATGAGAAACTGTCTGCAAGGGCCATCATTCCAAGCTATTTTTTTAACCGTGATTTTATGGTGAGTACCATGAACTTTGCTGATTATCATTGAAAACTGGCAAAGCTTAGATTTTCCCTGCCTGAGAGTTGGCGCCAGAATAGACGCAGTGAAATCTGCTTGCTCTGGAAACCCTGTCGGTTAAAAGCAAACATTAAAAGCAAAGGAAGATAAACATGTCCTGGACGATAATTAATACAGTGTATAAGGAATCCAGCATAAAAATCTTGCATGTCCACATGTGTATTTTGCCTCTATTTGTAGTCCTGAATCAACAATGTGGTTGTTATCTTGTTCTATGTACATTACATGTTCTGATTTAAAATTTCAAAATGCTTTCCCATGCCAGTGACAATCTTAATAGAGTCCAATTAGTTCCACAAGGCACTTTCTGATGCACAAGCCTCTGGCTTGATTGCGGTGAATGGTGGGTATTTCCTGTGCTTAAGCTCACATATGGATCGAGTAAGGCGGTGGCAGGGGACTACTGTTTTCCTTCACTATATCTTCATTGCTTTTTTCACAGGCTAAGCCTTTTTTTGTTTTTCCTGGCTCTGTTGTCAAAATACTGACCAAAGTTTTGGCTCATGGTTTCGAACACCAGGCCAAAACAACCCTCTGGAAACCGGTGTGGCAAAATGCATTTTAATCTATACATTCACCATTCAACCCTGGGCACATAGCCACACCCACTGACCCACTCTGCGGTTTTAAAACAACACGGGTTTGCCCCCAGAACAGTTTGATTTATATGACGAGTTTTTTCAAGCCTGCTCTATCAACATTAAAAAATGTTCTGAGGCTTTGGTCTCAGCACATCTCCTGTGGAAAAAAAAATAATATTAACCTCGCTAGGATCATTTTGTTTCTGGGATATTTTTAAGGTGGATTCCTTGTGCCTTCTGCAGAATGTCTTTGAAAATGCACTCAAATCGAATCAGAAAGAAGTTAATGCAATTCTTAAGAGTGTTTCCTAGCTGTTGACACATAAGAAAAGTCTAAGAACTTCCCCAGAATACATCAGCATATTTTCCTTTTAGATTAACTGAAAATGATTAATTGATTTCTTTAAATATTATAAACAAATATTTAAAAGAAGTTTCTTTTTCTCAGGTTGTTGGTTTCATTCTTTGTTAGCTATATTTTATGATACTGAAACATCAAGAGTTGAACCATTAGCCAACCTTAAACAGTACTTCTGAGCTAAGACTGTGAAGACATCCCAGAGAGCGCCACTACCAGGGAACCCTGCCCTTAGTTATTCGTCCATTTCACTTTCTGCTTTTAGTAATCGTTGGGTCCTCACCTTAACGTTCTGAACTAAAAAATATATAAACAGATGATGATAGTCTTTGCTAGGGAAAACAGAATGGCACTTGCATCTGAAAGGGCCTGCTCCACTCAGAGGTGGCTGCGTTAAATCAAACTATGCTGGAAAATTTATAGAATTACATTAAATTTGCCACCTGGGTTTTCTCCCAGATGAAGGACAAAACCAAAGTAGTCAGGAAAATGTCCGTTGACTTTAAGTATTAAACCTTTCAGCACAGTGCAGTTTATAGTGTTTTTTAAACAGGGTTTCTCTTCCCTACACACACACATACACACACACACACACACACACACACACACATACACACTGTCACAGACATGCCCATACATTCATACATACACTCTCTCTCACACTCTCATATACATACACATAGTCTTGCTCACACACACTCTCAAACACACACACACACTGTCACAGACATGTCCATACATACATACACTCTCTCACACACTCTTACAGACACTCACATACATATAGACTCTCACACATACACTCACAAAACATTTACACACACACAGAAAACTCCCACAAAACATAAGTTCTTCTCATTTACACTTCTCCTCTCTTGCTCCTCTTCCTCCTCCTCCTCTTTTTTTACTCTCCCTCCCTCCCTCCCTCCCTCCCCTACCCCAGCCTCTGAAAGAATACAGTTTTCAAAGTCTCAAGACTTAGGTCTTTCTTTTGGAAAGTAAAGGATGAGTTTGATTTGAGGTGCGGCATGTGAGAGAAAAGAGGGTCACAAAGACTGGGGTTAAAGCTGTGATATTTTGTATGCTGGTGATATGTCTTCAGCTATCCCATAATACAATGTTTATTTTACTGAGTTCTATCTTTAGACTTAATTGTTCTACTTTGTATCCTCAACTCAATTACTGTGAATTTCCATAAACAGAGATGTTCCAAGTTAAAAAGCACTTTGGCCCTTTCAGATTCCCAGACTGCTGGGACCACCTGAAGCCTTGCGCATGTATTTAGGACAATGGTTTACACTGGAATAGGAGGCAGCTGAGGACTCTGTCACCCGTTGAGCTGTTGCCCCTGTCTGGGTTCTGTGCCAGTCTTCAGCAGAGCCAACACATTTCTCTAAGCACCAAGATCTCCAACTTCAACGCTCTACCCACCTGGACACAACTCAGGAGGAGAGCATTGTTCCCCCTTCCTCCCAAACACAAAAACCCCAAGGAGGTCAGAGAGGAGGTGACAGTGAAGGAGGGGCTTAACACCACTCATTCTTTAAGTCCCATTCAAAAGTCAAAACAGCAAACAAAAACTCTACAGTGCATTGAGAATACCAGCCAGGCCTCAGCACCAAAGGAGCTGTGCTCTCCATAAACCAAATTGCATAAGTAGCTACCATAATAGGAAATTAAAACTAGTTAGGCATTTCATAGAACAGAAGGGAAAATGCTGTCTCTATCTGAAGCAAACAAGATATAGCAATTATTTGTGGGAAAAGGGTTTTTATTTATGATCTGTGATCTATTTAAACGTGGGTCCTAAAATATTTGATGTTGAATTACCAGAAAAAAATTTATGAGTTATAAGACTAATAAAGTAATCCTCAAAAGACGGCAAAAATCAAAAATTATGATATTGCACTATTTTTTACTAGAATGTAAGTTTATCACCTATTAATATTACATTCTTACTCCATAGTAGAGCAGAAATACATCTGTTTTTAATATTTACAGAACAGAGCCGGTGAGCTGCTAGTTCTCCTGACCCATTTCTGCAGTGGCAGAAGGAAGACCATAATTGATGCAACTTTTACACCTTCAGGTTTCCTTTTTGAGCAAGGTCAGAGGCAGTACTGCTCCTGCTGACGTGGTCCTGTTTGGACCCGAGGAGATTAGCGTAGGAATCAAGCATGTCCACGCTTTGCCCACTGGAAAGCACAGTGACTCAGTGGACAAGCAAGACAATTCCAAAAGGAAAGAAAGCATGACTCTTGAGGAGTGTTTAGGAGGGTGCATAGCGGGGCATGTTCTCTTTCTTACTGGCAAGAGTTTGTAACCGGATCTGTTAACATCACTGGGGCCATGAAAACATGAAGCAAAAGTATTGATTCAAGAACTTACTGAAGAAAATCGCCCAAATGTGCACTGGCCAATTTTACTTTATTCATTGAATGTCCAAGTTATAGGGGTTGCTTGTGGCAGGCAGGCACAGCTTGGTCGGTGCACTTCAAGCTTTTTGGTCCCCATCATGCGCTTTTTTTTTTTCAACTTTCCTGAAAGAACGTGTTATTTGTATTGTTAAATTTACATTATCTCCTCTTCAATCGTATCAGCAGCTAATGAGGTCTAGAAATAATGACATTTAAAGGGAAAATGGCAACCATCTCCAGAAGCCAGCAGTATAATGGAAGAAGCTAATTAATTTAGCCTCCCAATCTTCTGTAACGGCAAGCCTTCATCAGGCCACAGATGGAGCTCAGAGGAATTTCCAGCACTGTGTCTTCTCTCAGACTTCACAAGCACTGGCTAGCCAGAGGGAGAGCTGGCTTTCTGTGTGACACCCACCTGGACAATGTCTGCTTAAAATGTATTCTACTAAAATCTTAATGGATGTACTAAAGAATTCAGAATAAAATAGGGAAAACAAAACAAAACACACAAACTATTATCACAAAATGCTTTGCCTTCACATGGTAGAGGCAAGCCAAAAATCTTTTTTAAGAGATCGCAGGCCCACAAATTCACTGTTCCCTGCAAAGATTGTCTCAAGTTCAAAACTTGCAGCAAAAAAAGAAAGTTAGTACTTTCCTCAAGAAAATGGGGGAAATTCAGGTGTCTACAGCTCATTTTAATGAAACTCCAGTCATTGTTTTCAACCTTATGATTTTTAAAAGTTTTGTTCATGTAAAAAATAAAAGAGAGCAGCGTGTATTTTTGAAAAAGAGAATTAAGACAGCAACCTCGTTTTCACTGCTGAGAGCGCTATCTCCCTAGACATTTTATTCTGCCCCAATTCATTGCCAGGGAAGATATCTGAGTACGAGTTACTTAGCTCTACTCCTCCCAAAGAAATCTTTTGTTTGCTTTATCAAAAACCTACATTTGTGTCACCTTCCATCCCTTAATTGTGAATATAAACACAAGTCTGTGTCTCTCTTATCACAGGAACAGGAAACAACCAGTCGTTTTTTGTGGGGGTCCCACTCCTAGGGTTTGCTAATTCAGTATGTCAAAGCAATTGGCTCTTTCACCAGCCTTCTGGGCAGACAATCAGGAAATCAAAAGTCTTTGCTTCGCTTTCTTAGCAAGCTTGGAAGCAGGGAAAAGGCAGCTACTGAAGGATATAGGCAGAAAGATCACGGCAGTATTAAGACATATGGTCACCTCCGTGATAGTCAGTCCGTGTGCCAAGCTTCTAGGCTAGGACTGAAGATGGCTCTCCTTCAGGAAATATCCCATAAAGAGGGTTGGGTCCACAAACAGCCTCTCTCGCAATTTTTTTTTTAAAGCTGTTCATCTAGATTTCCAAAATGCCTGGAACCTCTATCTCCTGAAAACTAGTATCATTGCTCCAGGAGGGAGGGTATCTTCTCCCGGAAATAGCCTTATTGTCTTCCTGCAGCACGTGGCAGAGGTCACAGCTCCCAGAGCATTAACAAATGGGGTTTCTCAGTTATGGTAAAGGGACAAACAAGCTGCACCTGGGCTTGCGCAGTTGCTTCACTGTTGAAAGAGCCTGAGATGACCAGGCCCCCAGGACCACACCCTCCGGACCAGGGTAGGGTGTTCTTTCGCAGCCCTGCCTGTGCCCAGAAATTGTGTTCCCCAGTTCTCCAAAAACAAGGCTTTAGAGATTCTGAGGCCTTAGTAGGGTAAATAAATGGTTTGTCCTATGTCAGGGGCCATTGTGGGGGTATCATTTTCAAGCTACAGAGACCTACTTGCCTACCAGGTGAGTTGGCTGTGGAGGGAGCATAAGGAAAAGCTTCCTACTGTGTGCCTTAAATGGCTTCACTCCTGCCAAGAAGTAAAGGTTTATGATTGTCAAATAATAATAACAATAGCAGTAAAAACTAAAACGTAGCAAAGGAACGCAGGGAGCGACTTCATTCGTTCGTTATGATTTTCTACTCGTGTTTTTGACAACAAGGAAATGATCTGGCTCCCAAGACAGCCCTCATAATTTCGGAATGAAAACCTAAAACCGGTGAGCGCAGGAACAGCAGCGTCTTGGAAGCCAGAAGAGAGACAAAGGTTTTCGTTTGCTTCATTGGAATCTGACACTAATATGGCCTCTGGTTTGCAAGTACTGCATTCTAAGCTTGGCGCTTGCAGGGTTTAATGGAAAACCACCCCAAAGTCGTTTCGCTTCCGGTTGTATTAAAGGGGAGTTCTATGATTCAAACTTGGGTGCGATCCTGAGTTTGGGACCACCTTGCTGACTGTTCTCTCTTTAAACAACAATTTCCTCGTGGCTCTCCCTACACCAGAATTATTCCTAGACAAAAGACATTTAAAAAATAGGCTTATTCTGGGCAGGTCACCCTGAATCCTTGGTCAAGTCCATTTCCTTCCAGCTACTAGATTTGACAAGCACGGGGGATGTACCCTCGGCTGAGAGGAACCCGCAACGCTCAGCTCAGGGTCCCACAGGCCCTTAGGTGGGTCACTTCTGGGCTGGCCAGATGCTATTGTTCTCCCTGCTAAGAAGGTCAAACAAAACCGTGCGAGCTTGCATGCACGACAACCCCTTGCCAACCACAAAATGCTCCCGCAATCTGAATGAAAGCGCTCCTTGTCCGCATAACTTCACTGTCCTAGTGTGGGAGTTTCCTAGGTTTCAAACCTGGTCTCTGCACCAAGCAAGGGACTCAGGGACGTGGGCGTCCGGCAGGGACAACCCCAGAGCCCAATCCTTCGACCGCAAGGCCAGGCGCCACAGACTGGACATTCCTGCCTAACTTCCATCTGAGCCTTTGGGACCACCAGCTACTGCTTCCTTTCCTAGACAACTCTGCCAGCGGGGAGCAAGGACCCTGAAGAGGACCTCTGGGTGAGAGTGCCCAAGGAGGTCGCGGAGTGCCTTGACCTGCCCCAGCGCTCGCGGAGAAGCCTCCCCAACGCTCTCACACGGCGGGCCTCTCTAGGGAGACCAGGATCCCGGGTGCCGCAGGTGACCCCCCAGAGTCCGACGTCCCTCGGGCTAGGGCTCCTCTTCAGGATCAGAGGCCACAACTGCTCCCGCCTTCCCTCTCCCCCGAAGCCTCGGGATCCTAAGGGGTAGCGCCCGTCTGTACCTCCCGATTCCGGCTCCTTCCCCTGTCTTCCTCCCCCGACGCCCCCCACCCAGGGTCTGTGAACCCAGGCGGGTGGCTGCGAAACCGCCGTGACCCTCGGCAGCCTCTGCCGAGCTGCGGGGTAGAGGCGGGGAAGGAGGGAGGGGAGGGAGGAGCCGAAGCCGAGGAGAGGCCGTGGGCTGGGGCCAAGCGATCCTCGCCGGGCTAAGCAGAAGCAGCTGCTGGTAATAGACTCTGCCGGGAGCGAGCCGGTGTCCGGGTCCCGGGCGCTCGCGGCTACGGAGGGCTCGCGGGAGGGCCACCAGGGCGGCAGCGACCCGCGGAGCACCAGCTGCTCAAAGCACAGTGCTCACTGCTGACCAGTCCCGTCCACATTGGACCAGAGTCCCAAGGGCTTCCTGGATCTGCCCTCCTCACCGGATCAGATGAAGTATCCGACCCACCCCCACTTCTTCCACCTAAAGGAGCCCCCTCCTTTTCCTTCCTTGAACCCGCGGAAAATACTGTTCAAAGCTTTATTAGGAGGTGGAGTCGGGGCTGTCGCTGGAGGTCTCTTCCCTTCTTTTCTTCACCACCCGCATCCTAGAAGGGTGGTTTTTCCCCAAGGTCTTTTAGGTCTAGCTGCTGCGCGGAATCCCTTTACTCTCAAGAATCTGTTAGGTAACCTTTCCCCAAGTGCTTTACACTCGCGATGTAAGCAAATGGTGCTTGAAATATTAGCACGTGTTTGTAAACGAACATTTTGGAAATGTAAGGAAAATTCTATCATGGAGAGAAATCCACAACAAACCGTAACGACTGATTTCTATAATTTTATCTCTCCATTTATCTACCTAAATTCAAACCCCGGGATTTTCTGTAGTTTGCATAAACCACAAGCATTTGGCATTTGTGCCTGTGTTTTATTCCCATACATTCATGAATTGGCAATTGGCCTTCAAAATCTACTAAATACGTACTTGGACCCTAGAAAAATGAAACTAGGATTCGTTTTTCGCATTTACATTTCATGTTTTTTTTTTTCCTAAGTGGATGAAAGTTCTGTAAACAATTCTCTCTCTCTCTCTCTCTCTCTCTCTCTCTCTCTCTCTCTCTCTCTCTCTCTCTCTCTCTCAGAGTCCACCATCTCATTTGCTCTCAGGACCTCTGGTTTCTCTACATCCTTAGTAATGAAATCTTATGACTCAGGAACATAGTCAACGTAGAATATCTTTCTCTGAGTATTTAAGTCGCCTAGGGTTCTCATTGCAGTTCCACTAACATGTTTTGTTTAATGCAAGTCATGCTAGAAAAGAAAAACAAAATTCTGGTTTTGCTGGAGAATCCTTTTTGTTTTATTCTAAAATGTCAATGTGATTGAACGAGTAATAGCGCAATAAAGGTGTATTTGTGTTTAATTTTTCGAAGGATGCAGCTTCGTTGACAACGTTTGTCTTTTTGACCCATTTACAAAAATAAAAATTTACAAAAATTCGTTAAAAATTGTATTACTGAAACAACACAACTTCCAGAAGTAAGCCACTGCCCTGCCTACCTGTTTTTTAAAGACAAGGAACCTACAAAAGGTGTCTTCATTTTTCTCTACTTCTTGAGAAGTGGTTGTCATTATTAATGAATGAAATTCGAATATCCTGTTTGAGGAAGTTGACACATCTCTTTATCTTGAGTTTAGACAAAGACGCTGTTCATATCTTTTGGGGAACTATCTCGTGCATCTGCACAACCCCGCCAACAGCATCTCTCTCCGAAATGTCTCCGAAGCGCTTCACAGAAATTCCCAGTGTGCCAGGGCTGCTAAGTACTACACTGTGCTGTTGAAACCACCGCCTAGCTTACACTTTCATCGGATAAGCAGAGCCGGGCAGCGTTAAAACAATACATAGTGGAAAAGAAAAATAAGGAAGGCTGGGGCTGTACCCTAATTTCTACTTTCACTTCTCTCCCCGCCCCCTCCCCCTCCCACCCAATTTACAGAACCACGTGTGGGGTTCTGCGTCTCAGTTCGCTCTCCAGTTTCTTGTACAGTTTAGGTTTGGGTTTTTTTTCCCCCCTTTGTTTTGTTTTGTTTTCTCTCTTAGTCGTAAGGAAACTAATGCGGAGTGGGCGAAGGGTCTGCTTTCCGACTGCAGAGCTACCAGAAAGAGCTACAGGACGCAGTAATCAGGACTCCTGGACTAGCAGCCCCGAATCCCCTGGGACGTTTGGCTGACTACCTGAGAAAGTCTCAGCGTCCCAGGCTGGAGGGAACAGAGAAGCTTTGAGGAAGAAGCTAGGTTTGCATAGAGTGGATTCAAAATCAACAAAGGAAACCCCTCCTGTCTGAGGTGAATTTCATTTAACTATCTGCATTGGGTTCAGGTCCTTCCCTGGTTTTTGGTCTAGGACTAGTCCCTTGTTGTTACAGAACAGCCTCTCTGTCTCTCTCCCTGTCTCTCTCCCTGTCTCTCTCTCTGTCTCTCTCTCTCTCTCTGTCTCTCTCCCTCCCTCCCTCCCTCTTTTTTCTCTCCTCTCCTCTTTCAGATTGTTGATCTTGCAAGCTGCTTTCCCCGTATTTCTTGCTCTACACACCTTCCTTTTTCTGGAGCAAACGGTTTAATCAGCATTTTTAACGTCAGTTTTCAACGTGTATTCATGCCCCCTTCTGTCTGTACTCACTGCAATCCACGTTCACCAACAAAGAGCCACACAGGTGAAGGCAATACTTACGTTTTGCCTGACTCAGTTTGTGTCACTTAGTCTGATTGCTTGAAGGAATGCGAAAGCTGCTTGGATGGCAAGGCAGACTTATTAAATTACAGGCTGCAGACTTTAAGGAATCATACATAACTTCAAAGATTAGAAAATCTTTAAGCAGCAACTGCATGTTTTCCTATTGCAATACGCATGTGAAGAACTCATTTTTATTCCAGCATTTTAGCCCACTCGATCACTAGTGATTCTTTCAGATGTTTGTCGAATGGTTTGAGGCTTTGTTTTGAAAATACAAGTTCTATTATTTAAAAGGGAAATCTCTACCGTGTTGGATTTATTTAGGTAAATTATTGGGCTGGTTATTTGCTTCGCCATCTTCAGCAAATTGACAATTAGAATTCTGGAACAAAGATTTCAGTGTAAAATGGTCAATAGTATTCAACATTCTATGTGGTGTGTTGAAAATAAAAGTAGGATAAAATTTGTCCCTGGGAGTTCTTCTGTTCAAAGTCACTATACACATGTTAAAACTGTGAATCCTATTATACACAGATTATGTATCTTGAAAACGCTTGGTTTAAGTGGTTTCATAAAGCAATTTTCAGTTCTGCTCTTTAAATGGTAGCCTAGAAATTGTGTATTTGTTTTAGTAACAGAATAGTTTATATACCAAACAACACAAGCTATCTAATGTTCTTTTAAAAGACAGCCACATGATGGCAAAGAGTAAAAAAACACACAACCCAGAAAGCTAGCAGACAGCAAAAGGAATGCAGTCAGCCCCAATCAGCAAGGCAGACCTCTGGAGATCTACTAATACTCCCAGGCACATTAGGTTTTCATTACCAAAAACAGCTCTTCCGGTGCCTGCTGTTACATGTTCAGAAATGAAGACAATTACTATGCTGGAAACATCATTTTCCTACTCTAAATATTTTATGCTTATTAAACAGCAATAGGCATTTTGCTTTCTGCTTGCCACCACTCCTTTGGACACTTATTGTGGCCCTTTGGTAGTTTCTGGTTTGACGTGGAAGGAAAGAATGTTTGGAAATGATCTTTCCTGCCCCCTCTGACACTGATCTTCAAGAGGACCATTGCTGTAGGATAACGGACAGTTGCTTTTTTTGTCCAAATGGGCCTCCGTCCAAAAGGCATGCTTCTGTAGAAAAAGCCATGATTGTCACAACTTCAAGTGAGGCCCTGCTCTCATACGTTTAGTTTTATTTTGTACAGGGACAGAACTCAGAATGGAACAGAGTTGGGTTTATGTTGTTGTTATTGTTTGGTTTTATGTTTCATGATAATTTACAACTCTAAACTCAAGTAAGAAAAATGTATTATCAGTTGCCAATCAAATAGCGTGGTAAGGAAATTGCAATCAAAATTAAACCTAAGTAAATTCAAGGAGTATGCTCAGGGAAATGCATTATCTAAACAGCATAAACTTGGGGTTTAATTTATAGTTTTCATGAATTAAACCTCTAATTTTGTTTTCTGTGGGCCACTCACTGGGGTATGCTTGCATAATACTTAATTCTTTCTAAACCACACTGATAGGGCAGTATTGAATATTTATTTTAAGTTTGCATTCAGTTTTAATTTATAGGGTGCTATTTTTTTTTAATCCTTACTTGTGGTAGTCATGTAACACCATAGACACTTGAATTGAATAACCAAACCATTGCTTTATGGCAGAAGAAAGGAAATACGTGATTGACGTGCTGAGGAATCATATTCCCTCAAAGCTCCTGCTGGGTAGTCTTTATAAGGCAAGGGCCCCAAATAGAGATATTATTAAGTTGACCTATTTGGGGAAAAGCAAATCAAAAGCTCTAGAAAGCTCTTTCTTTACCAGTTGTTGATGGTGAAAAGTATTCACACACACACATGCACACACATATACATTAACATACATACATGCACATACATAAACACACACATTCCCACACATGCATACACACACATTCCCACACATATATACACACATACATTCCCACACGTACACACACATACATACACACATGCATACACACACAAATACACTAGCAAATTAAAGGGATGATTTTTTTTTGTGTATGTGTGTGTGTGTACCTCCCAAGAGAGAATATGAAAGAAAGAAATTGGCAAAATACTTTTAAAATACAGAAATATTATATTTCAGTAACTGGAAAATTTACCTAAAATGAAAGTTCAATATTTTTTTAAAATTAACCAAATAAGTAATAAAAGTTCCCATGGTAATTATTTGTGAGACATGGGCAAAGAGGTGAAATCAGGTGAGGAATCTTCATCTCTCCATAGATCTCAGTGTGGGAAGACAAAAGGAAAACAGCCCCCTTTCTCCCTTCAGCCTAGGTCCTTTCCCTGTCTCCCTTCAGACCCTGGAGGCTGACTAAAGAACCTGCGGGTGTCCCTCAAAATCTTGATTTTTAAAAAAGGAATTATACTTCCTAATGTGACTTATAAGCAACTGGTTTTGAAAACCAGTTCAAATGTAACAAGAATCACTAAAGAAGAAAATCAGAGTTTTGGGGTCCTGCCATAAATACTTGTCTACAGAGTAAGCCTCGTTTTATGGGATCAATAGATGTAGAATGAGCTTTGCCATGACAGGAAATGCTAGTAGACTACAGAACACTTATACTTATTTATATTATAAAGGTCTTAGAATTTAGAGGCTGCCTTCAGTCTTAGCATTACCTTCATTGACCTTATCCCAGTGCCTCCAATAATGTTCTTTAGCCAAGTGTGTTCAGCTTCCAATGGGTTAGGATGATTCCAAACTACAGCAAATGATATAGCTGGGTCAAAGAAGAAATTCTGGCATCGGAAGAAAACGATCTGATAAGTGTGCCTTTATTTATTCCTTAGCACACCTGAAGACTTACAGGACCCAGTCCCTATCTCTCTGATGATGTTCAGGAATACATTGTGAGATAAGTTAAAATAGATATTATTTGTTTTCTCTTTTTAGGATTTATATTTATTGTATGTGCATGAATGTTTTCCCTACATATATGTGTATACATCACATGTGTGCCTAGTGCCTAAAGGGCACTGGATCCTTGGTAATAGAGTTACAGATGGTAGCTGGGAGCTGTACCTTGTCCTCTGCAAGAGCATCAAAAGCCCATTAGCACTAGGTCACCTCCCCAACCCCTCTTCTCCCTTCCTACGGAAAACTCTCACCACTGGATGCATTTAGAAAGCTTTATGGGAATGAAGTTACACTACTACACTAAATAATGACGGAAGGGGGTTTTAAGTCAGGACCAATCACAGAACAGTCTGGCACATGTTGAAGGGATTCGAACTCTTGGCTTTTGTTCTTTGCCTTCTACAGCTCTACATTTAGGAATCTGAAAAGGACTCAAGCTTATCTGTGTCTCTCTGTCCCATGTGTTCTGTGTTTATGTTGTTAACCAGAAAATAACATTGCACTTCAGCATCTTTTGTGTGCCTTCAGACGTGTGAAAACTGCTGGCATTTCTTTATTGTATATACTGCAAGTCGGATAGCAAGTAGGATTAACTCTTAAGACATGTAAACAATTGGATGTCGTAAGTGCAATACAAGTGTACAGATGCATCACTGTGTCCTTGCGACATTTAGGAATCACACAGAAATTTAGGGATAAATGTATTTATCCTCACCTCATTGGAGAGTTATAGTCTCCAATGTATAATTACAAATGTATGTTCTTGGCACAGGGGTTGCAAGAGACATTTTCATCTCCATTGGAAATGTTTTATTTGCGTCACCTAACAAATATCAAGGATTTTAATGTCAAAAGCAAACCTGTCTTGGGTGGCAGAATGCCTTTGCTGAATGTAACCTCCTACCCAGGCAGCATTATATGTGCACACTGTGTGTCTGTGACCAATTTGGGATTTGGATTTCTGATTTGGCTGAAAGATGTGTAAAAACCTGAAGTAGTCAACAGCTCCTTATTGGCTGTGCATCTGAGGGTCTCAAGAGCATTGTTTATTCCAGCAAGCGTCTGGAATACATTATACTCCATGAGTTGGCTTCTGCTACTCCTGCTTTGGAGGATATGAAAACTTTATATATTGTGCTAAAAGCAATGTGTTCTGCCGGGATAATTTTCCTTTAGAAGGAATTCTCAACGAGACTCTATCTTCCGAATCTAGGACAGTTAAATTTTAAGCATGTGGCATTTCTGAAAGAGTCCCAGTGAAATAATTCTCCTCACCTTCAACTTCAAAAATGGGTTCAAAATTTAGGTGCTTTTATCCCCAAACCATATAAAACTAGGTTTTCACAAATTAAAACAAGTATATTTAGATTGCAAATTGCCCTATAGATTTTAAGAAATACCATGAGAGAAGAAGGATTAAGAGAGTTACTGTATTAATCCATAAACATTTTAAAATTAATTTACTTCTGAATTGCATGGATTGGTACTTTAAAACCAGGTTGTTTTTTTAATGCCTTTCCTAGAGTCTTTGGCAAAAAATGCTTCAGTTGTCTTTGCTGAGTTCTTATCAAGCACTTGGCTTGGTAATTCAGGGTTGTTATTGCTCCTCCTTAAAAAAAAACTCTGATGGCTTATGTTTTAAGAGGCTCTACAGTCACTTTTTTCTTATGAAATTCTTTATACTTAGGAGTGGATAGAAATGATAAGAATTAGATTAAAAACTGGGTTCTTTGGCTAATCCTGTGACTTCACAATGTGGAGGGCTTAACATGCATTATCCTGAGATTGCCCTCTACAGCATTTCTGACTCAGTATATTATGTTCTGTTTTGGAAAGTTCCTAAATCTGC
The DNA here is from genome assembly GCF_982192425.1 of Myodes glareolus. Classification (NCBI taxonomy): domain Eukaryota; kingdom Metazoa; phylum Chordata; class Mammalia; order Rodentia; family Cricetidae; genus Myodes; species Myodes glareolus. Next base: position 60,304,052 of record NC_142041.1, on the reverse strand, counting down.
ATACATGTAAGCATCCAACAATTTAGGATGAAAAACAAAGCAAGAAAAGCGTCTTTGCTTAGCTTTCTGTTTCCTGTATGTTCGCAGTCCCTGTCTCTGAATCTCTAATCTGTGGTCCCTGAAGGTGAAGGATTAGTTCTCATGGTTCTGAGTCTGAGTGGTGGTGTCTAGCAGTCAGTAGGTACCCACATGGTGACTGACAGAAACAGCAGTAAAGCAAGCTTGTGAGTCTAGATGCTTTTGAAAGACTGTACAATAATACCTGCATTCATGTGGCTCCACCACCCCACCCCACTCCTTATATCATCTCTGTTGACGTAACTGAGTGGAGGTGGGAAAGGGATTTCAGGTGATGGAGAGGAGCCAGCGTTTTGATGGTCACTGAGAAGTGATGAGTCCTTACAAGGTCAAGTCATCACAGTATCGGGGTATCTGTCTTTCACTGCTCGGGATTGGGCTCCCTAATCCTGTAAGCGGAAGTTCTGGAAAGGAGCCTATCTGATTCCTGCTTCAAAATGGCCTCACCGGTGCCGGTGCAGAAAGGTTTCCCATGTTGCTAGGCTCTCCCTAGGCCACCTTCGGAGGTACAACAGGGTTGCAGAGACTTAGGTCCAGGAAAGCTTGTTCCTTGATGCCAAGGGAGTTAAATAAGAAAAGTAGAAAGGATAATGGATCAGTCCTGGCCATTTGAGTCCAGCTTCTCTCCCTCCGTCTCTCTGTCTCTGAGAAGCTGGAGCTCATACCTTTACAATAATGCCGAAAAGTATTTGACTCGTCCTGGGTGTTGTAATGTTTTAGGTTGACTTGGTATCTCTTAGTATCATACCTACCTCACCACCAGCACCTCCTAAATCTCCAAGTCATTTCATCCTCATCCACGGTTCAAATCTACACTCTCTGTTAGTTCTCCCACAGCCACCAAGAGGTCCCTGCACATCCGTTTTTATATCTGAGGCCTCCAGCTCCGGAGACATCTCTGGGAGAGTGACTTCCAGCACCTAGGCCTAGGGAAGTTGGGCTCAGGGGAGGAACCTGGCATCCTCAAAACTAGAGGTGCTGAAGAGAGGGTTCCCCTTGCCAAAGCTTGGCCCTAGGATTCAAGCAGAGCCGAGGCTGGCACAGCACGTTTTTAAAAACAGAAAAGGGAGAAAAAGCCACCAACTGGCTGGAATTTCTGAAAGCCTAGACAGGGGTTTGCGCTTCACAGGGAGCCAGAACCCGTTTGGCGCTGTCCTGGTTTCTCCCTTACCCATTTTCGGTTTGTTTTTGGTAGAACCGGCTCCTGAGCCCCGCCCGGCGAAGTGGTAGAGGGTTAGACACAGCAGCGGTCCCCTGTCGCTGGCCACCCTGCTCCCTCCAGCTACCTTTGCACCGTGGTGGCCACCAGCCCGGCCTGCCCGCCACTAACTTTGGCTTCCAGTCCAGCTGCGGTGTCGCGGAGACTTGGTGCTGAAACAAGATCTTTCTCCCAGGCTCGTGGTAACAGCAGGGAGCCAGGGGGTGACTATCGCCCACAGCCCCAGAACGTGGAGGGTACTACCTGCTCCCTTGGCCACCTTCAGGACCTCACCAGGTATGCGGAGCCACCCAGGGAGATGAGGGGCAACGGAAATCCTCTTCCTGCCCACCCCCCAATTCCCACCCCACATTGGGGACTTGCTGCTGTCATTCCCTGGCAGGAGAGAAAGAGCTGGGCTGGTTAGTTTCTTTTGGGGAGTTGGTGACTGACCGCCCCCCCCCCCACTTCTGTGCAGTGGAGGGAGTCACCCTGGCCTTTGTTGTGACTGTCTCTTAGACAAGTGTTTGAGCCGGAAGTTCCATTAGTGGAGGGGTGCAGTCAGGGCAAACAGATATGCGTTTTTAACCCTCCCTCAGCCTTCTGGGTGCCTTCCTTTGGCCAACACTGTTTTAGTTGGTCCAAATCAGGCCTAAGTTTAAAAGAAATAGCAGAGGAGCTGGAGTCCAGTGACAATGCTGACCAAGTACGACCTCAATGAATAATTCTGGAATCGAGGGGGTGGGGCAAGCAAATTTTCTATTTTACATGAAGGTGGAGGTGGTTAGGTAAAATAATACATAGGCGTAAACACTCCTCATTATTTTCCTTATATTAATGAATGCCCATCCTACATTTTATTCTGTTAGCTAGCTAAAATGTGATGTAAAATTCAAAATTTCAAGTCTTCCCGGTGGTGGCGGTGGGGGGGCGGGGAGACGGACGGACGGACAGGCTGTCAGAAGTGGTAGCACAAGCCTCTAAGTCCGAAACTTGGGAGATGGAGGCAGGAGGATCAGAAATACAAAGTCATCCTCAGCTAGGGAGTCTCAGGTCAGCCTGGGCGACATGAGATCCTGTCACAAACAAACATTGTGTGAAAATGGACTCAGGTCTGCCAGCAAGTATAAACTGGTTATACTGAAGCTAGTGTCTACCGAGCCCAGAGTACCCAGCAAGGGTAGGAACAGCATGGGAGCTGAAGTTTCTGTTGGCCTGAGGGATGCTTCAGTCCTGTTCATAGTCCCAAGCTCCGTACAAATCCCGTGACTCTACTTTGGATAGGTTCATTCAGAAAACACCCAGAAAAGTTCAGTGGGCCAGGCTTTGTGTTCTGTGGATGACAAAGGTCTCTGCCCCTTAGGAGCAGTCTGCTGAGTCCAAATGACTAGTACTCAAGTGAGGAAATAGAAAGCCCCCATAGAAAATCCAGTGACCCCTCCCAAACCAAAATCCAGTGTTCAAGCATTCTTGGTGGGTTGGACTGACCTTGTATGGGATTGTGGTTGATGGGAGCACCGGCCTGTGAGGGAGTGTTTGGCATCCTGGGGTATCCAGCAGTGTGCTGGTGCAAAAGGGGAACTGCAGATTAGTAGGAAGGCCAAGACCAGAGAATGACTGGCCTGAGTCAGATGAGGAAGGGCTTGTGGGGTCAGACAAATCCGACCAAATCAGACTTGTCTCCTGGCTGGGAGGCAGTGCAATCTAACAATCAAGTGTTTCACCCTTGGCAACACGTGATAACCTGCGAAGAAGTCAGGAAAATGGTTTATAAGAGCGCTTATAAAGCAGTCACTATAAAAAAAAATACAGCAGTGGAATAGCTTAGCCAACAAAGGTTAAATTTTACAATATTGTACTAGCTGTATTCTTAAAGTATTTACTTATACTTAAGCAGCTGACTTACATGGACTGATAATTGTTGGATGGAAAAACCAGGAGCAAATAAGGATATTGGCATCTTATCATGATGATATTCTTCACCAAGACCCTTCATTTACCTGTGCCGATTGAGCATGCCCTGTGTGTAGGGTACATTCCTAATGCTCTGTGAGATTATGTTGATGCTGTTGAATTGATGATAAGACAGACTAAGAAATGCTTTCCTAGAGTACAGACTTGATGTGCCAGGGTGACAGGCACAAATCCTTGTCCTCCTACTTCAAGGCTTTTCTCTTACCCGTTGATTCATTAAAGACTGACTCTGTTTTGGCTTCTTCTTCATCGTCACACCTATCTTGAGAGAAGAAAGCAAAAGCTGTTTGTCATTTCTCGGCAGGCAGTTTTCACTAGGCTACTGTGTATGATCTGGGCATTGGCAAATCAAAGGGAATCTGGATGACCTTGATGGATAGAAAGGCAGAAGTTGGCCAGATGACAGTTTCACAGAGATCTTTCCCCCAAGCATAGAACTGAGGAAATGTGACCTGAAAACAGGCCACAGATAAAAGGCTTCAAGTGTCTCTCAGCTGAGTAAGTGCCAATGGTGGTGAGATCAAGAACCATGGATTAACTCATGTGTTCTATTGAGATGGGCCTGAGAGTTCAGTAACTCATGGGAAAAGATGTGTGTGGCTGACTAAACAAGATCTGCCTGATGCTAATACCAGCTGACATAGCAATGTGGATGGGGAAATTTCAAAAGGTCACAGCCATAGCCGAAAAGCACCAGGTGATCAATGGGTACTGAGAGAGGAATGATTAGTTTCTCCCAGGAATGAGTTCTGATCAGTTATCCAATCCCAAGTGGTCAGGCTAATGTACATATAAGCAACACTAAATATACTATCTTGCTCCCCTCTCTCTATATATAGATATATGTGTGTACATGTGTATATATATTTCTACTTATTTTGTCTTCATATTAACATATATTAATTAATATATATTATGTTCATCAATGTATTTCTATGCCTCTACTAACACATTTATACCAAATATATAATAAATTTAAAAACTTACATATATATGTACTTATATTTATTTATCACAACAATAATGAAAGAAAAAGGGATGATGAATTTGAGAGAAAGTGGAAAAGGACACAGGAGGGTTTGAAGAGGAAGAGTGAGGAGTGGAAATGACGTAAATACAGTCTCATAAAATTCTCAAAAACCTTTAAATTAAGAAAGCTGTATCATAAGTTATAAGGTCTATAAAGGAGGTCCGTTAGGGGTTAATGTTGGAACCTTCAAATATTTCAAAGACTGTTTTGACTGGAAGAATGTTGCATGTGAAGAAATATTGACCCTAGAGAAGAAAGGTCTTGGTAGGCCCATCCCAGCTCAGTAGCAGGAAAATGTCCCCCTCCTCGGCCTGAAGCCTGCCAGCTCTGTACCAGGTGACTTGACAAACTGGGGAATTGCTATCCTGAGAAGTGTCCACAGTGGAGCAGGTTGGCCGTCTGCCAAAGTTGTCTCAGGTGATTCCTGCCCAGTGTGGAGATCCGGACCCTCTGTGTCTGGATTCACTGTAGCCCAAACTGCAGGTGTTTTTGACTGCTTGTTGGGTTTGCTTTGTTTGTTTCCACGTTTAGGTGTTTCCATATGGAATCGAGGACCTTCTTTTTAAAAAATATTTATTTATTATGTATGCCTACAGGCCAAAAGACGGCACCAGACCTCATTACAGATGGTTGTGAGTCACCTCGTGGTTGCTGGGAATTGAACCCCAGACCTTTGGAAGAGCAGACAATGCTCTTAACCACTGAGCCATCTCTCCAGCCCTCATGGACCTTTTTAGCTTTGCTCTCCTCTAAGTTCTCCTCCGGCTTTTAAGGAAAGAACAAAACCCAAAGGAAAGCCTGTGTCAGTGCCGTTTGCTTTTCTGAGGGCTCGGCTTTCCCTGTTGCTGTCCTTTCTTTGCTGTTCTGAGCCCCCCCTCCCCCCCCACACTGCTGTTTTGCAGGCTGACTCCACCAGACAATCCTTACTCAGGTGAAGAAACAGCAAAAGCAGGGAGTCAGCACCAGGGAACAAGGAAACCACTTTGCTAAATGTTACTGGGGATTGGCTCAAATCTTCGGGTGTTATTGGAGGAGAGCCCCCGGAGCACGGATTCCCCAACTCTTCCAGGGCTGGTATGTGGCCTATACATGAGTTAGAAGGGCTTGTGATGAGTGTGTTTGTGGTCCTGGTACGAACCAGGTAGGCCCCGAAGTCTATGATTATATCCAGGTCTGTAATACTACTTTAGGATTTTAGCGGAAGGTAAGAACTATGGGACACAGCAGGATGAGAAGCAACCACACCTTCTGAAGAAAAGCTGCAGTTTGATGCTTTCCTGCCGAACTTACTGTGGGCAAAGCCCATAGAAGGTGACTTACAAATTTGGCCTACAGTTTTACTAATCATCATACGATTCTGATTTAAATTCTAATAAAATAGTAAAACCTATAGAACCGCCTACATTGTTAACATACCAATTAAACTCTAGTATTCAAGAGCTTTATATGTTTTCTAATCCTCACCTCTTAAACCGAGATCATATTTGCATTTGTCTTGGCTGTGAGTTGGGCCTGTACCATTGCTTCAGGTCGCAGTCAACATACTCTGTGTTGGTGACGAGCCATGCTAGCTTGCTTGACTTGGAAGACTGCTTCCTGCCTGGGGGAGGAGACAGTCACTATTTGCTGCCGCTCTGATGGTTGAGAACTGATGAAAATATAATTTACAGCATGTTCTTAAAGTATATCATTATTAACTGGATCTAATGGTGCATCCCTGTAGTTTCAGCATGGGAGAAGCTAAGGCAGGAGGATCAGAAAGTCTAGGCCAGCTTGGGCCATAGGAGGAGGCCCGTCTCTACAAAACAAAATAAAGCCAAACTAACAAAACTTCTTAACTACACTAAACATATTTTTGGTACTCATGAAAGGAGCCACTACCACTCAGGGCACACTTTCAACAGCCCCAAAAGTTTCCTTCTGACTCTCTAGGGCCCACTGACATTTGCCCACCCCCAACCCAGGCCCTGTCTACATAATCATGGCTCAGCCTTTCATCATGTTAAGTCTTTTTTTAAAATAGTAGGTGATCCATATCTTCTTTCTTCCCTTTGAATAAAGTAAGTCAATTCATCATTGAAGCAGAGTTGCTGAATTTGGACTGGAGCAAATAGAACCATTGAGTAGAAATCATTTTGTTTTATTTTGCTACTCACCAGTTGGTCTGGAGTGTGTTCCTTAAGAAAGCTGAAATTCCTCAAGGCTAAGAAATTATTTCTGTGATACATGGAGCATAAACAATGCTTTCTCAGTGTCAGTGGAGGTCGTGGTATCAACACCCTCCTAGTAACACTTCAGATGTGTTTCATTTTTGCCCATGATTTAGATCGTTTTTGTCAAATGCCACAAGTTTGTCATCACATAAAAGATTTCTTAAGCTAGGGTTATCAAGACGTGTGCTACACAATGCAAATATGCCCAAACCCCACACTCCAATCCACGAGTTACAGTTATTGTCCAAACCCCACACCAATGCACGGGACACAGTTAGTGTTCAAACCTCACACCATTCCACGAGCCACAGTTAGTGACCATGTAGAAAAATTTTAACACTATTCATGTAGTAAGCGCTAAATCAAAATATTGTATAAGTATGCTGTTCTTCAGGATAGTTTGGATTTATCTTTACTTGCCAAATAGAATATTGTGGCTTTCCTAATTGTTGTAAACTCATTTTATTGTCTTCCAATCTCATCTGAAGTTAGACTAAGCCACAGAAGTTCTATCGCATTGTAGAGTGACTATAGATGATAATAAAATAACAAGATAAAGTAAAATAGAATAAAACAATAATTCATCTGCTAGGTGGTGGGGGCGCACACCTTTAATCCCAGCACTCAGGAGGCAGAGGCAGTCGGATCTCTGTGAGTGCAAGGCCAGACTGGTCTACAAGAATTAGTTCCAGGAGAGGTTCCAAAGCTACAGAGAAACCCTATCTTGGAAAACAAAAAACAAAACAAAACAAACAAACAAACAAAAAATCATAATAATGCGTCCTTCCTAAAAGCTGAAATAAATGATTTTAAATTATCTTTCCATAAGAACTTACAGATGTCTATAAGTGATGCTTATGTTCATCACCTTGAATCTGTCATTACACATTATTTAAATATACTGAAGTATTATATTATCTTCTGTAAATACACATAAATACATATCAATTGAAAAACAAACCTATTCTTATTCATTTGAAAATTCAACAAAGAATAAGCAGGCTTCAGAATAAAAACAAAATAACAACTAATAAAAACAAAAAAATGCTAAATCAGCTGAGTCAGGAAATAAGCAGAAACTATAAAACAAAATGAGGGCAGACATTTGTTTCTCTAAGAACTATAACTGCCGTGGCGGAGGACCTCTGCCCAGGTACAGATTAAGCTGGTCTGTAGCGGTGGCTGCTGTACCTCTTCTTGAAAGGCCAGGGTGTAGGATTTCCAAGGATGACATATGCATGCATGCCTAATCTGTCTTCCCTGATGGAACCAAATTTCTTAGGAAGGCAAAGGAAAGCAAAAGAAGGTGACAGTCAGTGCCTTGCGGCTTCCACAGCCCCGGATGACTGAGTTCCACAGCTCTCTGCAGGTCATTTATCCAATGGTTCGTTTCACGGCAGGCTTCTGTTTGTAAATTTTCTTAGGGCCTCCTTGATTTGATATGTTGACTCAATCTGTAGATGCGGTCTTCTGGGGCACATCTCAGAATAGCCCTTTTCTTTTCCGTACAGCAATGTTCAATCGTTGGGTTTCTGTCTGCTTCTGGAATGTTAGCAAACTCAACACTTGGTGAGAAGGCAAAGAACAAAGCCATGGTGTGCTGTAATGAAAACGCTTCTTCATCCAAGGAACCACAAGGTATAAACGGCGTCGGATGGGGCTCTGGGTCATTACAGATGACTGATGTGCCCTCTAAAACAATCCCCTTCTCCAAACCAGCAGAAAGAAAATAAAGTATATACGACATATGAAATAAAAAGGAAACATTCTCTTCCTAATTGTATCAGTACCCATTTTTGACTCAACCCCGTTGTCTTTAATTTAGAAAGACTGTCCCAATGGCTTGCCAGCTTTGACCCTTTCTGTCTATTTTGCATACATTAAGACCTTTGAGCATGAAGACAGATTCAAGTGATTCATTTGGTTACAAAAATATAAAAATACTTAACCAAAAAAAAAAAAAGACAGGACTTTTGTAATGAGTTAGAATAAACATAGAAACCCACCTCCACACAAGATAGAATGCTATTGCTTGTCTTGTCAACTGCATTGTTTTAACAGATGGATAGGAAGATATATATAAATGTGTTTGTGGGGGTGGATACAGATTTTATTGAATTTGGAAAATCTGGGTTCAGAGCTGTTGAAGCATGTTTTTTAAGAGTGCCAAGCAAAGGAGTTGGGAAAATAATCAAGTTGGTAATGTGTTTGCCACACAAGCGTGAGGACTTGAGTTGTAGCCCCAGTTACAAAAAAAAACAAAAACAAAAACAAAAACCTCAGGCTTGGTGATATATGCTTGTAACCCTAGGAAAGCAGAGGCAGGAAGATTCCTGTGGTTTGCTGTCCACCAGCTTAGTCTAAATAGTGAGTCACCACTCCCAGTAAGGGAGAAGTAACACCACACATACATCTCTGCACACACACATGAGGATACACCACACACACAACACACACACACACACACACACACACACACACACCTCAGGAGGAGGAGTGGTGGTGATAGCATGGGTCAGTTTAGACTGGAAATATCTACTATATCTTTTGGCTCACAAGCTTTCGTCTGTGTTTCCTATTTGATAAGCTTGCTGGTCACAAGAATATACACTGTATTGTTTCCTAGTGAGCACCATTGAGCTGTATGGAAATACTTATGTCAATAAGTATTAAGGGGTCCAACTTCACCATGACTCTGAGCTCCATGAGGTGATTTGCATAATTTTAAGTTCTTATCAGACTGAATTCCTGGTTTCTATAGAGTTTATTATTTTATCTGTGCCTACGGTTAACACTTAGCACCGTTTATTTGTTGGTGTGTGTTCACTAATTGGACCTTCTTTCCACTCCACTCCAAGAGTGTCAACGGACGGGAGTTCTCAGAACATCCATTAATCCTGTGTGGGTGCACACACCGAACAAAGTAAGCTTATTACTAGCAGCCCAGAGCCTCGCTTTCCACAGCTCCCTTTCTTCAGTGAAGGCCAGCCATGGGCAACCTCCCCACACCCTTCAGCTGGCTGTCTTCAAGCACGGGAGAAAGCCTAGTTCCCCTCTGTGTTAAGAGGAACCACGTCTCTTCCTCACACAGCAGAGAGCCTCCTACTGTCATTCTCTGCCTGGAGGATTCTTTTTCAAAACGAATTTTCCTCAGCAAGTAGATAACTCAGGGTTGTGGCTACAAGTCAGGCTTCTTCCCTCTAGACCCGTGAAGGTCCTAACATCTGTTTCTCAAAGGCGGGGGTGGGGGCAGGGGATGGGTGGTGGTAGCATTGATCTTAACAGGGGTTGTTTGCCTCTGCCTGTGCTTAGAGAGCAGCCAGGTGGCCTCAGGCATGTAGAAGACACAAGAGTCGGGTTGTATTTGAACGCACACCCAGCTGAATCCTGTTCAGTACCTTCTCCATGTTTGTCTGGCCCAGTGCATCCTTTTTTTCAATGAAAGAGATGATGATGTGGGATTCAGTAAGGCATTTTCGCTCTGTCCGCAGAGAAGATTACTAACCTGGAGCTTTAGATTTAGCAGGTAGGACCCAGGGCATTGCCTAGTCCCTGCCTGTTTTTGAGAGCACCTTGAATTTTAGCAGCCAGCAGAAAAGTGGCCTTCTGCTGTCTGCAACTGCAAGGACACCTTCTACTGATTGTCACTACAGGTGACCCAGGTGTGGGCAAATGAAGGACTTACTACTTAGAGTGAATGCACACATGACTGATTAATCCTCTGCAATGCTTTTGTGGGGTGTGTTGCGTGGTTTGTAAGTAAATAATTGCCACCTGATTTTAGGGGTACCCCTGAAACCAAAGTGCTTGCCTGGAGTACCCAACAAGTCTCCAAAGACTTTCAATGAAGGCCCCTATACCCTCCTTTAGGGGCTAGGCCAGGATTCTGGAGAAGACTCTGAGAACCCAACCTAGAGCCACCCCTGCATGCGCTCACACACGATAGCAGCTCTCACTTTCTTCACTGCTGTGACAGAATAGCAGAGAGAAACTTAGGAAGAAAAGATTGTTAGGACTGGTAGTTTGAGGGGACAGTCTGTGATGCCCCATCTTGGTTTGTCAACCTGACACACCCGGGGCAAGGGAATCTCAGTTGAGTAATTACCTGCATCAGTTTAGCCTGTGAACATGTCTGTATGGTATTTCTTGATTGTTGACTGATGCAGGAGGGCCCAGCCTTCTGTGGGCAGTGCCATTCTTGGGCCTATTGGTTTTGACTGGGTGAGAAAAGTGCTGACGTCCGCAGGCCAGTCTTCTCTTGGTTTCGACTTCAAATCCCTGCCTTCACTTCCTGTCTTGACTCCCCTCTATGACAGACCATGAGCAGTAAGTTAAAACGACTCTTTTCTTCCCTGACTTACAGTGTTAGAATACAAACAGAAGGTAGACTAGAATACGGGCCATCATGGCCGAAAGGTGACTAGCAGGAACATGAGGTGGCTGAACATCTTCTGTCCTGCAGTCAGGAAGCAAGGTGTTGATTGCTGGTACAAAAAACGTTCTTCATTTTTTCTGTTCTGTCCAGTCTGGGACACCAGTCCAGGGCATAGTGTTGTACACATTCAGCATGGTCTTTCCCTCTTCGCTTAAAACTCTTGAACTTCCTACACATACATATCCAAAGACGGAATTTCCTAGGTGATTCTAAATCTAGTCAAGATTAGCCATTATAGTGGGTTTATGCCATTTCAAGAATGACTGCTTTCTCTCTGCATAGATAGCTAGACAGATAAGTAGGCGGGTAAATAGGCAGAAATAAAGTCACCTGTTTTTCTGGAGCCCATTACTTAGGGTGACGACAAGCAGTGTTTAGAGCCAGAATGTTGATGGATTCTTTGTAAATTGCTTGATGATAATATCACTCTTTAATTGTTTGCTGAATTCTGGCTCGAAATTCCAACAGTGCCTTGCATTAGCGCCACTCATTCATTCACTAATTTATTTGCTGATTCGTTCAAAATAGTTAACGAGTGCCATATGTGACCAGGACAAGAAAGCACAGCACGGTCCGGAACCTCAAGGAGCTGCAGCAAGTCAAAGAGACAGGTAGAGAAATAATTGCAGTCCCACTAGATAAATGCTATAATGGAGGCAGGCTTACTTATAAACCATGAAAGATCAAGTCCAGCGAGGGAATGAAGGGTTTGCCTGAGCCAGATTCCAAAATATCAGTAGGCCCAGTCATGTCAGACATTTCATGGCTTGGATTGACATGTCGAAATCTGGAAGCAACTATGCTGATTTAGCAAGCAGTGGAGAGTTTGTAAATAGAGTCCACAGCCCTCCGTGATTGTTTTCAAATTTCCGAGTGGTAGTCTTTTGTAGTGGAAACATTTACCTGAAGCAGATGAATGCCGACTGTTTGGACTTCTCAACAGTCTTGCTCCTTTCTTTTGAGCCCAGGAAACAATAACAAACATGCTATTTAGTGCAGAACAGCTTCATCTTCAGCAGAAATAAAATGACGAGCGAAATATCTTGCATGCTCATGTAACTCGACCGGTCTTGATACCCCAGTAAGTTCAGTGTGGAAACCAGGAAAGGAACACATGGCCGACAACCCTGGGTATCGGATGTACAGCTTCTGATTGGGACCTGTTCTCAGGACAGGTATGAGATGGAGGATGGGGATTTATGGGAAATCAGAGGTATAGGAAAGATGGGGGTTTCTGGGAAGTTAGGGAGTTTTGTCAGAGCCTGCCCTGTGAGACAGACTTTGATCCTGGATAAAGATGTGTGGTGAGCAGTTTGTGTGAATGTGCTTTGTAAACTGTGGCATGCCTTGCCAATGTGCAGGAAGGATTATGACCCCAACTTTCAATCCTAACCTTAGTCCCTAGAAAAGACAGCACCCCTCCTGAGAGCAACTTACGCCATGAAAAAAATGTCTGATTTCTTCTATGACATCTTTTCTCTAATCAGGCAAGGAATCCTTTCAAGCAGACTGGGGAACGACTACATTCACTCTGGGAGTTGTGTCCAGACAAAACAGAGTGCTACATCGTGTTGTCCTGGCTTATTGGGTGGGAGTGCCGTGTGCCACTTTTATTTACCCTGAAGCTGAAATCATGACTTGGACTCATAAAATTAATTTCTTGGCAAAATTGCAAACAACAGCACCTTAGAACACACTCTCTAATTTCTGACATAATCCACATGTCTTACATCGCCGAAGGAGTCTCACCTTTTTGTTGGGAGTGGATCGGTCACGTGTTTCGCACTGTTCATAATTATGAGCAAACTCAACAGGAAAATTATCCCAGTGTTTCAAAATGACTTTTTGGATGAGGGATGCTCAGACTATTTTGCCAGGAAATTGTATACAATTCCTGTATACAAATGCACACGGCCGTCAGATAATAAAATATGAGATAGTTTTTGGCTAATCTTGGTTGTCAACTTGACACACCTGGGAAAAGGGACACTTGCCTGTATCAGACTGACCTGTAGGTGTGTCTGGGGGGTATTTTCTTGATTGCTAATTGATATCGGAGGGGCCCAGCCTTCAGTGAGACACCATGCCACTCCAGCTCCATAAGAAAGTTAACTAAGCATTATCCAGGGAAAGCAAGCTAGTAAGCAACATTCCTAATGGGCCTCTGCTTGAGTTCCTGTCCTAACTTCCCTAAGTAATGGTCTGCTAGATAACCTAAACCCCTTCCGACTTCCCAATGAGCGTGGTATTTTTCGCAGCAGCAGAAGGTACACTGGAATGATATTGATGTAAAATATAAAGGTGGAATCTCCCATTTCACAGACGAGGAAACAGTGGCCCACACAGTCTTCGTATCTGCCTGACCTGTTAGTGTCCATCAAAACCAGAACACACAGCTACTGACTTTTTACTTCAATGGCTTCCTAACATTGCAACAACCTGAAATCCAAGCACTTCAGAAGCCAGGAGTCTAAAATTAAATCCCCACGTGTTCTTGATCTTGAAATTGTCTTTTAGTGCTTTAATTCCTTTTGCTATTACTTATGTACACATCTCCATTCTGAATTACTGTGAGTCAAATAGAAGAATTCCTGGGCTCCCAAGTTCAAATACAAACACGAGACAGTATCCTAGAGCTCCTCATTTGGGTATGACCTTGAACAGTCACCCTGAAAGTTAGGAAGAGAGGGTGGGAAGCTAGACGGTCACATTATTTTTTTTAAAGATGGTTAAATGTAAATAACCACATTTATTGACTTCGTTTGAAGCTTTTCCCAAACCTATCCTTCTCAAAGGTGTTGAGTGTCTAAAGGTGCAGAATCGATCAACCATGAAACGGAGACCTAATGTCAACTTGCAAAGAATTAGTAGAATAATATCCATGCCCTGAGGGTAAAGCACTCAGCCCCAGTGCTGGCTCTTTCATCCTTGCTCACACTACAGTCATATTTCTTTGTTAGCATTTCCTCTTTGCATTGTGGGGCTGCTGACATTGATAGATAGCAGGGGAGAAACTGAATTAAAAAAAGAAGAAGGAGGAGGAAATATGTTCTGTACTGTTGGCTCAAAAATAATGCGTGTGAAAGGCTCTCCGGGAGCTGGCTCCCCACCTTCCTGCTGCAGCTGCAGCTGCTGACAGCAGGCCCCACCGAGCTATAATCTGGCCACGTTTGGCTCATGTAAATTGTGATCAACAGCGAGCCCATAATATTTATTTTAGAGATTCATTCAGGGAAGTAAGTATTCTTGACTTGTGTATACATGCTGTGAACACAGGGCTGCAGATGGGTGTCACACAATTAACATGGCTGCCCGATTTCTGCTCCACACAGGTGTGGGGCACTGAATCCCTTTGAAGAAGCGTGTCGCTAATAGCCTATTTATAATTGCGAAGAAGCCTTCAATGGAAGCCCCTCGTGAGATAAATGGACAGACTGTAAGTAAACAGACCGTCAGTCTTAAGCAAAGAGTTATGGCTTTTAAAATTGTAATGACTATTTTTGTTGTAACCTGAGTGTCTGGAAATTTCTCAGTCTCTGTACCACTTTTTAATGATTTTGAGTCTTATGAATTAAGTAGTGCACTACTTCATCAGCCTAACCTAATTTATGTCTCTTCTTAGAGGTATCAGCTATCAAAAGTAAAGTCAGAGAGGAAAAAGCCAACCTTTAGTATTATGTAATTACACCAATATGTACAGCATAATTTTAATGCTTATTGCATTTTCCTTTGCCTTAGGGAAAGCATGCTGTCTCACAAAACTTGAAATTAATTCCTGTTTTAGATTGCTTCCTATGTATTTTCTTTACAGTGCAGACATGTGTGTTCAAAACGTATGTTTGATATGGAAGTTCCACAGTCTGATGTATTCTCACACGGATTTCAATAAAAGAATCCTTAGTAATACTTTGTTTATCTTGTGCACAGAAGAGAAAGAGTTCAGAGATTTTGCTCAAGTCTATCTCCAGAGGAAAATTAAGGGAGTCTTGCGAATGGCTGTTTCTTATTTGAAATTATTGTATTCAACTTCTGGGTTGTTTCAGTGGCTTGGAGTTACTTCCTCTAGCAGTACTTGGGGTAGGACCCACGACTTTGTATTTTAGGTGCCGTGCTCAGAACAAGGGCTTTCAGACACATGGCTGCGTGGCCTAGCTTTGTTCACAATGAAATTATCACGAACCCAGAGTGTGATCTTTAGTAATGCTGTTGTGGTTCCCGTAAGTGTGTGTTTTACAAGCCCTTTCCGTGTTATGCAATAAGCGCTAACTGCTAATGGATAAGGGTTTTAATAAGCTGTGGACAAGTGCTATCATGGCAGGTTCAGTTGTACAGTATGCAATTACAGAGTGGGCGCTATGGATCCTCTAAGTCAGCCTCTGAGGTAATTCAGACAAAGCACTTCAAGACCACTTTGCACGGTGTCGCTTTTACCCTAAACAGGAAACAGGCATCTGTAGCCTATTTAGTTATTTCTTTTATTGAAACTCCTACTATGAGTCAGTGATATTTGATTTTATCATATTAAGGTATGCACATAATTCATATAATATCAATGAGAAATAAGACCAGCAATGACTGTCACCCTTGTTAGAGAGACAAGTTGACAAGTTGGGGAGGCCGACAGGCTTAACCACTTCTGCAGAGCTGTGTTGGCTTAGTGACCATGTGTCATATTTTGTCCATCCTAATTTCAGAATGAAGAAATTTAGGATTCAAAATTAAAATTAATAATATGGAAAAATGATTCAGAGATCTGCTTTAGCTTTCAACAAAAAATATCATGTTGCTTCAGTTTTGAAGAGCGATTCTTTGTGTGTGTTCATGGCACTGTGCACATAAGGACAATCCTTAGAAATACATAATGTACAACAAGTGTATTGGCTCCTGTATCCTCCCTTATCTCCTCTTCTTCCTCCTCTTCCTGTTCATCCCCTTCAGAGCAAAATAACATATTTAGTGAGAAAGAAAATTACATGTCATTTTGGTATTTAGTTTGGTTTTGTTTTTGCTTTGCTTTGTTTGATTACATGAACATGAAGCCGTTTTACTCTTGAGCAGCATTTGACAAAGACAGAGGTACAAACGCAGGCAGGGCCACTTCTCAAAGACAAATGCCATGTGGCATTGATTGGAGAAGCTTTTCCTGGCAATTTGGCTCCTGTTTGCTCAATCAGGGATGAGCAACCTTTCCTAAGAGGCTGCAGTGGAGAGGCTTGGGGTAGACCCTCCAGGCTCCTTTCCTTTCGATCTCAGGTCCCCCGTTCCTGTAAAACACAGCCTCAAGTTGGAAAGGGGACATAAACCTGACTGAAAGCATTGATGTCACTCAGGATAAAGGAGTGGAAGGAGTCTTGAACTGAAAACAAAAGTGTTCATACTTGTAAGCAGGGTTGACGTTTTCCTTGCTCATCATGTTCTTTTTTTTAAAAGATCTTTCTTAGAGCAAATCAAATGTATCTGAGGCAAACAAAAGAGTGTGTTGTACCCTTGTACTTCTGTCCTATGTGCTGAAATAGAAAAATCCTTATAGCCCAGTCCTGACAAATAAACACGGCCATGTAACCCTCACCTTGTCACCAAGCAGAGGTCCCCTCTCCCCGGCAATCCTTTCACTTCCTGTATTGCTCAATACACTCCAGTGCCCCGCATCTCCTGACCCCAGATCAGACAAGCCGTGCTCATAAGTGCTTTCCCGTTCAGTTAGTTCTTCCTATTATTCTGAAAGTTCCTGTGTTCTGAGTCCTTACACCGAGTCCCTTGCCTCTGTCTTTGTTTCTCATTGCACCTGCAAGATACCTCACTATGGTTGTATTTAGGCAGTAGATTGTGCTTTTTACCCATGGTTAGTGAGCAGTGCATGTGTCTTCTTTGAAAAATATTAGATACAGTTATAAGGTATTTTTTGAGAACCTTGATTGCTGCATCAGTAAAGTGAACAGAATGAGAGCTATAGAGGCTGATCAGTCCTCTTTGCAGCATTTTTGTTAAACACGTTTCTTCCAGTCTGCAGCCCTTTGCTCACAGAATTATACTTACTAGTGGGCTATTTGGAGTTGTGCCTAGTGTATCTAGAATTATTCAATTCTTGTTCCCAAAGTATCTTTATGATAGAAGTCAAACCTTTAGTTCTTCTCAAAATATTACTTATTTTATATACATTGGTGTTTAGCCAGCATGTATATGTGTATGAGGATGTCAGATCCTCTAGGACTGGAGTTGTGAACTGCATGTGGGTGCTGGGTGCTGGGTGCTGGGAAATGAACCTGGGTCCTCTGAAAGAGCAGCCAGTGCTCTTAACCACTGAACAACTCTCCAGGCCTTGTTAGATATTTTTTAAAAGAAGTCTTTTGAATGAGTTTAAACACAAAGCTAGGTATCAAAGCATATGTGCTGCTTAACACATGCAATAGTCAGAAGAAGATTCTGAAGCTCCTGTGACTCAGTTCTCCTTGGTTAACACATGGAATGGTCAGCAGGAGATTCTAAATCCCCGTGACGCAGTTCTCCTCGTTCAACACATGCAATGGTCAGCAGATACATAACACATTCAATGATCTGCAGTAGATTCTGAAGCTCCTATGACTCATCTCCTTGGTTCTTTGCTCTGTGGGTAGAGATCTGTGATGAGGAGACAGGGAGAAGCTGGTAGCACTTCTCTGTCTCCCAGTTATTCTAGAGCTCCGGACTGAACACAGAGCGGACAGAAGTGCAATCCCCATTCTTTTGCCCCTAACAGCTGGTAAGCACAGTTGGCCCCTCTGTGGGACAGACTGAGAGATGCGTCCCTGTTTTTTCGCCGGGTTTGATGATTGTGTTTGAGGAGTTTCTAAACCACTGTGCCCAGCTATTTACCAATGGCTGAAGAAAATTTCTGCTCCTTCTTTTACCACCATAACTGCCTAAAGGCTGGGTTCTGATAGGGCCTCCTGAGCCCCTCCCACTTTTATGGTGGGACGTTGACTGGCAAAGTCTTGTGCAAGTAATCGCAGGTTTTGTGAGTTCTTGAGTACAATGGCCATGTCAGACCTGGAAGAAAGTTCCACAATATTCCACCCCTTCCACTGGCTGGGGTAGATTTCTCAGCATCAGACTCAACAGCTGTACGATGGAAATGATGTTTCTTTTCTTACTTAAAATCATAATTTTACCGTTCAAATGGAATCAGAATTCCAAAGTTCTTTGAAAACTAAAAGGTGCAATATAACCTGAATGTGCTTTCTACAAAAAACAGCCTCCAGAAAGGGAGGGCAGGATACCTTAGCAGTGGAGAGCAATGGCTCCTCTTCAGAGGAAGCAAGTCTGGCTCCCAGCACCCACATGGGAGCTCACAACCATCTGTGACTTCACTCCCAGGGAACCCCACGGCCTGTCCTCTTCTGGCCTCTCTGTGTACCAGACCAGAACATGGTGAACAGACATGCATGCAGGTATAATACTCACATACCTTAAGAAAAATAAATTAAAAAAATTTAAATCTCCAGAAAAAAAATGTAGGCTGGTATAAAACATTATCTGGTCACCCTTACATCTACAAAACAAAATGACTGAAAACATAAAAATGCACCTTTCATAACCATGCCTGGTGGTACAAACACCAGCACAACAGGTGTTTGTTAGAGCACCGGAGACCGGCAGGGAAGCCTAGACCTGGGACGCCTCATTATAAAAGTCAGATGACTACTTACTTTAACCTAGAAAGTTTCGGATGATGATTTGCCAGATCTCTTAGGAATAATGGGACTTTAGGGTTCCATTGCAATTCTTGAAACTCAAATTTGGTTCCCTTGAGCTAAGATAAATTTGCATTGCTAGTGACAGTTCTTGCTCAGCTCTTGTTCAGTTTTGCAAGTCATTAAATAAAACATGCACATGCCTTAATCTTATAACTTGGGGATTCTAGAAATAAAAGGTAACTTGGAAACACAATGGAAAAATGTGACAATTACCTTATTAGTAGAAACAAGCATGTCCTGTAATGGCACTCACTGGAAGTTATACTATAGATGCCATCCACATTACAAGTCAAACTAGGGAGTAGAGCCATGGCTCCGTCTGATGACACAGATTATTATTTGGACAGCCGAGGCTAGTGTGAGCACAATATGAGATCTCAGACTGGTAGAAAGTCCAGCTGGACTAGCTGGACCACAGCCTGTGAACATGCTAATAAATTCCACATATATATACATATATATATATATATATATATATATATATATATATATATATTCATTCTATCAGTTCTATTGCTCTAGAGAACCCTGACGATTACAGGAACTTAGCCCTTGATATACCAGCATCCACATTCTGTGTCTTGATGGAAGATCTAATAATGAACACATGCAATTGTTTGCTAGCACTTAAGGGCTTTTGTATAACCACCAACTGCAGGCTGTTGGTTTGGCATACTGGATTTCTTCTCTCCCTTTGTCTGAGTGTGTAGGAGTGTCTGCTTTTAGTACCAGGTTGTCAGGTCTGGAACTGAGGTAGCTTTGCCCAGTTACACTTGGGTATACCATGATAAACACATGCCAACTTGAACATAGGAAGGTGGGGCATGGTAAAGACAGCCAGGATTATTAACTGTGGATCAGGATTGGAAATTTAGGTCAGCAGGCAAGCACAGAGCCCTAGATTCATTCCCCTGTATTAGGAAGAGGAGCAGGTAAAGTGATTTAACTATGGCGCATTTCAACAAATAGCATCAAGAAATTTTTCCCTGAGCTTCCATTTTGTTTTCAGAAAGAGATCATAAGGTATCTATTGCTGGGTCTGTGCAATGAGGAAATAAGTTATGATATGCCAAAGTGCTCCGTAAGCTGCAAAGTGTTCTAGGCAACAGCTAGTGTTAATCCCTGGGGCAGCTTTGGCAAGGGCAGGATATTTGAAGTCAGACAAACCTGCTCAGTTTTCTTTCTGCTCTTTGGCAGGTTTCCTAATATCTCTAAGCCATAGTTCCTTCTCCTCTGCAAAGTGGGGAGTCACAACTGTGTGAGTAGAATCAGTCTGATTTAGGAGTGTCACGCAGAGTAGGCTGAGATGCTCCAGCAGGATGCTGAGCTCACACCTGAGCTGGGACGCTCGCTCACTGTAGAACGCCAAACAAGCCATGTGCCTCCTTCGCACCAGTGTCCATGTCTGCCAATGGAGTGATGTTCCTGGAGTACTGTGAAACTGATGTGTGATGGCTCAGAATGACACGGAATTCATGCTGTCTCAGTGTTTTCTGTTATTGCTAATACTGTCCCAAACATTCCGTAAGTACTTAGTAATATTTCTTATTCAATTAAAATGTATCTGACTCGGGGAGGAAAAAAAATACTGTTTCTCAACTGAGACGCAATAGCTTCCTCTTCCCAGAATTAGGATGAAGTTGTAATCAGGAGGGCCAGGTTATGCTGGAAGGAACTGGGGGCAGTTTTTCATGTGACTAGGTCATCGTGGCTCGACACATTACAAAAGTATGTCATCAGAGTTTGGAAGAGACAGGCCAGCAAAGTTCTAATTGGGCACCAGGTTGTAAGAGCAGTTGGATGTTTTTAGGTAAAAGCTAAAACCTAGACAGGAAAATTACTCCAGGGGCAGGACAGCAACGTGTTTATATTTCCAAGGCCAAGCCCAGTGACAAGCCATCCATGGGCACTCAGTAAACGTTTGTTTATCTGAGCTGGCCAACGTCGTGTGTTCTGGTGTGGCTCACTTGGTCTACACACACTAAATAAAGGGACTGTGACAAATATGGAAATCATTTGTGACTGGCCCTGGGAAGAAAGGAAAGAGAGGGCTCTAACCACTGAGACAAGCTACCCTTTGGCTGCCTCTGCTCAGACCCTTCTATGGCAATGATGCATGGCAGGCTCTCTTTCTGAGTAAACACACAGACCTTGAGACTTGGATTTTTTTTTTCATAGTAAGGTCTAGCGTGATTCAATTGAATTCTTAAAATAAAAACTGCCCCAATCAGAGACGCACACCTGTAACCTCAGCTTTCATTTTGCCAGGAGGAAAGGATTATAACCTTGAAGCCAGCTTCGACTGGCTTAGTGAGAGCTCTTAAAAAGAAAATGCGAAACTAAAAGAACAGAAGCCAAAAAAGGTGGTTGCCGGCTTTGCTACTGTGAGAAATGATGGTGGTTCTAGCAGTCACCAGTACTAAACCCTGCAGCGATGGCACGAAAGCCACATGGTAACATCGAACAGAGTCCCGAGAGAGCGCGCCTGTATGCAGACACAATGAGGATCGGGGTTGTCTTCTTCCAGGCAGTTACCAGGGAGTGACTCCACAATTGCTCAATTTCTTCCAAGATTTCTCGCTGTCTTCCTATCAGGCTAGCCTGTCCTATCTGCAGTGACTTCTCTTCTCTTGCTAGGCTGCACTGTCCTCTTTTTTAACACGGGCAATTTGGGAGAAAATCTATTCTGATTGGACTCTGTGTCATTCTTTGGGTACTCACATGGAACTGGGTAATTTAGGCTCATAAATGCTTTGTATCTTGAATGAAGTTGCATGGCATCAACGAGCACAACGGAGTTTAGCATACGTTTGGCATCAGCATGAACTTGAGTGCTTCATCCCAGTTCCAGGAGTGCCCCAGAGCCCCACTGAGACGGATCTCTGTGTTCTAAATTCTACTTTCCTCTTCTTCACTCCCCGCTATTCCCTGCCCTTCTCTGAGTCCTTCTTCATCTTTTCAACAATAAATATAGTTCTTCCTGGAACTGCTATCTTTGTATGTGCTCTAACTTGGTGATGAGGATGCGTTAGTGGCTCGTTTTATTTGTCTGGAGTTTATCTGTGATGTTCTTGCCGGGGTTCCTACAATGAACTTTAAAGGATGTTTGCGTATGTTGAATATTATAAAGAATGACCTCTCCATACTGTCCCTGGGCCACTGGCTGTTGCCCTTGGCCATGTTCACAGGTTCTTTGACACTCCCCTCTTTAAGACGTGGAGCTTGCTGACAGAACTCTTTGGGAAGATGGCTTTGGTTCTGTCTCCTTAAGTGTCATCTGGACCGGGTGATGCATTTCTAAGCAGTGGAAGGGGAAAAATGATGGCATGTTCACTGTGGATACTGGGTCGTGAGCGCCATTGCGGCTCGGATCATCCTTTGTGGCTAAGGCACCATGATCAGGAACTGCAGCCTTCTGCGGCATCCACGTGAGCGAGACACACTGAGAATAGGCCCTGGAATGACTGCATGACTGCAGCTCTTGTAAAGGTGTTTGTGATAATACAAATGTATTTTTAAATGTTCATTTGTCTGCCCATCTGTTTACATCTACACACACACACACACACACACACACACACACACACACACTCGTGCGGCCAGGGATGGACATGGAACTCTGTGCTGTCTAAATGTAGATTGCACTACTGAGCTGTTTTCCTCAACCTCATGTCTGGTAATGTGCTAAATTCTGAGATAATTTGTTACTCAGTGATAAACAATTAATGGATTGACCCCACCATCCTATCTTTCAATTAAAACTTGTAAAATACTCTAGTTTTTGAGAAAAGTATTGAATCTTAATTATGTGTGTGGATATGTGCACTCAGTGCCCTTGGAGGCCAGACATAACAGATGCCCCAGAACTGCAGTTATAAGCAGTTATGCGCTGCCTGTTGTGGGAGCCAGGATTTGAACTCAGGTCCTACGGGAGAGCAGTATAAGTTCCTCATTGCTGAACCACCTCTCCAGCTCAAAATACTCGGTAATTTTGAATGAAAGAAGCAAAGCTTGGTAACAATTCCATAAAGAAGATAAATAATTATATACATGCAATTCCGTAAGTAGAATTAGTAGTTATTATAACTTTGTTTTGTTATATCTATTTAAGTATTGTATGTATCTTTTCATTTATTTCTCCTTTTTTTGTCAACTGAATACAGTCAGGAGTCAATTTATTTATATTTTCTTCCCTTCCTCCAAAGAACCCTTTTTTCCAAACAGTAAGTGCTTTGAACTGCTAATTAACATAGTTTTTTTTTCTGTTTTGTGTTGTCAGTCTTAATTTGAAAGTCTGTTTGCCTTAGATCCTGTCTCTTTAAGGACAGACAGTGGGGCTGGGAGGAACTACCTCTGGTGCAGAGGCTCTCTGTTTTGTGCTGTCTTAGATGGGCAAACTGTTTTGGTTGAACGAATGAATGAATAAATACAATTGCCTGGAGTGGAGGTTTTGTAAACAGACAGAAACCTTCACAAGCTCTGGCTTGGCAGCTTTCATCTCTCCTGACTCCAGGGAGCCAGGCATCCCTGGAAACAGACCAGACTCCAGCTCAGAGCTGCTGGGTGCTGCTGCCTTTCATGGTGGAAGAAGCCATCTTGATCTGAGGACAAATGCCACTCCTAGGAAGGAAGCCTCAGGGACTGGGATCCCAACATTTCTGGAAAGTTGATCAGAGGAAGAATGGAATTTTGAACATATGCCTTTATAAAAATGGGTCTATAAGAGATATCAATAGTAAATATTAATTCAACCTATACAAATTAGTAAAACTAAGTGGTAAATGTTAGTTAATAATCACATACCAAAGATTTTAATCGCATTTCTCCCCCCAAATGAGCCATATTTATTAAGGAAGTTTTTCTACAGTGGCCTTAAGTTAAACTAGTTGATTGTAATGCAAAATCATTTTTATTTTTAGGCTTTTTGTTTTGTTGACAGGGTCTCATGTAGCCCAGGCTGACCTCAATCTCACTATGCAGCCAAGGCCTTGAACCCTGCATCTTCCTTTCTCAGGCCCCTGCCCTGCATGTTCCAGGGCTGGGATTATATGCATGTTCCACCACTTCAGCTTCAATGTTTTCTTAAGAATTCTTCTAGTTTAAAACATGGTAATCACACGATAGAGTGTAGTACAATTAATAAAAACTCAGAGACAGAAATTGGGGATCAACCTGAAGGTCAGAAAAGCAAAAACAGTCAGCCACTGGCTCTTATTTTGTTGTGGGATGTTCCTCTGTACATGTTTTGCTTTTTCGGTTGATGAATAACAATGGTTTAGCAGAGTAAAACCAGGCTAGACATCCAAACATATATATACAGAGTAGGCGGAGTCAAAGAGAATGCCATGTAACTGCTAAAGGAGAAAGATGCCAGAATATTACCAATAAACCACAGCCTCATGGCGATACACAGATTAATAGAAATGGGTTAATTTAAGATCCAAGAGCTAGCTAGGAATATGCCTGAGCCTTTAGTCAAACAGAGTTGTAATTAATATAGTTTCTGTGTGATTAGTCGAGTCCGGACAGCCGGGAAATGAATGCGCAGTCTCCGTCCACAATAGAGCTCTAGAAATTATATTGATTGATGTAACTCTGTACATTTTCTTCCATCTCGTGTTAAAGCAATGACTGAACTTGGCTTCTTTTTCGGTATGAATAGGAGGATGCCTGTGAGGGTAGTGGAGGGAGCCTGCTGGGTGGCAAGCAGATGAAGGTCTGTGCTGGAAGTCCCGATACAGCTGAAGCCCATCTGTGTGCCAATCTCTGGTCACGCCTGAGCCAGTGTCTTTACCTCAGAAAGAGATACCATATAATCATCTATAGGGGATTGGTCCTGGGGGCGGGGGGTCCTACCAATACTAAACTTCAGCTTTGTTTCAAAGATATTGAATATTTTACTAATTTCACTGGGAAAACATTGCATTAGTAGTCTACCAAAGTCACAAATGATTTCACAAATGATTCCAAAATTTAGCACTTTAGCAGACATTGGCTCAAACAGTATCACTCAGTTGGACAGCCTGAGCTTAGTCTGGTCTTCTAGAAAACGGCTCAGATTTGCAAATGAATGTTCACACCCTTCTGTGTACTCTGATTCATCTCCAGGAGCCTGGTGGAGCTGTGCATATAGACCCAAGCAACTTTAAGGTTCAGCTGAGAGGATCCGCTTGAGCCCATGAGCTCAAGAGCAGCCTGGGCAGTGTATCAAGGCCTAGTTTCAAATATTAATCTTTATCTTTTTATAATACAAAAGACAATAAAAAATTCTATGTAAATGGTGTGCTATTTGGAGAATGATGACAAGGAAAATAGTAATCACATGTTCAGTACAGATGCAATCATTTCCCTAAATATTTTGTGTCCAGCTTTTGAATCTACAGATACAGCGTCCTTAGATACAGAAAGAGAGCTGTATTTCACTAGCAAGCATCAGAAGAAGCTCATGACTATCTTTACTAAGTACTGCAGCATAATGCATACAAGCATGAAAAATAAATGCATGCCTCTTCTCCCATGCAGCATAGCCCGAAATGAAACCCTCAAAGTCCCTTGGTCCTATTCAAAGTCTCCATTTCTTTCCATAAAAGAAAAGAGAACAGCATTATTACTGTTATTGGTATCATTATTTGATGACTCATTATTAAGCTTCCTTATATGATCCTGGGAAAGAAATGTACTTTTTTAAATTGCTGTCAAAGTACTTTTTTTTTTTCATTTTTAAATATGGAATTCAAACTGTGAGCCAGGGTGCCATCTTAACACAAAATGGTTGCCAACAAAAGTTTCAAACAGTCATTTAATCTAATTGTGGTACGGTACTGCATGAAGGTGATGATCCTACTCAGTCATCAGCACTGGGGGAAGAGAAGTCACGGATTGAGTGCACACAGTGTGTGCTTTTTCAGCAGTGGGGTAAGAGAAGACAGTGGTTGAGTGCACACAGTGTGTGTGGAAATTCGAAGCTGGGTGCCTTACTATGGGTCCTTTGAAAGTTATAAGAACTCTGGGGGTAAAAGGACATTAATGATTCTGAAAGTCGCATTAACTTTATTAATTTCTTTTACAGTGGTTGTTCAGGTGAATGGCTTTATTTATACTTCCTGTAAAAGTTGATTAAAATTTGATATTACTTTGGAAGGCCAGGTCTGAAATTCTTATAATATTCTCAACTAATCTTAGAAAATAATAAAAAGTAAAGACATATATATGCATATGTATATGTATGTGTGTATATATATGTATATATATATATAAAAGTTTGCAATTCTATCATTTATTCTACCATTTAATGAAGCATCTTAAAATAAAAAATATATTCTCCTAAAAATAACAAAGTAATTAGGTATTATCTTGTTGGAGACGTTGTTCTGAGAATGCTTTTAAGTATATGCCAAAAATAAATGGCATTGATAATTGAGTTCTCTATGTATTATATATCTTTAAGACATTAAACAAATTGGCAATCCTCATATATTACACTTTGGAGGAGAGATGGAGCTGCTTTTCTTGGAGGCGCTGGTTTCCTGTCCTTCGGTTAGGACAAAGAATATATAATAAGTGTGAGACACTGAAGCAGGGGTGCTCCTAGGACTTCACGCCTGCCGTCTATGCTGTGCTGGTTCATTACTGTCTGGTGATAATCTTCGGGGGACTCCTGTGTGGAGAATAAGGTGAGATGGGATTGCCTCTAAAACCCTTCCCAGGCTGAGGTTTCATGGCCTCAGGATTTATTGCTTCCTATTTGATGAAAAAGAGGAAGGGAGGCTGTAAGGATCAAGGTGGCTTTGCCACAGCCAAGGAGTAAAAATGCACAACCCTCTCTGCTGTCCCTGTGGGTTTCACATAGACTTTTAAAGAAAACTCCCTATGTTTTTCCAGGAAGGTTCACATAACACACATACAAATTAGAAATACTTTGAATATTTCTTGCATTCTTTCAAACCCTCAGTCAGCTCTCAAGCATAGTAAAAATCCTTAATTTTCTATAAGGTCTTGAAAAATTATTTATTGATTTGTGATTAAGCTGGGTAAACTTTGCTGGTTATAAGTTTACTTGGGGATAAGCCTGGTGTTTATCTTGCTTCTTTTCCTTTGTTTTCTTGTTTACAGATGCTTAGGTGGATAGCTGTGGATCTCATCTGTGGGTTAAATTCGTAGAGTGAGAACTCTTCCGTCATTACAGACTCAACAAATAATAATAGTAAAAATATTTGGAAATATGTGCAGCTTTGGGAGAAAACTAAACATGATCTTGCTTGTGAAATGCTAAAAAGCTACTAATCTATAATTCACAAAGCAAACTACTTTATTTTAATTGGAGAGGGGATATATATATATATATATATATATATATATATATATATATATATATATATATTTGTGGTTTAAAAATATGCTAAGGACCAAGTGGTGATGGTGCACACCTAGAATCCCAGCTCTCGGGAGGCAGAGGCAGGCAGATCTCTGTGAGTTCAAGCTAAGCCTGGTCTACAAAATGAATTCAGGATAGGCTCCAATGCTACACAGGGAAACCCTGTCACGAAAAAAAAATTAAAAATTATAAAAAATATGCCATCCATATCTCTTCCTTTAAAGATTTCTATAAATAAGGCGATTTTAAGTGATGTCTCCAAACACTAGACACTTTCCAATTCATTCTGTTGAGAAGTTTCCTTAGAGAAGCTACAAACAAAGTTATATCTTGCTTTGAATATAGTTTGTTTAACTTGATTCTTTACCTACTCAGGGAACGTTGACACTTATGTTCCAACTTTTAAAAGCCTGCCTGTCAGCACTGTTAGAAATTGGACACATTTTTGTTTTGTGTTTGGAGACGGTCTCACTGTATAACCAACCCTGGCTTGCCTGGAACTTGCTAATATACCAGGCTCAAACTCAGATCGATCTACCTTCCTCTGCTTCCCAGGGCTTGGATCAAGGATGTGTGCCACAACATCAGGTCAAATTAGACTTAATCTCAATCTTGGCTTCATGTGATAAAATGTAAATGATATCAGGGCTAAATCTGAGATTTAGAAAAGAATTATCTATATTCAGCTAATTTTATAGTTTTTCTTGCTTATGGGTGCTATTACCAGCTAATTATACTACATATATTCACTTTTATTATTCATTTGACCCTATATTTCAAATTCATTTGACAGTTAGCTATATCACATTCCCTTTTGTTCAAGTCTAAGTAATATTGGCTTAGAGTTAAAAAAATAATATGGATTTTTATAAACTACTTCTGTTATTTTTGTGGATTTCATATACACATGCAATGTATTTTGATGATAGTCATCCTCGATAAGTAGTTCTTAAATACCTAAAAAGTTTATCTATTTGTTTTTTACTTTATGTATATGCATCTTTGCATGCATGAGGTTATACACACCACATGCGTGCAGCTTAGGAGCCTGTGAAGACAGAGGACTTTGGATCCCCTGATGTTTCAGGTGTTGGAAAGCTGCCTGATGTGGGTGCTAGGAGCCAAACCTAGGTCATTTGCGAGAGTTGCATGGGATAAAGATTTTGTTTTTCTTCTGAAGAATGATTATGCAAATGTAACATTGGAAAAATGGTTATTATCTTCCTAACCAGGTCCAGCCTCTGATAAATATTATTTTAAAAACATGTTCAGACAGTTACAAGTTAAAATTAATGGACCACTGGGACCCAGAATATTAATTATGGCCAAGGACGGGAGTGGAAGCCACAGGTCCTTATGTAGTTTCAGAATGATCATCCATTAAACGTTCGCTTACAGACTGCTTCATGGGGTGGCTGATTTTCCAGGCATGTATTAGGGAATCTAGACAAACATTCACAGCTTCAGCCTGTATTTCTGATCCTCATTACCTCAGCTGTGTTAAGCCCTTTGAAAGAATCAGGCCTTTGGCCTGAGAGCTAGCTCTTCTCACCCAGGCTGAACTCTGGCCCCAGGCTGTGGAGGTGGGAGAGGAAGTATTGCCTCTCTCTCTCAGAGGTGTGGTTCTTCTGTTTACCCTGGAAAGAAAAGACACAAGTATGTCCTAAAGTGGATTAGGCATGGCAAGACAAGATGATGAATTCCCACTATAAACGTCGCGAGCAGCTGGGAGCAGGCAGCATGTGTGAACTTTCTTACCTTCTTAAAAGTCTTGATAGAGTTGTAGCTAAGCCCTTAACAGTCAAAAAACAAACTGCCAACGAAGTTTATTTTCTTTTTTGCTGAGTTTTCTGGACCATTGTTCCGCTTGAGGGGCCCTGTTTGTTGGTTTTGGCCGCCAGTTCCTCTTCCTTTAGAATCTGTTCTCCTCAGGCACCCTTAGTGCACAGGGATCAGGGGCGCCTCGCAGAGCAGGCTCAGCCCCAGGAAAGCCTGAACAACCTCCCGACTTCCTGCCTGGGGTGGAGGAGGGGTGCCAAAGAGTGGGTTTGTCTCTGTAATATTATTTATATAGCTGTTTTGGGGGTGGGGAAGCGGGGAGATGTTCGTGTGTCCTCGTGCAAGAATCCTGCTGGAAGTCTCAGGTGAAATCTGTTCTGACTTGTAGTCTGATCTGATTTGCTGCTTTCATGCCCCCTTTTTTTCAAAAATTTAAAATATTTAATTCAGCATTAGCCATGCTTGCAAGCTACACAGCAGAATAAAATCACATTACAAACATTGTAGTATTAGATTTTATCACCATTTGTTTCTTCCAGCCTGTCCAGGGATTTCTGCGTGTTCAATAGAACTAATTTGCAGTCAGACACTGAGGTCTTCTAGAAGACCAGCGGGCTCCAGAAACTAATTTATCCAAATAACCGATCCCTCGTAGGCCAACCAGAGAGGGACATCAAAATGCCCAAAGAAGGCCCAACGCCCCTTTTGAAGTCTGGGATGTTTTGACTGACTTGAAGCAGGCGGCTGGAATGAAAGGATAATTTTCAGTGGCCCAGGGGATTTTTCTCGCCCTCCCTCCCTCTTTCTCTCCGCCGCTCTCTCTCCCACTTTCCATTTTAAAATATTAGGTAAAACAAAGAGAAATTGCTTGCTCTAATTTAGAAAGACTTAGTAATCAGGAAGCCAAAGAGACTAAGAAAATTCCACGGACAAAGTCAGGGATTGCTGGAGAGTCACAGCCATTACCACCAGGACCAGAAACCCTTGAAGTGGATAAGGTTAGTCCACATATCGGTGCTTTCAGTGCCTATATCGAAATTTATTTTCTGTTATTTATAAAAGAAAACACTAATCACTTTGATTTGGCGCCATCTACAAAACAGTGCTGTATTTTAATCTCAATTTTATTCATCAGGGAGGAGGTTATCATTTAAAATAACTTACTATACATTTTCGGGAAAGATTGTAAGACTACTATATGTGGACAGTAAACTGTGCCATAAGGCGACACACAAGAATGTCCCAGAGTAACACATGTTTTTAGACCATCAACTCAGAAGAGATTTCCTACTCACAATGCCGATTAAGGAAGATACTTTTCAAATCAGTGGTTCTCAACCTGTGGGTCAAAACCCCTGTTTGGGGGGAGGAGTCTAATGACTCTTTCACAGGGCTTACCCAAGACCAATGTATAACAGTGAAAAAAATTAGTTATGAAGTAATATTGGGAATAATTTTATGGTTGGGGGTTCAGGTATGAGGATCTAAATTAAAGGGTCACAGCATTAGGAAGATTGAGAACCACTGTTTTAAATAAAAGGTTAGCAGGAGCTGGAGACCATGTAGTGAGGAAAAGCCATGTACTGAGGTACAAATGAGAAATTCCTTGTGGCCTGGTGAGCTCTACATCACCTGTCAAGACGCATGTCTACAGGGCTTTGGAAAAAAGAATCAAATAATACTATAATACTATAATTTAAAATTCAGAGTTCAGGCAGATGAGAACTTAGGTTCCGAGCTCAGGCTTTCTCTGGCCATTATAGAAAACTACCGTGTGACTGGTGCATGGATTAAGCCACAAGAAGACCCACCCTGTGACTGTCAAGTGTTCAGTCATAATTAAGTGTGTGATGAACTCACTTAAATGAAAAAGAAACTATTCTCTTTCTTGTTAAGGATTTTGTTCCTGGTTCTTATTGCATTGATTAGTACTCTTCTGCCTTGTAAAGTTATAACCCTTGGTTTAGGCAGCTGTCATGATACACCAGACATAGGTGTGAGTCTGGAACCCATTCTTCCTGTCTGTCGGTCTCTTCACATGCCTCTCCTCGCTCAGCCCCTGCTGCCCTGGTGCAACCTGTCCTGTGCTAACTCGTCCCTCACCATTAATAACAAAGAAATAAATGAAAATTTAAAAAGCAGTAGTCCTTTGTCTAAAATCAGTGAATGCATGTTGTTTTTTAAATGCCACCTAATGTTTGCACAACTTAAAGGGCGCTGAGGGAAAGGTGTTTGATCCCTTCTGTGAAAATACGTCAGAATTAGCAACCACTGTGTGGTTACTGTGTGACAGGAAGTTTGGTGAGGTAAGATGCTTTCCCAAATCTTTAAAAGCTTTCTGAGTAGATGGAAAATTCATCTTAATATATTTGACATAGAAGATAGGACCACACACACGTTCAGTGTTGGAGCCTTAGTATCTGAGCAGTTCTCTAGCTACCTATGTGACTTTTGTAGACAGATGAAAGCATGCTGTGATTTCTCAGGTGGCCTAAAACATACATTTGATGGTCATCAGCAAATGCATGGCGCAGAAACCAATGCACAGGTGGCCTTGGAGTCATGCTGAGAGTACAAAGAAGGTATGGGGAGGGGGCAGGCAGACGATGAGAATCCGGGGACTTAGAAACGTTTTCAAAGTGAATGAACCAGAGATGGTGGAATCTCTTCAGACAGAGGACAATCTACTTGGTGTCAGCGACCTGTGAGGGAGTGTGGCGATTAATCTCAATTGTCAACTCGATGAAGCATAGAATTTCTTGGGAAAAGAGTGGGGCCGCCTGTGAGAGGCTATCTCCATGGGGTTATTGAAGTAGGAAGTCCCACCCTTTGTGGGTTGCAGCATCATCTGGATGGGGATCCCATAATGTATTTAAAAAAAAAGGAAAGCAAAGAGAACACAGGCATGTATCTGTCTGTAGTTGTTTGCTTCTTGGCAATGGTGTGAAGTAGCCAGCTGCATCGAGTCATCAAGTAGTCCCCGCTGCCTTGATTTCCCTGCTGTGATAACTGGACCTTTGAACTATGAAACAGAAGAAGCCCTTTCTTCCCTTACGTAGCTTTTCAGGGTGTTTTTAGCATGGCAACAGGAAAGGACGCAAAGACAGGGAGTAAGCCAATCAATGAAAGGTACAGAAGGTGGGACACCATTGTTCCTCGCAGTTTAAGTGGCATCGTGATGTGGAAACCCGACTGCTTGTGCTGACAAATCTCAAGGAACTAAGACATTAGGCACACAGTCCTGGCTTCCTACAAGTTTGGTGAAGTAAGAGTCAGATTTGGAGGGGCTTGGATAGCTGAAGAACAGCTTACAGAAAAGAGAATCATATGCAGGAGCAGTCACAGGAGGGTCTTTGCTTCCCCCACCCCGGGCCCTCTCCACTCTAACGCCCATATTTCTAAGCAGTTCCCTTCAGAGGGCACAGCGGTAGGAAATGGGAACTCTGCATACTGAGCTCTCCATGGCAGCGGTCAAGCCTGTGTGTGTGCTGTGGGTTGCTCTGGAATGGCCCCCAAGTTCATCGTGTGGATAGTCTGTCCTTCAGCTCTCAGGACTGTGTTATGGGCTGTGGAGCCTTTAGGGGGAGGGGCCTGGCTGGTGGGGTAGATGACCAAGGACAGGCATTGGAAAGTTAGATTTTCCAGGGAACCACCCTGGTCTCTGTTTCCTGGTCCACTACCATGGGAGCAAGCTTCCACCATGCGCTTTGCCTTCTCAGGCTGAAGTCATTTTGCCATACCTTCCCTGCCAGGATGAACTGAAAAGTCTCTGAAAACATGAGCCCATATCAATCTTGCCTGCCTAAGATGTGTCTGTCAGGTAGGTGGTCACACCAACATAAACATAACAAACACGGCGTGTCACCAAGTGAGATCTGCAACTCTGGCGCTAGGTCAAACCTTTTTCCTTGGCTTCACATCCTCTCCTGCCAGTCGCTTCTTCCTATTCTGAAGTCAAGACCTGCCCACATGTGAGGTCTACCCTGATAATTCCAACTACCTTCATAAAGCTTAAGAATTAAGGACTTAAGACTAACTATTACATATTTCTTGTCTAATAACCTTTGAGTTTTTAAGGGATTACTTTGTTCTATCTAAATCACCAGCTCTCACCTTGTCTGTGTTTTAGTAATGACTCAATTAGCAATGAATGAACATAATACTTGAAAAAAACCTAAATATTAGAAAAGGTTCCAAAATCTGTTTTAGTGATTAGAGTTATGGATATCATCATACACATCTACAGGCAACCATCTATTTGAGGTTTATATAAAGAAGGATAATTATTATAGTTGGTAAAAATTATGCTTACATACTTGTTGTTCTCTTTTATCTAAAAGATGGACATCTTGTTGTGTTTATTATAGCTTATGGGCAGAGAAAATGAACATAAAATTCAAAGAAAGTTTAAATTGTAAAATGTCTTACTGGGCATATTTACAGTATACAGTGATAGTTTTAATAGAGGCTGTAATGTTAAATGGACTGTAGTTTAGAGGGTTTTATTGGTTTCCAGTTCTTATTTCCTTTACATTTAGAATTGCATCAAAATCTTTAGCATAAGTAGAGTACAGAACAGCATAAAAACAAAAAGACTTGGGTTAGAAACTGTTTCCCATAGTTTTCTGTTTCCCGTGATTTATTGTGGCAGGACTTGACTTAGCGCGTTCAGCCACGGCAGTACCCTGGTGTGACGTCTACCGGGACTGGAAATCGACTCCCAAGTCACTAGAGGCTCAGTCTTCTGATGCTCAGGTTCTGCCTGCCCCCTACTTAAGAGCTCTGCCTTGGCCCTGGAGGAGTCCGGGCTCTGGTTGGCTGCAAACTTTCACACATCGCTGCCCATTTGGGCGTCACCACTGACTGGCTTTCTGATCTTCACCCGATGGCCTCTATTTGGCCTCTCTTGAAGAATGAGCTGATACAATAGGGTTGCAAGGGATGTGTGGCAGGGATCAACTTCTCAACTAGCATGAGAGTCTCTTTCCTCCAAAGTGACTTTTTCGTCTTTGGGTACACAGTAGAAACATGTGCCCCAGGGTCCTCTCTTGCTCGCTTTGACCTCTCAACAAGATCAGGTGCTGGTTATGTGATCGGAGAGCTTGTCCTCTTTCAGGTCTCAGTATAATGTCCTCTCTATTGGTCTTTGCGACCTGTTTTTACGTTACAGATTTGCCTAAGAGACTGTGCTTATTTCTATAAACATAAGACACCGAAAATCAATGTAAAGAGATATAACAAACTATTTTAAAAAAGAAAACCCTATAAACCCTCACAAAAATCAGCAAAAATAAAACCCACCTCAAATCCTATTATCAGAAGATAATATGGGTATTCTGGGTCTGTATCTTGCTAGATATTTCTAGTTGTATATGTACATATGAAAATAAATATGCAATAATTGAATTATGTCATATGTTTTAATTAAAATAATTTCTATTCTTTTATTTTAAAAACAAAAACAGTATTCCCCAAAATTGCTAAACTCTAGGCAAATGCTATCACAAAAATTAGCATTCCAGAAAGAAAACATCTCAAGAAAGAAAAAACTTTGCAAAACGCATCTTTTCAACAATGCATGTCCATTTTAGACAGAATGTTGGGCTTTCTGATAGAAAAACTGAGGAAATTAACCCATTTCTAACTTCCTGTTCTCCACTTTTTTTGTTGCTACAATCTTTTGGCACAAGCAGGTTTTATAACACTCTGGTAGAGACGTTCAAGCTTGTTTGATCTTATGCTCTGAACATTCTCTACTATTCTATTGAGCTTAGTTTGTGTCACTGTTCTTCTGTTTGCTTTGAAATCTTAAATCAGTTTTCAAGAAGACTGTGTCTCTTGACTTTGTACAAGTTAAAGAATACTTGTTTATTGATACCCTCGCCAAAAGGAAATGTTGAAGGACTTTGAAGGGTGTTGGGTTCCCGGGTCTCAGTCTTCTCTCTGTGTCATTTTGGGGTCCACACTAATGTCTTCAGCTGATGGGGCCCACTATTAAGGAAAATGAGAGCCAAAGAAATTTTCCATATGAGCAATTACAGTATTTTTAAAAAACATTCTTGAGGTTTACTAACAACATATGCATTCGAATTGAGTTTTCCTTGTTCCTATTTTTTTTTTTTGTGGTAAATCGTGTGTCTTTTTAAGAGACATACTTCCTAAAAAATTCAATCAATGTTCTGTAAGTTGTTGGGCACTTTTGATTGGAAAGTTCCAGTATCAACTCCAAGAGAGATTTTGGTTTCATTGTGTTTTAAATTTTCTGTTTCATTTAGGTGGTGAGTCATTCTAAATATTAATTGTGCAAAATGTTTAACTCTCCAATTCATCTATCACCTATAAAACCTGTTTTCATTTCTTCTGCATTCCTTCCTCTTGCTTATCAGTGGTGTTCCTAATTGTTTAGTTTCTAATTATTTTAACTGTTGTTGCTTCCCCTGTAGCTATTATCCTGTAACATTTCAAATTTTTTATTTTGTTTCTTTCTGGAAGTCTACATGCTCATTTTTGTTGATTTGTTATCTTGTTTCAGGGCTTTTTTAAAATAAAGAAATCATCCATATAATATATATATATATATAAAGAAATTAAACTGTTTCCTATCCTTTCCCCCTCTTCATGTCTTCTATGATGTTTGTAGCTCTGGGCTACTGTGAATGTTTCTGAAACTCATCTTTGAACTCCTGTGATCTTAGAAGATACGATCATTCATTCATGAGTCCACTCTGAAGGAGTCCTAAGGAAGCCAGTGATTACTGCTGATAAATTGGGCTTGGCATTGTACAAAATGCAGTTTCTCACACTGATTCAGAATGCTTAGAGTTCATGAGGGCCTCTCCAGATGGGAAGGCTGTCATTTGATCATGGTAACAAGACAGGAATAGCCAGGAAATGTGACCTGCTTTTCACTACTGGGGACTGATCTTCAGACTGTGTGTGTTCTGGTCACAGTCTTGGATAAGCAGAGCCCCCAGAGAGAGTTAGCATGGGTCTGTGCTTACTGGTGCTCCCTTGCCAATCTCCCAAACTCCTCCCGCACATTTCCTGCTTCTATTTTCCTCCTGTCTGGCTAGGAAAAGATGCTCAAACTGTTTTCCCTGTATCCCATTCAGTCCCCAGGGCTGATTTATCAAAAGACAACAGAAAACAGTGGTGGTGTTCTGTCAGGAAAGTAGAGACTGGGGTTTACAGGGGATGTGATGCTGTCATGGCAGCCACCTCTTCTCTCCACAGGGACCTTCCTTCTAGTCCCATTCCTCCACACTGTCTACCACCTGTGTGCTCACATTCACTGCCTAATACCTAACCCCAGACCGCCCTCCTGGAAATGAACACTCTCTGCTTACTCTCATCTTTTGAGAAGGTGTTTGGTCTCAACCCCAGAGGTTTACTAACTCCCTGTACTGTCCTGTCATAGCCCTGAGGCACTGACATGTGGCAGGTGACTTTATTGCTTACCTTGTTTCAGCTTTTAGGTTTTATGATTTTGGTTTTCTGTTAAGTACATCTGGAGGCAATGCTGGAATAGAGTGAATCTTTACAAGATAGTTATTGATGGACATGTACTATGACACCAGTTAGTTTGGCTTGCAGTGCACTGTACTGAAGGCACATACCCCTGCAATATCAGTTTCATCTGTATTAATTAATATAGAATCTATAGGTAAATGTGAAGAGACTGATGGAGAAAGCTTTTCCAGGAAGCTTTTAACAGTGGGTGTGATATAAAGTTTACCTGGGTTTGGTGTAGCTAGAATGGAAAGAAAGAACCAGAAACAAGAAGTGTTAATGAATGGCAGGGGAATGACGGGTTAGATCAAGTGTATACTAAGACTATCATGCACTCAAACCTCAAAATCTG
The DNA here is from genome assembly GCF_982192425.1 of Myodes glareolus. Taxonomy (NCBI): domain Eukaryota; kingdom Metazoa; phylum Chordata; class Mammalia; order Rodentia; family Cricetidae; genus Myodes; species Myodes glareolus. The sequence goes on along the minus strand of NC_142041.1, from coordinate 60,267,377 downwards.
TTCTTGCAATAAATATGCATTCCTGTCCTTTTGTGCAACTATAACACATTTGTAGGCATCCTCTTGTTAAAGTGCAAGAGTTTATTGACTGGCATTGGGGGAGAAATTATTAGAACTTTGTATTTAAAGTATTGATGTCAAAGTGCATTGCAATTCATTCAGAAATAAATGTTGTTCCCTGACACTAGAGAACAAACAAATGCATTTTCTTTATTTATAAGATTCTAATGCTCTTTTAGAGAAGTGATTAAGATACTTTAGAGATGCTCTTGCTTCCTTCTTAATCATATTTTCTAAAGCCAAGGAGCCATCTACTCATTTTTGTATGAAGGTGGTTTTTAAAATAAGTAATATTTCTTGAGGTTATAAAAAGTTGACCTTAGGTTGAGAAATAGTTGCCTCAAACATAAGTGTTCTTTTTAAACAAAGTATTTCTGAGGGTGATTGATGGAGGTTACTTCCAAATAAAGTGGCATACTTCCGTATTTTTAACAAACAGTAAGCAACCGTTAAGGGATGATGTAATATGTAACATGTACTATGTAAAATGTATTTTGCCTACATTACTTAGTAAAGTAAAATACAGATAATGAAGCCCACTTCTCTGCATGACTCTTCTCTTAGTTTTGGCTGCTAAGATAAACTACTGAAAACTTGCAGTATAAACATATAGACTATGGAAATTCTATTTCATTCCTTGAGGCTAGTATGTCTAAAGTCAAGGTGCCAGAAGATTCCACACCCAATGAGGTCCTTTTCACATTCACGATTGGTGAGACCCTACTATATCTTCACGTGATGGAAGAGATGATTGAACTACCTTGAGCCCTTTGTGAAAGGACCCTAAATCCCATTCCTAAGGATTCACTCTTCTGACCCAATCATCTTTGCAAAGGCCCACCCCAATATTATTATAGTGATGATTAGGTTTTATTATAAATTTGGGGGACCGACCATTATAGTGATGATTAGGTTTTAGTATAAATTTGGGGAGCCGTAAAACTTCTGGCTACAGCACCCCTAAAGAATGCCCTTTGAAAAGACTCTCTTGTGTTCTCTTGTGCCCCATATCCTTGCAAAGGTCCCTGAAGGTCGGAGGGACACAGCTGGTGGGATTTGCTTCTGAATACTGGAGAGCGACAGAATCAGAGGAGATGATGTACGGAAGTAGGACAGCATCAAAAAGAGATCATTCACCTGTGCAGCCGGCGGAACTGCCGAATAGAAGGTCTCTTGGGCCAAAAGCAGTATGCTAGAGCATCACTGGCGCTCATGAACCCTGCCGTCTGTGCTGTGACCATACAACTGACAAATCTAGATAGAATGGACTCGCAATTCTGTATTCGTGTTCTGCCGTCTCATTTAACTTAAAAAAAACCCCATGGGTATACTCACATGTCAATGATTTGTGTCAGGTGGTGGTTTTAAATTGGATTTGGAATTAGAATCTTTGTCTTCTGTCTTAGTTAGGGTTTCTGTTGCTGTGAGGAGACACCGTGATCACTGAAACTCTTACACAGGAAATATTTAATTGAAGTGCTGACTTACAGTCCAGAGGTCCAGTCCGTTGTCATCATGGTGGGACATGGCAGCATGCAGGAAGACGTGGTGCTGGGGATGGAGCTGCTGCATGTTGATAGGCAGGCAACAGGAAGTGAACTGTGTCACTGGGAGTAACGTGAGCACAGGAGAGCTCAAAGCTCACCCCCACAATGACACACTTCCTCCAACAAGGTCACACCTCCTAATAGTGCCACTCCCTTTGGGGACCATTTTTTTCTTAAACAGCCACATCTTCTCCCTAGACCACATAACAAATATATTCATTCTTTCTCTTTACAAAAGATAACACACTATATATGTGTGTCTGTATTTGCTTGTTAGTGTGAAGGGCCGCATCCACATGCTCCATTACAAGATGGCGCTGGCATCCGGTTTCACCACCAGGTGAACGCACATGTGCTCGGTATCTTTCCACTGCTGTCCCCGCCTACTCCTGAGGCTTCACCTGGGCTAATGGGCAGCGGGCCAATCCAAGGGTGACACGTCCAAAGCAAGGACTGTTTCCTATATAAAGGAGGGGTTCCCTCATTTAGGGGTCCCCGGCCATGTTAGCTGATGCTCTCTCTCTCAGGACGCATTAAAGCTTTTCTGCAGAAGAATCCTAGTGTCCCGCGTGGTTCTTGCTGGCGAGACGATAGCGTGGGACATGTTAGGTTTGCTATATGCCAGTGTTTGTCCTCAATATACAGAATACTGCTTTCTTTAACATTATATAGCATTCCACTAAAAATCTGTACCATTACGATGGTCAGGGAGATGTTTTTCAATGTTTTGTGTTTATAAAGAAATCCTACAGAAATATTAACCTCATAAGTCAGCAAACTTACATATGTGTGTGACAGAAATAGAATTGCTGGGTTACCTAGGTAGGGTGTGACTGTTTCTATGTCACTAGCAATATGTCAGGGCAAAAACGTAAAAAGTGGGTTAGAACATTTCCCTTTTTTGTCTGAGATGGGAAAGGTTCAACTTTGATGTGGTGTAGTTTGCCTTTATCCTGGTAGGAGAGGAAGTATGCTTAGCAGTTAAGAGAACCCAGCAGTCAGAGGAAGATTGAGAGTCCATCATTTACTAGCTCTGAGACTTCAGGTCAATGATTTCATTTCTGGTGCCTCTGTACCCTTGTGTATGTACTTCAGAGAACCATGGACTACTTATGCCTGAAGAATTGTATGTAATAAAATGTGTGCAGAGCTCACCTGGAGCCCAGGACACAGTACATTCACTTACATTCACTGTTGCTAGTAGAGTTTGCATGTTTTATCCCTTTTCTTCTAACTTCTGTCTTTTCTCCTTCTCTTTTTATCTTCGTTGGCTTTTCTCTTATGGGTTTTTATTAACCTTAATATGTTCAAATTAGCCTTGTAATGTAATCTGCTGGTGTTTGGGCACAGTCTGTTGCTTGCCTTTTATTGTTGATCATGTCCTATAACATGCATTTCTAACCATTTATGTAGCTGGATTTATCAATTTTTCTTATATTATTTTGGGGGTTTCAATCACAGAAAAGCACTACAAGGTTATAAAGTGATTATCCACAGTGGTTTTCTCTGGCGCTTTCACAAGTTTATCTTTTATATGTGACTTCTTGATCCATTTGGAACTTAGACATGTGGTTGTAGACAATCGCTTAGTCTGTCTTTATGAAATAATCTTTCCAAAACATCACATTTTATTTTTTAAGCAACAGCTGATCCTTTGCACACTCAGAGTGCATCTTCTGTACTATAGTTGAGTTGCACAGTGGCAGTGGCAGGCGTGTTTGTATAGAGGTTTGGTGGGCACAGTGTGTTACCTGCGTGATTGCTGTGAAGGGTCGGGGTATTATCATGCTTCACAGCCAGGGCAGCAATACTGTGCACACCAAGGCAGACCAAAGAATAAAGCCACAGTCACCCTGGTGTGGGAAGTCCTTCTGTATGTGTGTTGCTTTTATTGGTTAGTAAATAAAGAAGCTGCTTTCAGCCAATGGGAAAACTGAAAACTGAACGCTGGGGAAAAGAAGGCAGAGGCAATGAGAAGCCATGTAGCCATCTGCAGCAGACAAATGTGCTGAAACCTTGCCAGTAAGCCACAGCCACGTGGCGATACACAGAATAATAGAAATGGGTTACATTAAAATGTAAGAGCTAGCCAATAAGAAGTGGAGCTAATAGGCCAAGCAGTGATTTCATTAATACAGTTTCTGTGTTGTTATTTTGAGTCTGGGCAGGTAGGAACAAACAAGTGGCCTTCTACTACATCACCCTGTGTAGCTTGAGTCCCAAGGGCAATGAAACTCTGAGCCCATCCTGAAGGCTGGCCTCCTTCACAACCTCCACGTGTTCACTTCTGGGGCTTCTCTTCACATATCTCATCACAGTAGTGAGCTTTCTGTACTCTCTGCAGCGGTATTGGAAGGTTCCCCCCCCCCACTCTCCATATTTTAGCCATCAAAGAAGAGGGGTGGTGGGGAGAGGTGGTAAAGCTGACTGTGCAAGGAAGCCCTGCTCTCTGGTTTCTGACGTGTTTGAGGGATAGATATTTCAAGACTTATTCCACCAGGTTCTCCAACACCCACAAATGCCGTTAGATCAAAAACGGAAGGAATGTGGATGGTGGCGAGCGCTGCTGTGGTAGACGCCCTCCTGCATTCCACAGTCTTGGGGGTGCTGAGAGAGACCACGCTTTTCCTGCGTGGGTGGTCATCCTCAGAGTCACCCATTCTTGTCTCAGTGGCTAAGCAATGAAAGATGGAGAAATTTAATAGATGTGTTTTTGTTGGTATTGCTTCTAGCTAGACATGGCTTTGGTTACTAATTATGACATTGTACACGTACCATGAGGAAATGTGTCACAGAAGCGTCTAGCCAGCCCTTCTATTTACTGAGCCAATTGCTCTCCACCTTGCTTGTCAACCAGAATCACCTGGAGCAGTTGACTGAGCTCCAGACTGGGGCCTCTGATGTACTGCCAGGTTGAGAACCATGCTTCTTATTTTATTTTAAAGGCAGCACTATGATGAAGGACACAACTCAGGATTTCTTAAAGTGAGACTCCTGAGCCACAGGTGTCAAAACAACTGTCTCGATAATATTTATCAAAGCAGCGTTCTGGAGCTGGCTGTCCTAGTGAGTACTCCAGGCCCTGTTGGCATATACTAGCACATGAGCTGTCAGCAAACCTGAAATACGTAAACCAAGGTCAACACAGCAAGCTTTGTCATAGTGTGTATCTCGCTCTCTTTAAGTGTATTTATTTTATTGGAATATCTTCATAGTACTCAGTAATAAGATTGATAAAGACATTTTCATACACAAATGTACCATGTACTTTGACCTTATTTGTGGTGGTTTGAATGAAAATGGCCCAAAGAGGTTCATATAGTTGAATATCTAGACCCTAATTGCTAGTCTTTTTAGGTAAGATTAAGAGGTGGAGCTCTGTTAGAGGAGGTGGGGCCCTGTTAGAGGAGGTGGGGCCCTGTTAGAGGAGGTGGGGCCCTGTTGGAATAGGTGGGGCCCTGTTAGAGGAGGTGTGACCCTGTTGGAATAGGTGTGGCCCTGTTAGAGGAGGTGTGGCCCTGTTAGAATAGGTGTGGCCCTGTTAGAGGAGGTGTGACCCTGTTGGAATAGGTGTGGCCTTGTTGGAGGAGGTGTGGCCCTGTTGGAATAGGTGTGACCTTGTTGGAGGAGGTGTGGCCCTGTTGGAGGAGGTGTGACCTTGTTGGAGGAGGTGTGGCCTTGTTGGAGTAGGTGTGGCCCTGTTGGAGTAGGTGTGGCCTTGTTGGAGGAGGTGTGGCCCTGTTGGAATAGGTGTGGCCTTGTTGGAGGAGGTGTGGCCCTGTTGGAGTAGGTATGGCCTTGTTGAAGAGGTGTATCACTAGGGGTGGCCTTTGAGGTTTAAAAGCCCACGGCAGACCCAGTGTGTCTCTTTCGCTGCATGTTATCTATGGAAGGAACAGATTAGAGCTCCCAGTTACTGCTTCAGAACCTTGCCTACCTTAGTGCAGCCATGCTCTTTGACATGATGATAAAGCACTAACCCTCTGAAATTGTAATCAAGACCCAATTAAATGCTTCTTTTATAAGAGTTGCCATGGTTCATGGTGTTGCCTTGCAGCAATAGAACAGTGACTAAGACAGTATTCAACCCCCATCTTCCCATTCTATCTCTGCTTCAGTTTTGGAAAATAAGTTTTGTTAAAGATATAAATCATAAAGTTGTATCTATAATTTTCAATAGCAAAAAATATACAACAAGGACATGGTGAGAGATGATTGGATAAATGGTTTATAAACTTGGTATCATTTTTAGATGGGACTTGGGGGGCAGTGTAAATAGTATGTCAAAGTAACTTATATTTTAACATCTAATTGATCACAAATTCGATAGGATTTTATGACTTGTACAGAGTTTTCTTTCATTTACATGAAAAATTTTAAGCTCCGCCAAAAATTTTCCAAAAGTCAAAAATTCATTTAATGAATCTATTTTTTTTCTGTTTGTTCGAGTCAGAACCTCACTATGTAGCTCTGTCTGTCATGGAACTTTGTAGACCAGGTTGGCCTAGAATTCACAAAGATCCACCTGCCTTTGCCTCCCAAGTACTGGGATTACATGAATGTGCCATCATTTCCAGTGGGTTCCCCACAGAGTATAGTAAGGAACATGGCTTGGAGCGGGGTCATTGGCCTCAATTCCTTCTTTTACTGAGGGCTTGGCTGAATGGCATACTGTAGACTGGAGAATATGGTTGTGTCTCTGTGTGGCTGACTGCAAACAGTGACTCGCAGCTGACACCTTTGTCACAGAGAGCATCATGCGGCATACTATCAGCTTGGGAAACGAGCCAAGTGCAGAATTTGAAGTGTAGGGCCTATTGAATGTGGATCACCTTAGCGCTTTGTAAAGCTCCCAAACTGGACTGAGGCAAATTCAAGTTGAGGACCTTCTGTAAATGTCCCTAGCATCAGATTAGCACAAAAGCTAATAACGCACATGCACGCATTTGCTTTGACACTGACATCAAGGATTACTGGCTCTAAGAGTGTGTTCCTATTGCCAACACATGTGGATTTCAAGACCACCCTTTACCTTTAATCTAGGGGTGGCCTCTTTCACTTTCAGTCTTACTTCTTTATTTACATGTCTGAGCAATTTTTAAGGCTCTATTAGGTTGCTATGAGCCAAGACCCCAAACCTATCATTGAGAGGGGATGGAAAGGAATCTTGCTCCTGACCTCATGCAGCCTTCACTTCTTTTGGGGTAACTGTGTATATAGTAACAATTACAAGTTAATACCATCAGTGCTTCTTCAAATGCAATAGTCAATCAATTAGCATACTGGTGACAAAAGTGGGTTTTCATGATCAGATATGTGTGTTGGAAGAGCCAGTTCAGAGCCACCCGTTCAGCTATCATGAAGATGTTTAGTGCCTGGGGAACCTGTGACAGAATCTATTCAGCTAAATGAAGGCAAACAAATAGATTTAACTGAACACTTTTACAAACATGCAGAATTGTAGCTATTGATGGAAAGTTTGGGAATCTACATAGTGGGCAGGGATGCTACAAAGAGCCTATTTGTAATGAACCTCAAATTTAATTGAGAGACCTATATTTTTATCTGGAAACTGTACAAATGACCCACGTATGATGGCTATTCTTGATTGCCAACTTGACTACATCTGGAATGAACTACAATCCAGAAATGGTGGGTACATTTATTTGCTTGGTTTGAAGTGGCTGAATCCACGTCTAGCATGAAACTTTGAGGTAAGAAGACACATGCCTTTAATGTGGATCTTGAAGCAGGAAACGGATGATCTTGAGACAGGAAGATGTGCCTTTAATCTGAGTCATACCTTCTTCTGGAAGCCAATACAAGGGCATGAAAGAAGGAAGCATTTGCTAACAAGTCCATTCCTTCACTGACATTAGAGTCTACTTCGGAATTCCAGCATATTCTGGAGACCAGCTGAGACAACCAGCCTCATGGACTGAGCAACTTCTGTGTTCTTGGACTTCCCATTTGCAGTCAACCATTGCTGGATTAGCTGGAATACAGTCTGTAAGTCATTCTAATAAATTCCTTTTATATTTGTTTATCTATCTATCTCTCATCTACCTATTCATCATCTATCTATTTCTCATCTATCTATCTATCTATCTATCTATCTATCTATCTATCTATCTATCTATATCTATTTATCTATCTCTGAATGAATGAAATTAAGCCATGCCTGCCCTTTTTGTTGTGGGCTTCTGTCTTCCTCCATCCTTCCATCATTCAGTTTCTTAGACTGACAGCATAGCCCACCAGTGCATTTTCTTATGAAAGTATTTGGTGGGCTAACACACACATAAAAATGTGAAAAAATAACCTAGAAGTCAATGTGAAGCAAGATATATCCAAAATTGGAAAATTTGAAGATTTCACAGGCCTAACATGCAAAGTTCAAGTCCTTTGTGTATCTTTAGTCAAACAGAATACTGGAGAAGACAGATGCTATTTAATTTTGTATTAAAGTATTGATGATTATACATTTTTCTGAGAAATATGTTTTGAGTAGATTTTGTTTTCATAGACTTAGATTTAGGAAACACTTAATGAGATATTACTATGTAGCAGATACCATAACAGGGACTTTGACATATCTTAAGAATGTAAGCTGCTGCCAAAAGGTCCTGGAATGGAGAGATGGTCAACCTACAGATGCCTAGTATTAAGAGAGAAGATGATGAGCCAGGCAGAGGTACAAGTCTTTAATCCCAGCACTCGGGAGCCAGAGAAAGGTAGGTCTCAAGGGAGACCAAGTCTACACAGTGAGTTTCAAATCAGTCAGGATTATGTAGTAAAATCCTGTCACAATAAAATAAACAATGTTTTTTAAAAAGTAGGAAGAAGGTAAACTGCTTTCTTTGTTTGAGTGCAAGTACCCATAACTTAAGTCCACAGTTCACCAGAATTTTAGTCTGAAAATTGTGTAAGACATTTTTTTTTCAATTAAAATAGCTAAGCAGACAACATTTGTCTGTTTCAGAAAAAGCGTTTTCCAGGCTGGATTTTTTTTTAAGTCACATGATATTTACCTATGTTCTTTCAATGGGTTGTAACCTTAGCTACTTGTCTGAGGCAGGGTCACCCTGCTCTTTGGTGTCCATGGTTCCAGAGGAGCATGTTGTTTCTTCTGCAACATCCTGAAGCTGTTTCAGTATCCAGCATCATGAACTGAGGGTTTTTTATTCTGTCTGCATTGACATGTATAAAATCTGGCCTATTTTATGCATTCAATCATCTACATCTGTCTGGGCACAATAGAGGATGCCATATGATTTTCCCTTGGTAGGTAGAGCTTCGCTGAAACACTTTCAACCCAGTAATATTTTTAGTATAACTAGTCCAAGATGCACTTATAGAATTCAGTTTTCCACAGTGTCGAAGACAAATAATGACCATGTTTTACATCAGCCTAGAAGCACAGAATCAAAAAAAGAAACACGTGTTCATTAGCTATAGATGGTTGCTCCAGCCAGTTCAGTTTATTCCTTCTGCTTTGACCTGAGAGGGACCGTCTGCTTTCCACCCCAAGGTACCACTGCCTCCTTTTACCCAGACCTTGACTCATATTCTGGACAATTCTCTTGTTTCTGTCTTGCCTCATTACCCAAGATCAATACACCGAAGTATTGGCCTAAAATCAAATCAAGTGATTCATGAAAAAAACATTAACGCAATGAATTTACTCCTGCATGACACTAATGTTCAATGGCAGAAGGAACTACTAATCTGGGTGACAACTTGCCCTTTGATGATGGAAGGTCTGACTTGAGAGCAAGTTGAGGCCCGGGTGCACGCATAAGGATAAATGAGAAAATAAACCTCTATGACGTTTGAAAAGCCCATGGCTAAGAAGACACTGAGCTGGCTGACTTTCACGCTCTGCAACAACCTCCCACTCGTTCTGACCGTGCACTTTCTATTCCTGATTTATCTGAATGCTCTGCTCCTGAATCCTCTGTACTCACGGCACAGAACATTTGGATAGTTCACTGCCCTTTCTAGTAGCTTTCAACGCATCTTATACCCACAAAAAAGCAATCAAGCAAGCCAAAAATCTGGGCTCTCATTAGGCAGGGGTGAAATTTTGTTCCTTTTTGTTGGCTTAGTGTGGTATTGTTAAATAGGGCCTGGGTTCCTACTCTCTAGTTAGGGAGTGAGCCTCTCTAGGAAGATTCTAAACATTCCACACTGTCTTTGTTAGGGTTTCAATTGCTGTGAAGATACACCGTGACCACAGCAACTTTTTTAAATGAAAACATTTCATTGGTGGCTTACAGTTTCTGAGATTTAGTCATCATGGCCAGTACATGGTGACACGCAGGCAGATATGTGCTGAGAGTTAGTATATTTTGATCCATGGGCAACAGGAAGTGAACTGCGACACTGGGCATATCCTGAGCATAGGAGACCTCAAAGTCCACCCCACAGAGACACATTTCCTCCAACAAGGCCACACCCACTTCAGAAAAGGCCTACCTCCTAATAGTGCCGCTCCCAATAAGTTTATGGGGACCAGTTACAGTCAAACTACCAAACTACTATGCCATGCTTTAGGTTTACATGTATAAAACAGAGCCATAGAAGTACCTAACAAGCTAAGCATAGGGGGCACCATGTAGCACAGACCAGCAGTCCACTGTTAGGCACCATCATGGAGAGTGTGTTCTCTGTCCAACAGAGCTGAGGTGTATGAAGAGGAATCATCCCTACACTGGAGTTTGGTGAGGCACTGGCTCTAGTGGTGAAAACAAGTTTGAGTTTATTTTACATTGGAAACTTGAGCATGTCCGTGAGTGTCTCCAAGAAGGGTTTGTAATCTGAAGGAAACCCTAAGTCTAGGGTCTCCAGCCCTGCATCCATAGCCATACCCTTTGATTTAGGGGTGCCATGTCTTTGAGGTTGCTCTGGTCTACATCACAGCTGCTCCCTCCTACAAAGCTGGCCCAGGACATTCTGCCCTGGTCTGAAAGGAGCTTGCTGTAAACTCTGGGATATTTTGATGCTGATGTGTAGTGGTCCTCTCATGGGAAATGTGGTTGGATATTTTTTAAACCATGTTTATTTGTAGATTTTAAATTGACAAATAAAAGTATATGTATTCGTAATACACAATAGTACATAGAAGTATATAGCACTGCTTGAGATTCTTAGCATTTTTCAAGACTATAATACAATAATTATCACCATATCGTATGTCTTGTCTTTTCCATTAATCCTTTCTATTTCATACAACTCTGCTCATTTGATAAACAACACTTCACCCCTTCTCAATTATCCAGTCTTTTTGGTTCCACATACCTATGGGATCACCAAACTATTATGTTCTTATGTTTGACTTATTTCATTTAATATATTACCATCATGGTTAATGCATCTATCAAACTGACACGAACTCCGTCCTTTTGATGGTTGAATAGTATTCTATGTTTCTGTACGTCCCATTTTCTTTATCCATTTCACAGTGATGCTGATTGTACTTCATGGCTATTGTGAAGAATACTGGAATGATCGTAAGAGGACAGCTACTGTTCTGACATCCTGATTTAATCTCCTTTGTTTATATTCTCAGAAGTGGGCTTACTGGATGATGCAGCAGTTCTACTTTTAATTTTTGAGACATGTTCATATTGTATTCCCCAAATGGCTTCATTAATTTACATTACCACTGACAGTTGGTTAATGCAGTAATGTAGAATGTAGAAGAAGCATTCCTTCTTCTTTACATCTCATCAACACACACCATCCTTTACCTTTTTTGTTTGATGTTGTTGTTGTTATTGTTTGTTTGAGACAGGGTCCCATTGTGTAGCCCTGACCTGGAACATTGTGTAGCTCTGACCTGGAACTCTCAGCCTGGACCAGGCTGGCTTCAAATTCACAGAGCTTCAACTTCCTTTGCCTCCTTACTGCTGGGAATAAAGGCGGGTACCACCACACCAGACCCTATCCTTTGTCTTCTAGTTAGTCACTCTAACAAACAAGATGTCCTGGTGATTTTAATTTGCACCTGACTATTATTAATGATGTTGATAGTTTTGTTACGTGTCTGTCTTCTGGTGATGGCTGTCCAGGTCTTTTGCCTATTTTTTAAATTGGTATTTTCTTACTGTTGAATTATTTTTGTTGTTTATATATTTTAGATACTATCCACTTAACAGGTACACAGCTTATACATATGTTTTCTCTGCTATGGCTGATTCTTCACTCTGTTGATAGCTTGATCTGATCCCAGTTTTTTATGGCTGTTATTACCCATACTTCTCGAGTTGTGTGGTTGAATTTTAATCCATGTCTTTCCTACCCACACCCTTTTCTAAGCAGTTTACCTTTTTAGAAAAGGTGAGGTTTAAAAATGTGGGTTAGGTATCTGGTAGGTATTTGTTCATTTTCTTTTCTGTCTCTTAGAAATTTAATCAGCCACCAGTAACTGGTAAAAATGGACTGGGACAGTTGGTTTTCCTGTGGTAAAAGAGAAGAGTGTGCGGTGAGATATTTACCTCTGAAGACAGGAATGATAGATTAAATAAGAAAGTAGAGTTCATTTTGAAGTTGCCGCAGATCTTTTAGGCAGTCAAGATACCCTGCAGTAAATTTGTGCTCTGTTGATTAATTTTAACACCAGAGATTAATTCACAGAATATGAGAAATTGGCTTGAAATATTGAAAAAATGTTGATGAATTTTGTTTGTGGCTCTAACTTCTAAATCCTAGCAAGCTCAAGTATTGTAATTAGAAACAGAATGATCTGTTTTGCTATGGATATTTAACATGGTGCTGTAATAGTTCAGTTAGATGTAAGTAGAAGCTGTAATATAAATTTAATTAAACAATGCAGAGATCCATTCCTGTTTTCCAACCTTCTTGCAGTATCAGGATATAAGCTGAGTGATTTAAATGCAAAGACCCATAATACAATGATTTGTGTCAGGCTGCCAACAAAGCTAAGCCTGGCTGTGATCCTCATAATGACAATGGGGTTGGAGTAGCTCTGCGGCTCATGGAAGCACACACACAAGAGCAATTAGACTCACAGGCTAATTTATGACCTCGGCTGCAGGTGCTGAGTTTTATGGGAACTGGAAATTATCAGACTTGCCTGAACATAGTTCAAATCTGTTATATAGACACTTAAAAATCACTCCTTGGAACACTTCCAAAAAGTCAGCTAGAGTGTCTTGATTCCTGTGTTCTTTTCCTGAAGCAGAAGTGATTTCAAGATGCCAAAATCTTGGTTTGAGCTTTAGCAGCATCAGAATCCAGCCAGTGTTTAGGAATACTTGTTTATTTTCCACGCAAAGAGTGAGTTCTTACAGAGTCCACTACCATGCGACCCAAACAGTCACTGTACTGAGGGGCTCTTGCTGGGTTGACCTTTGGCCCTGGCATTCTCACTAATGGGGATGGGAGGGAGCTGCAAGATATCAGCATATTGCCCCTTTACCTAGAAGGCCATGCCAACTTCCTAACCATGGAACTGTGTATATTCTTATTGATTAGACAGCCGTGTACCCTATAGCAGTGTTTTGATTAAGAATGGCGTACAGATGAAAAGGTAACTTCCAAAGTTTGTAACACCCAGGGAAATCACTGGCATCTAAATTTAATGTCATCTATGACATAAGTACAAGATCACTTAAAGATGTATCTGTTAATTTATTTCCTCAGCAAGCAGTGCCTGACTATGCATTAAATGTGTGGTTAGGGGAGGGGGGAGAGAGCACAGGAAGGGGGACGTATGGCAGGAGGGAGGAGAGAGAGAAAAGGGAGTGGGAGGAAAGGAGAAAGGGAGGAAGAATAATACCTCTTATGAGTTAATTATGAAGAAAATGTAGCTACCATAGAATTTTGATTTAAACCCAACATCTGATGCTAAGAGTTCTAATAATTTCTAGAATTAAATTTCACTGAACACTTAAATTTCACATCAAACCAGGGCAATTAACACAGGGGTTTTTTTTGCGGCTATTTTTATTGTGGTTAAATAAAAAAGTCATCCAGAAATACAACAGTTTTAACGATTTCAAGCATTTTATTGAAGAAATAATGACCTTTTATAACAGTTGTAGGGAACCACTAATCTTTATCTTTCATGTGGGATTTTGGTTTCTACAATTTCTTTTCTAAAACAAAACAAACAAAAAATATAAATTCATAAAGGCCATAAACTTCAAGTTTGTGGTTTGCCTAAGTATTTTCTGTATTGTGGTGTCGTTCCAAAGTCCAGAAAACATTTCACAGACAGCCTAAGGTTTGCTCCGCCTCTATTTGCAAATGTGCCATATTGCCTTGGCCGTGAAAGCAAGCTGAACCTTACACAAGATTCAAAATGAAGGTTCAGTTTTGGTCTCACTTAATGAATATTTTATTGAAGTTGGCTCACAAAATATTCACATATGCATTGCTCACGCTTGATTCTGTTATTTATGGAGTGTTTTCCTTCTACATACTTTCGATTATAAATGCTTGACTTGAAGCAGCTGGGCGCTCACGTCTTTCCCAAGCCTTGGCACAGAGGCCTTGCTCTAGGCAACTCTCTTTTACCTCTCACCAGATTTCAAATGTTCAGTGTTTTCTCTTGCCCTCCTGAAGGAGCAAATCATTCACAAATGTTTCATGGACACTGTAGCTGCGGGTCTGCTTTCCTTACATTTCTGTTTTGCCCCATGCTCACCTTTAAACACTCTAACCGTATGCTAAAGAATACATTGCTGAATCCAACAGAAGAATCTGAATAAACAAGCAGTTTACCTGAGCAATCTACCACTGGTTATATCTTCATTTAAATAACATAAGTGCAGTTATTGTGTTGGTTAAGATGAAGATAGAGTTGTCCAGCAAATAAGTTCAAACTGGACCTTTTGAGTGAATTAGTGCTGTATCAGTGTAAGAACTTTCAATGCACAAGGAACCAACAGTTTTTGCATTTCTTCTATTTCTTTGGTTTTATTGTGGCTTGGGCTTATTTGAGCCTATAAAATAATCTATAAATTCAAGGTATGAAATTATGTGCAAAATCATTGTGCCTCAATAAAAGAATTACAGTTTATAATAGAACAGTAAATTAAAGCTTGGTTTTATTTTTTAATCCCCCACAACTGTTCTAAGCAAATTGTCTGTAGGCAAATATAGCACTTCTCATAGTGATTCAATATTTTATACATAAATTTTATCTTGAAAAAATATATAATGTGTAATATGTAAAAAATATATAATGTGTAATATGTAATGAAATTCATGCTATTTCAAAATTGGCATCCATTGAAAACTGAGTGATTTTTCTCTTACATGTGCTGAATTCATGGGATTTTAGAAGCTTGCTTGACAGTTTCTATCGGTAATTAATCATCCTTATCTTATGTATAAAAAAAAGTGTTTCCCTAACTCCAAAGTCCTTAAGAACAGCTTAAGGCTTTGAGTTTAGCAGCTTTCCTTTTGCCCTTTGCATAGTAAACAATGCTGGCACAATTGCGGCTTCTAAGTATTGAGAGCGTGCTTCAGGTGGTGGGCGATGGCTTAGTCGGTAAACTGCTGATGCGTGAGGTCCTACTCTTGGATCCCCGGCACCCATGTTGAAAGGCTAGGTGTAACAGCTTGCATCTGGAACCTCAGCCCTGGGACAGGTGGGATGGGGTGAGAAGAGATAGACAGACTCAGAGAACTCACTGGCCAACCAGCCCAGCTGAGCTGATGAGGTCCAAATGCAGCGAGAGAGCCTGTCTCCCAAAGCAAGGTGAAGAGTGATAGAGAGAGACACCTGATGTTGATCTCTGGCTTCTACACCCACACATACATGAACATGAATGCAAACATATACTGTCATACACAGAGAGAGTGTGCTTGAACGTGGAAACGACCTCATTAGGTTGGTGAGAATGAGAAAGGCTAAGACAGCGGGAGAGACAAAGATGTGCCTATGTGAATATTTGGGGTTATGGTTAAAACTGCTCCGTGGGCAAGCAAGGCATATGCTTGTGACAGACACTTCCCACTCCTCTATGCTGCCCCCTCCTCTCCACATTATTACATCCAAACTATGTCACATTGCTACTTGGTCTATCAAGACCGTTTTCAAAAGTAACTGGACATAAAAAGGTGACAAGCCAGTTTTTGCTTGTTTGCTATGGTTCGCTCTGAGGCACATGCCCTCATAGTTCTGCTCCTGCCGTGGGAGATATTGAGAAAGTCACTATGGCTCCCTTTTCCTAACTCAAGGCCCCCCTCAGGCCCAGTGTTGAATAATCTTTCTGCTAGCCATTGTCAATGGTTTGGAATGTCGCATGACCTGAAACCCATCAGCCACAGCACATTAGGGGCTGTTCCTTCTGCAGCGCTGAATCTCAGCTCAGTTCTGTTGTTCAGGATAGTAGATCAAGATGTCTATGGGACTCGCTCCTCTGACGTGTCCCTCTTTATTGTCTCCACGTGATCTTCCTGCTGTGTCTGCCCTGATCTCTTTTCCATGCAGTCTTCTCTGAGGAGAGCTTCTGACCTCTCTGACCTTAAATAGCCTTTACTGCTGTTTCTAAACCTCTATTGCTGAACACAGTCATATTCTAAGGCGTCAGGATGAGCTATCCTTCTTTCTTTATGATAAGTATCCAGATCATCAGCTTGAAGGAAGGAAGATTTATTTGGGCTCACTGCCCGGAAGACAGTCTGCGGTTCCTTGGCACAGTTGTGTTTGGTCTTACAGCAACATTGTGTGTGGAACACGTGGCTCAGAAAACAGCCCACCTCACAGCAACCAGGCCTAGAAGAGGGACAGCAAGGGCTGAGGTCCCAATAACCCCTTCAAGGACACATTGCCAGTGAACCAACTTTCTTCCATTAGGTCCCCCTTCTTAAAGGCTCTGAACCGAGAACCAAGCCTTCTACACACAGGTCGTTGAGGAATATTCAGAGCCCGAACTACAGTGAGGGAGGAGGGAGTGAGGGAGGAGGGAGCGAGGGAGGAGGGAGCGAGGGAGGAGGGAGCGAGGGAGTAAGGGATGAATGGGGACACTGTAAAGGCCTTAACAGTCCGTTTTCATCTCTCATTAAACACCCTTTTCTGGAGAATGCAGTGAGATGCCAAATGACCTGGGAGGTTGAAGAAGTCAGAAGTCGGGATATCTGCCCCTGTGACTGCCACTCAGGGCTTGCAGACATGCGTGACCACACATAGGTGATAAAAACCAGAGGACTGTTTGAGTTTGCTTCAGAGCTAATCTTTTGAGACTCTTCCTGCTATGATTTCTATTTTCTCTCACGGATTTGCTCACCCACTCATTGACTGGTAGTCACCTGACGCATTTCATTTGAACTTCTGCACCAGAAGGGCTGTGGGAGGGATGGAGAAGCTGGAGGCGTTCATAAGTGAACCCACCATTCGCTTCTCTGTGTCTCTTCCCTAGTCAGCCCTGAGTCACTTCCTCCAGAGGAAATCTCTAAAGTTTTCTTCTACTACAGCCTTCTCTGCTGAACAGATCCTTCCCAACTGTTTACTCTGAAACACTGGTCCCCAAGGATGCTGGAATTGTTGAAAGTGCAGTTTCTAAAGTGTGTCAAACATCACTACACAGTGGTTTATTGAAGTAGGCCTATCTTGTACTTCCTAAAAATTATAGTTTTTTTTACATGTGTGTGTAAAGAGCTGAATATATATATACACACATATATTCAGATCTTCACATATTTTTCCAACTTCTATCTTTTCTATCTGCAAACATTGGTTTTTGTATAATCTATATTCCTAATATTTATTATGTAACTTTAAAGTGTATTTATAAAAAGCACACTTTTAAGGAACTTTATTAAAAACATAAATTCCAAGAGCAGTACTGTTCTTTGTACTGTATAGAGTAACACTGAACAAACAGCCAGCTCTTCTGACATGGCTATCCCAATATCTGCTACCCCATAGTTACTTCATTGAGCAAATCAAGGAATCTTGTCATTCAGTTTTACTGGTGGAGAATCATCTCCCTCCAGGAAGTCTTGTGGTCAGCAGGCAAAAATGGCCGTCAGCTTCTCCAAAGTTGGAGGCATCATTATGTACTAACGGTCACCCACAACTTTTATAATAGCGGGCCAGCTGTGTAAACTGCAAGCTGTTGTCACAAGGAAGTGCCAAGCAAAGCTGTGGTGCTGTTTGCTGACTATGCTGAAGGGCAGAGACGCTTGAATCCTGCCAGACCTTCAGAAGACTGTTAGGAAAAGCGTTGCCTCTGGGAGGTGCCCATTCCCCAGGGCCTGGGATCCTGTCTTAGAGACCCAACTTGGCCCAACACCTTTGTCTTCAAACGCTGCCTACTGACAAGACCTGGGTCCCACAAGGCCGGGCTGGGGACCAGCTGAGCTGACTGCGCCCCTGTCATAGCTGGGCCACACCTTCTGGAAACCTGGAAATAATTCTTTCTGTGGTTGGGAATCAGCACCTGCTATGATGTGGCTGCAGCTTTCTCTGCTGAAGTTGATTAAAATAATACATGTCCTTGACTATGGCATAGTTAAACGGACCCAGGTTCCAAGTAGTGTGCAAGCGCTGCAGGCCTGGTGTAACGGTTCTTCCAAGCTCAACTCTGTTGAAGTCCTGGAGCACATTCTCTGGAACTATGGCCCTGAGCTATAATTACACGGGAGTGGTGCTTGTTGTGTTCCTAATGTCAAATCAGATCAACATCCAAACCGGAGACCGGAGGAATTCATAGGGTAGCTTGGAAATAAAACAGGCTTACGTGAAAGGGTAGGGAAGAGACTAAATATACAGTGCTAGTCTACAACCTTCTTTTATGTTTAACTGTAGCGGTCTATATAATGTAGACCTCATATGTTTGTTTTCATGTTGATTCTTCTTATTACCCAGCCTGAGATTTAGAACTTGTAGCCCAGCAATCCTCCCTGCCAGTTCTTGTCTGTAACTGTTCTGAGTTCCATTACATGGGCCAACTGTGCTTCTCAGTGAGAGTCTTGTAATCTGAAGCATAGAGCCTCCTTATCTATCCTTTTTAGTCTCACTCAGTATAGTGACTGTGGGATTCACGTCTGTTTTTAGAAGGTCTTTATACTTTTCCATTGCTGCATAGCATACAGTTACGTAACTATACTACGATTTATCCTTTGTGTCATTAATATACATTTGACTTGCCCCCTCCACTTTTTTAGCTGTTAAAAGTGAAACACCTCAGGTAATCTACTTCATGTTTTTTTCTTTTTTGGACCTAAGGCTCATTTGTTCCAATAATAGTATGGGCATTTGTTTTAGTTAGCATTGCTGTTGCCGCACTAAAACACCATGACCAAAGCATCTTGAGGAGGAAAGGCTTTATCTTACGACTCATAGTCCATCTTCCGGGGAAGTGAGAACACGAACCCAGAGCCAGAAACGGAAGCAGAGGTCATACAGTGCTGTGAACTGCCTTGTTCATCATGACTTCTTTCTTATACCCAGAACTATCAATCCAAGGGTGGCACCACCCCCCCAAAGCTGTGCTCTTCGACATGAATCATCGATCAAGACAATGTAGCACAGACTTGTCACAGGCCAAGCTGGTGGGGACATCTTCTCAGTTGAGGTTCCCTCTTCCCAAGGGAAGATGCATATTTTCATTTAAATGCTTCTGCTAACCTGTCTTCTGGGCCAACAGCCACCAGTAGCGACAGTTTTGAGCTTAGCCTTTGTGCTACATCTTCACCATCT
This sequence comes from Myodes glareolus, assembly GCF_982192425.1. Taxonomy (NCBI): domain Eukaryota; kingdom Metazoa; phylum Chordata; class Mammalia; order Rodentia; family Cricetidae; genus Myodes; species Myodes glareolus. The sequence goes on along the minus strand of NC_142041.1, from coordinate 60,248,090 downwards.
CTAGGAATTACCCGATGCTCCGAAACTTTACCCCTTCTGTAGGTGTGTTTCATTAGAACTTCACTTTGTGTTTGCTCCATGAGCTCACATCTCCCCATGCCTTCGTTGCTCATTTGGCCGACCTCTTACATGAAGTACCTGTTCACCTTTTTTTGTGCACTTATATTTTCCCCCTTCGTTGTTTGTAGAAACTCGTTAGGGAATCTGACTATGAACCCTTTGCTGGGTACACTACAAATGACTTCTCCCAGTCTGTGTAGTGTTTTCATTAAGGTGGTGTTGCTTATGTGGGGGCGGGAGCAATCCCAGAAGCTTATGTACGCTAGGTAAGTTCTCTGCCACTGAGCTGTATCCCACACCTAATACGGAAGCTGTAAATTCTCATGGTGTTCCTCTTGCCCCCAAGAATGAGGGTCATGAGAACAGGAACATGGACCACTGCTGAGAAGAGGACCTGCCTGGTGCTACCAGAGACTGAAGCCATAGCTCCATCGATACCAGCCAAGTACTCTACCACACAGAAGCCCATGGCTCCCAAAAGTGGTTTTGCATGAACGTCTTTAGCTTCCCATGGGAGACTGGTATCAAGTAGAGGGATATAGATGATAATCTCACAGCCTCTGACAAGAAACCTATGGAAATTTTATGGAAAATGTGTAAATTGTAAGCAGCAAACAGAATGGTAGAGAAGTTGGGCAGAAATCCGATGGCAGATAGCGCAGGAAAAGCTTCGGGTCTCTGTCAACTGGGGTGAGAGCAGATAGAGAACGTTCATCCTGGGAGGGCTTTCGGGGAGCAAGGGCTTGAACTTCTCATTTTACACAGAAAAATGAGTCTGAAGAATGTTAACTAATCCACTGTAATTACATTAAACCGATGTAGAGAGCGAGATCAGAGCTTCTTAAGTTAAGACGGGAACTTCACCTGGAGTGATTTTCTCAGTCAGTCCCAGCTTCAAACACTTCGGCTCATTGTGTAAATAATACATTCAGATTTTGAAGATTATTTCCTGGTATGTGGTATGTATTTTGTTTTTGTGTGTGGTCACCATTGGAAAATAGTTTACTATGTGTGCGATTGGCATTCATAGTTTAGGTCTGTGGAACTCTTACAGGGAACTTAAAGCAGAGTGAATGTCATCTTGTTCCTTAAATCCCTGTGTCACCGCTCCTGATCAGGAACCGCAAAAATACCACATGAGGTACACTGACGGAGGAAGGAATGGCACCTTCGCTCCTAAGAGGCTGACCTGGGAATTATGAGGCAGGTCTCCACAACTAGGGTTACTAAGATTCCTCTCCCTGCTCCCTTTGCTCGCAATGGACCTGTGATAATCCTTTGAATGGAACATTGATGTCTTAAGGGCAGATTTGTGACCCAGAACACGCCCTAGTGTCATGTCAGTCTTTGGGGACAGAAAGGGCTATGCAGTTCTAACCTAAGCATCTACCTTTGAAATCCAGGCCATACCCCTGACTAGCTGCTGACACCAAAGACTGTGGAGTCAAGCTGGCAGGCCTTCCCTCGTCTAGATCCCTCAAGCCCGTGAAGAAAGTGTACGTGCATGGCAGTGATAAGGATGCCGTGCTTTCTCCAGGAGGCGGCACAGCTGTGTAGTAGGGAATAGGCCCCAGATGTTGCTCTTCTGCAGAGAGAAGCCAGCGCCTGCTCTTCTGCAGACTGATGTGGAGAAAAAGGAACTTCCTCTGGAGCTCCTTCTCTTCCCATGTACCTCTCTAGCTGACTGATGAGTCGTCGGTCCTGGGAAACTGCCCTGCAGCAGGCAACCTGAACTCACACAAAGGAAAAGCACTGGGCCTTTCCACATTAGGTCTGATTCTGCCCCACTGTGGCTGGTGCCAGGTCTGATTGGTGTGCATTGGATCAGGCCTTAAACACAGTGGGTTCTTGGTGCCAGCTGTAGGGCTCCTCCAAAACTTTCCCTAACACCCGGGCAAATTTTTGATTGTGCGGAGATTCCTCCTAAAACAGTCTGCGTTCAAGAAGGTCTGTCTGTTCTTGAGATCTTGGGTCTAGAGGTGGGGCACAGGCATCTCGGCTCTCTTTGAAATTTGGTAAAAGCTATGGATTCCTCAAAAGAACAAAAAACAGTTTCTCCTCCAAGCCCCACAAAAATAGGCTTTTTGTGGACATAACTTCATGTTCTGTTTCAGGAAACACAGAGAGGCGGCCATGCTGTTTACAGTCTTTAGGATGGTTTGACTGTCCATGGAAAAAGAAAACCCGATTTAAATGTAAAATTATTAAGAAGTGTTTGAGTCCTTCTCTTACTTGCCTCTTCAGCAGAGTTCGACAATTAAAATGGATTTAAAAATAACTCTACAGGTGTTCAAGAAAATTTCAATACATTTGAAAAGCACAACATATAGGAAGACAAGAAGTGTAGAAATATTAATCCAGGGGTGACTCAGAACTGGGGGTGACAGCTTAAAAAACCAGAAAGTTCTGGTTTGGTTTGATTTGGTTTTTAATCAGCTTCTCTTTCTCTTGTATTCACTTGAACTCTTATACTTGGAAACTCCATTCTCCTTCTGAAGGAAAGCTCTTCTTCTGCTGGTGTTGTGGTGCAAGGCTCTCGTCTGACACAGCAAGGCAGAGGCAGGTAGAGTTCTGTGTGTTCAAGGCCAGACTGATCTATCTAATGACCTCTGTATCAAACAAACAACCTCCTAGGTTTGGAGGGATGAGAAAACGAACACAGATTCTGATACTCTTTGCTTGAGATGTTTCTCCGTTGTAAACTCCTGTCAGTTCCATATCACCCATGACGTTTACATGTTTTGTTTGCATTTATGTGGATCTGTTTTCACGAATTAGAGTTAAGTGTTTCAAATTTGGAGAAAAATTTATTTTAGTTACACACACACACACACACACACACACACATATGAAACAACGTAAGTTTTTTCTATATAAAATATTTATTCATTTGAGATCTGTGCATAAGTCCATTTTCAGAGGAAAATATTGTGTGTGCAGATACACACACACACACACACACACACGCAGTCAGTGTCCTATTGCTGTCCACACCATGACTATGACAACTCTTGTAAAGGAAAACATTTAACTGGAACTGACTTACAGTTCAGATATTTAGTCCATCATTATGGAAAGCATGGAGGTACTCAGGAAGGCATGGTGCTGGATAGTAGCTGAGAGTTCTATATCCAGACCAGCAGGCAGCAGGAAGAGAGAGAGAGAGAGAGAGAGAGAGAGAGAGAGAGAGAAAGAGAGACTTGGCTTAAAAATTTGAAACCTCAAAGCCCACTCCAGAGACTCACTTCCTCCAACATGGCCACACCTCCTAATAGTGCCACTCCCTATGAGCTTATAGCGGCCATTTTCATTCAAACCACCACATATACATCTATATCATGATGAATTTGAAAAGTATGTTTAAAATGTATTTTTCTTATTTTGCTTATAAAGCCAACCACACAATTAAAAAATAACAACAGCATTTGAAATTGAAGTGTGCCACTATCAGACTCTAAAATTTCATCCTTAGAACACAGTCAATGTAGGCGAGGTGGTGAAGCTGTTCAGAGGGCTGGAAAACCCAGATGAAGGATGCTGAAAAATGCTCCGCTTACTAACATGTATCCTATGGTGAACTCACAGCTGTATTCCCAACTCAACACTTGTTTCTGCCCTCCAGCCCCCTTGGGCAGGTCAGTTTGTCACCAAGACCTGCATATTTGGTCATCAGATGGAAAGAGGACGGGTAGCAGGTTGATCCCTGGGCATAGGAGGTATGGCAGGATCTTCCTAGGAATATCTTACAAGGTGGTATTTGGAAGCCATATATCCATGTTGCCACTGGACAACAATGATTTCCCCGTAGACAGGAAATTTGGCTGGGGATGTTTAAGCAGACAAAGCTCTTAGGCATTGTGCTTGGTCTCTGCCTCATAGAGATCTGCTTTGGGACTAGTGTCCAGTAATCCCCTGCTGCAGGTGGTATGCGCTGGCTCTACCCTAGAAAGTCTAGTGCTAGGGTTTTCCTTCTGAAGTTGGTCCTATACTCCCTCCAGCATCTTTTCCCACTAGAGATGCCGTCATCATTTTAGAACTGTCAGGTCACGTGATCCAGTTGGTAGGGTTACTCATCATGTCACTCAAGAAGTTGGTGAAAGCGAAACTATTCATGTAACATGTTGTCCTTAAAGCCCATAAGTGCCAATCAAATGTTGTGCTAGTTAATTGGAGACAGGAGTTGAAGAGTTCTCTAAGTTGCCCTTTATTTTGCAAACGGTTTCCAAGCATGTCTAGCTTATTAAACAGTACCAGGAACATAGTGTGCAAGACTCATTACAAGAATGAACTTTCAGGAACTTAGCCACAGCAGGATCACAGGGTCCTTTCCAGGAACTCACCACCACAACCCATAGCTAATGGCTGCTCTAGGAACTTTCAACCTTTAAGCCTCGATTGTGAGTTCTGATTCACTCTTGTTCTTCTGCCTCGATCTAGGGCTTCATTCTGACCTAGCCAAGGTTATTTCTTTAGCCTGAAGGAGGATCAAAAACCTCACTCGGGTCAATATAAGGACAAGCAAAGGAAAACTTCATTAGTTTTCCTTTTATTTGGCCCATTTCACCCACCCCATCATTACTTTCAATTCTTTCCTGGATGAGCATGCATGCACATGTACACATGCACACACGCACACACACATATGCACACACACACACATGCACACACACACACACTGTTAGGAATGTTGTCATACTTTCCCACATCCTGCTGATTTCCCAAGCTTCCCCCAAAGGCCACATTTTAAAAGTCTCAGGACATTCTAAATATTTGCTTAAGACTAAAGGAGTAGGAATGTAAGAATGTGAGAGAATTTTCTATTCTACAAAACAACCCGGTTAAACAGGTTTTTTTTTCATTGTCTTAGTATTTGCTGGTTCTTGATGATTCACAGAAGCCCAGTTTCTTTCTTATTCAGGATATTCAGTCTGAATATAGCTGTTTCCAACAAAAGTGCACTTGTGAATGTGCACACAACACACACACACACACACACACACACACGCACACACACACGGGAGGGATGGGGGTGAGAATTAATGGGAGGACTTTACCACTTAAAAAGCTGTGAAATTAGGGTGGAACCCAAGTGAATATATGGCATTCAACCAGCCTTGAAGGAGGGGAGAGGAAGCTTTATATCTTTGGGAGAGAGGCAGGCACATCCCAGGCTAAGAGACCTATCAGGGTAGTGCCTTGAACAGGTGAACTTTAATGGTAGCCACCCAAGCAAGACAAAAATCAATCAAAACACAATAAAGGAGAGCCGCAGCACGTGCAAAGGAAACTCATTGTGATTCAACTTTGAGCGAGAAAGGAGTCGCTTACGGTTTGAGAAGAAGAGTAGTGGGCTTTGGCACATGCCTTCCAAGGATCCAGGGACTGCGTGGGAGATGTGTGGTGTGAACTTGAACTTCACCAATGGACGTACTCCTACGACTGTCACAAAGGAGAAAGGACCATGCCTTTTCATCACCCTCATTGTACCTCCTCTTCCAGGTTGGTACACACACAGGAAGGGAGCCATCACTCTAGCTAATGGCTTGGGAATATGTCATGTTTTTCTGGATTATTATTCCCATCCTGTGTAGTTTTCCATGACAGGAGCATGCTACAATTTATTTTCTGTTGAGGGACATTCAGTTGTTTTTCATCTGTAACTTTTCACAGTGAGATTGCTGAGAACACACTAGTCCATGTCACATGGTAAACACATGCATTCATCTTTCTTGGGTACATAACTAGAGACAGAGCCCCTGAGGTATCAGCTGGGCATGTGTCTCACTTCAATAGGTACTAACAAACAGCTTTTCAGTGTAGTTGAATATGATTAAACTCTCACCAGCAATGCAAGGAACATTCCGATTGGTCTACACCCTTTATTCTGGATGTCAGTGGATTAACTCTGCTGATAGAGGAGTACTGTCATGTGTAGTAAGGAACTGCGGGCAGGCCTGCTTTTCGCCTCACCCAGCTCCCGCACGGCTAGCTTAGTCCCAGAAATAACAACACACAAATTGTATTCATTTAAGCACTGCCTGGCTCATTATCTCTAGAGAGTTAGTTACTGACTAATTCTCATATCTTGATATTAACCCATTTCTAATAATCTGTATAGCACCACGAGCTGGTGGCTTACCGGAAAAGATTCAGCATGTCTGACCTGGTGGCTGGCTCCATGGCTTCTGCCTCATAGCCCTCTTCCCAGCATTCTATTCTGTTTACTCCGCCTACCTAATTTTCTGTCCTATCAAGGGGCCAAAGCAGTCTCTTTATTGACCAATGAAAATAACACAATAGACAGATAACCCTCCTCCATCAGTCATGGACTTGTGCTTTAATTAGCTCTTCCTGCTCAATAATGTTGTTAAATGCCTTTCTGAAGTTTGTTGGTGATCTATATAGCCTTCCTCTGAAATTTCTTTTCAGATATTTTGATCATTTTTTGTATTTGATTATCAACCACTTTGTAATTTGTTAGTAAAAAATGTTTATATATTCTGGAAAGAAGTCTTTTGTGTGTGTGTGTGTGTGTGTGTGTGTGTGTGTGTGTAATTTCTTCTGTAGCTTGTTTTTCATTTTTTCAGTGGTGTTTTTGATAAGTAGAAGTTCCAGCTTTTGTGAGAAGACATTATCCAACTTATAATGCATGACAACCTGGGCTCTCATGTGCTTCCCATTTTTGTTTACAATATACTATCTTTCATTTAACTATTATCTTCTATCCATCTATCTATCTATCTATCTATCTATCTATCTATCTATCATCAGTTTTTTGAGATAGAGTATCATGTGAACCCAGGGTAGCCTAGAACTTACCACGCAGTCAAGGATGACCTTGAGTCAATGCTTGTCATGTCTCCATCTCCCAAGTGCTTCAAAAAATCAATATTTTGTACAAGTTTCTACTTGTTTGCTTATGTATTTTCAAATTTTAAAACATCTTCAATGTTCATCTTTATTTTGTGCTATTTATTTAGTAAATTTCCTAAGCATTAGGGAGTTGTTTTTATTTTGTTTGTCTCTGGTTTTTCTCAACCAATGAATTAAAATCTATGTTTCCTTTTATTCATGTTATATAACTCTCCTTTTAATCCTTTCAGTTAAAATACATGTTTAACATCTTGAGCTATTTAATAGGCTCATAAATTGCTGACTCATTTTCTAAAAATTAGTTTTAATGGTAGAACTGGAGCCCCTAAGCCCCTTAGAAATTGAATTATGAATTTGCTATTGAAAATTTATTCACCAGCAGTAAAAGTCCTATTTTGTTCACCAATAAGAAATTCTATTTAAAAAGATGTTTTCTTTTCAACTATGTATATGTGTGTGTCGCAGGGGATAGTGGGGCTTGTGTAAGTGCAGGTACCATCAGAGGCCAGAGACATGAGAGAGTCCTGGAGTTGGGGGTTACAGTTGGAAGTTAAACTCAGATCCCTGGACAATCAGTCCAAGCTTCTCAACCACTGAGCCATGGCTCCAGTCCTGGAAAATGTTATTTTTATATCAACATTTTTGATTTTTAAAATTGACATACTCATAAATAAAATCTTTTACTTTATAATGGAGTGATATAAGTAACTGATATTTGGTTGAAAATATAGTCATTGTGGGGAGTTTTTCTTAAAGGCTTCCTTTTGAACAGGCTTCTCCTGACCCTTGCATCAAAGATTTGGCAAGGCAGATTAGATGCTCTGATTTCTTCATGTTAAATCCGTGAGCTAGGACTCTTGTGTGCACTGCCTTGCTATCTTTACTCACTATTCTGAGAAATGAAACTCGGGTTTTGAAAACAAGAACAGCATCCAGGGAATTTATGCTTCCCAGAGGATGGTGGTTGGGTTGGTTTTTTCACTTTGGAAGGTAAGGAAGTTGTTAGAGGCTCACCTTAAGCTCTCATTTTCACAGACAAATCCATGGAATTTAGTTGAAATGCTTCAAGACAATGCATGTGTCCAGATGACTTAACCAGTGACAAGAATGGAAGGTGACATCTTTTCTCAGCCAATCTCACGCTTTTCTGCGGCTATCTGAAGGCCAACAAAGGCACCTCAGTGGGCCCCACTTTTTATCATGATAATCTCCCACCATACACGCATAAGCCCCATTTGTGATTTTCTCATATTTCTAAATGAACTTTTGCCTGATAAATCTCTTCTGTTGATTACAACTGTCGTGATTAAATGGCCTTGAGATTTCTCAGCCCATGAATCTACACAGACAGGAATTACAAACAAAAGCAAGGACATTTCAACAAATATATTAAGGCCAGATTTTAATTAGGCATAAAGCACTAAGGATTTTTTTCTCCTTCTCTACTTTGGAGAAGAAAGTAAAAGAAATTAGAACAAGATGATGGAATGAGGAACTCAAGTGACTCCATTTAATGCTCAAGCTACTAGGAATTGTGAAGATCAGAGAAGACTTAGAAAATAAAGTATTTTCTTTCCGGCTCATCCTTCCCACATTCTTTAGGGTGGGTGAGAAATACAAACCGTGGCCTGATAAACCCTGTACCTAGAAAGTCTTTCTTCGCTCATAGAGCTTATAGACAGGTGTGAATGGCGAGAGGAGGGGTAGGAAACACAGCTGACCGGCGCTCGGGTGTCTTAGGAAATGCTGTGTACCCACTCTGGAGTGATGGTGTCCTCCCTCTCAAAGCTCAGAGATTTCCTGGAGCTGCTAGTGCCAGGAGGATATAGCTGTCTTCTCAGATCTTCTAGAAGAGCATCCCAAACAGCCAGTTCAAAGGGACTGGGACTCTTCAGTTATCCTTGTCGGGCACGCCTTTAATCTCAGTCCTTGGGAGAAAGAAGCAGACACATCTCTGTGAATTCCAGGCCAGCCTTAAAAGTATTTGTGACATCAGTGTTTTTAATATTGGCCATTCTTACAGGTGTAAGATGGAATCTCACAGTTATTTTGATTTGCATTTCTCTGATGACTAATGATGTTGAGCATTTCTTTAAGTGTCTTTCAGCCATTTTAGATTTATCTGTTGAGAGGTCTCTGTTTAGGTCTGTACCCCATTTTTATTGGATTATTTGGTTGTTGATACCTGTGGTTTTTAGTATATTTACAATCTCTACAACCATCACTACCACCTAATTCTAGAATATTAACATCATCTATAAAGGGAATCCTAATCCCATTCTAGTGTGGGACTAAGACAATAACGCTATGCAAAAGTCAGGAGACTCCTTAGCTTGTTTAGCTGGACCATGGGTAGAGCAGGTAAGGGGATAGGAAATGCTGAAAACACATGAGCTGTGGCTTCCAATAATTCTGTCAGACTGGTAGGCAGATCCTCACTCTTCCCAGCATCTGACAATGAGTACTTAACATGATGTTTTCTGGATCCATTCCTGCAGTAGCATGGATCAGCGCTCTGTTCTCTATATTTAACTATATTCCACTGTATGAACACACTGTCTTTCATTTATCCATTCATCAGCTGAGAGCTATCTGGGGTGTTTATCCTTTCTGGGTATGGAAATAATGTTGACCTTTGTGCAGACATATATTCTCTTGGGTGTACTCACGGGGAAGAACTACTGGATCACATGGGTCTGTTCTGCTTTCTGAGAAATGACCAATGTGTTTACCAGGGTTGTCAGCAGTGCATAAATCCATTCATAAAATGCCAGGGTTCATATCTCTACACCGTCACCAACATTTACCTTTATTAAATTAAGCGACAGTTATGTGAATTTGTTCTGCATCTCCATAATGACTATGATGTTGAACCTTTTTCGTGTACTTACTGACTGTACATTTTCCTTGGAGAATGTCAACCTAAACTCTTTTCTGATTTTTTTCCCTATTGAGTTAATCATTATTCGAGTTATTGAGCAGGAGAGTTCTTTATATATTTAGCAAATAATCCTCTTAGAATGATTTGTAAATATTTTCTCTCATTCTGTAAGTTTTATTTACACTTTCCTGGTGACATACCTATAAAACTCAATTTTTTTTTAATTTTGACCAAGTCCCACTATTTTTGTCTGTTATTGTTTGTTGTTTTGGAGTTCAATTTTAGAAACCTTTAACTAAGTAATGTCATGCGGACAGTCGCCCTGTTCTCTTCGCATGCTCTTTAGAGTTTGGATATTTTATTTACATCTTTAGTTCACATTGAGTTGTTTTTAGAGTATTGTTAATGCCAGGGTTCTCAATTATTTGGCTTAAAGACATTGTCTCAGGATTTTTTGTTTGTTTTTGAGATAGGGTCTCACTGCGTGGCTTTGGCTGGTCTGACCTAGAACTTTCTATGTAGACCAACCTGGCCTTGAACTCACAGAGTTCTATCAGCCTTTGCTAGGATTATAAGAGTATGCCACCATGCCCAATTCCAGTACTATTGTTTGAGGAGATCATCTCTTCTTATTGAGTGTACTTAGCACCCTTGTTGAAGTAAACTAACCATAAGTGTGTGAATTTGTTTTGGACTCTCTATTCTACTTCATTGATCTCTGAGTCTGTACTTTTAATAACCCAGTGCTGTTGGAGGAACATAATTTTGTAGTCAGTTTTGGAAACTAAAAGTGTGAGTCCTCCAAATTTTGTAGTTTGCTGTTATTTTGGGTTCTTTGAGTTTCCATGAATATTAGGGGCAGGTCACCCGACTCTGCTTTTAAAAAGGCAGATTGGAATTTTGGATATTGTGGTGGTTTGAATGAGAATGCCCCCTATAGGTCTATATATTCGAATACTTGGTCCTCAATTGGTAGAACTATTTGAAAAGGATTAGGAGGTATGGCTTTGTTGGAAGAGGTGTGTGTCACTGGGGATGGGCTTTTAGGTTTCAAAATCCATGGCATTCCCAGTTAGCTTTGTCTGCCTTCTAATTGCAGACCAAGATGTGAGTACTCAGCTCTTCCTGCCTCGATACCTTTGCTCTACCATCACAGGCTCTAATTCTCTGAAACTATTAGCTCAATTAAACCCTTTTTCTTATTGATATTGCCTTGATTATGGCACTATCACAGCAATAGAAAAGTAACTACGACAGAAGTGTATCACATTGACTCTGGAAATCAATTGGTTTTGAAATAGGTAGCGTCTAACCATTTGCCCACATATGCAAGCTGCAGGGGAAAAATTTGACAAGTATGAAGTCTTTGAATGAGGAAGCAAAGTTTTCTGTCTTGGCCAACATACTGTTGTGTTATTCTCACTGAGTCAGTAGAGTTCACTTTGGCATGAATGACGAGAAAGCAATACTGGAATAAAGAAATGTTCTCTGAGACTCACTCACTCACTCTTTGCTTTTGCATTATCATTTATTATTATTATTATTATTGTTATTATACCACATCTTTGTGGAAATAGTTAAAGTTTGAAACAAATTCAGCTTGTCTTACTTATTTTTGGAAAAGGAGCATATGCACATGGCTTAAATATATTTCACCAGGACCGAGGACTAATAAAAAGACAATGTTCTTTAACTACAGAATCTAGTTCCATTATGTAGACACAACCTCTCAGCTCTTCATGACTGACTTTTTGAGTGGTTTACTTGCCTGGGTGCCCACTTCTAGCCTTGCTCCACCCAGTCTGCAATGTTGCTCTTCCCCTTGGATCTTTCTAGCTATTTGTTAACACGTAATGCATATTTCATTCTTTTTAGTCATTGGAGACTATTCTGCTGCATAGATGGACCATGATTTAGTTAGCAAGTCTCTTTTCAGCTAAACACGGAGATTTTCTTTTCTTTTTTTCTTAATTACATAAGCCATTTACATACCTTTGGTATGCAATGGAGTAGTTTTCCCCCAATGATTGGACAAATATTCTGTATACTCTTGAGTGAAGGGTTTTGGGTAAATAACGGTTTTTTCAGGTTTGTAGATTATTTGGTGGATACGTAGAGTTGAAAGCTGTCTATAGCAACAAGAGTACAAGCACTCATGAAAGCAGTGATCTTGATGGGATAGCTCCTTCAGAATTACTTCTTTCTGCCATGCTCTAAAACACTGCCGTGGATGCTAGCCGTCTTTATGGGAAAATTGCTGATCAGAATGGTTTCAGACGTTTCTCTCCATCTCCTGCTGTAGCATGCAGTCTCTTCTCAGCCTAAGATTTTTTTCAGAGTTGTCCAATTATCTGGAATGAAGTATGCACTACGGGAGATTTGATACCCAATTTCTTCTAATATCGTCGACCCTTATCCTTGCACACACACAGACCTGGCTAGTAGGTGGAGTCCAGATCCAGGACTTGATCTGGAAATAGACATAATGAGCTAGAGTGACTTGTCTAAACAACAAACATGGACAAAAGTCAAAGGGAGTTTAAACAAGTGTTTCACCAGGCTTTGGGTACCAACGTATGGGATTCTTGGTTCACCCCTATGGAACACAATGGGCTTGATAATCTCATTCAGCCTCTGGCTGCTCTGTGCTTTGTTCTACTTCTGACAATCTGTTCTCCTTCTCCAGCTCTGGATGGTATATTAAGTCAGTAAAGTCCTACCACTTTTCTTTTTGTGACAACGCTATCTTATATTCTGTTATGAGTTTGTAAGTAAAATGCCCACCACAACTCATGTGTGTAAGTACTTGGCTCTAACTGGTGGCATTGTTGCAAGGACTTGTGGAATCGTTGGGGCTGGGGGTGAATAGTGCGTTCCTTAAATCCTACTCAATGTTCCTCAACTTGCCCATTGGTCTGGACACTATGCTTTGCTGCTTACAATTTTCTGCTTTTTTGCAATGTCAGTTTTAGGGACTAGGCCAGATTGGCAGCTATCTCGTCTCTTTCCCCTCTTCTCACAGTGTGATCTCACTTGAGGTTCCACCTCACCCCATGTCTCAGTCGCATTGATCTTCTCTCCTGCATAGTCTTCCTATTCTCTTTCGCTGCACAGGCTATCTCATGATATGGGCTATTCCACATCCATTTTGCTTCATCTTGTTCTCATCATGCTTAAAAGTTAGAACCAATTATTAGTACTTCAGGGAAACGTTACTGCCATCCCTGACAAATAACTAGTTTAAATTCCCATAAAAACATGGCCTGAAACTTTACTTATATGATTATTAAATTAACATCTGCCTTTGACTAAAATGGAAACTCAGTGAAGGCTCTTTTTTCCCTATTCACCACCATGTCTCTAGCTTAACATTTTTAATAAATTAATAAATCATATTATAACATCTTCATTTGTACTCATTTTTCTTTAAATTTTCCTAAAGGGGGAAAAGATGGATTTTAAAACTTCATTATAGAATTGAGCATTATTTGACTTAATTTTTTTCTTTTTTTATTGATTTTTATTGAGCTCTACATTTTTCTCTGCTCCCCTCCCTGCTTCTCCCCTCCCCCATTCAGCCCTCCCACAAGGTCCTCATGCTCCCAATTTACTCAGGAGAGCTTGTCTTTTTCTACTTCTCACATAGATTAGATCTATGTAAGTCTCTCTTAGTGTTTTCATTGTTGTCTAAGTTCTCTGAGATTGTGGTTTGTAGGCTGATTTTCTTTGCTTTATGTTTAAAAACCACCTATGAGTGAGTACATGTGATAATTGTCTTTCTGTGTCTGGATTACCTCACTCAAAATTATGTTTTCTAGCTCCATCCATTTTCCTAAAAAATTCAAGATGTCGTTATTTCTTTCTGCTGTGTAGTACTCCACTGTGTAAATGTACCACATTTTTCTTATCCGTTCTTCAGTCAAGGGGCATTTAGGTTGTTTCCATTTTCTGGCTATGACAAACAAAGCTGCTATGAACATAGTTGAGCACATGTCCTTGTGGCACGATTGAGCATCCTTTGAATATGTACCCAAAAGTGGTATTGCTGGGTCTTGAGGTGGGTTGTTTCCTAATTTTCTGAGAAATTGCCGCACTGATATCCAAAGGGGCTGTACCAGCTTGCATTTCCACCAGGAATGCAGAAGTGTTCCCTTTTCCCCACAACCTCTCCAGTATAAGTTGTCATCAGTGTTTTTGATCTTGGCCATTCTTACAGTTATAAGATGAAATCTCAGAGTTGTTTTAATTTGCATTTCTCTGATGATTAAGGATGTTGAACATTTCCTTAAGTGTCTTTCAGACATTTTAGATTCCTCTGTTGACAGTCTCTGTTTAGGTCTGCACCCATTTTTTATTGAATTATGTGTTCTTTTGATCACCAATTTCTTGAGTTCTTTGTATATTTTAGAGATCAGACCTCTGTCTGATGTGGGGTTAGTGAAGATCTTTTCCCATTCTGTAGGCTGTTATTTTGTCTTGTTGACTGTGTCCTTTGCTTTACAGAAGCTTTTCAGTTTCAGGAGGTCCCATTTATTAGTTGTTTATCTCAGTGTCTGTGCTGCTGGGGTTATATTTAGAAAGTGGTCTCCTGTGCCAATGCGTTCAAGTGTTCTTCCCACTTTCTCTTCTATGAGGTTCAGTGTGGATGGCTTTATGCTGAGGTCTCTGATTCATTTGGACTTGAGTTTTGCACATGGTGATAGATATGGGTCTATTTTCATTCTTCTATATGTTGATATCCAGTTATTCCAGCCACATAAAAACAAATGGTTTTGTTAAATATTTTTTCTTTTTTCCATTTGATATTTTTTGCTTCTTTGTCAATAATTAGGTGTTCGAAGGAGTGTGAATTAATATCCAGGTCTTTTATTTGGTTCCATTCGTCCTCCTTTAAAGAAAGAAATTGAAGAAGACACCAGAAAGTGGAAAGATCTCCCATGCTCTTGGGTAGGCAGAATAAAGCAATCTACAGATTCAATGCAATGCCCATCAAAATCCCAGCAAAATTATTCACAGATCTCGAAAGAACAGTACTTAACTTCATATGGAAAAGCAAAAAACCCAGAATAGTCAAAACAATCTTGTACAATAAAAGAACTTCTGGAGGCATCACAATCCCTGATTTCAAACTCTGCTACAGAACTACAGTACTGAAAACAGCCTGGTATTGGCATAAGAACAGACAGGATGACCAATGGAACTGAATATTTGGGTTAATTTTTATGTGAGCAATGACACGGCAGTCGAGGTATGTTTTATATACATGTCTTCCTGTGGGGGAAAAGTCTCGAAAACACCAACATTTCTGTATGCTAGAAATCTGATAATTAAATATTTCTCTCAATTCTGTCTTCCAGTCTTTAAATAGTAAGCTGGTCATATAAATAAGTATGAATGAATACATTTCATGTAAGGAAGAATATGTATATGTATCTATCTGCCTATCTTGGTTTTTGTCTTCATAACCGATGCCAGAGTGATTTGCAAAGAAGAAATTCAGTTGAGAAAATGCCTCCATCAGATTGATGGAAGAGTGTGTAGGGTATTTTCTAGAATGAGGATTAATATAGGCAGGACAGCCCATAGTGGGGCAGTGCCAGCCCTCAGCAAGTGGTCCTGAATTGTATAAGAAAGCAGCTGAGCAAGCCAGGAGAAGCAAAGAAACAAGCACCACCCTCTAAGGCTTCTGCTTCTGTTCCTGCCTCCTAGTTCCTGCTCACTCCTTTCCTCAGTGAGGGGTATAACTTGAGAGTTGTGAGATGAAATGAACCCTTTCCTCCCCAAGTTGCTTTTGGTTATGGTGTCTTGTCACAGCAATTGAAACTAAACTAAGACACTTCATATCTATCAATTAATTAGCTGTATAAAGGTGTATCTGAAATTCATATACCACATATAACTGCATGGAATATTGGTTAAATTAAATGAATTACTTAGTCAGGCAGTTTGAATTGTGTCATACTTTAGAAATGATGTCACCTAATGTTTGGCAATTAAGTTATGTAAGATACTTAGCTTCTCATAGGCTCAGTTTCTTCAATGTAAAGAAATGCAATCGAATGATCAAGCATCGATTGTACTGAGGATTAAATGGGATTTATGTATTGGGAAACTATGCAGGCCTAAAATAATAATAATGACTTTAAAAATATTTAGTACCTCTTTTTTATAAAAATGATCTGGTTTTCATTCAAATCTACATATAAGGTCATGTCAACAATGTTGAGAATATCAGGGGCCCCATTTGAGGAAATGGTTGCCATGGAGTGATTGTATGTGAACCATTGCCACCATCTCAGTAGAAATGTCTCTGCTGCTTGATTCGAGTGAGTCTTTTGACTTTTATGAAAACATTGCAGTTAGTCATGTGTTTTTCTTTAACAAAATTATTGACAGAGAGTAAGAGACAATTGACTAAAAGTAAGCAGTGTTTAAAGTTGGCTGGAAGCCCTCTTTTAAAGAGAAGAAAGAAATGGAGCTGAATACACTAGCCTAGCAAGAATATATGGATGTTTTCACAAAAGAGAACTACCATTACAAGACAGGGTTCAGGTTTCGATGATGCTATTTAGAACTGGTGGTAAGCTCTCATAGATTTTTGTTTATGTTTTTGTTTTGTTTTGGTACATTCTTCGGATACAGAAAGATTCCTGGTTCCCAGGAACAGCAGTGATCCCTCTGCTGGATGTGGGGTAAAGGGAACACTTCTGCATTGCTGGTTGGAATGCAAAATTATACAGCAGTTTTGGAAATCAGTATGGCGATTTCTCAGAAAATTGGGAAACAACCTACCTCAAGACCCAGCAATAGAAGTGCGACTTTTTGGTATATACTCAAAGGATGCTCAATCATACCACAAGGATATGTGTTCAGCTATGTTCATATCAGCATTATTTGTAATAGCCAGAACCTGGAAACAACTTAAATACCCCTCGACTGAAGAATGGAAAGAGAAGATGTGGTACATGTACACAATAGAGTACCACACAGTGGAAAAATATAATGACATCTTGAAATATGCAGACAAATGGATAGATCTAGAAAACATATTGAGTGAGGTAACCCAGACCCAGAAAGGCAACTATAATATGTACTCACTCATAAGTGGCTTTTAGACATACAGCAAAGAAAAATTTACAATTTACAATCCCAGAGAACCTAGACAACAACGAGAACCCTAACGTACATGGATCTAATCTACATGGAAAGTAGAAAAGGGCAAGATCTCTCGAGTAAATTGGGAGTGTGGGGATCATGAGAGAGGGCAGAAGGGGAGCAGGGAAGAAGGGAAGGAAGTGGAGAAAATATATAGCTCAATAAAAACAAAAGATGCTTTGAATGAGGGAGTCATTTTGGGGCTAGCAAGAAACCTGGCGCTAGAGAAATTGCCAGGAATCCACAGGATGAGCCAGCTAAGACCCTAAGCAATAGAGGAGAGGGTGCCTGAACTGGCCTTGCCTTGTAGTCAAACTGATGAATATCTTAAATATCATCATAGAGCCTCATCCAGTAACTGATGGAAACTGAGGCAGAGGGCTGCATTGGAGCACTGGACTGAGCTCCCAAAGTCTAGTTAAAGACTGGGAGAAAGAGAATATAAGCAAAGAGATCAAGACCATGATGGGTATATCCACTGAAACAGTTTATCTGAGTTAATGGGAGCTCACCAACTCCAGCCAGACAGGGAAGAAAACAGCATAGGTTCAAACTGGTTCCTCTGAATGTGGGTGATAGTTGTATGACTGGGGCAGACTGTAGGGCCACTGGCAGTGGCACCAAAATTTATCCCTACTGCTTGTACTGGCTTTTTTGAAATATATTCTTTTTGGATGGATACCTTGCTCAGACTAGATATAGTCGGAAGGGACTTGGACCTTTTCCAAAGCAATGTGCCTTACCCTCTCTGGGGAACAGATGGGAGTGTGAAGTGGAGGGATAGGTAGAGGGAATGGGAGTAGGGGAGGGAGTGGGAACTGGGATTGGTACATAAAATTTAAAAAGGTAGTTTGTTTTCTTTTAAAAATAATTTAAAAAATCAATCAGAAGAAAATGAAAAAATTTTAAAAATAATTAACTTCTTTTATAAATAATATACTCTGAATTTCAATATGGCTTGTTTTGTTTAGAATGAATTAAACCATGTGACTATACTGACTATACTTGTGCATATAATTTATATGGTTATCATTACTATTAAATATGCTATTTAAGAGGTGATATAGAGAATAAAATATTTCTGTCCAAGTGACAATATAAAATCAGAGAAACCATTTTTAAAAATTATTTTTAACATATATGAGAAGAACCAAGACAAAAATGTGTAATTAATTTAAAACCATTGGGAATTCGTAGTTCTTAGAGAACTTTCCATCTCTGCTATGGATGGTATAGCAATACCAAGGTATTCTGGGGTATTCTATGTGTGTCCTGTGAGCATGTAATGTCAAAGGCTTTGCTTCTCTATCCTTGATGTGGAGATGTATTTCTTCAGTGCAATAGAAGGATGGGATCTGTTTTTGCATCTGTTCTGTTAGTCTGTGTCTTTGTGTTGGGGGAATTGAGACAATTGATGTTGAGAGATATCAATGAGCAGTGTTTGTTGATTTCTGTTATTTTGTTGGTGATGGTAGTGGTGATGGTGGTGGTGGTGGTGTGTGTGGGTGTTTCTTCACTTTCTTTTTATCTGCTGGTCTGGGATTATTTATTTTCTATGTTTTCTTGGTTATAGTTAACCACTTTAGTTTGGAGTTTAGAAGGAAAACTCATCTCCTGTATGAGTGGACTCTAGATAGATGTAGCTTAAGTTCTTTAGGCAGAGGCTGCTTGTTAATTCCTGGCTGCCCAAACCCAAAATAATCACACAGAAACTATGTTAATTACAACACTTACTTAGCCTGTTAGCTTAGATTTTTTATTAACTAACTCTTACACTTTAAATGATCCTATTTCTATTATTTTGTGTTTTACCACAAAGCTTATGGTCTATCGGTAAGTTTCCATCAGGTGTCTGTCTCCTTCAGCAGCTACATGGGCGTCTATCTCGTTTTCTACATCTCTGTTCAGATTATTTGACTGACTTTACTCTGTTAAGCCATTGGCAAAAGGCAGCTTCTTTATTAACAAATGGCAAAAAAACCCATATTCACAGCATACTGAGGGGAATCTCACATTGAAGTTCTATTTTATAATGAAATGTCTTCTTTTCTCAATCTCTGATGATTGAAAGTTTTCCTGGATATAGTATCCTGAGCTGGGATCTGTGATCTCTTAGAGTCTGCATCACAACCTTTCAGCCTTGTACAGTCTCCATTGAGAAACCAGGTGTAATTCTAATAGGGCTGCCTTCATATGCTATTGGATTTTTTTCCTTTGTAACTTTTTACATTCTTTCTGTGCACTATATGTTTAGTGTTTTGATTATTATGTCCCAGGGAGATTTTCTGTTTTGGTCCACTCTTTTTGCTGTTCTGTATGTTTCTTGTACCTTGATTGGCATCTCCTGCCTTAGGTTATGGAATTTTCTATGATTTTGTTGAAAATATTTTTGATGCCTTTGATCTGGGTTTCTTCTCCTTCCTCTATACCTATTACTCCCAGATCTCAATTTTTCATAGTTTCCCAGATTTCCAGGATATTTGTTCTTAAAGTTTTTGAGATTTAATACTTTCTTTGACCCAGGCATCCATTTCTTCTCTCTTGTCTTCAAGGTCTGAGATTCTCTCTTCAGTCTCTTATACTCTGTGAGTAAGTCATACCTCTGGGGTTCCTTTTCAAGTCCCTAAATTTTTATTTCCAGATTTCCCTCATTTTGAGCTTTCTGTTTTCTTTGAAATAAATTTATTTTTTTTTACAACCCAGTCACAGTTTCTCCGCCCTCCTCTCCTCCTAATTCCAGTCCTTCCCCTTCAGTCCCCCTTTGTTCCCATTTCCACCCCTCCAAAACACTCCTCCTCTGTTTCTTTTTAGGAAAGGACTGGTTTCCCAACCAAACATGGCATACCAAGTTGTAGTAAGGATAAGGACCTCCCCATGTATTAAAGATGGAAAATGTGACCCAGTATGGGGAGTAGGGTCCCTAGAGCCACTGTTTGTCTTTTCATAGATATTTAAGGGATTACTCATTTCTTCCCCAAAGACCTCTGTCACACTCATACAGGCTACTTTAAGGTCTTTTCCTTGTGTTCCAACTATAGCGCAACTATCAGCACCTGCTGTGAAAAGGCTCCAGCGAAGACAGTGCCTTGGCTGCTGTTGACTGTGTTTGAAAGTCAGCATCCTGGCATCCGGGATTGGGAGGATTGTGATTTTAGGTGAGGTGCATGGATTTTTTTTTTGTTCCTGAGTTTCTTTTGCACTCTCTGGTTCTCAGAAGAATGTGGTGGTGGCTGTGAGTTGCCTGGTGGAAAATTCTGCTGGGATCCTGGCAGGTCTGGCCACTGGGGTTCTACCCATAAATATATTTCTGGGTAATTAGGAACTGACATGTAGAAACAGGAAGGGATTGGAGGGAGGCTTAGGGGGTCCACGGAAGGGAGGAAAGCAAGTGTTTCACCAGGCTCTGCTAAGATCCTTGGGCAGTGAGGAAGGGAATAAAGAGCGGTCACAGCAGAAGGCCTGATACAGAGCTGCCAATGAGACTGGCGGGGCTGGACTTGGGGGACTGGAAGGAAATGGGAAGATCTGCAGTTAGGCTACTTGCTTTCCTGGTCGGAGCTGTCTGTGGGTTCCCAGGGAGCGCTTTCTTGAGCCAGGGACTGACACAAAGCAATTGACTAGAGAATGGGAAATTACTAGGGGAAGATCTGAGTGATCCACTGGAGATGGACTGGTGGGTGAGAGGTGAATGAATTTGGTGGTGAGATGTTGATCTGGGGATGAGACTGGGAGATTGGATTTGCAGTAGCAGAAGGTGAAAAGTCTCAGTAACATTTTTTTTTAATTCAATCCTGACCAACGTATACAGACACACACACACACACACACACACACACACACACACACACAGAGAGAGAGAGAGAGAGAGAGAGGTGGGAAAGCAGCCAGACAGGTAGGCAGGCAGGCAGGGACACAGAGAGAGGCAGAGAGAGAGGACTTAGTGCTTTACTTTGGCGATTTAGAAGCTCCACGCTATAGGGGGCATGCCCATAAACAATTTGAAGAATTTCCAAAGTTGTTAGTGTATTTTATTTTGTAATAAAAATAAAACTGCAAAAAGTCTATAAATTGAAACTAGAAAATGTTTGTGTCATGCTTATATAAAAACAGTTATTTTCAGGACTAATTAAGTTAAATATGGAGAGCCACATATGCATATACTCATATGTGGGCATTTATCCATACACACATAAATACTCATTGTTACACTTCCATGCCTCTACACAATCCTTGCGGAAATTGGTGTGTGCCTCTCAGTATATATTCATCAGCCTATACGAGAGGCTGCACTGTAAGATAAGCTTGCCCAGGCTGAAGCAAAGGCTTGCGTGCATCTGTCATTCCCGCCCTCCTTTTCAGGCCCCCGCTGTGTAGCAGTTGTTTTCTATTTGTCTTCATATTATCTAAATGAACTGAATTATGACTCTTTCCCCGGAGTGAAAAGCAATTTGGAGTCTCTTCTAATTGAGTCCTGGGGGTCCTATGAAATGTCAGTTTTATTGTGAGCGTTGCTGCTCCCTGAGGCTTGAACCGGGACCACCAAACACAAAAATTTGAACCACACATCATTTCAGAACTGCTAACATCTCAAGATGAGTTAGGCGAAAGCAGTAAGTTGTAAAAGATGCTGGAGAATAAGCACAAACATCTGAGGGGTTAGATTTTCTCCCGTTTCCTTTTTAAAAACGCACTAACATCTATAGACAAAAATTAACGGTAAATCCTATGTACTTTTTTGTTTGTTTGGTTGGTTTTTGCTTGTTTTTTTGGTTGGTTGGTTGGTTGGTAAATGATGAAGTATGGTGAATATGGCTTTGTTTGTCTTTTCAATGATGCATATATCATTTAGCTATGCACTACTAAGTTCATATTATTGCATAGATATTTTCCTTCATCTGAATATATAGAACATTTGAAAGAAAAAAATTTTAATTTTACCTTCTACATGACTAATACTTTATAGGCATTATTATTAAAATCTCTCTTCTTTTCACCAGTGTGCCACATTTTATTAACATGTTAGTCATTGAAGGTTCCAAGAAAGCTAGAGACTCCAACTACCTTTTCCTAGAAATGAACTCCCAGATTCTGACTGTATTCCTGGATTCTAAGTTATATCAGAGGGAGATCATTGTTTCTACTGGACAACAGAGAAACTGAAAAGGACAGAGGGGTATGCACTGAATTTCTCAAATTCTCAGAAGTTACAGCAAAAGTCCAGAAAGAAATCAAATTATTTGAATTCAAAAACACCATTCTCTCTTTGTTCTTTAAAACTTTGCTAGAAAGATACTACATGCCAACTGATTAGGCCAACATAAGAGAGACTCCCCTAGTTTTGGTGGAAAAAATAAACCAGCTGACCAGTCTGTCTAGAGAAGATGAGCAAAGGAAAAATATTCCCAATATCAACTAAGTTTTGGGTTTTCTTCTTACTAACTCTGGTAGTTGAAGGGAGGAGATTGTTGAAAAAAATGCTGTCACAACTCGTGTAAGCAGAGGTCTTGTGAACATTCAAACCTCCAGGAGGGTAGCAGCTGGCTCGTCTCAGTATCTTAGGTCCAAAGCTTTGTTATTCGGATATCTTGGATCTGATTAACCTTGCACTTCTGTGCCTTCTTTTAAAGATCAAATCATCAAGAGAAAATGTGATTGGTCAAGTCAGTATTATGGATCTACACTCATATCAATCAGTCATGGTCAGTAGAAAAGTCAAAGGCACATTGAATCCCATGTTCACATATACAACCTATCCCTGTGAGTAGAGATGCTCCCAACTGGGACCTATCCGAGTCCGGTATCCTAATCCTGTGAAAAGGATTGTATAGTGTACACACAGGCACTGCTAACTTTAGCACAGATCACTTGAGAATATAGATATTCAAAGAAATACTGTATGAGTGTCTCTGTTAGAAGGCTTATAATTTGTCAGTGATGAATTTATAAAATAAATTAAATATTTGATATATATTAAATTTGAAGTGCTATTCAATTTACATAAATACTCAGAGGGGCAAATTATCTCAAAGGCTGGGCCAATGGCAGAAGCCATCGTGGCAGACATGGAATCAGATGGGCACTGGCTATATTAACTTACACAGTGCAAAGGAGGACTGTTTATAAAGAGAAAAAAGCTTTAGTGACAATCTGTCTCTGAGAGTTGCTTATTAAAAGAATTTGTTTTTGGGAAATACACATAAAATTGGCAAATATAACCATTTTACAATAAGCAGCTATAGGGTATTATTTCCATTTGTGGTGTGTGTTTGTAACATTTCTGAGAAGTAATAAGTTCTAAACAGGACTTACTGGGAATTTTCTTTATATGTAGGTATATTTTATCATCTTCTCTGGGCGTCCACCCCTATTTCACTTATGAAAAATTGCAGCACAAGAGGCTGGAGAGATGGCTCGCCAGTTAAGAACACTTACTACTCTTTTAGAGGACTTGGGTTCAATTCCCAGCACCTACATGGTGCCACAACTGTCTATAACTCTAGTTCCAAGGAATCCAACTCATTCTCTGGCCTTCAAGGGCACCAAGCACCCCATGGTGCACAGATCTACATGCAGGCAAAATACACATATACATAAAATACGTTTTAAAACTTGATAAAAGGTGGGGGAGAGAATGAGTGGAAAGCAGAGAAAAATTTAGAGATCAATAAAATCATTAAAAATTTTTAAAAATTGCAACATGAGTTCCACAGACAAGGAACTGAAATGCTTGTATGCCTGGAAATATGAGATCCAATGGAGCAAATATTATAGCAAAGGAGATGGGAGCTGTATGTCCTCTGCTCATAGAAATGATTAGCATCAGGTTCTCCGTATTTCAGAGCAAGGTATGTGTCTTCTCAAGTGTAGTGATGCATGGCTTCTTTCGTATCCATAGCCACCAAGGAGCACTTCAGATGGGAGCATTTGATATGCTTTCATCCCTGCTCGATAAACATTCCTAGGAGCTTACGATCACTTATTAAGGAATTCTGAAAATTAATTAGAGAAGAAGAAGTTTTAAATGGCACCCTAGAGACATAGAAAATCATGTGCATTTCAAAGGTGCCAAACTCAAAAGCAGTAAACGGTCTGTAACTTATTTAGCTTGTTAAACAAAACATCAACAACAAGGGCAACAAAAGCAAATTAATTTCCTTTTTTCCTGGGTATGGGTGTATTTTTAGTATTATTCTCCAAAGAAAATATGTCATAAAGATATGATGGTGCTTTATAAAGCACTAACTATTCTTCAATAACAGATCATAAAGAGCTGAGGTAGCTATAATCTCTAATCCTAGACACTATCTTAGACACAAGGGGTATTAAAAGGAACTTGGACCCTAGAAAGCACAATAATGTTACCTATCTTAGAAATATGCAACATAAACTTTTATAATTTGTTTTCAATCAAAAGTATGTATATTTTTAATGCAATCATAATTTTGTCTTCAACACTTAAGCACTAATTTCAAGAGAATTGTCCTTGAATATGTCAGAACAAAGTAAGTTTACAACTTGTTAACTTAACAAAGCTTAAAATAGGTTTTAGAATACATCAGAGACCTATTTGTTTCTAACTGATATTCCATATAATAATGCAAAAAGCAGCTCTAAGGTGTACACGGGGTGCCAGCCACTGTTAGGAAACATCAAATTTTAAACAAAGAGTCATTTTTACTTACTACTGTCATAAGGATGTGGTGTGTGTGTGTGTGTGTGTGTGTGTGTGTGTGTGTGTGTGAGTTTTAGGTAGAAGGACATGTCAGATTACCTGGATCTAGAGTTCCCAGCATTGAGCTTCCCAATGAAAGTGCTGGCAACTGAACTTGGGTTCTCTGGAAGACCACCAAGGGTTCTTAACTGCTAAGCCATTTTTCCAGCCCCCACACCCCCACGTCACCTTCATTTTTAAAATAATTATTTTACTTCATATGTATTTTAACATCATACGTATGTATGTTGAGTATATGTGTGCCTTTTGCCAGCAGAGGTCAAAAGGCAGTGTTAGCTCCCTGGGACTAGAGTTACAGACAATTGTGAGTCAACTTGTGGGTGCTTAGCATCAGCCTCAGTCCTCTACAAGATCAGCAGATGCTCTTATGTACCGAGTCATCTCTCCAGCTCCTTTAATCCAAATCACCTTAAAATCCATGGTGTCTAGATGGTTCTGAGACAAACTCCCGTGGCGAACATGAACTCACCCAATCCACTGCAGGACAGCAGTACGGGATCATTTCCTAGACCTAGCCAAGCCTTTATTTTTCTTTCAGACTCCATGTACGGTGACAGATAAACATCTTCTCCTTACTCTGTTACTTACGCCCCTTCAACAGAAAAGCAGAAGAATGTTTAATCCAGACATCGATGTTTTCAAAGGAAAGCGCTTGTCAGGGACACCAGTGGGAAGCATTTTGTGAGGAACTTTAAATACATGTCAATAAGTTCACAGCATGCACAGCTGTCCCGGATAAAGACTAAGTATTGTGCCCTGCCCAGGCTCGCACACCGACACACATTCTCGCTGTGTTTGCAGTCTCTGGGTGGTGATATCTTGTGTTGAAGCTTCGTATTTGGCTGTGATTGAGTTAAGCCCAGCTCCACACATGCACAACACTACTCACTCGAGCATTTGTGCAAATGACGTGAGATATTGGATACGACTCGGATTGCCTTCTGCTAGTATTTTAAGAAAATTCTACGGACATGCACGTCTTTGGTAGGCCCTGTGCTTGTCTGAATATGTGAAATGTTTTACTCTTCCGTGTCGGAGCTGCCATGATTATCGTGTTACGTGGGAACCACTGTTAGAGTGACTGCACGGTCAACCGGAGGCCATGGCAGCTGCTGTGGTATGTTCAGTGTTAATTCCCCCATTGCTTTGGAAGTATTGTTTGCTGTTTTCTAAGGTCTTTGAATAGACTTCTCATGAAACACCAGAATCAATTCACGACATAAAACCTAGCTTTGCATGGTGTGTTTCAGTTCCCTGAAGCACAAGGTGCTTCCGCAGATCTCCCCTCAGTCTGTACGCCATTTTCACTCTTTGCTCAGGACTCTCCTCCTTCCTTTTGCAGACTGAGGGCATTTGGATAATCTATTGATTTATTAGTAGCTAAAATGGGTGAGAAAAATAGGGTAATATGATTACTTTTTAACTTTTTGAAAAAGTATTTCTGCCTTTCTATATTCCAGCAAAAAACTTTCCCAAGTACCTTCTGATTTTACAATGAATAATCTTCAGAAAATTGTGGGTTGTCTTAGGTAGATGAGTCTTGCTTTTCTACCATCTGTCCAGGTTGATGAACCCAAAATACAGAATTGCTTTTTTCTCCAAGGAGACTGACTGATTAAAAAATATATAAATTTTTTCACTACTTCTTTTTCATTAGAGTATCTTTTGGTTTCAAATGCTACACAGGTAAAAATGACCCTGAACTTCTGATCCTCCCACCCCTATGCCCCAAGTGCCTGGATTACAAGTGTATATCATCACTATGTGCAGTTTGTGTGTGCTGGGGATGGAACCCAGGACTTTGTGCATGCTAGAAAAACACTCTGCCAAGTTAGCTGCATCCCCAACCTGTTTCTCACAGCATCCTAGAGCAAAGTGACAAGAAATGTGTGTGAAAATGGGCAGTGTGTAGATGCATGCCCATGCAGTAGACATGACAAAAGAATATGAATAATTAGCTTAATTTATTATATACAGCTGGCGTGTTCATCAGGATACACATTCTAAAGGACAGAGCAAATAAATGCAAAACACTAGCAGGAGAGAGCCTGGCTTTCTAGCTCGTTGACTCATGGAACTTGTAGTTCGGTTCTTCTCTTTTGCTGTTCAGCGGATGCTTTGGCGGCAGTCCAGAGGCTATACAGTCAGCACCTCCAGGCTTTCTTGTTCTTTGTCTTTGATCTAATGTGAATATCTCTCTGGTGTAAAATTCTTTTTCTTGTTCTTTCAGTGGACAAAGAGAGCGATGTCGCCTTTTTAAGTCATAACAAATGGATGACATTTGGAAAAGCCAGTTCCTAAGACTGTGCTGATGCAGGCACTGCTGGTTTCCTGTCTGAAGAGAATGAGAAGGGAGGGACTTGAGATGGTCCAAGGACAGCACCATGTTCGCTCAGTATTGACTCTTCTTATTTATGTCACCATCCTTCACATGTATTACAACATGAAACTCACAAAGTAGGAATGGTGGTTTGCTATCTTTGTACTTACTTTTAAAAATTACTTTTAGTATGGTGAATCTCAGACATACAAAATCATGAATAAAGATTATCTGTCTTGTTTAAATAATAATTAAAGCAACCTTGGTACTAAGTACATCAATGAAGACATGGTGCTCCACCTGACTGTGGTTAGCCTCCACGAATCATCCCTCTGTTGTATCATCTTGTTTAACCCTAAGTTTTCTTTTGCTTTTTATATGTCATGCTGACTATGTGCATGTGTGTGTGTTTGTGTGTGTGTGTGTGTGTTAAATTATGTGATTGAGCTCTGTAAATATATTTTAGGCATTTTAAAGAAGCCAAAACTAAAAATAATATTGAATGCTGATAAAGATAGTTAGAATTTTTGATTTAAAAGTTGTGTTAAACCACTAGATTTAAACCATATACACTCTACCTTCTTCTTCCTCTTCTTCTTCTTCTTCTTCTTCTTCTTCTTCTTCTTCTTCTTCTTCTTCTTCTTCTTCTTCTTCTTCTTCTCTCCTCCTCCTCCTCCTCCTCCTCTTCTGCTTCTTCTCTCTGTCTCTCTTTCTTATCAAAGATCCAGGATTGTGTTTCAGATGTTTACTCCTGTCACTATATACTTTGTATATTATAAAACTTAGTTAAGTTTGTATAGAGATCTAGACATAAAAACCAAGTTAATGGAGGCAAATCCACCATGAAAAAGAAATTGGATAATAAATAATAAGATTCATAAAAAGTTTCATAGCTTTTGTATTATTGATTCTACTTTGTGTAATTTATTTTACTGATACACTATTTTCCCTTAAAGCCCTAAGGTGACATGACAAAGATCTCCACTGCAGCAATATTTCTGATCTCTGAACATTGAAGGAAATCTAAATATTGGGAAAAGAGGCACTTGACTAACCCAGACCCTTGCTTTGGCTGCTCTACAGAGGTTGTATGTAGCATGACGTCGAAACATGAGATACAATACAAGGCAATCTGCTCAACTTATGTATTGTGACAAAGGAAAACATATGAAAGGCTTATAATTAAAATAAATGGTCGATATAAATTTCATTTGGTTATAGACTATCAGTTACTTTTGCTTCACTAACAAATGTGAATTTTTTTTAAAAAAAAATTTGTTGTTTTAATTTGCATTATACATACATGTGCGGGTGGGACTTGTGATGCAGGTGCTCCCAACACAGAGGCATCGTGTACCTCATGTCCCTGGAGCTGCAGTTACAGATGTTGTTGGCCACTACCCTAGGTGGGTGCTGGGAATTGACTCAGGTCCTCTGCAAGAGTAGTACTTGCTCTTAACCATTGAACCATTTCTCCAGCCCCACTAATACATTTTATATAATGTGATCGAAATTTTATTAATTGGATTGTTCAAAGAAAAATAAGATAGATACAACTTTTCAACTGAATTTTGAATTACACATAAAAAATAAACTGTATGCTTTTAATTCTTTGACTAAAACAGGAGCAGCTCTTCACATAGAATTGCGACTAAAATAATTGCATTTAGTTGTACTGTCACTAAGATATGAATTTACTTTAAGTTAGGACTTTGAGCTTTCAAATGTTGGCAGCTGAGAGATTTAATATGAATTTTTTCACATGTTAAGAATCTTCTCAGGGAAAGTCAAACTCCATAAACAGGCATCCACCAAGATGTTCTGAACTGAATATACAACATTGGAAGGTTAACGAAAGGACCAGAAATTCTCGTTGGAGACCCACTAGAGTGTAAATCTCCTGGCCACCATTCACACGAGTCTCCACAGGAGCATAGCTCTTCATTCCTTCCGGGACACGTGACACCATGTGACAGTTCCCGTGGCTCCAGCAGATCGTCACTCCTGCTGACTGAGTTCTGTCCCTGTCCAGGGTCACTGTCCCCCAGTCCCTCTGGTGATGGTCACATCTGTTGAACAAGTAGTATTGTGCGAGCTAACGAAATTAAACAGAAGCTACGAGCTGTCCTGAGAAACTGGTTAGAAATTCTTTGGAAAGGCTAGTTAAAATTGTTATTCTCTGTTGTGTGTTGTCATAACCACCAGAAAAGAGCATAATAAAGCCGTAAGATATAGAATACTGCACTATATTGTATCAAAATTTCATTTCCAGTCTAATATGCCCTAACTGGAATTCATAGTTAATACGTTATTGACATGGTTTATGTAGAAATTGACCTTGATTTTTAATTCTAAAAAAGTGACTAATGTAATTTTTTCAGTCAAGTCCCTTAACATCACCACCATGAAGACTAAGTTTCAACATCAGTTTTAGAGGTGAAGCATTCACACCACCACAGAGGTCAATAAAAATTAGTGTCCTTCAGATAGAAATAAAGTGTGGTGTATGTCTTTGAGCATTTTTATGGCTTCCTTTGACCAATTCTTTGATTATGTGTCCAAGCTAAGTTGCATTTTATGATAGAATTTCCACTCTACTTAGAATTTGGAGCAAAAAATGAGAGGTTTTCTTGTTATTGTGTCTTCAATGGGTAGCATTAGGAAGGCATGAGGCATAGGCGTTCCAAGTGAAATGACTTACAAGCAACCTGCAGGCTCTGTGCAGCGACATCATGCAATATTTGCCTTCAGCGCTTTCAGAGCAAAATGTATAGTAATAAAGTGACATTGATTAGGAAAATGCCAGGCTCGGGCAACCTGTATTTTGGAATATACGTTGTACATTCTGTATTTTGAAATACAAGTTTTTACACTTTGTCACTATCTTGTTTCTATAAAGTTTTATTGAGTCTCACATAAAACTGTCAATAGGATAGGTTAGCAATTTTAGGAGCTAAATAAGAAATGATCTTTTATTGCTTTCAGGAAAGGTGCTGTTTTTATTTTGGTTTTGTTTTTGTTTTTTAAATAAGCAGTGAAGTTTGAACTGTGATAGGCAATGTTTTCTGCAACACCTTCCATGGGAATGAGCCCAAGAGTTAATTGAAATATAAGGTTTGTAATGTTACCATACTAAAGTCAATAAAATGTGTATTATTACATTTGAAAGGATGATGGCTGTGGTGGTGTGAAAGAGAAGGACCCCCTCAGACTGTGATATTTGAATACTTTGGTCTCCAGTTGGTCTCTGTCTAGGAAGGCGTGGAAGGTGTGGCTTCGTTGGAGGAGGTGTGTCACTGGGGGATGGGCTTTGAGATTTGAAAAGTCCATGCCATTCTCAGCGACTTATTTTTTTTTCCTCTCTCTCTACATAAGCTCTAAGCTCCTGCTCCAGCGCCAAGCCTGCCTGCCTGCCTGATGGCATGTTTCTCAGCATGATGATCATGGACTAACCGTATGAAACGATAAGCCAGCACCCAATTAAATACTCCCTATTATAAGTTGCCTTGGTCATTGTATCTCTCCACAGCAATAGAAATTAAGACAATGACCATAGATTTTAGGTTTTATTTAAGTTAATTTCATTTGCTAAGAAATAAACCAGTTGAGGCATAGAAATCTCAAAATATATTGATATGTTATATTGTATTTAGCCACAAATTACTATAATAAAGAATTGGTAAAAGAACTTTATCTACTGCTTAAACCATGATTATGCTAATATCACATAGTCAAAATATTGCCTTTTGGTATCTTTTGGACCACTGAATTACCTGCTGAGCTTGCTTTGTGAGCCCTTTGCCCATTGTACAGATTAGGAAACCAAGGAAGATGGCTGTTACCAATGAAGAGGGTTTGAGTGGTCAGCTCAGCTCAGAAAGGTACCTCATAACAAGGAAGTGGACGATGTTCTTTTTAAGAAAGGAAGAGCATAGGGGAAAACAAATTATAGAAAAAAAATCTTTCTAGGAGGAGTTGAGTAGATTTCCTAAAGGTGAAAACAAAAGAGAAAATGTAGACAAACATAATTAAAGAGGCAAGCAATGCTTGGGAAGGGCAGAGAAGACTGAGTGTTGCCTTGATGTCTGTGTTGTTCAAATGTGATAAGATAAAGTCAGGTTAGTGACTACTGAAAGAAAATTCGTGTTGTGGATTCTGTCTTCATAATAGTAGAGGAGATAAAAGAAGATGCATTCGGTGCATTTAAAGCTGATTTTCATAGCCTTGTAGCTGTGCTTAGATCTACAGAGAAGTGCTCTTCACAGTAGAGTGGGTTTCCACAGGAGACAAGACATTATGCGATTGTGACAATGGGGAAGTCAGGACTAAAGACTGCTTGTCCTTAACATTCAGCATTGGTCTGAAGAAAGCATTTAAACAACTTTGAAATGATGTAGTATACCCTTAGGAAAGGGTGATGAGAGATTGAATCATAGGTTAAGTAAATGGCATACATGTACATATATGTATAGATCATTGTATGTAAGAGGACACTAGCATGTGGCCCTGCCAGGTCTTGCCCGTCTCCCCAATTCCTCCTGCCTTGCTAAAAACCACTAGATTACCTTCCTGAAGCTGACTACCAAGGCCTATTTCCTTATTTGGCTACTTCCCCTCCCGAGGCTGACTACCAAGGACCAGCTATAGAAGCATCGAAGTTCAGCAAACAGAAGCCCTCCTTGGCTCATCTAATTGAGATACCCAGTTAAAGTTAAACACCTCATCCTAACATAGGATTTCACCCTCTATCTTTGTAAACTGCCATTTTCCTGTGCACCATGTCTGTCTCCTCTCTAGCCAAGGGCAGTCCTTTGTCTCTCTGGAACAAATACTTGCCCCTTTCCCTTCTTCCCTTCCCCTTCTTTCTCTTCCTCTATCTCCTGTCTTTGTCCCTTATCCCTGCCCTCTGTCCTTCTGGGGCAAATAAATCTCCTTGTGCTGAGAACTTGGTCTGAGAACTTGGTCTTGGGAGTCCTGAGCCAAGTATTTTCCAATTATTTTCCTTTCAGCATATGTGATATATATATATATATATGTGTGTGTGTGTGTGTGTGTGTGTGTGTGTGTGTAGTGTGTGTGTGTCTGTGTGTGTATGCACACACCCGTACATATTTCAGTGTGAGATGGCTGAGTGGCAGAGATAAGAGACACAGAGACATACATGCTTGAAGAAATAACTTTCTCGTAACATGTGGTTCAAATATAGTCTTTCAGATGTTAGTATCAGACATGAAATGTTCTACTTGCACTTAACTAAGAGGCGGTTTGTCCATCTCCATCACAATCCCTGGGTCTCTGCTTGCTATCTCCTTGCGGAGGTCATCTGGGGTTGAGAGCTGTCCAGTCAGCATGAACGCCTTAAGTGACACCCATTCTGTCACCCATGGAAAAACGGGCAAAGACATTGCTTGATGAAGAATGGGACAGTTTCTCTTCCTTTGAAAAAGGGGGCTATCGCTCACCATGATGAGTTCTACAGCAAATCAAATGTCCCCATCCGTGCTATCTAATGCAGTTGCCATTTGCCACAGGGGCTGAGCAGCTTTGAGATGCAGCAAAACTCAACTTAAAACATCCTGTCATGCCATGTTTGAAGACAGTGCAATAAAAAAGTGCAAATATGTTGTTAATAACTTTGATTTGGGGGCTGAAGAGTTTGGTCAGTGGGTAACAAGGACACTTGTTGCTCTTGCAGAGGACCATAGTTTACTTCCCATGTGGCTACTCACAGCCATCCTTAGCTTCAGTTCCAGCACATCTGGCAACCTCATCTGGTCTCTGTGGGTATCAGGCATGTACACAGTACACACACACACACACACACACACAGACACACAGGCAAATGTTCATACACAAAGTAATGTAAAGCTTTTTAAAATAATAATTTTAATATTAATTGTATATTGAGATGATAATATTTGGGTTCAATAAAAAACAGGTTACTTAAAATTACTTTGGCATGTTTTATGTATGATTTTAAAATGTACTTAGTAGTCAAACTGCAAATTCCAAAAATTTACACTAAAATTATAGCAGAGCTTAAAACAGCACGATGTCACATCATGTTGTTTCTTTTGAACAGCGCTGGTCCAGGAGGGCCTTTGCCAGTCTTTGATTTGTGGATTCTCTTTTCTCCCCAACTCCAGCTTTCATCAGACAACGTAATTAGCACAAAACCTAAACTTCGAAGTTCTTTAATTCCTAGCCAAAGACTTTGCAGTCTCTACAGCTCCTTCCCTGTTCTCTAGAGACATGCATGACTTAAGGCAGTGTTTCCCAGTCTTGCCAAATCTCCTGGGGTCTTTGCAAAATCCCACAGTCTAGGCCTCTCCCAAGACAGAAACAACGGTCCCAGGCAGGCCTCTGGCAGATGTGTTTGAAGTTCTTTCCTTGGGGAGGAAGCTTCCACAGTGTCTTTTCACATCCCAAAGACAAACCGTCAACTTCCAGAATCCTCGGCCACCTGTTGCCCTGTGGTCTGGTCCCCTCTTCCCACTTCACTCACGCCCTCTCCAGCTAGGAGACTACGCAGTCCTTTCTGCTTGAGCTTGAGCTTCCTACTATCTGTCATGTTCCTCCATGACGCCTCAAACCCTCTGTGTTCTGTCACTTTTCACTCCCCCCCCACCCCGCCGCTCCCTACCACCACCAGTAAGTCGCCTGCTTTCCCGTGCTCCTCGCCCCCAGTAGAGATCAATGTTGTCTATGTTGATTTTATATGCAATCCAAACAATACTTTTGAGACACCTGGACATTTTCAAAATCTTCCAATGAGAAGGTCCAATCCCTAACATTTTTGAGTTAAGATAAGCCATGGAAAACTGCACATTTTCTTCTAAAACCTTGCAGGATTAACAATGTTGAGAATGCCACCTGGTGATCTAAGGAAGCTCCTGCTTCCCAGTTTAGCACATCTCAATGAAATTATTTACCTGTGGCCGGGGTGGTGGACCAGCCCTCCTTCCCCACCGTCGGGGCTGTGTAAAGGACTCACATGCTTCTGTTGAGTGACTCCCTCTGTGTGGTTGGTGAAGCGATGAGAGCCCTGGTTGAGAGCAAGCAGTGTGCGAGGGATGTCACTGAAGTTCGTTTTGAAGCCCCCAGGAGAACAACTCCCTTGAATTCATAAGCCAACAACCTGGAGTGTGTCTCTGCCAATCTAGAAACCAGGAGCTGACTGGAGATTGGAGGTGGCCCAGTGTGTGATGGGCTTGCGTGAGATTGTGGTGACTAGAGTTGGGGTTCTCAGCAGGCAAGCAGGGACACCTGTAATCCCAGCATTGGGGAGGCGGAGAAGACAGGAGCTTCCTGGTGCATGTGAACCAGTTAGAACAGCTGCCTTGCTAAGCTCTGGGTTCAAATGAAACATCTTCCCTCAATGTTTAAGATGGAGAGCGACCAAGGAAGAAGGCAAGGTGTCTGATATCAACCTCTGGGTCTCCATATGCACAGATGTGAATGCAAGCCACCCCCACCCCCACCCTCACCCCGCCGCAAGTGCGGATGTATATACATACATATGCATACATACCACACACGTGCCAAAATAATTAAAAAACATACTCTCTCTAAAATGGACAAAAATTTTGGCATAAAAATTAAGCTCCCTTTCCATAAGAAAAATAATGGAGCAAATGATAAAGGCTTTGGCCCAGGGGAGAACATTCAAGCAGACATGAAGAGTACTTTTGGAAGGACAGTTGAAACAGAATTAAATTCTACTCTCAGGGGGTGATGAAGAGGGTAACTTTTCAAAAAAGCACAAAACAATAAAAGTACAGAAAGGAAAGTCAGTGGGAAAAGAGAATGTCTACTTTTGACAAAGGGATAAACGAGGTTAGAGGGGATTTATTTTCCAGGGAGTCCTGAAGATGGCAGGGTAAATGAGGATCCCTGCAGAGCTGAATCATCCCAGAGGGGGGAAAGCCAGGGCTATTCTTAGGTATTTTATAGAGTTTATGCTGATGAAGGGAATGAGGTTAATGTGGCCAAGTTTGCAAGACTGAAAAGCTCACTGTACTGAAACTTGAAAGACTAAATGTTTGGAAATATTTTGAAGGCCATCACAGAGACAGAACAAACAGGAAGGAACCAAGTTAGGCAAAGGTTCTGTGGAAATGTAAGACATGCAACTCGGGATTTGGTTAAGTCCCAAAACATTTTGGGAATTTGGGTTGATGGAGAAAGGCTAGGGTCATGTGACAAGTCAGAGTGAGCACAAGGAAGGCAGGGAGGACGGCAGAGTAACCCCAAGGGTGTCCTAGCAGTTTGCTGCGGAAGACTTCTTGAAACGTGTAATTCCATCATTAACTCCAGTATTTCCCCCTTTCCCTGCTTCCTTTCCTTCCTACAAAGTTGAGAGACTGAGATATCATTCTTACAATGCTCTTGTCAATACAGTAAAAGTCCTTTCACGTGCGTGCGTGTGTGTATGTGTGTGATCATGAGGGTGGGCGCCCACATGCCTAGTGTCAATAGACCCTCACCACTTTGTTTGACAAAAGGCATCTTGCTGTTTGCTGTTGTGCAGACTAGGTGGCCCGAAAGCTTCTGGGACTCCCCATGTCTCCATCCCTACTCTCTCTGCAGTTACAGACACTTGTGATCATGTCCAGATTTACATGGAGCCTGGAGAACTGAACTCCAAAGCTTTGACTCAGATTGCTTTGCAAATACTTCATTCAGACTCTGAAAACACTTTGCTCCTTTAAACTGTGTGATATTTTATTTATTTTTCTCCCATTCACAAAATCACCCACTGGATGTGTCCATTTTCTGTCCTTTCTCTACTTGCTCTAAGTACCACTTAGTATCCAGTTTTATTCATGCTGTCATTTGGGATGTCACGAGAGCACTTCAGATGCACCATGTTCAAAACTGGACTCTGAAGGTTTTCCCCAAACGTGACTCCACGTCAGCATGTAATTGCTCAAGCAAGACGTCAGCTGTGGACTCCTTCCCATTACTCATTTCTCCAGGGCCGTAATGGCCAGCCATCACTGAGAACCCAAGGAGCTTGAGATACTGAAGTAGCTCACGGGAACATATATGGAAGTGCCTTACCTATGGACTTCGTAATATAATCAGTAGTCCTTGCTGGTGAAACAAGCCTGACACACCAGGAGCCATATTCTAACCCTGTGCGGGAAAGAAGGCTACAAAGCCCTCAGGATCCGAGAAGAATATAGAGAAAAATGCAAAGTCAGCGACTTGGAGTACAGATAGTGAAGGATGAAAATCTCAGGAAGAGCCACTGTGATTCTTAACACTGATGTTTTTGAGAAACTTCTGTAGTAAAATGCAAAAAAACTCTAAAAGTAGTTCTTAAAAAGAGCCAAGTAATAAATAAAATGACAGCTTGAAAACCCTAAAAGAAAAATATTATTGCTAATTCTGCCTCATTTTCCCATTACACATCATTTCATTCCTCATAAACCCAGAATCAGGCTCATGTATTATGTCTCCTTATGGTGTGTGTGTGTGTGTGTGTGTGTGTGTGCCTATTCATAAATATGTCATACATGTTTGGTTCAAATCCCATGTAGCTTGTATTCAGTCTTCGTGGAATGATGTTTTCTATGTAACT
Organism: Myodes glareolus; assembly: GCF_982192425.1. NCBI lineage: Eukaryota > Metazoa > Chordata > Mammalia > Rodentia > Cricetidae > Myodes > Myodes glareolus. The sequence continues at coordinate 60,211,483 of NC_142041.1, read as the reverse complement.
GAATACCCCTCGAAGCTATAACTTGAAATAACATACTTCTGAACCATTTGCACCACATATCTATGTTATAAAGCACATGCATTTTTAGTACTTTATTTGTCTTATATTTGTTCTATCATACTCATTGGCATGAAAACCAGAATGTAGTAGAAGTTATTCTCGAAATGCGTGTACTAGATCCAAACTACCAAATCACTTTACAGAACAATTTACAAATTGATTGTCCCATCAGTAGTGAACAAAAATATCTACAATTTCACTGCATATCCTCATCAGCATCTATAATGTCACTGAAGTATTTCCCAGAGGAGTAGGTGATGGTATCTGTGAATTTCTCTAACAATGAGAACAACTGTTTTTTTTTCTGCTCTTTAGCATTTATTCTGCATATTTTTATTAGTTTATAGTTTTTGCTGTGAACTTAAGATATTTGAAAACATCATAGAGAAACAACCCTGTTTTAGCTTGCACATCTGTGGCTGTACTTTTATGATGAGTCCTGAAGCCACAGACTGCAGTCTCTGTTGGTGAGGTAAGTTCCTCTGTGGGAACTTTCTAAATCCCTCTGTGTACCTTAGCATTCAATCATAATGCATTGCCCCCAGTTTAATTCAGCATGATTTAGGTAGAATTTTTTCCATAAATATGAACTACGTAAATTAATCTGAAAATTCTCGGAGCACTCCACTTACAGATGGTTGAGAAGAAATGCTGTCCCATTGTTCAACAGTTCCAAGGAGAAGATGAAAAGTGAAAGGTCATATCATTCTCGGGCATCCATGGAGAGAACTTGAAGGAGTGAATGCAGACCTTCCTCAGTCATTTCTCTGCTCTTTCTCCCACTTTGAATAATCAGGTGGAGACAGGGAACCATTCAGTAACATCCTAAGGCCAAGTAGGCTAAGACTATCGAAGACTGGGTAAGCTGAGCATCTCACGCAGGTGATAAGAGACGGAAAGAATGACCTTCTATGAGGGAGGAAGCATGGAATTTAGGTCCATTGTGTATGCCATTTTGTATAACCAGATCATAAGGCTGAACCACAAGCGTGCAATTTCAGGGCCCTACTACTGTCTGCAACTTCTGCTGCTTGAGTAAGTGGTAAGGTATTTCAAAGTCACCGGACTGGTGACATAAGCCACAAAGAATGTGGACAGAATTGTCAGAAACATTTTAGGAAGACCTAGGATAATAAAACATGGGCTATTTTAGTATTGACTTCAACTTCTGAAAGTCAGAAACAAATAGGCAGGTATGTTAGAATGAGTTAGAACTGCAGATTTCTTCCCAAGAAAGGAATTGGGAAGCTCCAATGTACAGAGATACAACCAGAGGGAGGAAAAAAAAATGGAAGCAAAATCCACCAGTTCACTAAAAAACAGCTACAGCTGGAATTCGGAAGACACTAATATTTTTGCTGAGTGATATGAACTCCTGTTGACTTATCTTACCAAAGTGTGGGGCATACAAGGAAAGACAGAAGATTTTGACATGTGTTTAAATAGATTTTCTTAAGATAGTAAATATTATAATAGGTTAAAAGTTATAAGAGCCATAAACAACTTTGCAAAATGTTGATTTAATTATTTCCTATGGTTTTGAAGTTCTTTCAGAGATAAAGCTAGGAAGTTCAAAACTATGTTTAGCTAGTCATTAGGTCTGAAACTTGTACAGTGTAGTGTGATCTGGTTTCACCAAATATATTTACCTGGTTACAGAAGAAATACGTGAAGGAGGCAGGTCAAGCCCTAAGGTGAAGGCCTGAGAACCAATGTTCACGCATTTGTAAAATGTGAGGGTAAATCTCAGTGTAAATGAAACATGCACATCTAGAAAATAAGAGCCTAACTTTACTACTACTAATTTCAGTCCTTAAAAAAAATAGATTTTGCAATAAAGTGAAACCCTGTCTCAAAAAAAAACCCAAACCAAACCAAACAAAACAAACAAACAAACAAACAAAAAACAGAAAGGGATTCCAATACGAGGATTCTAATACTTACAGTCTGTCATTGGGCATCAGAAGAGGCAAACACAGTTTTCATCACACTAAAGCTGAGTATACATTTTGTATGCCATTCAACTAGCTGATTTTAGAATAGAATCATTGGCTAGTAAGTCTCCAATTACCTATTAATAAAAGGTGTTCATTCATAAGCTCTGTCCAATGAGTAGTGAAAATCCAAGTTTGTTTTTTTTTTTTCACCAAGAACAAACCAACCAATAGAGTGAGGTTAATAAATGAGGTCGCCTGGATAGGAGTTTTGGAAAAAAAAAAAAATGAGGGTCGGGTTTTCAGCTGCTGAATGCAATCAGATCGCAGAAGCAGAATTCTAACCTCAAGACATACAAAAACTGGAATAAATAAATGAAGATTGTGCCAGTGGAGATGATTAAGATGACTCATTGGGTTGGTTATCTTGTGAAACTCATTTTTTAAAGATTTAGATTTTTTTTAAATTACTTGTCTGTGTCTGGGTCTATGTGCACCAGAGGCCAGAGGCAGCGAGTCCCTAGGCAACTGGAATTTCAGGCAGCTGTTAGACACCTGACATGGGTCCTCTGTGAGAGAAATGGGTGCTCTTAACCTTGGATCCAGTTCTCCAGCCCTCAAGGAGTTTTTGATAAGGTTTAATTAGAGTTCCATTTCTTTCCAGTTTCACACATGGTTTGAATTAGCATCTCCTGCTCTTGAAAAAAAATATTGCATTTTAAAATTGCACTTAAAAAGTTACATATTTTCCATGAGGAAGTGAGCAGTGGCCATGTTGAGGGACATTTTTCTGATGTCAGTTTTTATATCACTGTTTCTCGTGATGCTACATCTAGTCGATGCCCAGACTAGTGAAACCTAACTCTGATCATTGGACATAGTTGCTTTATGAAGACTCAAACATAAAATCCAGCGCTGTTCTGATCCTTCACATTGAGCATGGTGTCAGGTGCCTGCCTTGAGCAGGAAGCACGCAGATATTAAGCCTCAAGTTAGGGCTCCTCTCACCTAGGAATCAAATGGGTTTTACCTCAAATCAGCTTGATTGGCATCTCCTCGCCTCTTCACATCGATGCTTTAATGAATATGTAAAACTTGCACATATGAAAAGGATGCCATATTATTTATTTAAAAATTAGAATGTGTTCAAGGTATGTGCATGTGCATGTGTTGATGTGCATATGTACATGAGCACATGTGGCTGGAGGTCAGAGGTCAACAGTGGGTGTCTTTCTGTGTGACTCTATCTTTTAGTTTTGGAGGGTCTCTTACTTAACCTGGAGCTTACCCATTCAACGAGACTAGCTGGCCAGTGAGCTCTAGGAATTCCCCTGTCTCCACTTCCTCAGCAGTGAGATTGCCTAACTCTTCGTGTGGGTACTAGTGACCCAAACTCAATCTTCGTGGCAAGCACTTTAGAGACTGAGTCATCTCCCTACCACCCCTTGTACTGCTTTGAGAAATACATGTATCACGTAACGTTTATATCGGTGTGCTTTGAACTATCACCGCAAGTGTTTGTCTCCTCTTGGCAGTAAAAACACTCAAACTGTTTTTTGTCTAATTTTTTTTAAATGTGTAGTATATTCTTGTTATTGGTTGAGAGCAATATAATCTGTTGTACGAAATGAAGTCAGATGTCCAGAGAGACCTCCACACTCCCGTGATTGCTACGATACTCTTCATAATAACCAAGAAAAGGAATCAGGCCAAGTGCTCACAATCTAATGAAGAGGCAAGGAAAAATGTGGTACGTCTGTACAGTGGCACATTATTCAGCCTTGAAAAGTATGAAATTGATTCTCAAGTATTAACCTGTCTGTAGCGAATTAGGTTGGTATGATAAGTAACCAGGCTAGCTCAAGAGTAACAGGAATACTTTAATGGTTAAAGAGGGGAAACTTACACAACAAGAATGGGAGTTCCGAAATCCGATAGGTCTGGCGGGCACCGCAAAGACAGAGCGCGCATCTGCATCTCCCGGTTTTTCTACCTGGGATCCAGGCGGCCACACCCTAACCAGATGTGATTGGTTGCCCTTCCCCATCATCTGTCTTTACTGGCTAAATCTTTAATGGCATGTGTTACCACCAAAGTCTGTCCACTTAAACCATTTCTCTCTCACCATCTTTGCCCCCTGAATATATGATCTTCTGTTCTGTTCTTGGGAAATGTTCCTAGTTTATAACCTGGCTCTCTATTGACTCTCACGTGAGAAGTTACTATTCCTTTGCATTTGGATTCCAAGTCTCCACCTGTAATCATCCCTTGGAACACCATGTGCCCAGCTGTACTCACGTTTCAGGCCAATGCTGGAGATCTGTCTCCATGCCTGTGCTGATGTGTGCCACACGTAAACCTCTTCTGCTGTATTAGAAAGGGATATTGGGCCTTGGTTGTAGGCTAGGATAGTGATTGGTTTTAGTTTCACTGGTCACCTAAATCGGGTAATATGGAGGACATCTGAATATCCGGTGGGCAAAACAGATGGACCACTGTGTGTTCTTTCTGAGCCTGCAGTAAGCCACCGACCCATTCAGTCAGTGTAGTCTTGGCGTTTGTTTAGGGGTCTGGATTATAGGGGTCTTCAGATTCAAATTGCTGTCTATCTCACCTTCTTAATGAAAACAAAAGGCTCATTAGTATTTGTATTTTAGAGACATTTGTTCTCTAAAATTTTAACTTATATAACGAAAAAAATCTGCTTCATACGGAAAACTTTCTTTATATGGGAAGGCTCAGAGAAGATGTGAAGATGTCTATTACAGGGAGGTGACTCAGTGAGTACAGTGCTTGACTGTCATTCAAAGGTGAGGACTGGCAGGTCGTGGAGACCGGAAGAGATCACTAGGTTCAGAGAACTTGGCCAGCCAGCCTAGCCGAAACAATAAGCTCTAGGTTCAGTGAGAGATTCCATCTCAAAAATAAGATGAAAAGAGACAGAAAGACACCTGCCATCAACCTCTGGTTTCTACCTGTACCAACACAAATGAGTACATTTACAACATAACACACATTCACCCATGCACAAACACATATGTGAGGTGGATAAAGTGCTTAGTGTGCAAGTATGAAAACCAGAGGTGGGTCCCCAGAAACCATGCAAAGGCAGACATGCTAGAAAATGTCTGTATTCCTGGTATGCCTATATTAAATGAGAGTCAAGACAGGAGAATCCCCAGAAGCCCATGGACCAGCTAGCCTGGTGTACACAGGGATGAGCAAGAGACCCTGCCTCAAACTAGGTGGGAGACAAGAACTGACACACAAAGTTGTCTGACCTCACCATGGGTGTCAAGGCACACAAATCTGAGTCCACACGCACAAACACATGCACAATCATGCATGAACTCATGCAGTAATGCAATATGAAAACTGTACGTGGAGCTGACACATATGAACTCCAATGAACCTGCCCAGGCTCTGTGAGTAAGCTCCAGGAAACAAACTGAGAATCTGCCAGTTCAGAACTTTTGATGCGTGCCAGAAAAGGCTTGTCAATCGTCAAAAACATAGCCGTCCAATAAATGGCCTCCCTCGTCTTTCCATCATTCTCAAACAAAGAAATTGACTGTAGCTTCTGGACTTCTGAGCTACAGCCTGAGGTATGGTCACTTTCTGGTTGAACTTGAAGGTCCATGTATGAGTCATGACAGCGTATGCAAATAGAATATGATCCTCTTATCTAGGCATCTTGCTTTTTTGGAATAGCTTGCCTTAGGACTCAGATGCTTTAATAAATAAAAATAAAAAGATCACTTCCCGTGACTCCCATTTAGTAATGGTTCAGGCCATTGCCAAAGAGCTTCTGGAAGAATCTGGAGCCTGGTGTGCTGTGAGAAGGCCTACCACACCAGAGTCCAAAAATGTGCCATGCAAAGGCTTACTACACTGCATGCACTGTTTTTGCTAAGAGGCAAATACTTACTAACTCTTACAGCTCATGTTGCTTCATCCTCATTCACACGAGCTTGTCAGTGCCTTCATCCTCACTCATACGAGCTTGTTAGTGCCTTCGTCCTCAGTCACATGAGCTTTTTAGTGGACGTTAGTCTCAGAGTGTTCAGATTGCTATAGCAAAATGCTACAGTTCAGAAGATGAAAAAAAAAACCATGAATTTTTTTTATATAGCCCAGGAAACTGGGAATTCCAAGATCAAGGTGCCTGCATGGCCAGCGACTAGAATCGGCCACCTTCAGGTTGGACACAGTTGTTATCTCCCTGGGCTCCCTGGGTTCCCTTCTGGCCTTTCCTAGACAAGTTCTATTGGAGGGAGATCATCCTCACATCTCTTTCTCATTTCATAAGGAAATTAATCCCAAACAGAAGACCCTGCCCTCATGACCTAATTTAGCTCTAATTACACCCCAGATGCTCTACCATCAAACACCGCCTCACTGGACACTGTGGTTTCAATATGGCAGTGGGGTGGGCCAAGCAAGCACCTCTCACAGAAACTAGTTTATTAATCATGGTTTAAATAGAAGGAAATTGAGACACTCACAAATCTGGGGGCCTGCTTTATTTCAATTTTTAAATTTGCTTTCACTTTATTCTTTATCTGTGATTGTTTTAATCATTTATTATACTAAATCATGGGCTTCCTTATACCACTTTTAATAAGTGTCTATGTTACACTGATTTTTATCCCATGGTTAGCAAAGAGAGAAATGGACTTTGGGTAGGAATGTCTTTCTCATTTGTGGGTGTATCCCATACTGTTTTACCAGAAAGGAAGGAAAAAAGAAAGAAAGAAAGAAAGAAAGAAAGAAAGAAAGAAAGGAGGGAGGGAGGGAGGGAGGGAGGGAGGGAGGGAGGGAGGGAGGGAGGGAAGGAAGGAAGATAGAAAGCTACCATGGGACTTTTCTGGCTTTCCACCTGCCACGTTGGGGTCTCAGTTTTGACTCTAAGAGGGGCCTTCACATCAGATTGTGGTAAGAATAGCAACTGCCTTTCCACACAAGTGACTTGAATGTAGGAGATGTGAGTGTCTACGTCTTCATTATTTTCTCTGTTTGCGTAAACATAATAGTCACACCTGGTGAAGGTTCTTATTTATAACTAATGGTACACAAGCCCTCAGGTGATTCAGGCTCTACACCTTGGATTTCCTTTTGGCAGTTCCTTTGGACTTATTAGTAGTTTCAGTGAATTCCAGCATCAACTTGATTTTCACAGTCTGTGCAGGTTTCTCTGTGGAATGGTCCGGACATTGTACGTGCATAGGTAGGCTTGCTCTTAAGCCTGTGTTTGTGTACCAGGTAACTCTATCACTTTATTTCTGGGGACCGAGTGTTTTCATTAAACCGGGTCATTTATAGGTGTTAGGTTCCTTGTTAAAGGGAAGAGTTAATCTGTCTCTTTTGACTTGCCGTATTATAATGCATCAAGACGGTCCTGGACAAATGCTGAATCATAGCCTGCAGAATTCTGAACCAAATAAACCTGTACTCTTTAAACACTGCATCATCTCTGCTACTCTATTATAGAAACAAAAAAAACCTGACATACCATAATGATGTTTTGCTTTAGATGGATGTAGTGGATGGAATAGGTATGCCCCATAGACTCGTGTTTGAATGCTTGGCCCATAGAGAGAGGCACTACTAGGAGGTGTGGCTTTGAAGACAGTAAGTGTTGTGGTTTGCTTTCTGTTGCTGTGAAGATGCCATAGCCATGAGAAACCTGTGGGAGAGCTTATTTTGGTGTTTCCTTCCAGAGGTGGTATCCACAATGGTGGAGAGCCACAGCAGGCACCTGGGGCACATCTTTACCTGCAAACACAAAGCAAAAAAAGCGAACTAGACTACAAATTCACAAAGCCGATACCAGGCTTTCTCCAACAAAGCTTAAAGTTTGATGACTTCACCAAGTAGCACCACCAGATGAGGCTGAAGTGTTCACACCCTTGATCCTATGGGGAGCGTTTAGAATTTAAACCACCACAGGGGGTTCTTTCTGAGCATGAACTTGGGTGATATGAACTTTGAACTTTGATTCCCACAATGAGTCTTTTACAGTTAGTCTTCCCATCTCAGACAACAGCCCAAGTCCTTGATAGAGGCACCTACATCTTGGATTTCTTTCACCTTCTACCCGACTCTCACCCATGTCTTTGTGCTCTACTGATTTGGTTGTATTTCTTGCATTTTATTTAAGTTGCTTAGAGAACTTCCAACTGTTTGCTCTGTTACCACCGCTCAGGTAATCTTCGTAAGCAAAGTGGCCCTCATCATTCACCTGTCATGAAAGCTCCAGAGCCTTAAATATACAATTCGAACTGAGCACACAGAGCGCTAGTAAGCTGGTTTCTGTGTCCAAATATTCTGACTCTGCCTAGAACAAGCAGCTTCCTGTCAGGTGGCCTCACATTGCCACCATTTTCACAGGTGATTTCCATCTGCCTCAAATGTCCTTCTTTCTTTCATCTTAATAGAAAATGTCTGTACAAGCATCTCTACCTGTAAGAAAAATCAAGACTTGGCTTGCCCGTCTCTAATCACAGTTATTTTAATCACTAATCCTGGTGGAGATTTTATGTATTCTGACCAATGTTCTAGACATCTTCCTGTCTGAATGTAAGTATTGTCCATAGTCACCCTCTGGGATGCAGGAACTCACCATCAGACTGAGTCACACTGATAGTTTAGGTGAACAACTGAGACTGTACTTGATCATGAATTATAAGATCTATGGATAGAATGACTGAGAAAATGTTCTAGAAACTGAATATCTTTAGTATGTGAATTGTCACAGATCATTTAAAACTTTACAGCTCTACTTCCAAGCCACTAAGACCAGAACGAATGGTAACCTAGGTAGATTCATGAAAGCTTGGCGGAGTCCATGAGGGCTCATTGAGTGAGCTGGTGGAAAAACATGAGTTTTCTATGAACCAGGGGTTTTAGGCTACAGTTAAATGGAAATATGTTCAACAACATTCGTGGTGTTTCTTGAGCTATCATCTGGCTGCCCAGAATTTTAACTGGTGCCTAACTTCTCTAAACTGAGAATAGATAGCCGTTTCCAGGAAATTACACATCCTTCAACTACAACTTTCAGCATCTAAAGCAACAGCCCGATCTCCATCCTTCTCATGCATTCAAACAGACTCAAGAGTCCAGCAGTGGATTGCAATTGAGTGGAGATTTGGCAGTTGTATCTGGCAAGATCTGTGATTGGATGCTTAAAGTCTGGGTCTCGTCCCAGCTTTGCTTCATCTCACATTGCGCATGGAGACAGGGCATTAGTCTTACTTAGATTGAGCTCTGTGGAATCCAGGTTTCACTTGCTCAACTCACTCAACAACTTGATAGGACACCTCTCTGGCCTTGCCTTTTGGTGCCTGACTGGCTTGGTCTTTGAAACTTTACTGTAGCCTGGCAATGTGGATTTGACTCATTGTCTGTTGTAGTTCATCTCTCTCTCTCAGGATCTTCTGCCTGGGTACCAGCTCTGAGCTCTGCACTCATCAGTCAGGTCCATGAAGAATTCCTACAAAACTTACTGAAGAGATTCAGCCTCTCATGCACCTTTTGGCACACTGCTGTGTAAGCTGCAGCTGGAGATCTGTTTCCCTGTTATCTGTCTTCTTCGATGGAGACTAAACCAACCCTAGCTGGGTTCCTGGGTATGCTGTGCTCAAGCCAGCCTCTCGGGAGCCATTTCAAAGGCCTCCATGTAACACGGTCCACATTCCAGACATCAATACAGTTGTCACATTTCATAAAGCCACTGTCTATCATTCCTTCTGTGTTGATCAGGACAGACAGCATTTCCTTTCCTATACTACTTATTTACATCTTACTAAATATTTTAAGTGTCTATATTTCTTCTATGAGATCCTATGAACCTTGGGGATAAAAATGGCGGTGTGTCTATAGCGTTCTTCAGTATTGATCACAGTATTATATACAAGGTGGGAAAAGTACAAACTTATTTTGAGCCAGATTATTTGTTATATTGCATTGTATATATTCATGAATTTGCCAAAAATCTTTGATTGTGATCAAGTCAGTTGCCTATGATTCTATATGGGATGTATTTGTTTTACTGTGATCTAAAGGCCACTCAACATACTAGAATAACAATGAAAAAATTTGTAATATATAAATAAAATTCTGTTTGTCATATTTTGGTGAAGACTGCCAAACCAGCGAGGAATTAATCTAGGATTCAGAATTCCATGAGCCTGGAATGGGGGGCAGGGCACTTTGTGCTACCACTGCAGCACCAAAAGCAATTTGCAGTGGTTACTGGGACTTGTCACACAAGACCTGTTTAAAGAGATTTTTTTCTATCAGAATTCTACTAGCTGCCTGATCGAAATTTATTTAAATAGCCTCAAATAATCATTCATTAATTCTGCATGTCAAATTGCTCTCTTATTTTTATCTGTGGAAACTATGTGCTTCTAAGTAGGTATTACTTTAAGAATTGATACAAAACTCTTGAAAGTGCTAGCAAAAGATTTTAATATCCAGTTACTTTAGACCTTTTGATACTGTTTGCAAACTTACATTGAAATTCACCCTTCTTACCCTGTGGACTATAATACACACACACACACACACACACATGAGTGAATACAAACTAATATGCACACATACACACATATACGTGCACACACATAAACATACACACATATACATATACAATTTGCTAACTATAAATTCATGAAATTTTCATTCACAGATGAAATTTCTTGAGCCTTTAGAAAATTAGAATTGTTTGCTTTGATCTCCTTAGTTTGTCACACTTCTTATTATGTTTGACTGTAACTACCTTTTTGTGGTATCTGATTCTCTCTTAGGGGTACATGCCAGCTAGGTCAGCATTGTGTAGCTCAGCTACACCCCAGTTCTGTCTCCCATTTAATTCGTTTCACGTTAGCTTTCAGTTTCTTTTAAAAACTAATAATAATACTGATCATTTTGACCGTGAAATGTCAGTACAAGAGTAAGCCCCATCCCTGCTGTGACCAGAGATGGCCTCAGGGTTCTGCATGGTCTCGTGCAGTATTGAAGTTTACACATTACTGTGTGTGATTTGGAGAGTAAGGCAGAGCGACGCAGAGCATCCTCAGGCTCTTGGCTGTACATCTGCTCCTCCATAAGCCCGGTCTGGTTCTAAAGCTGGCATTGGGAAAGCTGGTGTTGAATGCTGCTCTTTCGAACATACCATGTGACCATTTAGCAGAAGGCATAAATACTAAAAACTATTTATTAGAACCACCAGGGTTGAATTTTTAATTTTACTTGTGCCAAGGATAAAATTTTCTGCAAATATAAGAAGTCTTGCCTGGAAGAACAGATTTTGCTCAAACTAATGGTTTGAAAGGCATGACAATCCTGGAGCAGAGAAAATACAAATACTTGCCAATATGTGCACACTGTATACACACAAAATTAATATAGACAGCTAGAAATAGGAATATACACATTTACACACTTACCTGGAACTAACAAAATATAAGTGTGCATATTCCAGTTATAATAACCAGAAACACACTGAAATTAAAATATAGATGTCTCTGTTATCTTCACACTGTTTATGGAAATAGTTTACGAAAAGAAAATAGCATAATTCACTTTTGAGTTCCCCTAACGAGAAGTACTACTCTTGAGGAAGGATGACCTTACTTCATTAGTACGAACTTGCCTTCAAGGCAAACATTTTTCAATCAACACTAATTTGCATGTGATTTATCAAGAGAAAAGAAGTGCCAAATAATTCTGTTTAAAGATTTCCCTGTGTTTTCAGTGTCATCAGCAGCTCTGACTAATCCGATTTTGACAATCTCATCAGGCGCTTTTAGGAGAGCTCTCTGAACTCATCTGGAGGATGCCGTTTATCCCTAAGTGTCCTCTATTGCATTACAGCCCAGCAGAGAAGCACAGTCTGCTACAGATGTTTATGGGAGATGCAGTTAACACTCTGCCAATTTAGTTTTTATAGGGACACAATCAATTTTTATTCATTTAAAAACCAGAATGCTTTCTTTTATTGTGTGCAGCCTCTCCTGATTATATAGCTAAACAAATTATTTCTCTGTTTGTACTAAATGGTACTATTGGGGAAGGGCAATGGCCTAGTATAAGTGTGCCGTATACATCAGGCAAGTCAATAATGGCTCTCTCTTAGGGTATGTTCCTCATGGTGGGTTATTTAAAACATCTTTTTAAAAGTTTTACTTACAGTAAATAGACATAAATGACATGTAAATCTTGCAGTGAATGGTCTGTGTCTGTGTGTCTGTGTCATCTGATCTTGAATTTTAATGGAATTTGATGGTTTTTAAGCTACATTCCCATACATTATGTGACGTCATTTACGATGATCAAGCTGTATTATTACAACTTTGGAATACTTAGGCACTCTCATTGTTCTCTTCATGATTCTAAAGCTGCATAGGCTTATTGCAGTACAATTAAAAGTGTATCATTAAATATCAGCATAATTGTATATGCCAAAGCACTTGAAGAACCAACCTCTTGGTGATATGGGAGAAATAAGTATGTTTGCTTAAATGCTGTAAAATCTATCATATCTAACTTCTTTATCTTTTCTTCTTTTCACAGGCATGTTTGCATGCCTGTGAGTGCACATTTGTTGAAGCTATGTGCAAGTGTGTATGTGTGTGCATGATATGGAGGCCTGGGTTGATTTTGGGGTATCTCCTTTTGTGACCGTTCCATTTTATTTACTGAAGAAGAGTCTCTCAGTCAAATTCAGAACTCACCGATGTGGTCAGACAAGTCAGCGTGCGGGGCTCCCGTTTCTGCTTTCCTGGGATTTGCAAAGGAGACGCACTAACCACTGAGCCATACCCCAGCCCCATATCTAACTGTAATGGATCCTCACAAATCAGCGCAGATGCAAAGCTGGCATCAGCTGTCCCCCTCTTCACCTGACTCTTGTGGGCAGGGACCCATGCAAGCTGTAAAGGGGCTGGATGTTGCCAAGAAGAGACCCTGGGTCAGGAGATTGCCTTAGCAGTTGGCAAGAAAGACAGGCAGCAAGCAGAGAAGAGCTTCGTGGAAGTGAACCGATCTCCTCCACATGGTAACTCTAAGCAAGGTCTGCATCGTCCCATGTCTAAGAAGCTCTGTGTGCCTGAGAGTTAAGAAGAACGGGTAATAGCGTAAACATGGTTAGGAAAAGAAAACCTCGAAATCCTCCCCTACTTTATTTTAATAGCTTTCATTCCCCAGAATCTTTAAATATATGACTGGATCCTTGCCGCACATTTATTTATCCCAAAGACAAGTATTCAGGGATCCCATTTATTTAGTTTATATTTCAATAGATAGTTTAATAGTAAAAAGGGAAGAAAATGAATATTTTATGATTCAAATATGTGTTAACCTATTTATTCAATAAAATACAGTAACCTGATATTGCTATTTATTAACTACCAAGGAATAGGCCATATGTACCCTGCCCTCAAAAAGCTCACACCTCATTTAACCACTAAAAAGATAAACTATTTAAAAGCAGGATGGAGGACTGAGAATGTAACTCAGGTAGTTAAGAGTTCACTACTCAGCATGTGCTAAGCCCTGAGTTCCTGGCCCACAGAAACGGGGTATGGTGCTACATGCATGTTTCTCTAAGGCAGGAGGATAAGAAAGTCGCGATCATTTTTGGCTACTTGCAGAGTTCAAGGTTGGTGTGGGATACATGGAACCATGGATTTTAAACAAACAAATAAACAACAAAAAAAAAACACCTTAGGAAATAAATACCACCCCCACCCCAAGAAACAAGTGATAGAATAGTTAGAAGTATAGACCTGACTTTGGCGTTTCCAGAGTGCAGCTGTGATTATAGATTGTATTAATGAGAAGAAAACATTGAACCTGTTCAAGGTTGAGGTAAGGATCAGTTGGTAAAGTGCTTGATATGCAAGTGTGGGGATCCGGGTTTGCATCCCCAGCACCCAAGCAGAAGCTGGGCACAACATCATGCCTCTGAATCCTAGCACTGAAGCTACACTGACATATACACCTGTTGCTCACTATCAGCCAACCCAGCCAATAGGTGAGCTCCAGGTTCAGGAAGAGACCGTCTCAAATAATGAATAGAAGGGAAATTGACGGGAACAACCGACATTAACCTCCAATCTCTGTGCATGTGTTCCTGCACAACAGAGAGTACATACACTACACACACATACATCCACACTCTCACATGAGCACACATACACACATACGCACACGAGTGTGCAAATGCATGCACACACAATTTAAAAATAAATGCAGTTTTAAGGAGAGTGATTTTGGAGAATAATCATCGTGGCACTGGAAGATATAGAAAGCTATCTCATACTCTAGAACAAAGACTAGAAGGTGGGTGAATGGAAAGCATATTTATGAGATAACTGTCTCTATTTTAAAGATACTCTTGTCATGTTTTCAGCTGCATGGCACTTTCTGTAAAGTACGTGTATCTGTGTGTATATCCATGTAAAAGTGAGTACATATGTATGTATGTATATATACATTCTAACACAAATGTTTCCTTGGTAACAGTGTAAAAAAGTATATTTAGACTTCTAGTTGCATGCATAATTTTTTGTGAATACATACCACTATTTTATAGTTTGTTTTATTAATAAGGATTAGTAAAAGTTTTCTGAATCACCAGGGATTTTTTTTCCCAATGTCCTATGACACTTCAGTTAATTTATCTCCATTGGAACATTAGTCCACATCTATCAGTGCTATTAGATAGAAGTCAAGCACATTCCCAGGTAAGATGTACAACATTTGCAGGAAGACCTTCCAGCCACAAGTCTGAAGAACCTCATTTCCTCTGCTACTGTTTACCTTTTGCGTAACCCTGGATTTTCTTTTGATAAGAATTCTGTTCTGTTTTATTTTTCCAATAGGAGACCCAAAGAAAATAGGTTTTCTGAGTTGAACTACTGACCTACTTTATATACTTGTGTGAAACTTTTGCTTCTGCTGCAGGCCTCTTACCAGAGATCTTATGCAAGGGATGTCTTTCGAGAGACAGCTTCATTGAATTGTACTTTCTTATTTATAGTGATTTTATTATATTTGTGAAAGAGGCTTTGGGAAGCCTAAATGTTTGAGATTGTGTGCTAAACAATAAAGCATATTTCTCAACTATTTTATTTATAATTAAATATTTAGGAAGCTATAAACCTTACTGAAGATTGGTTAATATCTGTGTCATATTTTAATGTTTAATGGTCATGCCTTAAACCAGATTATTAGGAAAAATATACCTCATATCTGCTGCTTGATTCTACTTTCTCTATTATATTCCATATCGAACTTATTCACAAAGTTGGTTGACTCTGCCTGTAAAAGAAATTAGAAATTGACCACAACTCAGTGACTCCATGGCTGAGACTCCGGCCCCCAAACTGGGCTATTGAAATGGCCTCTTTACTTTCTGTTCCACCTGCTACTGTGTATTTCCAGTAGCCAGAAGTGTTCCTCTAAAATGCAAGTCGGATCTTGTCCCTCTCCTTCTCAGAACCCTCCGTGAATTCTGACTTTACTTGGAGTGGGTACAGTGGATACCTTCAAGACTGAATGATCTGGCCCTTGCCACTACCCCTTTCCCATCAGTGATGGAGCCAAGCTTGCTGTTCTGTTTTCCCTTGGACCACCAATCACTCTCTCACTTAAGACCTTTGTCTTTCCTCTTCCTGGAGTCTAGAATGTTCTTTCTCCCAGGCATCTGTTTTCCTGGGGATTCTTAGCTTCTGCAACATCCCCTCCATGAGTCTCTTAGTTTCATCAGATCTCCATGCTTCCTACTGTACTAGTTACGATTTGTTTCTTGCCTCTTTAGTTCTTCTCTCCCCCACACAAGTGTAAGAACTGGTTCTGTTTCATTTAAAGTCATTTGTGTGATTCTGGAGTGCATTACAGTGTTTATTTAATTCCTAAAACAGAAATATTCTAGGAAAGCAAGAGAAACTAGAGTTACCTAAACTTCTCATATTTTTTCTTCCTTTTTAAAATTTTCCTGCTGCTTTTTGATGTGTGTGCAAGGTATTGTTTTTCTAGATACCAGAGATCTATGGATCATTGTAAGGAAAATGGAATATATACTGTGTTGGGTTGAAAGAAAATGGCTCCCAAAGGGAGTGGCACTAATAGGAGGTGTGGTTTTGTTGGAGTGGGTGTGGCCCTGTTGGAGGACATGTGTCACTGTGGGTGTGGGTTTTGAGGTCTCATAAATGCCTTGGTCCATCTCCTGTTGCCTGAAAGATGCAGAATTCTCAGCTCCCTTTCTAGCACCATGTCCACCTGCATGTTCCCATGTCCCATCATGATAACAATGAACTGAACCTCTGAAACTGTAAGCCATCACCTCAATGAAATGTTTTCCTTTGAAGAGTTGCCATGGTCATGGTGTCTCTTCACAGCAATAGAAACCCTTAAGACATGAACCGTTCCTACTTCTAGACGTCATAGTAGCTGGAGCTGCAGGAGGTTTCCTTTACCTGAGGGTGTAAGCAAGGGCTAGCTGAAGATGGCCGTCTGGCTGTCTGTTGCTAACAGTACCTTTAGGCCTAATTAGACCTTTGCCTCATGTGTTTCCTGCAGCAGAAAAGGCAGTCACTTGCACATTCAAAAGTTCCATTACTCTTCATTATGTAGTATACAGAAGTAAAGAATAATATGTCCAAAGATATCTAAAGCAACTTTCAATGCAGAGTTGAAGTAGGGCTGGGGAGTCTTACAAGGTCTAGTTGTGCTCTCTTTGTTTTTAATTTGTCATTGGGGTTGGTTTAATCCACTTAATTTACGTGGTTACTCAATGGTATCTGCCTAGGTCGAGTTGCGTCACACCTAAATTCATATGTTGATTTTTACCTTTGAAAGCATTGTTATATTTAAAGATTGGGCCTTTTTAGAGAAGACTAAGGTAGAATTATGTCATGGAGTGGTTCTATTATCATATAATTTGTGTTCTTATGGTAAGAGTTTAAGATACAAGCATACCCCAACACATGAGAAAATAAAAACAAACAAAACAACAAGTAAACAAACAAAGGATGTGACCTCGGATAAGACCAAAGACATCGTGCTGTGGAGCTTTAGCCTCTCCAACAACAAGAAAATATATTTTTGTTCTTGAAAAGAGCACGTGTCTCAAATAACGGTATGGCAGCTCGGACAATGACGGCACACTGCTGCTGAAAGCCCGTGGGAAAGTGTGATGACCCTGGGGAGCCAATCTGAACACACAGGCACACTGACTGCATGCAGTCTCCCTTGTTAGCCAGGTACTGTGGGAGCCAAGAAGCACAGCAGAGCTCCCAGAGTCTCGTTTCTGCTTCTCATTTTTGGTATATTGTCTTAATTTACATCTATGTGTGAGCCATTGTTCTAAGCCCAAAATATAAAATTATTAAAAATACAAGCATGGTCCTCAGAGGCTTATGGTCTTCTTGAGAAAATAAAATGTACCTTGTCCATAGAGATACATAGGCCCAACACTCTCAGAAAGAAAACACCTGAGAGAAATTGTAGAGACACTCAAGTAAACACTCCCAAGACTCCGTAATCCTGAAATGAGGGCAGTGGAGAGGAGTGTCAGGGAGTAGTAGACTAGCACTTGAAGAATATTTTTATTGTTCTGGGCAATGTAAATAGCAAATATATGGAGGCTGCTGTGATGGGACAGACCATATGAGTGTTTCTGACTAGTGGAGTAGACGGAGGCCATTGTACTGAGTTGTCAAATGTAGACTCTAAAAGCAATCATAGGTCAGCTCATGAAGGTTTAGGTGGGTGATAAATGTAACATGATGGCTTTGTAAAAAGTGCATATATAGATACATGCAGAATGGTGTTGGGGTTGACAGATATATGCAGAATGGTGTTGGGTTATAGATACATGCAAATGGTGTTGGGGTTGATAGATACATGCAGAATGGTGTTGGGGTTGGTAGATAGATGCAGAATGGTGTCAAAGTTGATAGATAAATGCAGAATATGTTGGGGTTGGTAGATACATACAGAATGGCGTTGGGGTTGTGTGAAGGAGATACTAACTGCAGTCTGTTTCAGTAGCAGGCTGCTTCCTAAAGTGTTGCCTTGGGTGTCTTAAAAAGCACAAACTCAAGATTAAATACATACAAAAATTACTCTTGCATAGTGTCCTTTTGAGGAAGTTTAATACAAATGACTTTTTTTTTTTTTTGATGACCTGAAGAAGTTTCTCCATAAAAATACTGATTTCACTAAATTTAACCACATTTCCTGCCCTGGGACCCTAAGACACTTTTTTCTTTTTATTCTGAAGTTATCTGTGGACAGAATAAACTGTGTTTAAATATCCAATAGTTCAGACATCCATGGAAGAAGGACATTAGGAGTTTGTGGTCTGGATTGTGGGCCCAGAGCTAAGTGGGAACAAAAGAAACATCAGAGAGGGAATTGGTACCAGAAGACGTGTGAACAGCAGAGCTGGCAGATGCGGTCTCTGTATGGGCTGTGGGAGAAAGAGGCCCAGCGACTGTAAACTCTGGATAGGCACAGGCAGAGAAATCACCATCCTCTCCCTACTAAAGCATAAATGTGGGAAATAATGTCTATCTTAACTAAACGGCATTCTTAGCAGAGGTCTGAGAATATAATCTATACTCAACAGAGGTACAAATAGATTTATACCGGCCAAGGTAATATGAGAAAGAGGGCTGTTTAAGACACAGTATTCTAGGTTGTCCATAACTATCTTAGTTAAACTAAAATCGTATCATATCCTGGAGGGTTTGGGGTGTCTATCTTGACACTCTACAAAGACTTTATTGAAATACTGAAGACAACCCATTCTCTCCTCCAGCTTGGTGTCCTGAACAATTTTCCTTGTTTGTTTGTTTGTTTGTTTTTACCCTCCTGTTTTCTTCTCACTCTGACTTTGGTGGCCTCTTGTCTTCCCCCGCTTTGCCTTTGGGGTTTGATTTGACCTGACATCGCTCGGGCAGTTTGGCTGGTCCTCTATGCGGACTCCATGCTTAGCCCTCTCCATCTCTGACTGTTTCAGGAAACCTTGTAGCCCCAGACCTGGTTAGCTTCGGGGATAACAACACCTTGGCTAGCGTCCCAGATGGGCTGGCTCCAGGATTCCCTACGGGAATCAATTATTTACCATGAGTTATTTCTAGGCATGACACAATTGGATGTTCTTAGCCCAAATCAGAGTGATGACTCGGGGCAGTGTTCCAAACATTACTGATTCATGGCTTTCCTCCTCTTCGCAGCGCCTCTCTTTCTCAAGAACTGAACACAGCCTCCCCGGGATTCATTAACCCAGTCCACTGCATTGTACTACTGGGTTCTCAAGAGAATCTGTGTACTTGAGTGTGGACTGCAGGCTGTGAATTCAGGCTTCCAGCCCTGCCGCTGACTGGTTGTGTGAGATTCTAGGCAGCACACCACTCCTCTGAACAACAGTTACCTACAATTGTAACAGGCATGGGAGTGATAACGATTGTCCTGTCTTTATGATGACTTCTCTTACAGCTGCGAGGGGAAAAAAAATCAAATGAAATAGCTAATGTAAAGGGCTTAGCAGGGGGCACTCGTCGAAGGCAAGGTACCGTGTCTGGAGAGATGGATCGTCGGCTAAGAGCTCATTCTGTTCCTCCAAAGGACCTAAGTTTGGATCCCAGAATCTAAGTCTGGGGGCTCACAACTGCCTGTCCCTCAAGCTCCAGGGGACCTGATGTCCCTGATCTCCTCGGGCCCTTCACTCACATGCACATACATACACACATTTGAAAATAGTTTAAAAAGTAAGTTTTAAATTATGAGATGTTAGTGAACCTCTGGGAGGAGATAAGAAGGTGAATTTTATCTTTTCTAATAAGACTGATAAATAGCTTTTAGGATTAATACATTTACATAAAATATCTTTATTTCTTTTAAATTTGTACAGGAGCTTAGGCCATGACACGAAAGCAAGACTTCATGATGCTTTTGATTTTTTCTTTTTAACTACATGAATTTTTTGTAGTTTAAGGATGTGTATATGTACACCTGTATCCATAAGTTTCTATGTTCATAAAATATTTCTTATGGGGCACCTGGCTGCATTGATAATGCCAACACTAAACTATAGTGTATCTTTACCCACATGATCCAAATTAAAAAAAACTAATAGTAAATCTTAATACTTCCTGATTTACAGTTTGCCATTTTTTAAGCCCCAGAAATAATAAAGCAGCAGTGGTGAACACATAAGAACTGTGCTCTGTGAAAAGGACCTACTGAGTGAGGCTGTGCTCTGTGTAAAGGACCTACTGGGTGAGACCTCAGAGACACTGACCGGAAATGCTAAGTCCTCTTTTCATGGCATAGAATGATTTTTAACATATCAGCTCCATCTGTCTAGTCAAGGTGCTCAGGTTTTGAGGACCTGGCATTACTGAGAGCCTACTATGTGCCAGACTCTCTTTCCCCATCTATACAATTCTGAGCAATCCTACTATGTGCCGGACTCTCTTTCCCCATCTATACAATTCTGAGCAATCCTACTATGTGCCGGACTCTCTTTCCCCATCTACACAGTTCTGAGCAATCCTACTATGTGCCGGACTCTCTTTCCCCATCTACACAGTTCTGAGCAACTTGACATATCAAGGGATCCAGGCAAAGGTCTGCTTCATCCTGAATTCCATCTTCTCAGGTCCCGCAAATCTGCAATGCTCGTATTAACAGATTCTCTGTAATTTAGGTGCTCTAACAATTCTATCCAAATTGTCAAACTTCCAAAGGTGTTTGTTTACGTTGGAGAGGTATTTAGCAGCGTTCTTTAAAAATGCTTTTCCTCCAACTTCATTGCATGCTCAAGCAACTAGACATTCTTTAAATCATTTATTAAAGTAAAATCAATGGGTTATATTTAGATGCAGTTTATTGGTTAAAATCAAACAAACTTGTGCAATAAAGTACACTAAACTATTTCCCCTTCCTCGAGGACGTCGGTGACCAGGCTCATTTGTTAATTTTAGTGCCCTAATGCTCTCAGGGAAACAAAGGGATCTTTAAAAAAATGATGGCTTTGACATTCTGGATGAATTATAAATTCAAATGAATTTGGCAAAAGAAAGCAGTCGGAGCCATTGCTTATGAACTGTGTTGAGCCGCCTTCTTCTACAAAAGGTGGCTGAAGACGTCCATCAAAGAAGCTAATGCTACCAATGGCTTTCAAGCTCTGCCTTCCCGGGCCTCCGGAGAGACAGGAGTGGAGGCCCCTGGGTCTTCAAGTTCAGTAAAGCCTATTGAATAATTGACGAAAATAAACACCCCTAGGAAGCACAGAAAAGGTGAATGGTGATAAAAACGTGACTGTGCTTCAAGCTTTCAGCTTTCTCCCCCTGTTTCTCCCGGCGTTTTTCAAAGGAAATGCCATAGCGACTGAGGTTTTCGAAGTCACAGCTGAACTTGCAGGACTATTAGAAAGGCAGGCAGGCCATTGTGAAATAGAACAAGGAAAGGGCGGCCAGGACACTTTAATGAACACTTGAATGTGCCTCCAATGAGAAACAGATGTTCTTTCTTAAATTTAACAGCCCTCCTTGTTCCGATGGAGGGAAATAGCTGCGTTGGTGGGGTAGACTTGGTTGCAGTGGGATCTGCGTGGAGGGATGCTCGTGGGGCTCCTGTTCTGGGCTGAGTTTGCCTCCCAGCTTTGCCTGTGTTTGGATGGTAAAAGGGAGGCCATTGAAGGCCAATGCCTGGAAGATTGAGCCTATTCATGCAGTCTGAATTTTTTTCTGAACAATGAAAATTGTATACATTTTAAATTCTTGAGATGGATTCAGGTTTGTGACAATGACATAAATCTTATTCTGCTTTTCATTCTAATTTTTCTTTTAAATCCCTCATTGCCAAAAGGCCACACTAGTTTCGCTGCACACAGTGACTGATGTTATACTAAATACATTTTTAACACTTGTTCCCTCCCGCCACCCCCTCAAAGCATGTGTTTGTACTTTTCCCCTTCATTTAAGCAAACAAAACAACAAGCTAGAACTAAACAAAACTCTTTCTGGGAAAGCCATTTCAGTCCATGCAACTGTCACCCTTTCTCCTGCGCACCAAAAGCTTCCTTTCCCATTTCAGCTGATTCCTTCAATGCAAGCATGGTCAAGGGCCAAGGCCGACTCTCCCAGGAGATCCTTTCCCTGAAGGGATAAATTATATTAGTGGTCTAGTTTTAAAAACTTTGGGGGAGGTACCAATTCTCCCTATCTTTAGATTTTCCACATACATGTTGAACTGTACCGGCATCCTGTGTACGGACACTGTAAATCTTTCAGTCAGTAGCTTCACCGGGTATAAAGCTTGAGGCCCTCTTAGCTCATATGGGGGAGGGGTACGGGGTTTAGGCAGCAGCCTTCCAGGCAGCAGTGGGGCAAACAGAGCTCAGAAAATCCTTGTCTTAACTGTTTCGTGTCTCTCTATTTCTGTGTGTGTTTTGGCACAGTGCCTTCGGAAGTTTATTCTCTCTTGTTTCTAATCTTGATTATCTAAGAAGAAAACCCATAAAACAAAACTACAACCAGGTCATTAAACAGCGGGAGAAGAAAATAGCTAACCAAACAGCGCAGGAGGGACAGAAAGAGCCCAGGAGCTGCTGGAGTTTAGTAAGATCTGCCTCGTGTAAACTCTGATCTGAAGCAACTGCCAGGTCAAGTCCAACAGCCGGAAGAAGAAGGGAAAGATCGCAGTACATGGGAGACCAAATCCCTTGTAAACCGAGGTCAGTTGTCCTGAAGGAACAACAGGCAAGACGACGTGTCTCAGTCCAACCCAATCTCAGACCCTAGTACAGGCTGCCTGTATCTCCCACGCGACTTGTGAATACATGGAATTGTACTTCCCGTCTCAAGTGCATCTTGGGTCGTGACTATGCATTTGATTCTGAATCCCAACCCCTTTCACTTTTCAACGTCTTTTTTTTCTCTTCTCTTCAAAGTAAATGCATAAATTCTGTGCTTTAACCAGGACAAATTTTCCAGTACTACAAATGATGCCATTTTCTTAAAAACAACTATTTTAGAAAGACAATGCCAAACAACTGAGAGCCCAGTCACTGTACACTAATGGGGCTTGGCTGGAGGAAGTGACATGTCTGCTGTCTAAAGCGAAATTCTGTGGCTTTGATCCTTGATGTTACAAAAGTCACTTGATTTTGAGTAAACCAGATCTTTATTTTACAGAACTGGTTTTAAATACCACGGAGAGAATATGTAAAGGATATTCAAACAAGGTGTCAGTTGCACTTTCTCCAAGACCAAGATTAATGTTCCCGAAGCACAACCCTCTGCAGGGTAGAAAATTAGAGAGGGCGTACACTCCTGTGGTCCCTGTGTTCTGCTTTCCGGCCCCTAACCTCTTCTCTCTTCCAGATTACAGTACTTCTGTACTTCATGAGTCCTGTAAATTAAATACGTCTCCTACATCAGTGGTTCTCAACCTTCCTAATGCTGCAACCCTTTAATTCCTTCCTAATCCTGGGACCCTTTACCATAGTTCTTCATGTTGTGGTGATCCCCAACCATAAAATTATTTTTTGTTGATACCTTATTACTGTAATTTTGCTACTGTTATGAATTGTAATGTAAATATCTGTGTTTTTCAGTGGTCTTAGGCAGCCTGCATAAAAGGTTGTTTAACCCCCAAAGGGGTCATGACTCACAGGTTGAGAACCTGCTGTCCTACATCTAATGTCCGCCATCACATAGCCTTTCCCCTGGTTAAGCTACAGTTCAAGGGTATTTCTCATGTAAATGTTAATTTCATTTTGCTTGTTAACATCTCCATGAATGGATCCAAACTGCATCTAAAGGTTCTCTTAGAATCATAAAATCACATTATTAAGAGCCCTGTTTTGCATTCTGTGGTTAAGCAAGGAAATTAACCACAACAATCAGTTTAGTCCATACTAAAGTTTTGATTAGCTTATAAATGTATATTCCTATTATTCAGCATTATAGCATAATGGAACAGATGACGGCATACTCCCTTTCTTGGTATTACTTCTATAACCCAAACATCCTAGCAAAATGAGGAAAAAAACTATATCGTATCAAATTCAGCCACGTGAGGTCTACATGACTTTCATGACAGCCTTCTCACCTTTCCTGAAAACCAGACATCCTACAGCTAAATTTTTCTCAAGATTTGCCCTTGGATTCTTTTTTGCCATTGGCAGTCCATCCTTGCCCTGCAGATCTAGCCAGGGATCTCTGGGATATTATTACACTTTTACTCTATTCCAGAAAGCATGCTTGCTTATGGTAAGAATATTATCTAGTGATTCCAACAAATACACACACACACACACACACACACACACACGGCATGGGGGAGTACATTAAGGGTTTGGTGGCATATTCATTTCTTAAAGAAGATACGACTTTTGCATGATCTAAGAATATCTAAATATGCACAGGATCCTGATATATGTTGGTGTTTCACTCTGGAGATGAGTGATATGCAGACCTTCTTGATTATACACAGGTATACTTTCTCTGTAGTGGATGCCTTGAAGGAGGGATGTTTTATTATGTTTTAGAACATAGAATAATTTAAAGCTAATGTGCGGGCTGGAAAGAAACCTGCGTGGGTAAAGGATGTCAAATTAGACCTGAAATCAGGTCCTAAGAACCCACGTAAGTCTGGACACAGTAGCACACATCTGTAACCCTAGGGTTTCTACAGTAAGATGGAAGACAGAAAGATGCACCTCTGGAAACTTATACCCAACTCTCTTTGAGTTCACATTGACAAACAAGTGACCCTATCTCCTACAAGGTGCCAGGCAAAGACCAACACCCAGTTTGGCCTGTGACTTATACATGTTTCCCATGGCACATGTGCAGGTACATGATGTGGGATTCCCCTCTGTATGCTGTGAATACCATTGGTTAATAAAGATACTGCTTTGGACCTATATCAAGGTAAAACTTAGGTAGGCAGGAAAACTAAACTGAATACTGGGAAGAAGGAAGACAGAGTCAGGGAGAAACCATGGAACCACAGCCAGAGACAGACATGCTGAAATTTTGCTGGTAAGTCACTGCCATGTGGCAATATACAAATTAATGACATGGGTTAAATTAATATGTAAGAGTTACCCAATAAGAAGCTAGAGCTAATGGGCCAAGTAGTGATTTAATTAATACAGTTTCTGTGTGGTTATTTCAGGAGTCTGGGCAGCCCAGAAAAAAACAAGCGGCCTGCTTTCTACAAACTGGTGCTCCAACATGGTGGAATAAATCTACATAAAACTGAAGAAAGCTTAAAAAGGAATCCTAGATACAAAAGAACAGAGTTAAACATGGTTTGGTAATGGCATTTTCTTCGGTGGGCTCTGTTTGCTAGAAGCAAGCAGAGGCATGGCCACTTTAAAAGAGGTTTTCCTTATTTTGCAGTAGCAAAACAAACAAACAAAAAAAACATGTTGTTTTGAAACTGGAGCTTCCTGGGCCATGCTGCCAGTGTCAATTCTGATGAGGTCCAGCTATGGAGCATTTAAATGGGTTTTGTGAGCAGAATGCTACAACCTGCCTGATGGCATGACATAGACCCTCTGTATACCTGGAACTAGGGGCAATATGCATGGCTTGCAGAGGTGGTGAATGGACTTCCTCCATATTGGACTGGGCAGAGCAAGCAGAAAAGGCCATATTTCCCCTAGTAACATCTCAGCTTAGGTTCCTAAGAAGCACTTAGCATCTTAAGAAATGCTCCTGGACAAAAAAAAGAGTTACAGATACCCAGTAAAGACAAATTCATATAGAAAAGACCTCAAACTGGGTCACAGTGTTGGATAAATGTACATAGGTTTGGGAGAGAGAAGATAAAGAGTATAGAGGAAGTAAATGGTTTGGAAAGAATATAAAACAAAGTCTTTAAAGAGACAGAGTACAGGCAGTCATAGACAGTCATGTAAGAGTTAGCCATTAAGAAGCTAGAGTTAATGGACCAAGTAGTAATTTAATTAGTACAGTTTCTGTGTGGTTATTTCAGGAGTCTGGGCAGCCAGGAAACAAACAAGTGGCGTCCTTACTACAGGTACACACACACACACACACACACACACACACACACAAACATGTATACGTACCAATGTAAAAATTTTATAGGCTTTGCCAAAAATGGTATGATTTTAGTTTCCTAAAAATCTTCGGCATGCATTACTTTTATAAATTGCATTTTACTTTCTGGATTTTTCTGGGATCTCATTGGGATTTTGGTGACAATGTCTACTGGAAGCCTAGTATCACGTCTCTTGGTCTAGAGTATAGGAAGGTGCTTGACCCTGTCAGGACCACAGGAAACCAACCAGCAGGCCAGGCTAAAAAGAGACCCAGAATATCACAAAAGACTGCTTGTCTACCCAAATTCAAAAGAAAAACCTTAGCAGGCAGGAAGTTCAAGGGGAACAATCATCGATCCCGCTGAGTGGAGAAGAATGTAGAGACTGCAGCATACTCCCGAGGGTGGACGGGTAAGGTGACATCTGCCAGATTTGCCATCTCCCTCATGTCATTATACCCAATCAAAATATTTTTGTCTCTAGCACATTTTGACATTTTTATTAAGATGAGTCTTGAATCTTCATAGAAATGCATTGCATACGCTATATGTTTATGCTTGTAAAACTGCAAGACTGTTCTAAAGTGTTTGGGGCCATTTCAAGGACAATATGAGAAATTTAATCTTAGCACCAGCAAACCTCTTGTAACTTATTTACTTCATAGATCATCATCACCATTTGAAGCATTGCACTTTGAATCATGAGTACATACATATGCCCCAGGAGTGAGCATATTGGCTAAAAACCATGGATCTCTGTGGATCTATCAGTTAGAGGAAATCAGTTTATTATATCATAGCTTAAGAAATAGAGTTCTACAGAAAAAGCCTGCACTGAGAACTCCATCCTCCTGGACAAGATGGTAGTGTAGCTCTGAGAGGGCCTGCTGGAGGGGATGGATGTCTCCAAAATAATTTCATTCAATATTTTGCTTTATATTTTAGGAAGTAATAAATTTATTCTTCTGTAAGGAGATTTTTCTATCATTTAAAGTGTTGCTAAATATTAATTTAAGGTTACAAAGGAAATAGAAGCATTGCAAAAGACATAGAGAAAGTACAAACAACTGGACTAGCTAGAGAGTTATCTCACTATCCAAGACTGATACAAAACAAATCTGTTCAATTGTTTATAGGCTTTGCTTATTCATTTTATGAGAAATTCTTACAGTATAGTGAAATTTGGGATAGTATGCCTTTGAATCATGTCTTCTGCATTTCCTATTAACAATCTTATGAAACAGAGACCATGTGAGCATGGGCAGGGGCGATGTCAAGGGTATTTCTCCAGACAATTTCAAATAGTAGTACTGTATATTTGAAGCACATGAAATGAAGTCACCAAAGAGGCGCTTGCTCTCTCCCTCCCCCTATTTGTCATGGATCACTAATCCTGTATGCAAAGATACAATCGCAATGTGAAGAAAATGAGGGTGACTAAACCAGAAAAGCAAAGGAATATTAGACACTGATTGAAAATTATTACTATTATTTGAGTGTCCTGAGGGAATAAAATCAATTTAACTATGGATTTTTCTTGTAGATTTAAAGAATAAAAGCAAATAATACTTCATTAGTATGTAATGGATGAGAAAACACAAAAGCATTTTAAAAATCATTGAGGCCACACTGTAAGGCAGAGACATTAAAACAAGAGTGAGTATTGTAATGTTTGTGATGCTGTTGTTAAGGAAAATATTTCAGATAGTTTAAAGTAGCTTGTCGTTGTATTATTTAAATACACATTTAAAGCTATTTTTTTTGCCAATCCATTTTTTTCCTGTTAAGTATCTTCTAACTTTCGCAATGACAACAAAGATGCTATACATCCAGGCACAACAACACAAAAACACTGTATCTTTCTGAAAATGGATGCTTATCACATCCTACAGTGAGGGAGAAAACACATACTTCAGGTTTGAAAAATAAGAGAAGACTTGGGTTCTGACTTTACCCTGTATTTTTGTGATTTTAGATGAATTTCTTCAAGACTCTTGAGAGTCTGCTGTGAGCAATGAGAATCAGCGTACATGTCTTGAATAGTGTTGTTCCTAGAATCCCATCATACGCAGAGAAGCTCCCTGCTTTTGGAATGCACAGAGGACCACACACACACACACACACACACACACACACACACACACACACACTAATTATGAGCAGACCAGGAATCAGTTGGCTGTGGGTGACCTGCTCCCTATGCCTAAGGAAGCCTGCACAAAGCCATTCTCCTCCCCAGATACCAGTGAGCAGCTTAGGTTCTGAGAAGATAGCAGCCCCAAAGGAGAAAAATCCTAAATGCCTCCCTCCAGAGGGAGAATGGATTAGAAAACCTGTCCTGCCTACTGTCTACCTTACCCAGAAACCCCAGAAACCCTCACCAGATTATCTTTTGACATCTGTAAAAATGTCAAAAGCTGAGGGGCTCCCCGTCAGATCAAGAGACCTCACCCTCCCCAAAGTCACCCAGAAAAGATTATTGTGTAAGAAGTTTCCAGGTACAAGGGTTCACATCAAGTGAAACTATACATTGAGTGGTTTTGTTTTTAACTGAAAGAAGGTGTCAGACCACTACAGAAAATGCAACATTTAAAAAAGTTGCTAGTTTTAGGAAGTTATCTTACTCCATTCTACCCGAAATGCTTTGAAAAGAGATGTCAATCATTTTCAATTCTTGCGACTGCCCCTGTTCCATGTCCACCTGCCCCCTCCCTTTCACGGGGATAACACCACCCTTTGTTCCTTTCACAGGTGCAGGACTGCAGCTGGAGAGAGCACATTAGCTCAGGTTTGACATCCCATATGTCTTAATTGAAGGTTAGAGAGAAGGGGGAAGCTTGGAGGCAACTCAGTGAAAAGGACAAAGCCAGTTTATTCCGTGTGTTTGTGTTGTCTATGGAGACTGCTACCCCCATCCAGCACCTGCTCACAGTGCAGCAGGTTTATGTCCACAACTTTTAGGAGCCTTTGAGATTGTCCCCTCCCAACACACACACATACACACACACACACACACACTTGAACTTTCGGTAATAAATATATGTTTTGAGAAACACTGAGAATCACAACATCATAAGCCATTTCCTTTGTTAATGTGGTACGGTAGAAAAATCCCTAAACTGTTAGAACCCGGATGTGGGATTTAATCTGCCAATAAAACAGTGGGAGGGTCTTGAGTCACCTTCCTGAGATGTTAGTTTCTTCACTGCAAAAGGAAGTAGCAGGGTAAATGTGTGGCCATCTGTGCTTTCCTGACAAACTCTTCACGTGAAGCAGCCATCAAGTTTTCAATGGGATTCTCTCTAACAGCACCAGGAAGGAGCTGATTGATCACTCGGCCGGTGAAGGAGCCACCCTCTTCTCATCCATCTCCTGGCCCTTGATGAACACAGGGAGTCTCCCTGTAAACAAGGCACCTCCTTCTCCAGGCTTTAGAGAACCCAGTGACTCGGGTTTCAAGGGAGAGACTAGTTACACTAGAAGCACACCCAGCACTCAAGCCACGCCATTCAACTGCAAATTCGGACAAGGTGGCACTAGGAAAAGTTACATTTAACTAAAAAGTCAAGGGCAAGCCTGTTCTTCACATGGCCACGTAAGGGAGATGCGTGCGCTCAAATTTTGTGGTGTTTGCACTTTTGATGCTTACAAAATGATGCTACTAAAAATAATGTCTGGTAGACGAAAAATAATGTCTGGTAGCTCTCACCGTTCCTGCTCTCTCCTAACTGGTCACCCGTAACTGAGATAAGTACTTAGAGGGCAGTTTTACTATTCCAGCCCAGCTAAGTGCTCCTGGAGACTTGAAGCACAGGACTCTCCCCTCTCAGAGAGCTTGTTAATGGGTCCCTCATGACTCAGCTATCAATTTTTTAGTATCAGATATACATGCTGTATCCATTATTACTTTCACTTAGAGCCAGATCCAACCTGACTCTGCTGCAGCTTATTTATAAGGCTTTTTTAAAAAAACGTATTTTTATTTTAGTAGTAGATTTGAAATATTGAAATAGTGATATATGGGAAAATGCACATATTAATGAAAAATAAAAGCCTCTAGTGTCATGATATGGATATACCATCTTTTTTTAAAATGTTGTTTTTGCATAATGTCTACCTTTAACACAGCCTAGGTTGTTTAAATGTGCTTTGTAAGCAATGATAAAATGACAAGTTATCATTGATCTGCCCTTTCTTCCATCTCAAAGGGATTCATTAAATAATGCATGCACCCATGTGAATTGCTTTCTTCACTCAGTATCCCCAGACCATTAGCCAAATATAGCACCAGTGACATCTTCAAACCCTCAAAAACCCTTTTGGCTTCCATTTAATTAAATTATCCCATTATGAAAACTCTTATAATGAGATTAAATTTAATTATTTATCAGACACTTATTTGCAATAGGGAACCTATCAATTATGCATGTTTAAGCTAAACATTTTTCAGCCCATCACCTTTTTCCTTTTTAAGGAAGATACAATTTATTAAGTACATTTGGGATAGTATATCTAGCAGGCTTTAATGGGAATGTCTTTAGCTCTTTTAAAAGCTATCATGCTGAGGATTAAAATTACTATACTTGAAAATAGTCAAGAGAATTGCTGTCAGATGTTCTTGTGTTGTAGACATCCCATTTTTTAAAAAATCTTAATACACTTTATGGCTCAGATTAGCTTTTTATACTATTATTCACTTATCAGCTATACCAAATATAGCTTGTCTTTTTAAATATAAGAATAATTAGACATCTAGAAAATTATACATTTCAAACCCTATATAGTATAATATCATTGTTAGTAATATGTTCACTTCCAATGCAAAAATAAAATTTCACAGAAAAATTTAGAGCAGATAAAAATAGAATACTATAATGAACTCATGAGTGATTAGCATCCAGATTTCATAATTTTCAGCTGATGGCCAATGTGGCTTTAGCTTTACCTCCTTCATTGGTCCCCAGAAGCTGATGCAAATTTGAGGCATTATATCATGTTGATAGCCTTTATTTTAAAAAAAGCGAGGTTCTCAAAACTGAAAGCTTTTTCTTTACAGTGCAATGAGTTTTTAGTAATCACTGTGATAATGTCAGCTCATTGCATAGACATGTCTACTGGGCCTCATCAACACAGAACTGATTGTCACTCCGTTATCACCTGGAACATTCTAACTCATGGTGGACGGAAGCACATGGTACAAACATTCACATATATACAACGATGGACTGCTACACTTCCAAGTTGGTCTTCCAAATCCCACCTTTGCCACCCTCAAGTTAAGTTGTTTTATTTCATCCATACAGCAGTTACTTTGATACTTATAGTACACTCCCATGCTTCAAAGGATCCATCCTGGCTTGTAAGGCTCTACAATATCAAATGTTTTAACTGGTTCACTTCCAGTTTCCTTGAGATTCTTCCTGGGTAAAAGCACTAAAGACCCTCAGTTCTTTTCTGCAACTGTCTTGGTTGAAGAAGCCCAGCCTCATCCAAGAGCAGACCTTTCTTCTGGCAACCTGCATCCAGTGACTGGCTAATATGGACTCATGATGGCCTAGAGTCTACTTCAACACATGATAACTTTTTAAGGTTTTTCCTCTAGAATGAGGCAGGCTTCTTGAACGCTGCCTTGTGGTTACTCTTTTCTATCCAATCTTATTTTCTTCCCTGCTCTTCCATAGTGTTTACCCCAAAGGCATCTCCTAATAAACTTTCTGTATACCAAGCATCTCAGCTTACTTTCTAGGAACCCAAATTTGTGGTACCTAGCTTCACCTAAAAAAGAACAAAGTAAATTGCGTATACAATTGTGTTTGTCATTCTACAATCGGGAAATGACTCTGTTCAATCTTGTGACACTGAAGAGATTGCTTTATAGGTAGCATATTCTACTGCAATAAAAAGCTGACATGCCCAGTTTTGAGTGTAGGTGTTTATGGGCACTTTATCCTGGGGAAATGGACCATGCCTTTTGTTGAATTCCCAAAGGAGTAAGTACATGACCCAGAAAGGTTAGGAACAATTGGTAGAAAGTAAAATGAGAAGCAGAGCTAGAATAATGTATCAAGCATATGGAAGTCATGCAAATGTGTGTTAGCATCACTAGTGCCAGTGACTGAACATGCCCGCCAGGGAGACAGACCCTGCATGTGTAGTACCTGCTTCTGCCGTCACCACACTACACAACAGTGCTGCTGGCTTGAGAGGGGAATTCTAGCACATACCTCTTAAGAGCTTGCTCTTTATTATAAAAGATAATCTCTTTGACTTTTTCTCTTCTTGGTTGTACCCACTTTCTTAATTTCCCTTCTATCACTTTTGCAACCAACTCTGTACATCTTGATTCTCTCCCCCTCTTTCTAGGGTCTTCTGCATGCTAGATGGGCACTCTGTCGTTGGTTGTACCCCCCAATCTTTTTATTACTTTTTCCCTTTAAGAGGGTGTCTTTCTAAATGGCTGAGACTCTGCTTGAACTCACTGTAATCCAGACAAGCCTTGAACTTAGAGTCTTCCTGCCTGAGTCTCCTAAGTATCTGGGATTATAGTCCCAATGTTACTCCTCCTCTCACTGTGAAGTGGAGCATGATTATTTTGCCTGTAATATTGGCCTTATACAGTATTGTTTCTCAACAAATTTCAGTTACTTTATACAAATCCTTCTGCACCCCCCCCAATTTAAATTTGAAGTCCCCTACCCTAGCAAACTGTCATGATAGTAGTTCAACAAGACTTGGGACTGGGACAGTAGAAGTGAAGAAAGAATTGAGAAAGAGGAAATGCTGACATCAAACTTGAGCATCAGGCATGGCATTGTGATGGTGAATCTTCATTGTCACTTGGCTGGATTAGAACTCCCCTAGAAAACTCATTTCCAGATGTGTCTGTGAAGTTGTTTCCATAGAGGGTTAGATTGTGGGATGACCCTTCTTAATGTATGTAGTACCATCCCATAGGCGGCATCCCAGAGTGAACAAAAAGGGGAGAAGGAGAAGCCAACCTATCTGTATCTGCTGAACTGTGCGGAACTCTTGGTACTATAAAACTCCACTATGCCTTGCCCTCCACAGTGCACTGCATCCCACCATGAGCCACAATAACCCTTCCTCCCTAAGTTGCTTCTTATCAGGCATTTATAGCAACAAGAAAGACACCAAATCCAGGCAGGGACCATGATGACAACTTGAAAAGATACCCTTGGACGTAGACATTTAGGTGACCAGGTACTCAGCTGGAGAAGTTTAGTAGGTTGTTGAGGATGTTATCTCCTGTTTACCTTGCAATTAAGGAATGCTTCATTTTATAACAGTTCATCCAAGTTGTCCGTCTCTCTGACACATTTAATAATGCTCTTAGGTCCTGGTCAGGTTTCATCTAACATCACCTGTCTGCATATATGCCTATATTAGTTTGGAATGAATCTCAGACATCATATTATTTCATTCCAGTACAGATGCATACATGTGTATGAATATCAGTAGGCTGGAGAAGGAGGGTGGACTAACATCCAGTTAAGAGCCATGTCCTCTGATGGTTTATAGTCTAATTCACTTTTCAGTTCAGTCAGCTGGCCAGTTAAGAAGCTGTAGCCAGAACTTAATAAAACCATTACCCACATAGCTTTGTTTTCTTCTTCCCTTTGATTGGGGCCTTGACAAAATTGTTTATTAATTTTTTTACATTTTGATTAAAACAAAATTACATTACTTTACCCATTCCCTTTCTTCCCCCAAGTTCCTTCTTACTCCTTCAGTGTCCCCCACTATCAAATGTATAGCTGCTTCTTTTCTAAATATTACTGTTTGATAAGTATATATGTAGATGTATGTACAAATACAACTGTTGAGTTTGCTTTTGTTGTCTTGAATGTAGGGCTGGCCACTTTGTATGGGAAACTAATAAGGGGGGGTCTATAATAATAATGATGGTAATAATTAATATTAAATATTAATAATTTATTGTTATTATAAATTACTCATTACTGGGTATATGTATATGACATGGCATGCATGTGGGGGTCCCTGGACAACTTTGTGGACTCTGTTCTCTCCGTTCACCTTGTGTATGGTTTCTGGAAATTGAACTAAGGTTTTCAGACTTGCATGACAGATATCTTTATTCACTGAGATATCTCACCCATTTCCTTTGCGGTTTTTTAAATCATTATGTTCCAGGTATGTTCAAAACCTGTCCTTACACTAACATTTCTTACTGTTTTAAATGGATGGTTCTGGCTAGGTTGCTTGTGTTCTTAAACATGGAAGATCCCTAAATCATGATGTGCCTTTCTAAGATGTGCCGTTCCAAAGACCCTTACTGATTTGTAAAAGTCTTGAGGACAGATGAGTTTTGAAGACATGAAACAATTCAAAGCTATATAAATCTCTCAACCCTCCTCCATTCTCATCTTTTGTTTTGTTTTTTGTTTTTTGAGACAGGGTTTCTCTGTAGCTTTGAAGCCCGTCCTGGAACTAGCTCTTGTAGACCAGGCTGACTTCGAACTCACAGAAATCAGCCTGCCTCTGCCTCCTGAGTGCTGGGATTAAAGGCATGCACCACCACCACCTGCCATTCTCAACCCTTTGAACAACACACAGGCTCCTGCCTTGAGGCACCATCGCCACTTTCTCCATCTGCAAAATATGGCTTTGGTTTTGCTTCCAAGTGCCATGGCAGCTTTCTTTTCTGAACCTGACAACAGACTTCCCTCCAGGCTTGTAGACATGGCCCTAGCTAGTTCGTTTTGTTTGTTTGTTTGTTTGTTTCACTATTATTTGAGACAGGGTTTCTCTACATGACAGCCCTGGCTGTCCTGAAACTCGCTTCGTAAACCAGGCTGACCTGAGATCACAGAGATCCTTCTGCCTCTGCCTTTGCCTCTGCCTCTGCCTCTTTGAGTGCTGGTTTTAAAGGTGTGGACCACCACACCCATCTCTTAGCTAGTTCTTGCAGAAGCACTAGGCAGTTGTTAATTCTGTAAATGATCTGTTCTTTTCTCTGCTCACAGATGATCGAGAAAATTCCATTACTGCCATTATCAATATGGTACAATAAAAGGATTTCTCTACTAGCCAGTCCTTTTTCATTTCAATATGATATATTCTCAAAAGTGAGATTGGGCCCTTGTGTGTTATTTCAAACTCTGAAGTTGCTTTTAGTAAAAATATTTCCAATCAATTGTGTCAGTCTTTACTCCACAATGTCATCTGTGTGATTTTTCAAATCTGTATTGATACAGTTTCTACCCAATTTCCTAGCTTCCAAGGTGTTTGTTACCCCTTGAACACAGGCACACACACACGTGCACACACACATGAACAACGATTCTTTGGTTTGCCAGTAATGATGCATTTCTTTGCATGTGTTTATTGGCTGTTTGTATTCCTTCCTCTGCCAATTGCCTGATTGAACAATTTGAACAATTTTTTTTTATCAGATTGCATGTCTTTTTCTAATCAATGTGTCTTTTGCTTGTTTATGATTATTAACTCAATTTGGGTCAAATATATTCCCACTCTATCATCTTTGACCTCAGCTGGTCTGTTCCTGCCACACCACAGTCTAAAGCTTTAATGTACTCAGTTTTGTTTATCTACTCATTTGTAAACTTGGGTTTCCTGTTTGGCCTGGGGGAGAAGACAACTCACCTACTCAAAGCTTGTACGAATGGCACCCTGGGATTCTTTTTTAATATTTTTTAAATCATCCATGCTTGAGTTGTTAATCCATCTGGAATTAATTTTTGTAAGATTATGCAAGCAAGGTTCAGATCTGCTTCCTTCCATCCAGTTATGCTTGCATTATTGATTAAATAAGCCCTGCTTTCTCCGTGGAACTGAAATACCATCAGTGTTATAAATTAATATCTTTATTTATTAGGATTTGTTTTGGGTCTTTTTCCATTTCTTTAGTTTCTGTAGATATTCTTATGCCAAAAGTATGCTGCCTTAATTAGTCTTCTAATAATTTATCCTTCGGAAAATAAATCTTTGCCTCATTCTTCAACTCAGAATTTCAGAGAAAGCCATGTGTGGTGGTGCATGCCTTTAATCCTAGCACTCCAGAGGCTGAGGCAGGTAGTTTTTCTGAGTTTCGAGCCAACTTGGTCTACATAGTGAGTTGCAGATTACCCAAGGCTACATAATGAGACCCTGTCTCAAAAAAGAAAAACAAACCAAAATAAAGAACTTCAGAGGGTATTCTCTGCTTGTTTGCTTTCAGACGGTGTCTCATACAGTTGAGCATGACCTGGAAGTTCTGGTCTTCCTGCCTCTACTTTCTGGGAGGACAGACATGTGCCACATACCATCCTCAGGGGACAATCTTGAACATATTTTATTTCAAACAAACACAGAAATAATTTTGTTTAATTTTCTCTTTAACCCTCACTTGTTTGACTGGAATACATTATTTATTATATATGCTCGATTTAGAATCAAAATAATTTTAGAATATTAAGCTTTCTCACCTGTGGGCACATTAATCTTAATAACATGTATAGGTCTACAACATCTAACAACAGTTTGGTTTTAGGAGTTTTGGAATGGCATTTTGTTGTGTTGGTTTTTTGTTGTGTTGTTGTTGTTGTTTGTTGTTGTTTGTACTTTTGATTTTTTTCTTTTCTTTTTTTTTCTTCTGCATTTCAAGTTAAGTTCATTCTGAGGTCTTGTATAGCTTTTGTTGTAAATGAAATTCTTATTTAATCTGGGAATGACTCTTATCACTCACTTTCAGCTTCTGATGGCTTTATCATCTTCCATTTGAAGAGATTCAGGACACCAGAGTCACAGGAAAAACTGCTTTTCTCCCACTAATACCTAGGAGTTTTATATATAACATCTTTATGACCCCCTTAAAAGATAAGATTTGAGCATTTCATGCATGTGGTTCTCAGATGGCACAATCCTATTGAATGTATGAACTTGGAGATAGCCTATAGTAGTCAGCAGAGTTCCTATGATAGGGGAGTTCAGCCAATCACATTCTGTCTGTGGGGTGTGTTGCCCTAAGGCAAAAGTTTACCTATAAACCTGGTGCACTTCCCTGCCCACTCTCTCTCTCGCTGGCCTGGACCCAGTGTTCCGGAAGGTTGGGATTCTGGTGTAAGTTTCTTCTTTTGTTTTATTAAAGCTGTATCTCTTGTAAGCTAGCCTGGGGTACTTTTAATTACCGATCGCACTGCGTCATCATCTGGCACCCGAACGTGTGGGTCCCCCGCCCCCCAGCTGCCGGAGCCCGCGGGCGCCCGGAGTCTGTCCGCAGCCCCATGGCCTTTACCCTGACTAGCCAGCTCCAGATTTCCTAGCTATGTCTTAATAAGAACCAAGAAGAACCAGAGAAAGAACTGCATGCATGGAAAAGATGGAAAGGAGTCCTGAGAAGTGAGGGATTAAGTCTATAGAACCTGGTGACTCTAGAAAATTATGACACAGAAAGACTTACTCAAGAGAAACTCAACCCAAGCCTCAGGAGAAGGCACAGAGGGTGAGTGCTCACTATATAAGCCTGAGGGTCTTAATTCAAATCCCCAGGACTCACATATCTGAAAAGACAGGTGTGGCTGTGTACCTATCATCACAGTGCTGCAGTGGGTATTGACAGACAAGAGGATCATGGATACTTGCTGACTGCTAGCCTAAAGCGAATCAATCCCACACCAGTTATGTTTTAAAGGGTCATTTATCTTGGGGGGGTAAACTTACATGCACATAAATCGTCAGGAAAGGAGCCTAGACGCTGGAGCAGGAGCCGGAACCAAGCACCGGAACCAAGAGGCCGAGCGCTCTTCTTTTAAACAGAAATATACCACGCCCCAGGGGGCTGGTATTTCAGCGGCTGTTGGCTGATGGATTGGAAGGTACTCCTGCAGCACTAGCCTAGCTTCAGGTTCGGTGAGAGACTTCGTTTCAAGGAATACGATGGAAAGAATTAGAACAATACAACTTATGTTCCTCTCTACGCATCTTTCTATACACTATACATACCACACACATCTTTATATGCACCATATATGCCACACACATCTTTATATGCATCATATATGACACACACATCCTTATATGGAGCTTCAGATGTATGGGAAGAACGAATGGAGGTGTGGGTCACCTTTCTGGATATAAAACTAGGAAAACAAACAAGTTGAGCCAAAAACTCTAAAATAAAATATTTCCCTTCATTGGTCTTTTCACCTTCCATCCCCTGTGGTTCTGTGGAGAGAGAAGATGCAGGCCACTGAAGACTTGTTTTTGCTCTGCTTAGGGAGTGAGGAACTGGCAGAAGAGAGGGCCCTATGATTTGAAATCTGCTGGAGAACTTCAGTTTATTCTTAACTTTCTCACTAATTTTTATGCTTTGACTCTGCAGGCCCCAGCCAGGGAATTGAAACCACAATTCTGAGAGAAACCATCTTTTGAGTTATAAGATAGGTAAAGGGCTCCTAATAGACAGAGCAGACTGCAATCATAGAAGAGAAAGTTGGATAGGAGAATCCCTCATTCTGTGTTCATCTCGAGTGCTCTATGCTTAACATAAACCAGAAGGAATAGAGCAGTCCTGAGCATTGTACCCGTCCATAAATGTAGACCACTGTTCAAGTCCTAGGCTAGTTTCTGAGTGGTTCCCAATGAGTAAATCCCAAGTAGTATACTAAGGGCTGAAACTGGAAATGATATTGGAACCACCACCCACACAGGTAAGAAAGAACTTGCAATCTGAAATTGATCAGGTCTATTACCCAAAGGAACTGGAAAATAGCATTCTCGAGGTGATTTCAGTTAGATCCAGACATTATAGGAGAATATCAAAATATCTGAGATGCAATCCCAAAGTTGCTTGCCATATAAAACTAAAAGGCAGCCAGTAACTGAGTGAACCAAGATCTTACAATTATCAAAGATTGTAAAGAATCTACTGCATGGACTGACTTTGTGGGAGCCTGGTTTGTTTGGATGTTCACCTTTATAGACCTGGATGGAGGGGGGAGGACCTTGGGCTTCCCACGGGCCAGGGAACCCTGACTGCTCTTAGGACTACAGAAGGTGGGGAAGGTGGGGGAGGTGGGGAGGGGAGGGAAAAGGGAGGCGGGGAGGAGGTGAAATTTTTAATAAATAAATAAATAAATAAATAAGAATCTGTGGTAACCATACTAGTTAATATAAAGGTGA
This sequence comes from Myodes glareolus, assembly GCF_982192425.1. Taxonomy (NCBI): domain Eukaryota; kingdom Metazoa; phylum Chordata; class Mammalia; order Rodentia; family Cricetidae; genus Myodes; species Myodes glareolus. The sequence continues at coordinate 60,172,223 of NC_142041.1, read as the reverse complement.
ATGCTCTTGGAATGAAAAGATGGAAATTTGCCACAGTGAACGCTCAAGGGCTGATAAAATTTTCTTGACTTAAAAATTAGCAAACATCTAACATAGAAACTTTATTTATTGACCCAATAAAGGAACAGAGATAACAAGAGAGAGGAGGTAGAATCAGTCAAGTTGAACCAGGGAGTCTGGAGAACAGTCAGAAAGGAGATTTAAAAAGATGTAAGGGAGCTTTTGCTCTCTGTTAGAGTCCAAGAAAGGAAGGAGTTAACGTTGGGAAAACATGACTGATGGGTGGTTCTGTCTTCAAACAAAGAAACATTCTAGAGTTTTGAGACTAACACATACAGAAGATGTTATTTTCTCCTATGGAGTTATACAAAAGAGCGTTTGTAGCAAATCAAAACTTTTAAAAAGGACTAATTGAAAATTATCATTTACAAATGAACATACAAGACCTAGAGCTTTAAGGGAATTGATCTAACATGTGTGACTTGACAGAAAATACACATAATCTTTTAATGCTGGGTACTCACTATTGATCTAGAGACTTTCAAAGTTTCTAACTGGGCTTTTGGTGATGTCATGTAAGAAACAGTGGGACAGTAGAAAACCCCACTTGGAAGTGGAGACAGGTGGTGTAGAATCTTGTACCAAAGATAGCTCCAAATTTGTTTTTACATCTATCAGTGGTCCTGCTTGGAAACCCACCCAGATTTTGTTCAAATTACTTTTTTTCCAGGGTTAATATCTTTTATTTAAGGAGTTTTCTCATGGAGTTGATTTTTCCACCTTCAAAAGCCAGACTCAGAAAGACAACATTAAAGTTCTAGACTGAGCCCTCCTTGGCAAAGCTGAGTGGGTAAGAGAATCTGAAGGCCTTCAAGGGCGTGTGGGGATACAGGGTTATTTTTTTGATGCATTTCAGGTCTCATTGACCTGCTACTAGAAACGATTTTATCATTGTTTTTAATAACCAAGGAAAGAGAACACATATGTTGATGTTTCTGCTCTAAAGCAAGGACTTAACTAAATGTCATGGCATGTGTTATAAATGTTATAACGCATAGGAGAAATAAAAGACAATATTCTAAATGTTAACTTCTGTTGGAACAAAAAAAAAGGAAGGAAGGAAGGAAGGAAGGAAGGAAGGAAGGAAGGAAGGAAGGAAGGAAGGAAGATACCAAAACAGCCATCATGAGTGTTTCCTGCCTGTGGTGCTGTCTCAGAAAGACCTCAGTTGCTTCCTCCCCCTTTCCTCCCTCCACTGGTTGTGTTGGTCTCTCCATTGTCTTGCCAAAGTTCTGGGAGGCAGCAGGCTGTTTCTGGTGTGGGGTGTGGAGGGTGAAAGGAGCTTGGAAGAGGTTTTATTCTGCATCCCGTGTTTTAGTAATTTGTTTTTTTGAGTGTTACATCATTTTGCCTACAGACGAGTATGTATTCAGGGACCAACTGGCAGCTTCCCAAATCTCATGACACCAACAGATGATTTGTAATCTTTCAAAGCAAACCCTGGCACAGAAGATGGGATTTTTCCTTTCATTGTATTCTATCCCAATTTATACAACTCAATTCATTTCCCACAGATTTTGACTATAATTTTCCTACTTAGTAACTAATGAAGTTTTTCTACCATAGGCTAGACCAAGAATATCTTCTCATTCCCTCTTCCCATTAAGTGTGTGTGGCAGAGCTCCAGCATCCTAGTGACACTGAGTTCTGTATTTCTGTTTACTGTGACACTAATCAAAAGATGAGACATTCTTCATATGTGTTTGTGCTCCCAAAGATTAAACCCAAGGCCTCACACGTGCTGGCAAGTTTGTTACAACAGAATTGTGTCCTCAATTCTTTTTTACCTTTTATTTTGTGAAAGGGTCTCGCTGTTTCTTCCATGCTGGCTCTGCATTCACTTTATAGCTCAGGCAAGCTTTGACCTTGCACTTTTCTTTGTAGGCCTCTCCAGTAGCTGAAATTACAGTTCTGTACCACCAGGCCGAGCTATATACAATATTGGATAATCTTATTCTTTCTAATTCATTTTTATTTTTATTATTTGTTTGTTTGTTTTTGTTTTTGTTTTTTTTGAGACAAAATTTCTCCGTGTAACAGTCCTGGCTTTCCTGGAAATTAGTTTGTAGACCAAGATGACCTCGAACTCACCGAGATCTGCCTGTTTCTGCCTCCTGAGTCCTAGGATTAAAGGTGTGGGTGTGTGCTACCACCACATGGCTAAAAAGAAATATATTCATTATTTTATGTGTATGCATGTTTTTCCTGCATGTATGCCTACATGTATGTATCGTTGCTGCATGGACCCATACTTATATCCCCAGAACCAATAAACAAATCCAAGGCAAACAGAGGTAGACAAATCACAAGACCACAGCAACCAGCCAGCCTAGCTATTAGAGCATGTGTTCTAAGTTAAAAATAACAATTAAAGGATGGAGAGTGATTAGGGAAGACACCTGACATCAGCCTTAGTACTCTTTACTCACACATGTCGCTCCCCACATCACACACACACACACACACACACACACACACACACACACACACACACATACACACACAGTACTGGCATTAATTTGCCTCGGCTCTGCCATCTTGTAAACCACTTGCTTTTGCAATTTGCCTTCTATATGTTTTTCAGGTTTCACTCTTTGTTTGTTGCTGTTGTTGTAGGCGGAGACTGTGCATTCATTTTCTGGCCGTCCAGACCCAAATAATCACACAAAATTATATTAATTGCAATATTTTTTGCCTATTAGCTCAGGCTTCTTATTAACTAGCTCTTATATCTTAAATTAACCCATTTCTAAGATTTTATATTTTACCACAGGCTCCTGATTGTTACTTCTTGCTTCTTGGGTGGCTGCATGGCATCTCCCTGGTTTTGCCTTCTTTCTCCTTTATCTCTTCTTAGATTTCCTGCCTTGCTATATTCTTCCCTGCCATAGGCCCAAGCAGCTTCTTGATTGACCAAAGGTAATAAAACATATTCACAGTACACAGGGGGAATCCCATATCATGTTGTTGTTGTTATTGTTGTTAATTTTCGTGATGGATTTCTCTCTTTTTGTTTGGTCTAAACCCTTACCTTTCAACCAAATCCAATGTCATGGTCACTTAACTGATATTTCTTTTCTTTTAAAATGTATTTTTAAAACTTTTATGTATATTAGTGTTTTGCCTGCATATATGTATGCATATGCACCACGTGCATTCCTACCCAATCTCTTAAACTAGTTTTACAGATAGTTGTGAGCCAGTGTGGGATGCTAGCAATTGAACTTGGATCCGCTGCAAGAGCAAAGAGTGTTTGTAATCTCTGGGCCATTCCCCCCAGCCTTCAGGCGGTATTTCTACCTCTAGCTTTCTCTCCACTATTTATTATTTACATAGTGTACCAGGATGACCTTTCTAAATGAGAATGTTAATCATTTTCTTGCATGTCCGCCACTCTCTGCTTATAGATTGAAAAAGACACTACATTGTTTCCATTTTCTATTGCTTAACAAAGGATGTTCTTTTTGAATTTTAACTTGAATGATGTTTTGCATTAATTCTTTGTATCCCAGGCTAGCTTCAACCACACTGTGTAACTAAGATGACCTTGAATTTCGAGTTCTCCTGCTCCTTCCTCCTGAGTTCTGTGCTATAAACACACCCCATTACAAATGCTTTGTTGTGCTGCTGGGGATCCACCCAGGACATCAAGCACACTAAGCAGGCTCTGTGCCAGCTAAGCCACATGCTCAGCCCCATTTCGTTTTGATGCTATTGTTTGAGGTATTAAATCTTCACAATCACACTCCTCCTTCTTTGCATTCCTCATTTTTTGCCTCTAATCTAACTGACTTCAAATTATTCTGTTCTTTCAGATTGTGCCATTTAATTTTTTTACACTTATCATTGTGTGTGTGTGTGTGTGTGTGTGTGTGTGTATGTACATATGTATGAGCGTGTGTGTATGCTCATACCATGACACCCATGGTGGTCAGAGGACAAATTGCAGGGTGCAGGAGTCAGATTTTTTTTTCCCACCATGGGATTCCTGGGAAATGAACTCAGGTTGGCAGCCTTATTGACAAGCACTTTTCCCCATTAGCCGTCTCGCCACCAGCCTGCGCTGTATCTTTTTGTATTGTATATCATTTTCAGGCTTTGGTTGGCTGTTAGAACACGCGCTTTGAGTTCAGAGGTCATGTTCTCACTCGCCTGTAGTCTTAGAACGTGTCCCAACATGATTCCCTTCAGGACTGTGAGAACTCTCACAGATGTGAACTGACATTACCTCTCCTATCCAGGCAGCAAATGCCATTCTAAGAACTACTTCATGCAGCCATTACACAATACGATGATGCAACGAGGTCTGATTCAGTATGGAAACATCTATTTGAAGTTATTTTATGAATCCAGATTGTCCTAGGAAAGCAGAGAGCAACAGCTCCTCCTTCCAAAGTTCCTTATCCTTGACTTCTCATCACCATTTATTTACATTGCCATTGGGGTCTTCTTCTCTGCTGTGCATTCTCCAAGTACACGAGTTCTTCTAGGTCCATTTCTGTTGTTGTGATAAAAAAAAAAAAAACCCAACCCTGATTTGCTTTAAACTTCGAGTTATAACCCCTTGGTAGGGGCTGGGACAAGCTTGCCACACCCACCATCTAAAGCAGAGGGGAACAAAAGCATCCCCACTACCTGCTTTCTTCACTCTTAGACAGTTCAGGGTCCAGCCTTGGCAACAGTGCCTCCCACAGTGGTTTTAGCCAATTATCAATCAAGATAGCCTCCCATTAAAACGCCCACCAACCAACCTGATCTAGAAGAGTCCTTATTAAGACAGTCCTCCAAATCTATTCAATGTTGTGTTGTTCAGGTCGACTGATAAATCTAACATACACCCTAATTACCTATAATAATTAATAATATCAATTATTAAATAAAATAGATTAATAATATCAATTATTAAATAAAATAGATTAATAATATCAATCTATTTTTCCCAAATTTGTCTAGCAGTTGAATTTTTACAATTTTAATTTTATTTAATGATTCTAGATGCTTTGCCTGCACATGTGACTGTGTGTCACATTTCTGGTGCCTGCAAAGGCCAGAAGAGGGTGTTGGGTTCCCTGGAACTGGAGTTACAGTGAGTCACCCTATGGGTACTGGGGCTAAACCCGGGTCCCCTGGCAGAGCAACCAGTGTTCTTCACCAAAAGGACATCTCTCCAGCCCCTGCCTCGCAGCTGCATTTTAACCATGGGCAAAGCAGTTTTCCCTATCAAGATCTTAATACATGGGAGAAGGTGATGGCCTTTGGACAGCGATTGAACCTGCTGGGTAAGAAAAATGAGTCCGCCAGGATAAGCTCATGGTTCACAATGTTTGCTTTAAGCCAGTGATTCCAACCTGTGGGTCACATATCAGATATTTCACTATGATTCATGACAGTAAAAACTTGCAGCTATAAAGTAGCAATGAAAATACGTTTATGGCAGGAGGTCCCTAAAACATGAGGAACTGGATTAAAGAGTTACAGCATTAGAAAGGTTGAGAACCGCTGTACTGGGCATGGTTGGTCCATGTAATCATTAAAACGTAATTTGTAATTGCAATATTTACAGATTAAACTTTTAATGAAGCATGGACTTCTGACTTCTCTAAAACGCTTTTAAGATGCAGAAACAACAAAACTACGGACCTATGTGACAACACCCAACTTGAGTCAAGCTACCAACGACCCACCAGGCTGAGCTGCTGTGGCCCATGCATGCACAGAAGCCTGGCCCTGCTTCCCGTTTTCTGTTCTCTTTTTCCATCCTGCCCACACTGGAAGTCTTGCAGTTTGCCAGTCATGCGTGTTGACTCTGTTTAGGAAGACCGTGCTGATTTGAAACGCAGAGGGGCATCGAGATTGTTTTTTCAGTGTGAGATTCAAAAGTCAGTGTTGGGATCCCAGGTCCAAGGAGAGATCCCCAGATTGTTCTCTGGACAGAGGAGAGGGTGCCTGAACCGGCCTTGGCCCACAACCATACTGATGAATATTTTGCATGTCACCATAGAACCCTCATCTGGCGATGGATGGAGATGGAGGCGGAGAACCACGTTGGAACACTGGACCTAGCTCCCTAGGTCCAAATGAGAGGCAGAAGGAAAGAGATCGTGAGCAATGAAGGCAAGGGCACAGGAAACCTTCATCCGACGTTGGATGGCGATACAGATGGAGACCTATATTGGAACACCGAACTGAGCACTCCACAGTCCAAATGAGGAACAGAATGATGAAGAAAATAAAAAAAGTAATCAGGACTGCAAGGGATGCGAGCACCCACTGATACAAGGGGACTGATATAATGGGAGTTCACCAAGGCCTGTTGGACTGGGACTGAACGAGGACATGATCCAGCCAGATTCTCTGAATGTGGCTGGCCCGGAGCCTTTTTGAAAAGCCGTTGACAATGACACTGGGACTTGCTTCCTCTGCATGTACTGGATTTTGGCGCTCCAGTCTGTTTGGACTCTCACCTTCCCTGGACCTGGAGGGAGTGGGGAGGAACTCGGGCTTCCCACAGGGCAGGAAACCCTGACTGCTCTGGGGGATGGAGAGGGAGGGGGAGAGGGAGTGGGGGGAGTGGGAGGGTGGTGGGAGGAGGGGCTGAAATGGAAACTTTTATAATTTAATAATAAAAAAATAAATAAAAAAAAATAAACAGAAGAACCTGTCCACAAAGTTAGACAAACCAAGACAGGTGTCGCTCCCACAAAGCACAACCATGCTGCAAAGCGGTATGAACATGACAGAGAGTAGTATGTTTGCTACCAAACCAAAGCAAAGAGGGACCACTCTGGAGCTACCTAAAGGGTGCGAAGTTGAGGATACATTTTCAAAGCATTAAATGCGAGTTTATCCACCTGATCTCTATTACTCGTAATAAGAACCACACCACTCTGTGCTTTGAACAGCTCTCCTGGATGTTGGCCCCTGGATGCTTATGTACTCAGAAGTAAAAGGCAGAGCTGAGCCTAACCCACCAATATTATTCAATTATAGTGATTTTAAAATTTAATAACTACAGGGCAAACACACTTGACTAGAAGTGTTCGTTGAGTAAAGTCAAATTATTAACTGTCTGCCAAGTTCCAAAATGAGATTGATTGAAACATTGAAAACCTTGGGGTTAAGTAACTAGCTGATGCCACCTCTGTCTGTCTCCCAGTCCCTGTGCTTCCTGATCTTCCGGATAAGTATATTACCCTCTCTTCCCATCACAGGATTGCAGTGAACTTCCAGGGAGATTGTGTGTGGGAAGAGGATCAATAACCCAAAGCATTTCAAAACTGTAGATTTTTGCTACCGCACCAGTGGATGGTTGCAATATCTAAAACACACCTTTGAGTTCTGTTTCTCAACTCTTTTCTCCCTTTGTACATCGTCACCCCCCCCATTCTAGATTTCCATGATGACTGTAGGGAAAGTTGATCTGATTTCTTTGAGGATTAAAAACAAATATTCTGTCATGCTGAGGCCTGGGCTCACTTGTTCATCCATAACTTCTTCTTGACTGGTTTTGAGAATTATTAAGTAATAATTCTTAATTTATTCCTCTTATGAGAAAGTGAGTATTGGTGTGGTGTCCATTGAACCATTAACCTAGTAATGTCCTGATTACTAGGAGTAAGTTACACGAATCTTTTGAATTTTATTTTAATTTTTCAAGTCTATTAGCATCTGCCTGCCATGGGTTGACAGATGAATGTGTAAGATCTGCTTAAACTCTGTCAGTGAACATCCCATTGGGATGACTATTAATTATCAGATCATAGCGCCACAATGGGCAAGCCTCACTGGCTGGAACATGGACTCTTGAGTCAGATGCATTTCTTCTTCAGAAGAAAAGTGCGACTTCCCGCAGAAAGGTTTCTAGGACTTTCTCTTTCCCTTTGTAAGACACGGGAATGTTCAAGAATAACACTGCTAGGAGGGGTTTCATGGTGGTGGTTCTCACAGTTTCATTTATTTGCTTCTTAACTTGAGTTCTTGGCAAGCAGATATTTGGTTACTCGGAGACGGAGAAGACAAAAGCAGACCACAGTACCTGCCTCTCTAGCTTGGGTATCCAACCTTTTGACATTGGCCTGACATTGCCATCTACAAATGTATTAGGACGCACTTATAGCTGTTCTGAGATGTACACAGCCTCAGGCTGGACACACCTGCTAGAAGGACCTCTTCCAATGGAAAGTTGGGGGAATCTGTCAATACATTGCAGGATGGGGAGTTCTACAATCCAGGTCCCGTAGGGAACTGTGAAAACAGAGGACACTGAAGAGAGACCCCCCCAACTTGGTCTTTGGTGGTCAGAGGAGAAATCTAAGCTAGATCCCCCGAGAAGGGAGCCCTAAAATAGAAGCCCCCATGTAAATGACGGTGAGGCCAGGGAAGGACTCAAGCCCACTGTGGATCTTAGTGCTTGAAGATGAGATGCTTGGGTTCTAAAGCTTTCTGAGAAGCAGTGGGTGGAAGACAGGCACACTAATTTTAACTAAATCACAGCCGATAACATAAACAATATGGCAACCCATTTTGATCAGTTGCGCTATCATTATAGACTTAAGCTTCTCCTTTAGAGAGGCGTGAAGAGCAGGTGCCCTCTTGTAGAGCTGGAGGAGACAATGTGCAAAACCATTTGAAACTGTGGCAGTGTCTGAGAGGGGTTTTTGTTGGTGGTAGTGTTTGGAAGTGATGTGGAGGCAGAAAAAAAAGGGATTAGCAATGTTTGCTAAGGAGAAGACAGCATCTGTGTTCTTTAAATTTTGAAAAATTTTAAGCACTTTGGAAAATTAGAAACAGCAACATAATTAAGGCATGCACGTGCCTAACTATTTGTAAAGTGTATTATTTTATTCTTATGATTGTCTCTGTGACCTTTCTCTCTCTCTCTCTCTCTCTCTCTCTCTCTCTCTCTCTCTCTCTTTCTCTCTCTTGTTTTTATTCAAGACAGGGTTTCTCTGTATAACAGTCCTAGCTGTACTGGAACTAGAACTAGCTCTTGTAGACCAGGCTGACCTCGAGTTCTCAGAGATCCTCCTGCCTCTGCCTCCCAGGTGCTGAGATTAAAGGCGTGTGTCACCACTGCATTTCTTTATTCCTTTTCTTTTTCTTTTCCAGGTTCACTCTCTTTCTTCCCTTCTCTCCTCCCTCTGTCCTTCCCAAATAGTAACAGGGGTGTGTGAGAGTATCTTTGTCTTTAAATGTTTGCATGCTCTGAGACGAGAAAAAATTCCTCTAGTTCTTAGTTTACCAAAGTTTGAAATTGTTGGAAATCACAATTTTTACTCAATTAGAGTTAAAGTGACTTGCCATGTCATCTTGCCTTTTCTGAATCAAAGTCTCTTGTTTTTTATATTGTTTATAAAAGGCAGAATGTGCTCTTAGAAAATAATATAACCAAGGATGATAGTCACGTACTCCTACCCTGAAGGAAATCTAATTAGGCAAAAGCACACCTGCTCACCAATATTGCGGTCTGTGGATGTTTAGAAGACCACAATGCCCTCTTCATGTGTCTGACATGCCATACCCATTTACATTTTATTATTCTTCCAAAATTCGTTCTGATGTCAATTTTCAACTAACCTCACCATAAATATCAAAGTCGTTTATTTGTTCCAGAGCACTTATGAGACCTAGACATCACTGTAGTTTCTAGGTGTTGTCTGTCCGCTGAGTCATGACGTAGCTCTTAGATTGCAGCATGAAGTTTTTGGACTTAGAACATACGAACTGCAGAGTCACTGAATTCTGTAACTGAGGCAACCCTTGAGATACATAACCAACTGCTTCAATCTGAGGAATGATTTATGAGATGAGCATATTCATCTTTCATTGGCTAAAGAGAACACATCATACACTTGAAATAGCATTACTTATCCTGTTTCCTATTAGCATGTGCCTTTGAAAGGGATAAATGGCAACATTAATGGAATAAAAAGAAATCCTTCCAGCATAAGGTAATATTGTGTGATGAAATATATCTTAAATGAATGTAACATTAAATGTAATATACCAATAACATGAACACTTCATTCTGGGTATAACATAGGCAGCTGGACCAACAAGGAGTTTGTTCTTTAAAATTTGGATATCTATTGCGGAAAGAAACCCGGAGATACTTTTATGTCCTAAACTGGTGTATATTTTAGCAACTTGTAATGCAAAGTAACTCAATATTCTACATAATGATTTGCTACCACTGTGTAAGTACAACTTTAATTCGATATAATATAATTTTAATTATGAAAATAAAGCTTTTATCTACTTTCATCTGGTTTTCATTTCTTCATTTTTATTCTAAGATCCTTTTATAAATATTATGTAATTCATCTGTGGTTCTGCTAAAATGCTAGCTTTACTCCCGCAAGTGGAAGATCAGATGGTAGGCTCAATATCCGCGTGCTGTTTCTTCTCATCTTGTATAACATTAGCAAAAATCAGTACGGTTATGATGTATAAAGAAAATGCAGATTCATAACATGATTAGCCTGATGTAAAACAAATTTTCAAGTGCCCCAGGCTTTAAAGACATTAGTCTGGATCCATGCCCATGTTGTGTATACCAAGTACTTTTTATGTTTAACAACCCAGAATCAACCTGCTAACTAAAATGCCAATAAACCCCCAAATGACTGACAGGAGGAGACAGTTGTAGATGATGTGCGGTAAGATGGGAGCAGAGAGAACATAGCAATAGTGAGGAGTGAATTGGGACCGTCCTGCATTCCTCTAGGAAAGCTAAAAAAAATAAAAAGAAACCCGAACTTCTTTGTTTACATTTGTGTGTGTGTGTGTGTGTGTGTGTGTGTGTGTGTGTGTATGAATGTCACGGTGTAGGTATAGTGGTGAGGCTGTCCTGTCTTTCCACCATGTGGGTCCCAAGGACCAAACGCAGATCTTCAGGTTTGACAGCAAGTTTCTTTACATACTGAGCTGTCTCTTACCCTAAAGAGGAACTTTTCAAAGTAGTATTAGACATGCTTCTATGTATGTGGATGATTGGCACACAAGTCCAGAGAACCAGCTTTAAAGAGAAGACTATAAGGGTCAATCGGATGAATTCTGTTTTCCTCTCTGTAGCTCAGTTACTGATCCAGTTGCCCCTGGGCCATGGCTCCTGTGTGCACTCATGTTCCCAAGCTTGCCTCTGGCTCTATTCTCTGGTCCTTTTCCTTCTACTTTCTCGATGCTTGCCTAACCGTCCACTTCCAGGCTTCCACAAAAATCAAAGAAATTGAGAGATGTTTCCTCTCACATAGGCAAACAGGAGATTTAAGTGCACCTGTATTCTAAGGTACAGGTGTGAACAGGCTAAGGCAGAAATCCTGTGTGTTTGTGGGTGTGTATATGGTGTGTTTGTGCTTGTTTGTGTGTGTGTGTAGGGTGTGCTATGTGTATTGTATAGGGTGTGTTGTGTGTGTGTGTGTGTGTGTGTGTGTGTGTGTGTGTGTGTGTATACTAAGCATATACCATGGCCTCAACCTCTTTTCTGTTTTTGCAATGCCTATCTGAAGGTTTACAGGATGCGTCAAGTGGCAAAGGCAGCGCAAGGACAATCGCCCTGAGGACACACACCCCCAGGGTGCCGCCTTAGAACACACGCATCCAGGCTGCTGCCAGTCTAGACCTGCTCCAGCAGGAAAGCCAAACTGGTGATCCTGAGGCCACAGGGGCAATGAGAGGATCCAGGCTGTGGACAGCTTAGTAGGCTGCTAAATGGACTTGGACTCTCATCTTTGATGATGATATGTTGTCAACCATTGAAGGGTTTGAAGTCCTGGTCAGAGGTGGACAGGACTGTAGTGTGGACAGTTTAGGCTTCCCCCAGTGTGGACTTCAATGCTGGGGTGTGGGGACTGTAATGATTTGAATAGAAGGCCACTAGAGGCTCTTGTGTTTGAATATTTGGTCACCGAGATGTGAGCTCCTAAACTGTTGTTGCCACCACGCCTTTGCTCCACTATCATGGACTCTAATCCTCTGAAACCATACACCCAATTCAATGCTTTTTTATAAGTTGCCTTGGTCATGGTGTTTTAGTGCAACAACGGAAACCCTAATGAATACAGTGGTGCCTATTGGTTAAATGAATTAGGCGAGACAGGGTGGCATGGAGCTTGGGAAACTAAGTGCTGATATCTGCCACATCTGGCTTTGGCTTTGGATAGAGCAAAGGAAGAATCAATGAAAAGCTGTGTGATTCTAGTTTAGGTTGTAGAGGATTATACCCTTAACTGAAGAAAAGCAGAAATAGGTAGGGCCACAAATATGAATTAACTTCAGCACAAATAAAGCATGGGTAGCACTAAGAAGGAATCAAAGTATGAGGTTACTAAGGGAATGCCAAGCCAAGATTTGAAAGACAGTAGGGGCTCGGAGTTCCGAGTGCAGGACAATGCAAAGGCACTGAGTTGTTGTTTAGGTCTGGAGAATGCTGCACAGGGTGGTACCTGAGGCTGGTGAAGGTGGCATGTGCTAGATTACCTAGGATCATTGCGGTGTGCTGGGAGTCTGACGCTCACCCTCAGATCTATGAAGAAATCTAAAGCGAGAGACAGGATGAACTTGACATTCGGTAAAGATGCCAGGTGAAATGAGCAATGCTGTTCAAACGTTTGAGATTCAGAAGATGCTTGTTGAAGAATAGCTAATACCTATTGTCCACAACTCAGATGTGAAATCAAAACTAATTCTAGTTTTCACAAGTTACTGTATCCTGCTTCCAGGATACAGTTTGGCAGTGGCCAAACAACAGCTAAGAGCAAAATCATTTGCTAATGTCTATTTCAAGGAAACATGTCTTCAGTATAGTGGTTCTCTTTGGACTGAAATTCTAACAGTGCTTGGATTCAAGATGTTGGCCACTACACATGATTTTTATTCATTTCTTTATATTTTATGTTTTATGATAAATATAACCATGTGCACATTTTAAACCTTATATCTTTGTTTTTGGAAGTTATGTTAAGTTTAATCGATATGAATCAATATCATTAGCTCTTGATTACTAGCTGGTTTGGTTGATGCATGAGACTTGTTCCATAGTTTCCAGAGAGATACAAACTTGAACCCATAATTTAGTCTTGGGCTTTATTTAGAAAAGCCCTTCTAAGGTCTGTCTGTATGATCCTGGATGACCTGGAGCTCACTATGTATATACTATGCTGGCCTCACACTCACAGAGATCCTCCTGTCTCTGCCTCCTGAGCGCTGGGATTAAAGGTGTGCGCTACTATGCTGGCTTAAATCTTCCATTCTTAATCACGTAACCAAACTTGTCTTTGTAGCAACTTGTGTTCCGCACTGAAAGGCTTTCAAATTTCCTTCCTGTCTTTTCTTTTCAATTGCTGGGCGTTGGCCCTCGGGCTTTCCACACTCTCCGTGTGTGCCCTACCACCAGCTCCACCCTCGTTGCTCTAACCACCTATCACCTTTTCCATCATCCCTACCCTAATGTCTCAGCCTAACCTGATACAGAAATAGGGTGGGGTGGATGCGAAGAGGGACCGTACGCATGCAAAACACAGAGAATGCCAGGGAGTGTTTCCATACCATATGGCTCTAGCGTATGATAGATTGTGCAGTGGTTACCTCATGCGCAGTGATTGTGACAGGTGCGGGATGTGGTCATGTAAGTGACAGTAGCTAAGAATGCCTGGGCTTAAAAGAAAACGGAGTGAATAAGATCAGCTTTATTTTCCCTTTGGTTTTTCGAGACAAGGTTCCTCTGTAGCTTTGGGGCCTTTCCTGGAAACTAGCTCTCGTAGACCAGGCTGACCTTAAACTCACAGAGATCTGCCTGCCTCGGCCTCCGGAGTGCTGGGATTAAAGACATGTGTCACCACCCCCAGGCTAAGATCAGCCTCCTTAAAAGGATAACATAGAAGAGACATCAAAATGGAACAGAATGAATTAAAGGGAATTTCCAGGCAGGATTTCCCAGTGAAAACATTTCAAAGAAGGAGTTAAGAGCAACTAAGATGTGATTAAAACTAAGATGGCACCATTATGACAGTAGGGGACAAATAGCACATGACCTTACTTTCACGAGGTGCTCAAAGGGGCCATACTCATGGAAAGAGAGAGCAGAATGGTGGCTGCCGAGGGCTAGAAGCAGGGGAAAGTGAGGGCTAAGAGATTAATCAGTAGAGGTATAGAATTTCAGTTTGGGAATATAAAAACTCTGGAAATGGATGGTAGTGGCTGTCCCATAAATGCACTTCGTAATGCTACTGAAGTGCACGGTGAAAATGGACAATGTAACACTGTGCACATTCTACCTTAAGACATAACACAGTTTCCTAATAATTGAAATCAGTAGAGCAACAGGCCCCTCCTGTGCCCAGGGATGCACTGGTAATGTCTGTGAGCCTGGTGTCCACCAAGTGGTGACTCTCAGGTGTAGTTCAGTGTTGCAAACAGGTCACCATTTTATTTGCACAAACATCTGTGAACTGGCTGAAATGGAAAGGGTGGCCTGTTTGTACCCCCTTGGGACTTGTCCCAATTTCTGTCAGGTGGTAGCTGGATTTCCTTCTCAGACCTGGTCCCTGGTGGGCTGACTGGTAGTCAGAGGCTTCTACCTCATGACTAGCTTGGGACCTGTGATAGTCTCGATTGACAAGTCGAGTGGCTCTGGAATCAGCTGAAAAAGCAAACTGCAGGACGTTCCCAAGGGGGATCCTTTCCAGAGGGTCATGTGAAGTAGGAAGATCCATCCTGCATGTGGAACACATCTTCTGATGACAGACGACATGAAAGCCCAGGGGAAAGGACATGGGTGAAAGATGCTTTGCTTTTCTGCTTGCCTGCCCCCAGTTTCACTGGCAAGTTCCCTTAACCTGTCATTGCAACATTTCTTTGCCAATATTAGAAAAGCTTCTACAGCCTTCTGGCATAGGTCAGGAGCTCCCCCAAGTCTTCCAGGCCTTCAACATCATATTGGTCCTGCTGAGACATCCAATCTCATGGGCTGAAAAGCTGCCGAACTGTTGGCTTCTCCAGTAGGAGATAGTCATTGTTGAACTGCCCAGAATATTTATGTAAGCCATTCTATAAATCCCTTTTAAATATGTGTTCATTCTACAAGTTCTGCTCCTTTACTTTAATTAATTAATTAATTAATATGAGCTCTTTTCTGGTAGCTAAATCCAGAGTCAGAATTCCAAGGGAATTATCCCTAGGGTCATATCCAAGTATCTATATGAAACAGCCTTGCTAACAATGTTTGGGGACACATGGTTAATTGGGTACCACCAGTTTACTGTAAGAAATAAGTGAATAGTAAATAATGCATTGGTTTTCAAAGGAAGAGGTGGTAGAAACATTTATTCCAGCCTGCTGAGTATGGACAGCCACAGAGCAATGGCACAGAGAGGCCAGCACACAGGGCATGTGAGTGGGCGGGATGTCTTAGCTGGATGAGATAGTCATAAAAAAGACTTCCTGTTAACTTTCAGTTCTTTACATATTGATTGATCATCACGTAGAGTTTATATCACGTCACTGCATGAGCTAGAGGGCAGATAAAAGAAACGAATGGAGATGGAGATAAAAATATGTGAGGTTTGTAGTTTTTGTGGAGAGACAGGAATCATCCATAGCTCCTGTCTTTTACCCAGACTCATCCCATCTACAAGTCTCACCGATTCTCAAACATGCACCAAACATGCCATCAATCCCCAGGTAAAGACCATGGTCCAGCGCCCACCACTTCTCCCTGGACCAATGCAATGGTCCCAAATTGCCCTCCTGCTTCTGTTCTGAACCTCCTGATTTATCCTCCAAAGTGCATCCAGATTGCTCTTTCTTATGCATAAACCAGACTGTGTCTTTTCTGCTCAAAAACAAAACGAGACAAACCAAAGTGACATCCAGTAATAGTCTACTACATCACAAATAGAACCACGACTCTCCCTGCCCTCCAGTGGCCATGGCCCACACCCAGCCCTAGCTCTGTGCTCTCCAGCCTCCTTAGTGCCACCCACATTTTGTTTTCCCTCCTGCTTACTAAGCATTTCCCTTCGATCTGACTGTTTATTACCTATAGCGCACTGCTGCCTGCTCTACTTCAATAACTACTTTGCTTTCCATTCTCCACGCGGGCATCTTATCAGAGTGTCCTTGACTGCCTCAAAGGGAACCCACCACTCTCTTCGTGAATATCAAATTGTACACACAAACATTGCTTTTACTTACCTGTCAATAACCCATACATATACACATACCTAAATATGCAATATCCATTTTTTTATTTTTACTTTATTCAAAGCTAAGTTCTCATAATTTAAATTTTTAGATAATTCTAAAGTTGTGATCGGGAAGAGAGTCTCCTATTTCCCTTCATGTTCCCTCTCCTTCCTAGAGAAAATCATCCCCAGTGCTACACTGTCCTTCATTGGCTTTGCTTGTTTAAGTATGACCTACCACCTTGATACAGAAGATGACGTGTTTCCCCTTTGTTTTGCTTCCTCCCCAACGTACGTGCACACCAGCACTACCAGCCTGCCATCTTCCGGCACGGGTATCTGATAGCTTTTTCAAGATCAGTTCTTGGTGTTTAAAAGACTCCGTCTGTATGTAAGCTCTTACAGCAGCATGTGCTATTCTGATCATTTTCTAAAATAATGTATATTTAAGGTGTAGAGTGTGATGTTTAGATGAATACATATAATTAATATTGTCAATCAAGTTGTTATTTACCACTTTTCATAATTCCTTTTAATGTGTCAAGCGTATTTAGTGTCTACACTCCTAGCACATTTTAATTATACAACCAATGGTATTAACTGTAGTCCTTGCATGGTCCATTAAGTCTCTAGACTTAGTCACCCTATTTACTTGCAGGCTTGTGGTCTTTAACGCATGTCTTTCCATTTCCTTCCATTGCCAATCATGGAAACTACCTTTCCATTGTTCATTGCAATATTTTCCTTTTTCCTGTTTCTGGTTTACTCAGCTTAGTGTATTTTCCTCCAGGTTCAACGACATAATCATAAGTGACAGGATCTCTTAGAGCTGAAAAATGCTTTATTATACATGTGTTTACACACATATACGGCACATGCATAATGGAATAGAAATCCACTGCTTCTCAAAGATAAAATATTAAATACATTAAATATCTGTAAACATTAAATATCAAAAATAACATTAATGGGTATGCTGACAGGAGAAATCCGTACACTTTGTTGGTGGAAATAAAACAAGAACTGGAGACATGGCTCAGGATTTAACAGCCTTTATTGCTTTCCAAGGACCCAGAATTGGTTCCCAGAACCGATGTTGTGTCTCACAACCACCTGTAACTCCAGTTCCAGGGGATCCAATGCCTTCTTCTGATTTCTGTAGACACCAGGCACTTGTGGCATATGCACATGAGTTCAAAACACTCTTACACATAAAATAAAATAAATATTTTAAAAATTACTACAACCATAATGAAAATCAGCAAAGAGAGATCCCTCAAGAAATTACAACTATAGTTAGTTTCACTTGCAGATCTTAAAGAAACTCTCTACTATTTTTTCAAAATGCCTGTTTCAATTAATATTCAGTCAACAGGGGCCAACGGGAGCTTTCCTTTTGTCCACATTCTCACTGACACTGCCTGCTTGATTTTTAATAGACATTCTAACAAAAGAGCAATGATACCTGATTGGGGTGGGGGGACTGCATGCACATATGCCTGTTACAGGAATATGTTTATACATGGATACATATGCAATGGAGACATAAGAGGCCATTCGGTGTTCTACTATGTCACCTTCTTCCTTACTCCCTTGAAACAGGATCTCTCACTGACCTTGGATCTGGGCTAGTGTCCAGCAAATCTCAGTGGTCTTCCTCTCTCCATTCGATGCAGCACTGGGATTTTAGAACTGCATAATCTCACCCAGTTTTTTATGTGGATGCTGGGGATTTGAACTCAGGTCTTCATGTTTGCACAGCAAATACTCTCGCCCTGTGAACTTTCTTCCTAACTGATTTTGATCAGCATTTCCCTAATGTTGAACATCTTTTTCACATACCAGTTGGCCATTTTTATGTCTTATTTAAAAAATGTCTCCTCAAATCCTTTCTGTATTGGGTTTGCTGTTTAACTGAGCTTTTTCCGAGCTTTGAATATTAGCCCTTGTCTGATACATCTTTTTTTTTTGCTATTTTATTTCTTTTTCTTTTTAATTTTTTATTGTTGTTATTATGATATACATTTTTCTCTGCTCCCCTTTCCTCCTTCCCTCTCCCCCTCTCTACCCTCTCCAATAACCCCCATGATCCCAACTTACTCAGGAGATCTTGCCTTTTTTTCCTTCCTATTTAGATCCATGTATGTCTCTCTTTGTTGTCTAGTTCCTCTGGGGTTGTGGATTGTAGGCTGGTTTTTCTTTATTTTATGTCTAAAAAATACTTATGAGTGATTACATATTATCTATGTTTTTCTAAGTCTGGTTCCCTCACTCAATATGGTTTTTTTTCTGATCCATCCATTTGCCTGCACATTTCAAGATGTCATTATTTTTACTGCTGTGTAGTACTCTATTGTATAAATGTACTAAATTTTCTTTATCCATTCTTCAGTTGAGGGGCATCTAGGTTATTTCCAGGTTCTAGCTATTACAAATAATGCTGCTATGAACATATGAGCACATGTCCTTGTGGTATGAATGAACTTATATACCCAAAAGTGGTATTGCTGTGTCCTCAAGTGGATTCTTTCCTAATTTTCTGAGAAATTGCCATTCTGATTTCCAAAGCAGCTGTGCAGGTTCGCACTCCCACCAACAATGGAGGAGAGTTCCCCTGATCCCACATCTTCTCCAGAATAAGCTGTCATCAATGGTTTTGATTTTGACCATTCTTACAGGTGTAAGATGGACTCTCAGAGTTGTTTTGATTTGCATTTATCTGATGGCTAAGGATGTTGAGCATTTCCTTAGGTGTCTTTCAGCTATTTGAGGTTCCTCTGTTGAGAGTTCTCTGTTTGGATCTGCTCCCTATCTTTTTAATGGATTATTTATTCTTTTGATGTCAAGTTTCTTGAGTTCTATGTATATTTTGGAGATCAGACCTCTGTCCTATGTGGGGTTGATGAACGTCTTTTCCCATTCTGTAGGCTGTTATTTTGTCTTGTTGCTTTACAGAAGCTTTTCAGTTTCAGGAGGTCCCATTTATTAATTGTTTCTCTCAGTGCCTGTGCTACTGGGGTTATATTTAGGAAGTGGTCTCCTGTGCCAATGTGTTCAAGTATACTTCCCACTTTCTCTTCTATGAGGTTCAGTGTGGTTAGTTTTATGTTGAAGTCTTTGATCCATTTGGTCTTGAGTTTTATGAATAGCGAGAGATATAGATCTATTCTCTTTCTTCTATATGTTGATATCCAGTTATGCCAGCACCATTTGTTGAAGATGATTTCTTAGGGATAAAAGAGGTAGAAGTCTGATACATCATTTGTGAACATTTTTTTTTCCCAAAGCACAGGTTGAATTTCGTCTTCTCTACTTTGCAGCAACTGTTGGTTTACTGTGGTCCCTTCGATTTCTGCCTTTGCTTCTCCTCTGGGCATCCTATACAGAGCTGCAGTGTCAAGACCAATGTTAGGAACTTCCCCATATATTTTCTTCTACTTTGGGTTGATTTTGTGAATACGGTCAGGTAAGGGTCCAGTTCTATTCTATGGGGACTTGGGCTTCACCTCTCTCCAATCTAGATGATCTCTGTCTTTGATTCCTAATTATCATGGAAGCTCTCTTTTATTTATTGGCTTGCTAAAAAAAAAAAAAACCAACAACAAAAAAAAACGATATGAGGGTAATGGTTATTTTTGATATTCTTATGTTTGAAGGTGACTTTAATTTAAATGACTAATTTTAATAAGTTTGGTAGGTTATACACTTCTAGATTGGATTTTGCTTTCTTAAGGAATCTGAGGTCATTGGTGTCTTTAACTTTCTGGAACTGCATGTTGCAATTAAGAAATCTGGTTGTGGTCTGCATTACATCTGCAGTTTGCTTTTTCCCTCCAGGATACTGTCAGCTTTCTCTCTCTCTCTCTCTCTCTCTCTCTCTCTCTCTCTCTCTCTCTCTCTCTCTTATCGGTGTTCTGAACATTTTCAATACCAGCTTCTGGTGAGTCTCTCTCTGTCTGCTTTTTCTGGTACTCACGGATCTCCTCTCCTCTGGAACCTCATGTTCTAGGAAACGTTTTAGAATCATTGACTGAATGGTGTCCTTTGTTTCTCTCCTTTCTTCCTAAAGCTCCATTTATTTGGATGTTGGACCACCAAGAGCATATAGCATTTCATCATCCTGTTTCATGTAATTCTTACCTCTTCTTGCTCTCTTGGGAGACTGCCTCAGTTTATTTTGTCAACTTTATTGACTTCAACATTTCTGTTACCTTACTTTTTATTTCTCGTGGATCTTTCCCAGTCTTTCTTCTTTTACCTCATATTTATCTTCCTACCCTGCCTCTTTCTCCTTTCTACAGCCCTTTCTTCTCATCTTCTTTCTCTTCCTCCTGAGTGATGGGGATGGGACCTAGGGTCTTGCACATACTAAACCAGTGTTCTACCACAATGCCACACCCCAGTTCTTTGAATATTCTTCCTTTTTTAGTGTGTATGTGGTGTGGGAGAATTGTCTGTATTCTGTCAATCATATTTTTTAAAAAAATGCTGATTGGCCAGGCAGGAAGTATAGGTGGGAAAACCAGACAGGAAGTAGAGGTGGAGCAAAGAGAACAGGAGTATTCTGGGAAGCAGGAAGCTCCCTCCACCACTCCTGCCCAGACCACCGAAGAAGCAACATGTGAGCTGACAGCTGGAAAAGGTACTGAACCATATGACTAACACAGACAAGAATTATGGGTTACCGTAAGATGAAAGAATAAGTTAATAAGAAGACTGAACTAATGGGCCAATCAGTTTATAACCTAATGTAGACTCTGTATGATTTTCTTTGGGACTTGCCAGTTGTGGGGTACCAGGCAGGACAGAAACTCCAACAAGCTGCCCCCTCATGTACGTGTGTGTGTGTGTGTGTGTGTGTGTGTGTGTTGAGGAGCACTGTTGTTGCTTTCTTCTAGTTTCATGACAACAGTGTTTCCTCTTAGATCTCTTAGAAATGGTAATGAGAGTTATTTTTGATTTTTCAGTATTTGACTTAGTTACTCTCTGTTACTCTTAATTGGGTTTCTATATATCTTAGTAGAGGCTTTCTTTAAGCTCTTACTTGTGTTTAATTTTAGACTTATATTAAAGCTGATTCATAAGTAAGGACCATGGTTTTTATTTTGAGTGATCAAGTAGAATATCTTCCAGTCAATGTCCTCAGGTCTAAGAATCTCAGATGTTTTCCTTTGGATTAGTTAGAACTCATAAGGAAGGTGAGTCCAGGCTCTTGCCTTACTAATCTAGATGGAGCTGACAGTTCTATGAGCCCTGATGGAGAGGTTTGGGCTAAAAGAAGCTGGTACCAAAGCACTTGATGTATGAATGACTTTTACCTATCCTGTAGTGAACAAAATTCCCTAGGACTTCCCTTACAGTTCAGTCTTGTTATTCTACTAGCTGGGGGGTGTGTGTGTGAGTGTGTGAGTGTGTGTGTGTGTGTGTGTGTGTGTGTGTACATCTGACTGTCTCTTGTACCAATTTGTAGCCAATCCACTTTCTAAAACTTTACTTTCACTGACAGAAGTCCTCAGTACCACCATCTCCACATGTGGTGGGTAACGTGGGAGGAGGTGGGTTTGCTATGTATTGAGCTGCTTTCATGTCCCCCCACACCCCGCTGTTAAATGTAGATCCAGCTTTCTGAACTCTGCTAAGACTAATTTTCTAATTGTAAAAGTCTAATTTTCTCCCCACTTCTAAAAGTTGCTACTCTTTTCTTATTACTTGCCTTCTATGTCCTTATAAAGTATGCTAAAAAATATCTCTCTACTGGTATTTTACTTTTCTTTCTATAGCAAGCAAAACTAAATACTTCCATTGAGTCAGATAGTTGCCCTTTAATCACACTCTTCTATGCGTACGTGAGATGATTTTCTCACTAACAAAAATTCTGCCTTCTGTGCTCACTGCTTCATCTAGTGTCTCTGTCTCCGATTCTCGGCAAATGCTAGATACATAATACATATTTACTGAATCTACTTGGCAGGCCAGATGACTGACTTGATTGGTGAGACTTCTGGATGCCCCATAAACTACAAATTTTGGCAATGACATCATTTTAGAAATTTCTACAAAGAAAAGTTTCAGACAGTAAGAAATCTTGTTAACTCTCTCTTCATTCCATTGTCTACCTATTTCATTTTTAAAAAATTATTTGTGTTATTTGTGCACATGTGTGCCTAAATGGATGTCTGTGTGCCACGTGCATGCCAGATGTCATCAGCTCACCTGGACCGGAGTTAGACAGTTGTCAGTCGCCTGATATGTGTTCTGGGAACTGAACCTAGGCGCTCTGCAAGAGTAGCAAGCACTTCTAATCACCGAGCCACCTCTCCATCCCCTCAGTTTGATGTTAATTCTTCTGGATTGTATTCATTAGGAACTTAAATGGAAATGAAATGATACTAGGATACAAGAGAAGCTTGAGGAAGGGCAGTGATAGTTAGAATTAGCATCACTGTATGGTAGCTTTTTGAAAATGCGCTTAAATCTTTTGTTTTTCTTCTTCTTCCAGCCTCACTCAGACAATACACCAGATGCAGCTACTTCAGGCCTGATGCAGTTTCTTAGCTTTCTTGGTCATTCATTCCTTGCTGTTTGGATGACAATTTCCTAGTGTAGTTCAAATGAGTCATTTTGCTCCTTAGAAGTGTTTAAATTCCATTTTTGAAGATGAACTTAAGTGATGATAATGGCCTAGCCAATTCGACATCTGAGTTTCCAGTAGGGACAAGTGTAACAGTGTAGGGGAGGGTGCTGGTGGACGGAAGTGAAAAAAATTCAGAGGCACAATGTTCACCTTTCCAGATTAGGATTGTGTTCCGTTGAGTAGCACTGTATACTTGCTTTAATTCAGTTAAGCGGCATTTGATCAGCACCTGATACCTGCATCAAGCTGTACTATGTCCTGAAAAAGCACAGGGTCCTCTCTAGGTCTTTATTCTCTTGTTGTTTTGGTAAGTGATGGACTTAACCTTGCCTTCATCAAACCTGTAGTTAGCCAGGTTAGAGGTGATGCATTGTAAGAGGTAACTGGTAACAAACGGCACCCTAGAGCCAAAATTAAAACCCACTTCAGTCTTCAGGGTATTTGCTTTAGTGTAGTAAGGACCCTTGAGTATAGGTACAAGTTGACAATTCTATACAGTTTAGGAAAATAAGAGTTTAGAATAGCGGTAGACCTAACAAGAACATGGAAAGACAAAGGTTGAAACCCGGGTTCTTGCATGCTGCCTCAGAGATATAGGAGTGTGCAATATCTCACTGAGAATATTTTTTTCCCTTTTTTATACGTAGGTCATTCAGAGTCATAAACAATAGTCAACGCAACAGTCCTTGTTAGAGGTCGGGGTGCTGATTCTAAGTTCCTCCTCTTTAAGATTCTTTGTTAATTAATTATGAACCAATTCATCTCTGGGGAGTGAGGTCATCTGCATTTGTTTCCATTTTTAGATTTATTAGATATAATTCCTCAGAAACAAGATGGAGGCAATGGTGATGGATTTTTTTCAATTTAAAATGTGTAAAATTCACATATCTATGTACATTATGTTTTCTTCTTAGACTTTCTAACCTAAAGGACTGGGGTGGTTGTGCAGTTTTGATCATTGCCATAAACCCCTTCTTTCTGGGTCTGTTTTGTTTTTGTCCTTCCCCTTCTTCACCTCCTCCATGACTTTCTTCCTTCCCCCTTCACCTCTTCCATGGTTCCCCCTTCCCCCTTCCCCTCCTCCATGGTTTCCCCCTTCCCCCTTCACCTCCTTTGTGGCTCCCCCTTCACCTCCTCCGTGCCTCCCCCCTTCACCTTCTTCATGGTTCTCCCTTCCCCCTTCACCTCCTCCGTGGCTTCCCCCTTCCCCTTCACCTCCTCAGTGGCTCCCCCACTTCACCATCTCCCTGGCTCCCTCCCTTCCCCCTTCACCTCCTCCCTGGCTCTTCTCTTCCCCCTTCCCCCTTCCCCTCCTCCTTGACCCCCTCCCTCCCCAGGCAGGCTGGGCAGACTATCCTCTCAGGCAAGGACAGGAAGGAAAGTGAACAGCCTTCCCAGGGGGCCGGCCTAATGGGGGTGAGTGTGGATCTTTCAGCAGAGCTTGTCAATGAGGAGCAGGCACTAGAGGGCACTTCCACTGGCTCTCTGACCTCTTGGTAAACTATTTGTTTTTCCTTGTATTGATTAAAAAAACAAGCCACCAGCGCTAACTCCTTGTCAGCCAGAGCCTATTTTTAAGAATCTTCCACATTTCCAAATACACTACTCTAAAGATTCCAGGTACTCCCTCTTGCTTAATCTCTGCAATTCAGGTAACCCAGGCTACTGATACCCTTTTCCAAAAAAAATTAAAACTCTCCTGAAGAAACAACTGAACCACAAATTAAAATCATCGGTAAAATACTTCAACTACGAAACCACTGAGAATAAGCTTTCTTGTTTGTTGTGGGGACCGAAAGCCTGACAAACGGTTCATCTTATTTACACATTAGTTCTGGAGGGGTTCTCTCCTCATTAGAGCAAATGCCAGCCATTGTTTTCCTTAGGCAGTGATGTGGAGTCCACCTTTCCCCCCCCCCCCCCTTCTGTCCCAGCATGCTAAAATAAAACTCAAGACCCCAAGGCAACTTGATTCCTGCCGGTATGAATGGAGCTAAACTTTACAGTTGAGAGAAACCTCCAGGTTGTATACCTATGGACGTTACTTAATGAAAAATGGCTAGAATCATGGTGCTTCTGGCTGTGTTTCCAATAGCTATGTGATTGCTGCACTGGATTGAGTTACCAGGCCTTTGAATTGTGACCTTCTGTCTAAAAAAGCTTCAGAGGTTGCCCTTTACTTTCCTCGCATTTGGGAGCCTGGGCGGGGGTGGGGGGTGAGGGGGTGGGGGGGTGGGGGGCCGAGAATGCAGCTAGAAGAGAAAAGCAGCTCTGTGGGTTACCTTCTCCCATACCTGGCAGCTTCTTTATAAAATAATGAGTTCTTTGATTTTGAAGACATAAAACCAACCTTCATATGCCCTGGAAAGCTGGGAGTACAGTTTAGTGTAATTATTTCTACAGGGAACAAATCAACTGTTTATCACGTAGTAGCTGTTAGGGTCAAAGCACGCCCCACTGGAGAACTAGTAGGAAAAGGGGAAGAGACCCACAATAGTACAGCAAGCAATCCCTAGGGTTGACTGCAGGCCTCTTCCTTTAGTGTTTAGAAAAGTTTTAAAGATATATATATATATATATATATATATATATATATATATATATATGTCATCCCTACTTGAGGAGGATAATTCACCTCTTTTAATAAATGATGCCAAACACACCCATGCTTCCTGATTTGCTCATTTCAAGTTTAAGAAGTCTTCATATTTCTCCATTGACCATTTAATATATTTTTATGTTTGAATCAGTGAGTTAATTTACAGTATGTCTTTATGAATCACCTGATGCTATAAGCAATGTTGTATGATATGTATGGCTACTGTCTAGCCATATATATATATATATATATATAACTGAAATCACACACATGCACACGCACACACACACATACATGCACACATGCGCACACATACTTTAGTATAACACACAGCTTCCTGTATCTATTAACTTATTAGATTTTACCTTGTTCCAGAACGATGACACCAGGAGAAGCCAGCAATGTCTCAGTGCTCCATCTACTGTTAAGAGGTGACTTTGGTCAGCTACAAAAATGAAGCAAATTCCCAAACAACTATTCTGGGGAGAAAAACACCCATCTTATTAAAAATCAGGATTCAGGCAGACATGAGGTCCCCAGTACAGTGCTTGGTCACCAGCCCTGCCCTTCTCCTTCTGTGAGCTGCTCATTGTTACTGAAGAATTTAAAAACTGGGAACTCAGCTGTAGTGAAACGTAGGAAACGCAAAGCAAATTTGCAGATCCTCTTACATGTTATGGGAGGTGCTGACAAGATTGGTTTTGCCCATGGCTTAGAAAGAGAAAAAAAATGTTAAAGAGGAGACACCCCCGGCTTCCTAGGTTGCTTCATGTCAACAGAGATCCATTCTACAGTGTGGAAAGCAAAGGAGCTCCTTGCTGAGATTAAACATGTGCTTCCAAGAACAATTATTTACATATTTTTGACAGAAGGAAGAGAAGCTAACTCTGTTTGCCATTTTAGAAACTCAGTTGATTTTGGAAGAAAAAAGATCTATTGTGTCATATTTTTCTTAAAGTGCCTATAACACCCAAACGCAATCCTGAAGAAGAAATAATAATGATTACCATTGCCTATGCTTTCTTTATCAATACCAAGAAGTGCTACACAAAGTTTGTGCTAAGAATAATAATCTTTAAAAAAAAAACATCCTATAGGCAGTCATTACTACATAGGATAACAAGTTTTCCTCTCTAAATAAATAAATGGTTATGATTCATTCGTAAAAACCAATGTGCTTATTATGAGGTCAGGAAATGGGTTCTATTTTCATATTGTGTTGGTATGAGGACTATAATATTTATGAAAATAATTTTCCATGGTACAGTTAATAGTTAGTAATTGCCTCCTTAAATTTACTGTTAAGAGCTATTCATGTTGGGGTTTGAATGGAAAGCATTTAGCAAATGTTGGTAGACATTTTGCTTGGTGGATTTAATATAATTCTTAAAATAAATAGAGGATGTTTTTCTTGGTTGTGTTTCAACTGAAGGGTACTTGGGAGCAGGACCCTCATTGTAGATTTCATCCACTGGGGAAAGCACATGTCATGGAAGGGACCAGTCCACAGACCAGCAAGCATCACACTTCAGCTATCACCCCAAAGGGATCCACAGAAAAGCTACCACTGTCGCGCTATGGCGTGGAGCAGAAGAAGGGGAAATATATAAGAAAAGCAGGAGGATTGAAAGTATGATATTTTGAAATATTTTCTTTCCCATTCTACCTTTAACAGTTTGCATTGTGAAACGTTCTCAAGATATTGTTGCTCTTAATCAAGTGGCGAGAGACTTCGCTTTAGGAAAAAAGCACTAATTACACTGCGAAACTCGCTGGTCGTATTCCTGAGAAACAATCATCTCAAGAATTGTTGGTGCAGAGAAATTAATAAAAGGGCTATTGCTGAATGGCATGGGTACTCAGTCCATTCTGAGCAAGCAGGAGTAGAAGGAAAACCACCTATTCCTGGAAACTCCACAGCCCTTTAAACACTCTGCTGTCAGTCCTGGGATGGAAAAGAGAGCCCCTTAGTATGGCCCGGCCTTTATTTTCTCAGCATTTCTCCCAGTGATGTATTTAATCAGCTGTTTACTGCTGTAGGTTGAGAAATGTTTTCCTTTGCATGATTCCAAGGACTCTTTTCCATTTGACCTTGTCTAAGGTCACTTGCTGATTTTTTTTTTTTTTGTGAGCACATCTTTATTTAAAATTCTCTTCTAATCTAAAAGTGCTGGAAACATTTATGAAAATGACAGACCGCTGTCTAACTGGGAGCATCTCCAGGCAGGCGCTGCCTTGGCAGATAAAACCTGTTTGGTTTGAGTGATTTTTGCATCTCTGTCAGGGTGTTCAAACATCCCGTTCAGGCTGACCTCTCCAGCAAGCTTTCTTCAGCTTTCTTGTAAGCTGTATGGTTGACGGAGGAAACAGTCCAGCTCTTTGTGGTGTGTGATCACGTTATATAATTATAGTTAATGAAAATTTCATAATATTACCTTTTGGTTATTTAGCATAGAATAACTTATTTTGGATTCAAGTTGTATATGGAGTAATTACTATATATTTAGGATATGGAGTTAGTAACCAGACAAAATTCATAGGTAAACATGTGATTGTTTTTTGTACATCTAGCTTTGCCTTAGAAAAGAAAACGCTTTAAAAGTGGGAAATATGCACATGGCTATTTCTTCTAACCAGTGGCTAAGCTGTGTGTCACATAATTATGAGGTATGAGCTCTATTATATCCATTAGTGGTCACATTAAATTCACCATATATTTCCTAATTTTATTCATAATTACATGCATCATTTCTTTGAAGGCATTTTGTTTGGTTATTTAAATAAAAAATTATTGAATTTCAATATAAAAGTGCATGTAACGCGATAAATTTGACTGTAACATAGGCAAGTAACTTGTATGTAAAGCTGACATTTCTGCTGCTTTGACTTCATGTAATTTGCATATTCTTGATTTTCCAATATACTCTTTAATGAATCAGATAAATAGCGTTTTAACCATGCATGTCTAAAATAAGTTTTAAATACGGGAAGTATGAATGCAGTAGCTGAATGTAAAGTTTCAACCAGGGGTTAAATTTTATGTTTTAGGAAGCTCAGTGATAAATCTGAGTGCAAAAGAAGTTACTGTCAGATGTCATAAATAGAATGAATGTAGCGTTAGATTTTACCTAACTACAATAGAAACCTTCATTGTAGACAGTTTTGATTCTGGTCCACAAGAGCGGAGGGCTGTAGGTGGTAACGTAACTCTATTTCTGCTGCACATATGAACAGATCCAATAGCAATCGCCTGTTTTCTGACCTGGCTTCCCAAATATGGTAGATGCCTAGCCCATGATTCCTTGCTGGTTCTACACAAGATGAAATCCTAGGTGAGTTAGCACTTTAAGCTGTCTCTTAGGTTTGACAAAGTGCTCTTTTGCAAGCAATTTAGACTGACATCTTTGCACTGGGGAGAAGAGAGAACGCCTGTATGGAATTTTGGTCCTTAGAAGCCTTTAGTTGGGTTTTGTTTGCATCATCGGGATGGTGCTTTCATTTACAAATTGTCATAGCTAAGGTAAGACCCTGTCTATCTGCTCTATTAGCTGATGTGAACTTAGAGTGATTTTTATTTTTTTCGTACTATGGTAAGATCTTAAAAGAAGGAGTACACTTTTTTTTAATAAAAAGATCAAGTAGAACTGTAATGTTGATAATGACAAAAATGCATTTTATAATGAGTACAAAGACTTTATTTCAGAGTAGATGCATTTGCACTTAAACTGTGGTATAGGACCGACAAGGTATTAGTCCATACAAGGGGGTGCATTCTTTCAAGATTCCAAGTCAGCATAAGTGTCTTAGGCCCTGATTTGGAAGTGGAGTGATTTGTGTGCATAAAACATGCTTTCTTAACTGATGCTCAGCTCCTAGTAAGTGTAACAGCTTATCACTTGAGGGTTCTGAATTAAGGTCAGAACTTTTTTTAAAGGATAAGTTGCAAAGCCAGTTCCAGACTAGATGAATCTCTCCTCAAGACTCATTGAAAAATGTTAATGGTGAAATATTATCTGGGTCCTATCCAAAGAACTGAAGCCTTTGCCCTCCTAGCAGTCCCTGCTAGGCTTTCATTGGTAAGCTGCTAATAGCTAACACGTTTGCCCATTCTCTCTCTACTTCATAGAAACAACTTTTTTAAAAAAAAAAAAAATATGTGTTCTCCGGACTTGTTAGTCGGTAGGTACATTAGGAAGAAGTGTGAAAGGTATCCTGTTCCCTAAGTTTCTGGACTTCAAAAAAAACAACAAAAGTATTAGAAAAGTGTAAAAGATAACATGCAACTGCTCCCCAAAGATCTTAATTGGGAGCTACTGGCGCGGGAGGATGTGTGTGTGTGTTGACAGAGGTTCCCACAAGTTCTTCCCCCACAGCTGTTTATTCAGATAGCATGGGGCGCGTCATTTACATAATAAATTTTTTTTCAGCAGCTAGGTTGAGTCAGTCCAAGCTCTGCTCCCCTCAATTGTTGCATTTAAACCAATAAGGATAGGACAAGAGAATAGCTGTGGTTTGCGTTGCAAAAACAAAGCAAAACAAAAAGCCCCGAGGCTTCGTGGGCAGACCTACAAGGCTGCGCAAACAAATCGGGGGATGAGATTGTGCCGTTTCTTTGTCTAGGCGTCTCAGATGCTATCTGCCGCTGCCGTTCGCTGGGGCGCAAAGCCGTTCCCAAACAGACCGCGGCGAGCTGATGGCTCCGAGCTTGCGGCGAGGTAGCGAGTGTGCAGGGCCACTTCCGACTGGAAACCTTCCTGTGGCGGTGCGCGGTGGCGGGGTCCTTCCTGGGGAAGGCGATCACGCTCAGTCGCTCGGCTGCCCGAGACTGCAGCAGCGCCCGGGTGCCGTCCCCCGGAACCGGGCAATCCCCGGCCTCCGCGCTCCGCTGCCAGCCGCGCCGCAGCGCTGCTGAGAGCGCCCGGGTTCCCGCGTTCCTGCCCAGCAGCCAAACTATGTCAGGAATGGAGGTCTGCTAACACAGAAAACTCCAAGGAGCACACTAAACCGGTGGAGGCAGCAGATGTGAGCGCTGTAAGTACAAGCTGGGTGTTTGAAAAATTGTGGTCACCAAGAACAGCTGTCCGGTGGGCAAAGCCCGAGATAACAGCAGCGCTTTTATTGGTGTTTTGATTTGTTTCCAAAGAAAAAGCATTAAGGCTTGGGGAAAATGATGACACTTTGTTCCTGGGACTTTAGTAGCCACAGGGTTCAGTCATAAAAGTGAAATTCTTACCTTCTGAAATGATGGGAGCCATTAGGATGATTAGAGGATCGTTGCAAATTAACTACTTTTGTTATGATCTTTATAAATAAGTAGAAGACTGGGTAATGTTCTCGGAGGGAGATGATTTCATATCTTTGCTCCTTTGCTGCACTTTCCTCCGAACATTATTGTGCGGTGGTGAGCAGGGTGTTGTGTCCCTACACAGACGTATAGATGCTTAAAGTGTACATAGTGGCGTAGATTACATAGATGACTTTTCCTCCCTGTAGGTTGATAAACGAGGATAAGGTTCTGATGGGAAACACAGCAGATGAACAGCAAACTAACAACCATGTTTTCTAGAAAGAAGCCTTTTTGTTCCTTAACAAATTTACCAAACACTATGTTACACAGGCTCATCTCCAGCATGGGATGCAGTCAACCTTTGCCACCCCCACCTCCCTTAATGGATTTGTCCCTCTCTGGCCCTTTATGTGATCTGAGTGCACTTGGGAGTTCAACTCCAGATTTTGAAACTTCTGGGTATCTGTGTAAAAGGATTGCCCTTCAAAGTCAGTGTCTGAATTGCTAATGAGTCACAGGCTTGCACTTCTTGGGAGGAGGTTTGAACATTTAAGCCCAGAATTCTGCAAGAATTCAATACATTCTGAGCTGTCATTGAATTTAGACAAGTGTTTTTAAGTTTCACTTCTTAAAATGATCAGTGGTAGCTGGGAACCATGGTGCAGTTGTATAGGTTTGCAGTTGGTTTTCTAACGTGTCCTTCGGAGAAGGTTTTATTTCTAGTTTGTGTGAGTCTTTCACCTCACTGTTTAGGGTTTGGGGACACACACACACATGAATACTCATGCCTTTATATGATCAAACAATTTGATATTTGACTTTCTCGATGCTTGAGTTCTCCTAAGGCCCAAAGTATTTAGTAAGTAAGCAAGCGGCCGTGGATTTTCAGCCTTTGAGAACCTTTGTGGTGACAGACGCAGAACTCTAACTGAGCCACCGTTCAGCTTGGAAGTGCCAGATGAAGTCAACGCTCTGTGAGTTCACAGGCATGATAAATGACTCTTGAAAAAGAAAATTTCCATTGGAGTGTAAAAATGTATTTCCTAAGAATACAATGGGAAGAAA
Source organism: Myodes glareolus (assembly GCF_982192425.1). Classification (NCBI taxonomy): domain Eukaryota; kingdom Metazoa; phylum Chordata; class Mammalia; order Rodentia; family Cricetidae; genus Myodes; species Myodes glareolus. Next base: position 60,140,397 of record NC_142041.1, on the reverse strand, counting down.
AGAGATCCTGGCTGCGGGAACAAAATCTCTTTTATCAGATAACCAGACATAGTTCAGTCAGCATTGTCAATAAGCGCTAATTTTGAAAACAGTCCTTTCTCTTTAAAGCTGAAGATAGGAATGATGTGTTTCAAATACTTGTTTGTTTTTGGTTTCAGAGGGATTATGTTTTCTCATTTTCTTTAAAGGAGATAATGCAAAAAGCAATATAGGATATTTCATTAAGATAATCATCGCTAGCATTTGAGCATTTAGTTTATGGAGGCTTTGATAAGGAAACAGTGCTAACCCTTGACAAACAGCTACTTCTCCCTAGAAGCCCTTTCTCACTTCAGGGTGAGGTTTTTGTTTTTAAGACTTGAGGTTTGTATTTCAACACTGAGAGCTGGTAACGCGGAGAGAGGAAAAGGGCAGCAAGGCTAGATTCTGTTTAAGAAGCAGACTTATGGGGACGGCACCCCCCCCCATAAAATACATTCTGATTAGAAAATTGCCATTGTCTTTCCAATTGGGGAGCACACAGGTTGATCTGCGGCAGACAAGCCAGCTCGCCTGCCGGCTCTGCTTAGATAGAAGTTCAGTGCTTTCACTTTGAAATTTTCTTTTCAGTCCGAAAAGAAAAAAGTTTTAAATTATAGTCATTTTATAAAAATTGCTTCTAGCAAGCGACAAAACCCACGGAACCCCATAATTTAGACAAGTACCTACATTTTATTTGCTCTGTGCTGCTGAGATTTAGAATCCCCTTCCATTTACAGTTTACTTTTCACAGAACATTATTAACTTTTTGGCTTCATACATGATCTTCTGTCAGATGCTTTTGATTGGTAATTTAGCAAAGTATAATAAACAGTGCAAAAGTCATGAGTTTTGTGCTGGGTCCTGAGCTCTGTGGTAGGGAAAATGTGATAAAATGCGTACCTTAAGTCTTGTTTGATGATCTCTCAAAGCACGTTTGCCTTCTGGAAATAATTTCTGGGGTTGAAGAGCATGGTATTAACAGATTTAATGTGGCTATTCAATGGATTGACGAAGTACTATGTGGGGTTTAACAAAATGAGAGAGACAAATTGAACATCAACAAAAGTTACATCTGTGAAGAATTATAAATTTAATTAGAAAAAAGGCAAAGTTAAAAGACCTCATTAACTAATCAGAAGTCATAGTTACTAGTGTAGGAGTCTTGAATTTAAATTCTAAGGAACTCTGTTATCTTTTTTCCTTTTTATTTTCACTAGTCTGGCAATATGCTACAACTGTGCGCACGGAGGGTTTTTTTTTAAAATCATCAAAATGAATGACTTCGTTGTACTATGAGATGATCATTCATAATACAATGAGTACTAATTTTGCACTCCTGAGAATATTGGAATTAAAAATAGCAGATTAGAAGATGACAAGAATTATATTAACTTTATAGATGAAGCAAATAAGAAACAAACTGGTGCTTAGCAGGACTTTCTTAGAAACCACGAACTCCCCCCTTCTATTGAGTGAAAATGGTCTTCGTTAATTATTTTTGAAATGCACTGTGGTTTTAGAGTTTTAAATGCAAAAAGAGTTCCGTAGACTTTGTTAACGTGGGAGGAAGTCGCGGTCCGTCCGAAATAGGCGTCCTTTGCAGATAAGGCGTGAGGGGTGAGGATGCCTCCGACTGCACTGTAATCTTGCACTGCACATAAGAAACTAAAAGCATGTGAAGTGTAGCATTTTGTAAACTGTAACTAATTTCCCTCACATCTGTGTCTAATTGTTGTCTGCATTCGCATTCTTGAGAGTAGATTTATTTTTCCTGGACCACGATGTGGGTTCAGCTGACCAGCCTAAGTGAGGATTAGTTGTTTTAAAGTTATTTTGATTAAAGAGTCATTTTTAAATACAGTAACACACAACACATGGTTTAAATAATCCTTGAGACACAAAAGAATATATCTGAAGTACACTTAATGAAAGGAAGATCCTGGGTATGGGCTTTCAGAAACTGCTCTCTGAAAGTCCAGTAGACACTAGACTGCCAGCAGAAAAGAAATACATTAGTAAGTGGCGTTTTTTTTTTTTTCAGTAAGGAAATGTGTTAGAACAATTCTTATTTGTGGGTTCTCTTTATGATTATTATTATTACCAAGTCTGATTTTTAAAAACCGAAAAACAAAACTGAGAAGCGGCAGGTTTCAAACTTCAAATATAAAGACAGTGAAGTTTTCAAAGTAAACAATGAAATAAAAATTCTGTTTCTGAGATTACGCTTCCTAGCTGATTCTACAATGGGGATGTATTTTGGCATTGCTCAGAAGTGTGCTTTAACGTACTCTTATGTCATTAAGCCCAGAGAGTTCTTAAAATGAAGTCCGTTCTCACCTATAATTTATTCCAGGTGTATAAAAGTAGGGGAATTTTATCCTCGAGATGTATTGCTGCAGTTTCTAAGGGAAACCATTTCATCTTGCGTGGGAACATTAATTTAAAAAAAACTATAGAAACCTGTTATCAAATAATGGACATCTGCAGGCATTAAAGTTAGTAACTTCAGTTACTCAAATGTCTTAAAAATTGTTTTTGTCCTGCATGTGAAAAAAACATTAAAAAAAAAAAGCCTACCTAGAAGTTCCATGTAACATTATCCCAAGACGTTTCGACCGTAATGATGCTTTATTCTCACTCGAAAGGTCGTGTTTCTTAATTTCATAAATCATAATTAAAAACTAGCAGGACTCAACAGAAGATGTTTAGGTGGATAACTCGGATGTCATCTGAGACGCTTCAGCTCTCGTCTCTGTTCCGCGGCCCTAATTGATGTCAGTTCAGGTTGAATGAAAATTCACATCAAAGATTTGGAATTCTGTGCCATTTTAAAAGTTAGGCAGAAAGTTTCTGCCTGCCTGCCCCAGTGCTGGTGGGAGCTTGCAAGACGGCAGCAGCCAGGCTCACCTGAACCTCATTACCTGCTGGCCCCTCTAACTGCCTCTGAAGGGCAGTGACTAGTACAACTTGGAATTAGTGAAGCTGTTCAGTGAAGTCCCCAGTTCAAATTTATCTGGAGACAAACTGAACATGCTGGCTGGCTGGGCTGGTGAATTAGAGTACTCAAATGTGCATTCTAGTTCAGCCTAAAGGATGGCGTGCACACACACACACACACACACACACACACACACACAATTTCTTTCATGTGACCAGTGTAAATACTCAGTGGGTTTTCCTTTGGGACAGTTAAACAAGTACAGTGCTCGGTGCTGGGCTGTGGGTATGAAAACCTGCCTTTGCCTTGCTTCTGGAGCGCAGCATTGCCCGAAGCTGTTTCATTGCATCTTAAATGACAGATAGTAACCCAGAGAAAGCCATCCCGATAAGGCAAGGAAATGGTCAGGAGGCTGAGCGGGTGTGCGGGTGCTCTAGTTCAGCTAGAACAGAAGAGAAAGAGCTGAAGATGCTGAGGGATTATTGCCCCAACGACTGCTGCTGTTAAACTCACTCGTTTGTTAGTAGCTATTTTTTTTTTCCCCTTCCCAAGCACCTTTTCCAAGCTCTAAGGCGAGACTGCTTTGCATGTTGATTGGGGGAGGGGTAATCCCGTTTGCAGCTGTCATAGGCCAGTGATGAATCACTAGCCCGTCATTTGACTGCCTTCCCCTCCTGACAAGGGGAGGAGGAGGACAGACCTGCAAGAAGAAACAGCAGTTGAGCCCTCCACTTAAAGACACTATGACTTCGCCGGCTGCCCTAGCCTCCTTTTTCTCTTTTGGTTAAAAGTGGGCATTGTGGGGCTCAGCCATGTGCTCGGTGTAATTAAGGGCTGAGACTGAAGCACAGTTAACAACCACTTCTGATTTTCTACCCCCGGCCACAGGTGCAAACATCTCTTACCAGTTCCGATGCTGCTCTTTCCTCAAGTTGCAGGTAAGGATTTCGTTGATATTCAACATTTTTGCAGCTTACCTTTCTGTGACCCGGATCTATTTTTGTCTAGTATTTCTTAATTATTTCTATTAATAGCAGCAGCCTGGGTTGGAAATGACTTAGTGTATGTGTGTGTGTGTGTGTGTGTGTGTGTGTGTGTGTGTGTGTGTGTGTGTGTTTGTGTATGTACACATGTATATGTGAGTGCACTTGTATAAAAGTAATTAAGTGTCTGGGAAAGGCTTGAGAGTCTTGGTTTGAGGCGTTTGCTGACTGTGGTTAGGAAAGTGTAGGTAGAACGATAATTAGGAATAACTGGATTTGAAATCATTTCTAGTTTGAATTCAGACACTTAAGGAAGTAAAATGCCTCGTGTGGCGCTGTTCTCCAACTGAGACACAACAGTCTATTTTAGCGTAGCCTATAAATTAAAATGACCCCAGGTAAGGTGAGGAGCATATATCAGCACTATGTATGTAAAATTGATCCCCCCAGATTATTATGTTTTAGAAAAAAACATATGCAATTCTTAAAAGATAGTGAATGCACGTTGGGCTTTAAAATTTGCGCTGTCCGAAGACAAAGCTGTATCTAAGCATCTAATTAGCAACTTTAAATAGTTCCTCTGTTCAGGAGTAAGAGTGGTGCACATAAGAAGCACCGCGTTTTGAAATCGTCACTGTGAGTCGTGGCTATTGTGCGTTGTGCAGCAGAAGGAACTGGTGAACTTGAGGCCCTCCGGGAGGCACTGAACTCCCTTTCTGTGGTGAAAATGCAGAAGTACAGCATTGCTCAGAATTTTTTCCCCCCGAAGTGACAGCTGAGGTACTCTAGGGCTAATGGTCCCACAGACCCTCTGTGTGCCGGCCTTATCCTTTCTCAATTGGCTACGGAGTATGTAATCCACAAAGCAAACAAGTGGGCCAACATCATAATGTTTTAATGCTGCACTTGTTTCAAGGGAAACAGAGGAACAATTAAGTAGTGCGCCAGAGTAAACATATGCACCAGGACAGTCTCATTCCCTGTCACTGGGCTGGAAGTTTCAAGTGCTTTGTTTGGTTTGGAACCCATTAAATCACAATTGGGTGTTAAGTTATAAGGGAGGATCCAGTGCTAATTTATTAGATGAAGCAGATTGCACCAAACAGTGTTTATTTCTATGACACGTGTTTACGTATTTGCCTTTTCTTTTAGGAAAATCATGCTCTGGGGGATTGTTTTCATATAAAAATAGCTGCACATTTTCTTCTGAATATTAAAATAGATGCCATTGTCAGACCTTAACTTATGACTTCAATTACACAAGAAGGGGAAAGCTTTTAAAAGCTGCACGTGAAGCTTTGGCTCCATAGCACGAGTGATGCCTTTGCGTATTCCATGTGAGGAAAGGACTAAACTCAGAGGCAAGGTGAACCGTTTCCAGGCTAAGAAAAGAGATACAATGAGACTTTTGTGTGCCTGTGTTTCAAAGAAGGTGTCAAGTCGTTAGCACATTAAATAGTGGTGTTATGAATTTGGTACATCTGTCAAACGGAAGGCTTCTTGTCTCTAGGTCTATGGAAATGCAGGATCTAACCAGCCCGCATAACCGACTGAGTGGTAGTAGCGAATCCCCCAGTGGTCCCAAACTCGATAGCTCTCATATAAATAGCACGTCCATGACTCCCAATGGCACGGAAGGTGAGTGTCGCTCTCTTGCTCTTCTGCCCTCCTTTCCTCCTCAGTGTGTGCCTTTTGACTGCTTGTGATCTCTGCCCTTAGAGTCATCAAACTGTTCCTTCTGTTTCTAAGTGATTTGACTTAATCCGCGCTCCTCATTAATTGGGAGCTGCATATCTCTGGATTGTCACCTTCCATAGGCTGGTTTTATTTTAAGGCATATATACACAAATGTATTTAAGTGTATATATGTGTAGGCACAAAATGCTTTTCCCTTGGAATATCTTTCTTTGTGGTGACCTGCATGCCCCCATCCCAGTATTATTTTGCATCATGTTTATGTATGGCTACTGAAAATTTTCAGGTATTTTATTTTATTTCCCATTTTGTTAGCAAATACAACCTGATTTTGAAAAAAATGTCAGCATTGAACTAGATGACTTTGGATCAGGAAAGCAGCTTTTGTACCTAGTATCCCTGTGGCTTTGGCCACTGCAGTATAAACAAGAAGAACCTAAAACTTAATACCTGCAAAGTATGCAAGCCTGTCTGCCAAGGATGACTAGTATTTAGTCGCTTTCTTGATGATTGCGTAGTATACTTTAAACATAGCGTCATAGCTATTTTAACAGAATTAGTTCAGATGGATGCTTATGTGAATTGCATGTAAATAGGAACATCTACTTCAATCCATGTATATTTCAATCTAAACATAGACGGTTATGTGTACAAATTACTGTCTGTTATGCACAGCTACTTAGGTGCTATGCATATTTTTATAACTCAAATGTATGGAAGGATATATTGCATGCTGCATTGCATTTATTTCAACAGCAGTCTATGGAAAAAGCTTCACTGATATTGTTGCTTATTTGTTTGTTACTAAACTATAGGATATTGATGGATTCACAAAATAAATTTCATTAGAAGTTCAATGGATTATCCATGTTAGATTATCCATGCTAGAATACCATTCATAGACAAACCCTTATCTATCAATTCCCCAATAATCATAATCTTTACTCTCAGATTTAAAAAAGTAGAAGCATAATTAAGTTGAATATAATTATTATCATATTAGTGTGGTATTTGAGTGTGTCTCTGGGAAAGCCATTTAAAACATAAAAACATCATCACAGATAAAGCCCAAAATCAGTTATTTCAGATAGAAGGTATCTTGATTTTTCTGCCCAACTGTTCTGTAGCTTCCTTCCCAAGTAAACATATTCCTGTGCCGTGTTTATGGAGAGTGGCTGCTGCCATGAGGAGAAACTTTGTGCTGATTCAGCAGCATGGCTAATCTCTGGATAGCCCACCTTTCCGTTGGAAACTTCTAGTCACATCAATCATTAATCAAACTGAAATCTCCACAAAAGCAATTTTAACGTCTAAGGAGAGTGTATAGAGCCCGAGTAGTAAGACCGAATGATCAGTCCTGCTTCACCTCTTGCTTGAATCTGCCTGCGGGCAGAAGCCGGTTAGCACAGACAAGGTCTGGAGACAGTCCTACAGCCCACCACCGGGTCCTCCTCAGCTGGGCCCAGTCCATCGTCAGAGTGCTGGGCAGCCGTGAAAGGCTCTACATACAAACCTATCACTGGCAAGCTCAAAGAGATAGCCACTTAAGCACAGAAGGCTAAACCTGCTAAACTATTTTAACTCATAAAATATACCAATATATATGAGGAGGAAGAATTATAAAATAATAGCAATTTGTGTATGATGCAGGGAAACAGGAACAAGGCCTTTTCCTTTTTTCGACATGTTGCTGCCAGCCACCTTCTACAATAAGAGCCACCTTCCTTTTAAACAGAGTGCCAATATGTGTAAGGTGTTCCCTTGGATGGTCTTATGGGAATGAGATGTGGTTTGGTTTTGGAAAATGTGGAGCACAAACATTTTTCTAAATATTTATATTTCATACCTTGCTATCGCTTCTATAGTCAGAAACATATTACATTTTGTAATATTTTATACAATTAAAATTAGCTTGAAATAGTCTAGATAATTTTTTATAATTACGTAGATACTTAGAAAGAAAGCAATTTTTCTTTCTTCTTCCCTCTCTTCCTCCTTCTCTCCTTCCCTCCCTCCCTTTTTCCTTACTTTCCTCCTTCCTTCTTTTCTTTTTTCTTCTTTGGTTTTCTGAAACAGGGTTTCATTACGTAACTCTAGCTGTTCTGGAAGTCACTATGTAGACCAGGCTGGCCTTGAACTCACAGATCATTCTGCTTCCTTGCCTCCTAAGTGCTGAAATTGAAGGCATGCATCACTACCCCTGACTCTTAGAAGTAATTTCTTACCCTTAAAAGAAAGTTACTTAGACTACAGGAGACCCTGTCTCAATGATAAACACACACACACACACACACACACACACACACACACACACACACACACAAATTTTGATGTTTAGGAAGCAAAGCTAAAGGGTCTCACATAAGTTATTCAGAGCATTGACGGAATATTTCTGTCAGTTCACTGGAAAACTCAGAGCATTTTTAAGCATAAAGTTTCAAATTATAGACCTGAATTTTCCTCATGATTCATGTTGTATGATTTTACATCCAGACATATCAAAAAAGTTCTAGATTTGTTTGTGAATCAATTTTGTTTGTGTTTCTTTTCTGCTCTGTCGTTTTCTTGTTTCATTTCTCTTACCACAGGAATTGTGCTTACAATTAGTAAACTTATTAACTTCTGACAAGCTTCCCTGCGATATAAGTCATTATAAAATTTCCTATTTTTTCTTTGAGGTATGATATAGTTCAAAACCTGAAGTGTTTATCAATGAATTAGAGGATCAGGAAGAAAAGAAAGAAATTCGTTAAAACTAACCACTAAAATATCATTCCCCTTCACTCCATAGAAAATACTTCAGCTCTCTGCACACACACACACACACACACACACACACACACAGACACACACACACAGCACACATACACACTGTGATAAATGTTTAAATGACGTCCCAGCGACCGATTGAAAATAATCTCAGCTCAATTTAAATTGATTAAATGACCAGCAAAACTTCCATATAGTGTAAAGTTGATCTTTGGCTGAATTTACGGAATTCAGTTTTTGACTAAATTGGGTTGTCTTATCTCACTCAGAGCCAATTATTAAACTTCCTGCCACCACTTGTCTATATCACGAGGCTAAGAAAACAGAAAATCTCCTATATATATATATATATATATATATATATATATATATATATATAACCGTAGCTCCATCGTAAGAACAAACAAGGAGAGAATATAATGGCAAAGCAGAGATATTAACTTCCTTCGGGGTTTCCCTGCTCACTGATTCTCCACTCAGGGGCTAGTGTCTGTCTCCGTGGTTCATCTTAGGGATGCAAACAGAAACTCACCAAGCTCCAGCCTCAAGAGGTGCGCATTTTACTTTTCCAAACATTTGTTCTTGAGTTATAACAGTTGAATGCTGCACATTTGAAAACATCTAGCTCTTCGTATTTCTTTAACGCCAGCATCTCTGGTACTTCATGCCAGTCACTGCTGCTGTTACCTAGCTTCTAAGCCTTTGAAACGTAGGACACACGTAGGTAAACACAGCTAATTAGAGGCCAGTGAATGCTGGACTAGCAGAGGGAAAGCATTGTTGGGAAAGACAGGTTTCCAGCGGAGTCAATGAATATTTCAGTTAGTGTTGAACAGGTTCACTCAGGAGACACTAATGAATGGGTAAAAGCATGGATGATCCTGAACATTCTCCACTAGTCTCTAGAACGGTCTTCTGTGGTACAATGGAATAGAAGTTTCTATCGGAGACATTAAAATATCACCTCCCTTCACTCGATGGCAAATACTCAGTTCTCTGTATGTACATACGCATGCACGCATGCACACACACACACACACACACACACACACACACACACACACACACACACCATGGATGGATAGTCCAATGCAGCATCCCAGATGACAGTAGTCCCAGCTCAACTGAAATTAATTAAATGATCAGCAAAACTCACATGCAGTTTGCTGTTGGCTGTGGCTGAGTTTACATGGCTTGTCTGTTGTTATGTTAGAGCATAATGGGAAAGAAAGGGGCTTTTGGGTAAAGTTAGCTGAATATCAAAGTGTCCAGTGTGAAAGAAAGGGAGGCTTCCTGGTGTGGGTGTAGGTGTGGTGTGTGCTCAGGCTTGTGCCCGGAAAGCCTTGTGTTGAACTTCTGGTGTGAGAAGTCTTTACAATCTGCTTTTCTGGACCCAGAGCCATGGCAGTCAAAGGATTTTTATTTACACACCTAATTAGGGCATTGTTTGCAAAGCAGGGATCCCCTCCATCTTTGTTTTTTCTGATTGTCTTAAATTCACAAGGGCTTGAGATTGATGAGTTCTATACTGCCAATTTGAGTGTTTATTTTTGGTTGTATGGGGCTGGGGAAGGGGGGAAAAAGGCACAAAGTGGAGCTCAGACCTGAAATTCTCAGTTTTCTCTGTTGTACGGTCCATTCAGATGCCAGCACTGGGAGCTTCCCCTGAAACAGACAGATGTGTTTTTAAGTGATGTAAAAGCAGATGGAGCTGGAGTTCTCACTGCCATTTATCTCAAGAATTCCTACAGTAATTCAAATAGTAATTTCCAATTGGTGTATCAGATTTCCAAGATTGTGAACTTGAATTAGGTGGCTAAATTGCCTGCATTTAAAATTTATTCAGTTGTGATTTGCATATTTTAGGGTAGTAGATTAATTCAATTGCCCACACATATTACCAGAATCTATTCTGAAGCTGTTTTGTCATTTCTACAAAGCTTATAACACTAGCAAGTTATTGGAATTAGCTTTCTTCTATATTTTGTTTCAGTAAAATATAGTTTTGGTTGATGAGAATATCTCGTTTGAAGGAAGCCTTCTAAACCAAGTGAGTGTGTACAGTTAGGGTTTGAATTGGCGCCTCACAGGCAATATTTGTGTATCTGTGCTTGAATATTCTGATGTCAACAAGAAACATGTTAATCTGATTTCACCCTTGTTTACATTCTACACTTAATTCAGTTTCTGCGAGATTAAGGAACACTATGAGAAAAGGCATTCTTAAAAACAGTTACAACATTGGCTGCTTAGAAATGACTCCAAAGCAAAGGCTATAAAGGAATAAAATAATGAGTTAGAATTGAATACTTGCTGTATGTTATATACATGAAAATAATTCTCACATGTCTGTTAATAATAAAAATAGCTCTTTAAGAATATTTCGTTGGCCATTGCACTGACTGCTCACCACATTTTGTTTTATTAAATCTTCAGAAAATTCCTGGAGCTGGCCAGGAGGATGGTTAAGAGTGTGGGTTTGAAGCCCAGCTGCAGAGAGTGCCAGCTGCAGGGAACTGGGACAGCTGAGCTATCCCGTGACTCAGTTTCCTCATCAGTCAAATGAGGGAAAGAGCCGATCTCACGTTAGGCTTGCCATGAGCATGTAATGCAAACCTCGTGGCTTATTTGGAACGTACTAAGCAAGACCTTACTGTATCTATTAATATTAACTGCTCGGCCATATGTAAACAATAGTCACTTCTATGGTATGATTCCTGTTTTACAAAGAAAGCTGTAAAAAGTTAAGCGCCAAGTTTCAGGGCACATAACTTGTAATGAGTACCACTGGAATCTGTACCCATGCTTGAAGAACTGCTGGCAGAACCCAGTGCCCAGGTTTTGAAGCACGGTGCTTTTCTCTGAAGAGAACATATGCTCTTTCTCATTTATTAATGTCTTTCTCAACACTTTCATCTGGAGTGTCGGAGCCCTTAACCATGGCCGTGCCTTCAGCGTGGACCATGTCAATAGCAGGACTGCCCAGCAGTCGAGGGTGGAGACTTTGCTAGAAAATGAACGTCTGATAAGGATGACTGCCCAAGCTAGTTGTGTCTGAGACCTTGTGTGTGATTGTGGGAGATTTCTTCTCAGTCCACACATGCCTAGCATGTTGCTTCAGTTGCTTACCTTTGGGAGAATGATCTCTAACTAGGTTTCAAAGCTTTCAACGTAATTATACTTCTGTCGGCCAGCCTCTGCTCCCTTTAAGCCTCTTTGAGACGAAAAGGCGACGGGAAGTCACCCCTGATTCTCCTTACAATGGCCGTGATTATATGCTCATTTGTGAAATTCAACAAACATTTTTGCTACTGCTTAGCGTAAATATCTTCTACTCCAGGGCGTATTTTTCAGTGAGTAGTGAAGTGGATGGTCCCATGTCTTTCGGCTTTGAGAATCAGATGTGGACATGTTTGATAAGGAGGCCACAGGAGCAGCAAGGAGTTATCTGTGGTTGGAAGAGGGAACAATGGCTTGGTTTTGAGGACTAAATGGGTGGCGTGTGTGGACCAATGGGGCACAGTCTGTTTTCACCCATCACCTGTTACTAAACCAGCTCTGTTCTGGTACGCCAGGGATTCGGATGCTTGTTGCTGGGAAGAGGCCCAGGTTCCCAGGTAGTTTAGTAAGTAGATTCAGATTGCACTCAGTTCTTCGGTTGCTAATAGAGACTCAGAACACTGTGACACCTCTACCCTGGTTTTCCTGTACAAGCAAATGTGCATCTGCCCCCAAACATCTTGCCTTCTGGGAGATAAATATGGTTCCTTCAAGGAACACAGGTGAACTTTTAAGCAAATCCACACCTATTTTAGTAATTACTGATTTCTTATATTGTCCAAGTATGCTTTGATAAACAACATGTATGCAATATGTGTACATGTATGAATATTGAAGAAACAGCCTAAAATATTAATTCTCCGCTAGTTGAATACACAAATATAATACGAAAGAGAACAATCCATACAAAAAAATTTCCATTTTGCTGTTTTTAGTTTGTAAGGGATAACAGTTACCTCTCTTCTAATTCTACTTGGTAACTGGAAGACTCCACCTTTATGAAGACTCTAAGCTAGGGAAAGCTAACCAAGGATTTATATGCTCTTTTCAGAACCTCAAATGCTTATAAGTGAAAGTTTAGTGTGATTATGTTTGTGACAACTGGCTGTATTTGCAGATTTTCTTTTGTAGTTTTATTGTATAAGTCCTCTCTCTCTCTCTCTCTCTCTCTCTCACACACACACACACACACACACACACACACACACACACACACACACACACACACAAGTGGTGAGCTTAGTAGCCAGCATTCCACAGAAGGGTAAGGAAATACTCTCCACAATAGACATTGGAAACAAAATTTGAACTATTTCCCAATCCTACCATTGTGCCGATCAATAATAAGGGGGATTTTGAGAGGAAAAATTAACACCATGAGACCGTGATGATACCCACTAAATATTCAGTCATCTCATTCTCCGGATAGTTCTGAAGATGAGGTTTATGCACCTGGATTGAAAGCAGTTACGTGACATTCCCACAGCACACGGACTGTGTTAGTCAGGAGATAAAGAAACATGCCGTGATGGCCTCAGACGCTGCATTCTTGTTCCCCAGCCTGTGGGCTTTGCCACAGCTCAGCTCCAGTTACAGGGTGGAAAACCTCATTCTTGCTGAAATTCTTTACCTGCTTGGAGAATTTTTTTTATATCATCTTATTGAAGATTATGGCCCAGATGAAAGGGTTATAATATCTGCATTTTTCCTTTGCCCAGTGGAGTCCCTGAGCTCCTTGAAGGCAGGACAGACTTGTTCACTGTCCTTGGCATCTGGCAGCTTTGGCAACAGGTATTTGTTGAATGAATGCCCTTGTTACTAAGTAAATCCTGTAAATGAGGCATTACAGGAGCAGAGCATCCATTCATATTAATTACAGGAGCAGGGCTCCCATTCATATTACTTATAACACATTAACTATTCAAAAAATTATTTAAAGCTTCATCTTCAGTTCTTTGGGAAGTACTCTTCATGGACCAGTTCACAGCGTGGTTATATGCTTGCTCTCCATTCCGTGAAGAGCCACAGTGAGCGTCTCTGGTAGCTTTTGATTTGAGCTACCCTAGCCGACCTGCACTTTGACCTAAAAGAACTGACAATTTCAAATAGAACTATTGGACTTTGCATTTTAGCAGTGATGAAGCAGGTCCCACTAGTATGACAAGATTGAGTGATGCTACACTAAGGCTGATGGGGAACATAGACTTAGCATCCTTCAAATATGGCAAAAATGATGGAAGGCTAAATGTTTTGGGAAGAAATTACATTTTTATTAATCTTGTTTGTCCTAACTCCTTCTTAAGATATTCAGTCATGTTGGAAACTGAAATGAACAAGCAAACCTAACAATCACTGCAGTCACATTAAGAAGAAAATATTAAAGTTATGAACTTGTGTTTGCATGTAGGAAAGCTAGTTCAATCTATGACCAATATGTGATGCTTTTCAGATTCCAAGGTATAGAACATGTGTAAAATTTTATATTATACATGATATGTATATGTGTTCCCATTTGTATTTAAAACTACTCACATAGAATACATATAATAAGACACCTGTCCAAATCATTTATATGCATGTGATTTACAAGTTCTGGATGTGAACTTTAAACAGAAGACTAGGAAGCTGTGAATTTTTATCTTTTTTTACTTTTTTTAAATTTTATTTTTTCAAAAAATTTTTAGGCAGAGAACAACTAAAGGAGACCAAATCCAACCACAGTTCAGTCCGTGTAGAGTGCTCTGTGTGCCTCTGTCTCTGGTGTGCAGCTGTGTGTGTCTGTGGGTCTGTGTGTCAGTGTGTGTTGAGTACAGAACACAGAGGATAGAGAGTTGAGACCAAAGTGGCAGGCTGAGAGGGTGGCATAGGCTCTGGGTAACCCGGGCAGTAACTAGAAGATTGTTGTGGTTGGCTCTGTGTTTTAAGTCAAACACCTAAGTCGTGTGGGCAGTGAGAGAGAACTCTGGGGCAGACGTGATGGAAATTGTCTGAAGCCATGATACTTGTTTATGTTGTATAACCTCAGCACCAATCTCATATTTGCCTTGAGAGATAAATGGGACAAGAGTGATACTGAAAATGCGGAAAACTGGTGTTACATGATGCGAGAGCATGTCTTTTACAGTCAGACTCCACGGGGCTCGGAGTCCCAGTTCAGCTGTTTGTGTTCCATGGAACAAAGGTAGATTTTTAGAGGCAGCAGGGCAGGCTGGAGGGGTCTTGGGGCCAGGCTGCCTCCACTGGAAGCTGGGCTCAGTCAGTCTCCAGCAAATTTGTGCAGTACCTCCTGGCCTTTGATTCGGGCCTGTGCAGTGGAGATGATAATGGTGCCTTTAGGATGGGTCAGTAGATTGAAGCCAGTCTGCCTCTTAGGCAGTGCTTCTGTATGTTGGCTATTCTTGTTGCCTTAAAGCCTTCATTGTGCAAGGGGAATTAGCCATTTATTCTCGGTGATAGGACAGTTAGTCTATCCAAACTACTGAGAACAATTACTGGCATCTGCTACATACTCAAGACAGGGCAGCTCCTATAAATAATGCTGAATGTTGTAGTTTAAGGAGGTGTGCCCTTTGAAGCTGGTAGAGCAGTGTCTCCATAGGCGGTAGGCATATTTGCTCCTACGCTGGGCTCTTGACGTCACTGAACGGCTTTTGTAGGTACTCAGAGTGCTTGGTGAGCTCAGTAGCACTTAGTTCATACTGAGTGTGGGAGAGGTGCATGTCTGGGTGCTTCTGGGGCTCAGCAGAAGACAGGAAAGGGGTACTAATCATTCGGTGGGTTGATTGCATTTTGAGCAAATAAAACATTTTTCCATATTGATATGATTGAGGCTCTGAGTCTGTGCCAGCTCATCTGCTTCCAATCTTCAAACGTTGGTTGATTTTACCATCTGCTAATTTGCAGCATATACTGATACGCTTCTCCTTGGTGCCCTGGTATCCGCAGACCAGCCTGTCTAGTGCCCCTCTCCGATTATCACAGTCTATACAGATAATGCTCCAAGATGAGCAAACTCCACTTGGGGAACAATTGTCTCTTCGGCAGGTTTATAAGAGAAATTAATTGCCACAGTGACAAACTAGCTTTGTGATCTTGGCTGTTACTTAGCATCTTTAGGCTGCAAACTTTGTGTCTCTGAAAGGAAACAAGGAAAATATAGGCTCTTTAAGCTTGCCATGGGGAGTAAAGGAGCTGTGGCTTGCTTGTAAAATGTTCAGTATGCACTGGCCACACAAGGGGTGTTGAACACATAAATACTGCATAATAAACTCTCACTCCTCCATTCTGAAAGCTACACAATATATTGTTTGTATCAGAAATGGAGACTGCTACATTACTAAATTCTTAGATTTTTTTTTCCATTGTGCCATGTTTCCCTTAGAGGAAGCTAAAAATATTTAGCTCCCACTGTGGTTCCTAAATGCTAGTATCTGTTAGAAATCTTTGGAAGGCACATTTAAAATCCGCACCCTTCGATATGGATAACTGTGCTTGAAAAGAAGAAAGAGGTGTAAACAAACACGGACGCTGTGAATGATGGGATGTTTACAAGGAATTGGCCATAGAAATCGGGAATAGAAAAATGAGCATTTTGTTTGTTGGTTGGTTTTTTGGGTTTTTTTTGTTTTTTTTTTTCTTTAGAACAAATATAGAAAAGTCTTCTAGCTCGGTCACAATAGCACAGGAGTAAAATATTAGTTAATGACCCCAAACAGTAGGTTTCTGGTGATTTATCCAATGGTCCTCCCAGCTGTTCTGCACTATGGTAAATGTCATCTTACCATATTGAGACAAAAGGGTAACAAACGTATTTTTCATTCCTACTGTGCATAAAGCACTCTGAAGGAGTGTAGAAGTTAGACTGTGAAGATCAGCTGATTCCCCAGCCATAAGTAGCTCAAGGTCTGATTGAGAGAGATACAAATTCCACCATTTTTTGGCAAAGAAATCTAAAAGACAATGATATTGTGAAATCAATTTTGGGGAGTAGGACCCTCAGCCCATGACTCAGGGTTCCCTAGGAGAAGGAGAGTAAGTGCGGAAGGTGAGAAAATTATTTTGTGCATAATGCTTTGTGTATTTGTATATTTGGCAAGAACATTTGTGAGTCACGTGCATGCACAACTTTTTCATATGTGAAGTTCCACAGCATTTATTCTAATGCAAAGCTTTTGTCATTGATGCCACAGTAGGTTTGGTTACCAACGCCCTTCCTTCTCCATCCACAGATTAGCAAGACACTATCACTGAGTTCTGAAATACTTTGGTGTCAGAAAAAAAAGGGCTTCATTCTCAAGAAGGTTAGAAGCCACTGGTGCAAACAAAAGTGCTCTCAGAGTTCAGAAGAAAGGGCTCTTCAGCCTGCTAGACTCTGGCCAGGCTTCAAGGAGGAGGTGGAATCTGAGCTGAGTCAGGAACCCAGTAGTCTGCATAGGTGGAGAGGAGCTGGAATGCATGCTAAATGAGGGGGACCAAGGAACAAAGGTAGGATAGTTTGGGGGCGCTAAGGAGACTGGGTGAGCTGAAGAAGGAAGTGATGAGATAGGTCAGGGGAGTCTCCTGGAGCCAAACTGTAGAGGACCCTGAGCATCAAGCTGAGGAATTTGATCTTCCTGGGCTGGTAGGAGAAGCCAGGGAATATTTGGAGAAGGGGACCGGCACTGGCACTGTGAAGGTGTTTGAGGTGCTAGTCTGGCACCCTGTTCTGAGAGCGCTTGGACTGAGAGGGAGGGAGCTCCTAGTATAGTGTCAGTCTGTTCAAAATGGATGTGTTGGGAACCTGATCAGTGGGACAGGAATGACAGCTGCAAAAACAGCCAATTAGGGCTGTACACAACTTTGCAAGGGAGTCTACATTTACTGTTTCTTATTTAAAGAGAGCCACTAGCCTCCCTCTGCATAATAACACTCTAATAGGCTCACTTTCCTGTGAAGAACAGGTTTCGAAATTTCCTACCGTTCTTCTTGACCAGGTGTGTTTATTAGACTTTCATTACGAGTATTATTACCATTAATCATTATTTCCTTACTAAATGCCTGACACAAGTAACTGAGAGGGAGGGAGATTATATTTTGACTTATCATTTCAAAGGTTTCATTTTTGTGGTCATCTGGCTACATGTACCTGAACCCGAGGTGAAAGAAAGCATCGTTGTGTAAGAGCGTGCCACAGCGAAGTTATTTAGGTCATGGTGGTCAGGAGGCCACCCTGGTCAGGGAAGGACCAAGTGACAAGAAATACCTTTCCAGAGCAGACCCCCACCCTCCTTCTTCATCCATCTAGACCCCACTTCCTACTTCCCACCACCCCAATAATGCTGCAGTACTATAAGCCTACCAAGGGACCGACTAATGTGTTGATTGGTCAGAGTCCTCGGACTATTGTCTTTTCCCGGAAGTCCACCTGCTGGAATCCAAACACTCAGTCCATGAGCCAATGGTCCACATTATATGCCATGTAGACCCCTATGTTCAAGTTTGGTAATTGTGGTTTATTTTCATAAGGTTATGCAGGCTGCGTTTGAAGAGTTACTATATTTCTCCCCTCTTGGGAGACAGAGAAGATGGCTTTATTCAAGGCTCTCAAGTTGTAGTCCCAATCCAAAGAAATGCCATATTTTCTAAGTAAGAATTAGCCAAGAAGAAATCATTGACTTTGTAGGTATATAAAGTTTTGGATAAAGAAAAGTAACATGGCAGGTTAATGTAATTCAAAGATGTGTTTTTAAAGTAAGGCATATAAAAATGTATACATTTAGGAATATTTTCCACTTTTCATCTACCATGTACCAATTTTGTTCATTTTTCACCATTTTTCATTTTGTGTCAAGTTGTTTCTTTTGGAACAATTTGGTATAGTTTTTTTTTAAAAAAAAACATGTACTTTCACTTCACCCTATGGTTTAAGAAAAAGACTCCTTAAATGGATAAGTGATGTTGTTATTGAATCAGAACCAATACACGGTTGTGCTGGTCCATTTTTGATCTCTACGACATAGTTACTTCCAAAGCTACAATAATTTATTTGCCTATCTCCTTACTGAGTCAAGAAGGGCACTCTCTATCCAAACAGAAACCCAAAGATATCATTTGATTATAATGAAACAATATTCATTTGACAAATAAACTCAAAGTGACTCAAGTGTTTTTTGTGTGCCCCACCCATGGACTACTCTGGTGAAAGAAGCTGTGTCTAAGTTCCTGGAATGATAATTTTGGAGGGCTAAAAGCTATCTGAGATTTTAGTGGTATTGATAATTGCCTGAGCAGTGTGCCTATTGGTTTAAGTTCATTGAAACCTGTCTTCAGGTACCATGTATTCTTACCTTCATCTGCTTATTCTACAACTGCTGGATTCTATGAGCCAAGTATTGACCAAAGTTGTGTAAAGATAGAACAACTTAAAAATGCTTCTCCTAGCTGGTCGGTGGTGATGCACACCTTTAATTCCAGCCCTCGGGAGGCAGAGGCAAGCGGATCTCTGAGTTTGAGGCCAGCCTAGTTTACAAGAGCTAGTTTCAGGACAGGCTCCAAAGCTACAGAAAAACCTGAGTCGGGAAAACAAACAGACAAACACACAAAAGCTTCTCCTGCTGTGAAAATAGCTATCATACATCAAAATGTTTAAGACTATGCAATATGAAGTGGGATAGAAGAGGATACACATGGAGATAAATAAATATAATATCTATTTTAAATGTTATATATTCTAAATATGTATATATTATATATCATATACAATATTTTTATAGATCATATACTCTATTATTTGATATTCTATATATTGCATGTAGACCATATTCTCTATATGTATTATATATGCATGTACATATTCTAAAGAAGGCACAGACACAGGTTTTGAAGTTCAGGGGGAAACAGTTATGCTTGAGTAGTAGATTAAAGGATGATACAGTAGGATTTTTAAATAAAACTTGAGGTATATAAGTCAGCTTGAATAACTTATATAATATCTAATGTGATGAGTAAGAGATTGGCAAAGCTAGAACTGGGAGGAAACACTGACTAGTGTAAGTGTCTGTATATAGGGGCACATGGTACCTCTTTTAGAGCACATAGATTACAGTGTCTCACAGAGTCAGGACAAGTAAATGAGGTCATATATTTTATAAAAGTCTAATGCATGATGATTATGGAATACAAACTTAATCCATGCCCATTGAGCATCTGCTGAATACCTCAGTGACAGAAGTATTGTACAAATCTAGGTGACCAAAAGATAAAATTGCCTACAGCTGGAAGAGTGGAGCTGATGGTCCAATCTCCCCAGTTTTATAAGAGGTAGAAGGTAATTTGGAAGGAGAGTGACTGTGACATTTAGAAAGTAAATGTAAAAGATGGCAGAGGGAGACATTAATACGCATGCTATTTGTTAGTTTTCTGACACTGTGACAAAGATTGGAGGTAACTAGATTATAAAGAACAAAGGTATGCTGGCTATGTTTTCTGAGTCTAGGAACAGGTAGACTCAGTAATGCCCCAGCATCATTATTGGAGGTAGAAGCCAAGTCATTATGCATGCTAGGGAAGTGCTCAGCTGATGGACCAGTGGGCTACGTCATGGCTTTCTCTACCAGTGTACCAGTGGATTATGTCATGGCTTTCTCTACCAGTGTACCTGTGGACCACTTGAATTTCTCTACCAATCAGTGAACTAGTAAGCTATATCATAGTTTTTTCTACCAGAGTACCAGTGGGCTTTATCATGACTTTACCAGTGTACCAGTGGGTTACATCATAGCTTTTCTCTATTAGTGTACCAGTGGGTTGTGTCATGGACTTTTAGATTCTGGTCAGTGGTTACAGACATTTCATCATGGTTAGAACATTAACACAGGAAAATCATTCGTCTCATGGCTGGGCATGAAAGGAGATGAAAAATAACAAGATTAAAACTTTCACCATCTCTAGGAATATCTCATGGGGGAGGGGACCATGTCTGTACACCAGCCTCTGAGGGATGCTTAAGAGCCAAGCTACAGTACCTGGTAGTAGGATCTAAGAGATGAGAAGGCAGAAGGGAAACATCCAGTCTTTGTGACTAAAAGCATTTTGTATAAAACTCAAACCCTTCAGGAGGAAGTGGTGGTGATATGTTTGGTTAGGTTCAGTGTGACTTTAATCAGGTGATTGTTTTCTGTGGCCACATTTTGTATATATATGGGTGGAGATTGAGGGGCTGTCTATATAAAAATCATATTTAAAAGTCACGGTAAAGAAAATTATTGTGAAGGAAATTGCAGACAGGTGGGAAGGAGGTGGAATTATGGAAGCACAGGAGAGACGAAGGCAAATGACCCGGGGGAAAGGAAAGACATTAGAGCAGAGAAGAAGGAGCTGTTGTTAGAGTGGGGTAATCAATGTCAGGGAAAGAAGGTTATTGAGAAAAGTTTGAGCTAGGAAACTGGAAAAGGCCATTTAGGGGAAGAGCAGATACTTCAGAATGATCGAGTGGGTGAGGGGGGGAGTCTGTGGTGAGAGTATGAAAGCGAATGCCCGAGAAACTTGAAGGTTAAAGAAGGCAGCTTGAGAAGAGCCATCGCTGAGAGTCAGTTCATGAACATTTGCACAGTTAGGAGAGGGGATTGGGACGGAACATGAGCTAGGGCTAGCATGAGCTTGAGGGTAGCTTAGGGTCCTGTGCTCAGTCCTGAGCCCTGCAAACCAAGTGTTCGGGGACTTCTGTCTGTGTCCCCAAGAGAAGCAGCTTTATGAGAAGGGCAGATCGTGCGCCACCAAGCATCAGGCTATCATTACAAAGGAAGCCTGGAAGAGATGCAAGAAGAGGCAAAAGTAATCCCAACAGAGGAAGAACAACTTAGCTGGAATTCATGTTACAGAAAGAGAAAAATTTAATGCTCCTTCAATATTCTCTATAAAATATTAGGTAAAGGCGTATGGGTGGGGAGTGAGGTATGGTTTGGGAACTGGGGAAAGTGGTAAAGATTCAGTGAAGGTATTTCAGACACTTGACAAGAAACAGAACACAGAGACTGTCCCATGGTGGGATGACTCGAGGGAATGAAAAAGAGAGAAGGTTCTGCTGACGTGGAATTCATTCATCAGCATGTGAAGTGGCTCCGCTCTGTCATGCTCACTATGCGGAGCAGCTGCTGAAGAGTGGGCAATGAGCAGGTCCCCGTCCTGTGATTAGAGATGGACAAAGACACTTGGGAACATGAGACCTCACAGTGCACAGACCGGAGACCAGACCTGGCAGGCACTGGGTTCCACACTGGCCACACGAGGCTGATGAAGTTGGAGTGGGAGAACAGACAGGGGCTTGGAAAGACAAAGGATCTAATGGGCATTAAGAGTGAGCCTGGCAGAAGGGAGTAAACGAGAAAAATATGATGTTTCTGGGAGGTTATACATTTTCTGGGGGCAAGGGGACTGGCTGCTGCTCACCCAGCCTGCTGCTGTTCCATGGCCACCTACCTTTCTGGGCAGATCCATCCTAGTGCAGACTGGCTCTCAGTCCAGCAAACAGAGCTACCATTTAGGACTGAATTTGTTTTTGCGGTTTTATTAATACATGGGAGAATATCACTCATCAAATGGATTGAGCGCTTCTCTGATTGCTCTGTAAGTTTGGACATGTGTTTTCATGACCATAACATTTCAAGTTCATCCAGAAGTTGATGAACGTGGAATGGCAGCACAGGGGGCTAGTTGGCTGCTCCTCACAGCTGATCTCCCCAGGCTACAGTGGTCTGATAGGCAGCTCTTCACTTACAGTATAGAAAGAGGCTCTCTTGTCTTCATGGATCAGCCTACTGTAAAGAATGCTAGAATTTTCACTTGTAGTCTGAAATTTCTGGTCACTGGCTGCCTTGTGCACCATTTTTTTTCTGTTGACCTGTTCCTTCAGGAACAAAGCACACACTGATAATGGAATAGCCAAGGCACTAGTTGTTTTAATATAATCATGGTTTAGTCTCACCTTCTGGAGTTATTCCCAAGATGCCTTGCTTAATTTGATTTTGGCTTCCCTTAGGTAAGGCCTCCATAGTTGATTTTCCCTTTAGAGCCTCTCATTTCTTTTGGAAGGGTAAGCTTGACTTTAATGTGGGGCTTCGGATAGATTTTTAACACTGTTATCTGTACCTTAAGAAATGCTTTTGGAGCCAGGGATGTAGTTCAGTGGCAGAGTATTTTCCCAGCATTAAACTCAACCAGTGGTGGTGAAGGGAACATCCTCATGCTTCCAAGACAAGGACAAGTGAATATGAAAGCATGGGCTCGGGTCCTTACACAGCTGAAATGGTCTTAATCTCTATATTTGTTAGTTCTTATCTGAGTATATAATACCCAGGAACAGATACGAAAGCTGAGATAACCAAAACTGAGCACCTTATTTGAGGTTTATGCTCTTGGCGGTAAGGCAAGATTGAAACACCATTAGTAATCAGCTGTGGCTCTTACCTCTGAACACTGCTGCTGGTGCTGTTGGTGATGGCGATGGCCGCTGTTGCACTCCTTCTTGTTACCATAACATTCTGGGAATCTCTGTTACATCTCTGTGACATAGATGATTAAAAAAAGCATCATGCAGAAAGGTGATTAGGGCCAAGGGATTAAACTATAGAAAATCCAGCAGCAGGTGATTAGATATTCTGACCTCAACCCTGGCACCCGAAGGCATTGGTAGATGGAAGTTTGTGGAGCCTCTGAAGGGTAGCAGTGGCCCAGGACAGCTGAGTTTCTGGAGTGCATGGCCACATGAAGGAATTTCTGAATGTCTTAAAGGACATTTATGAGAGACAGTTGCCCAGGGTCAGAGGGCAGGCCAGAACCTGAAGCAGGAAGAAAGAAGAGATGCAGGATTGTCAATGAAAAGAAGAAAAAAAAACTACTTTGTAGTAAATTGAGGTCATATAACAAGCAGAATGCTACGGAGAAGTGATCCTTTAGTTAGAAAACATTATTTATAGGTTTTTGCCCTCCAGTCAGAAAGCTTAGATAGGAGAGCTGTTCTCAAATGTCACAGTATTTTTTAGAAAAAAAAATCAGGATGAGGTACATCAAAATTCAAAGCCTGGGAGAGATGTTTTGTTATGCCATTTGGAGCCTATTGCTGTGTGCAATCATCCAGGTAGCACGGAGTGGGTCGGATTCAGATGGGCACATATTGCTTTTGTCTCTTTAATCCTCTGTCAGTGTAGAGTTGGCCATAACAAAGCCAGGAATATTTTGATTTTTTGTTTTTTTGGCAAGGAAGTTTTCTTTCATGAGTGTGTGTGTGTGTGTGTGTGTGTGTGTGTGTGTTTGTGAACATGGGTCGTCGTCCTCTATCATTCCCCATATTGATTTTTGAGGCAAGGTCTCTCACTAGGCCAGAAGCTCCCTGTTTAGGCTAGACTGCCTGGCTAGAGATCCGTTGGGATCTACCTGACTTCCCTCTCCTCCAGCACAGAACTTACAGGTGGATGCCACAATGCCCAGTTTTTATGAATGCTGGAGATACAAACTCAGGTAGTCACACCTACACAGCTACACAGCGAGCCTCTTATCCAGTGAGCCATCTCCCAATCCCCTCAGAGAATATCTTACATCACAATAATCATTAGACCTCTGAAGATCAAAGTATTCGATTACAGGACTGATATAATCAAGCACATCCTGGTAGTGACTTTCTGGACATCATCTCCCCCTTAACAGAGAGCCTTTTTAGAAACTGGATTCAGTGGGACTCTTTAGATCTTACCGTATAGACGGCTGTGTTTGGACAATGGCAAAAGACAACGATCTTGGGATCTAAAGGAGAGTATCATCTTCCCTTCCTTGCTTTTTTGCCTAGTTTTAATGGATTTTGAGAACAATTGAAGTTCCTGGTTAGGAGTGAGAGTTGCACTTGATTGAATTTGATCATGCAGAGATGTAGATTTCAGGGGAACGGAGATAGAGAGGGTTTTGTTGTAGGTAAACTTTCTCAGAGTTATGAGCTATGGAATCATTGATCTTAGATTTGGCAGACCTGGAAGCAATTTGGACCAACAACCTAGTCAGGAGAAGGGTTCTTTCTTCTTCTTTTCTTGACATCAGGGCAGGGAATTTCTACTTTAGATCATCCAGTAAGCTCAGTGGTCAGGAAGCTCCATGGGCAGAGCAGGCAGAGTCATGCTTTCTGATCAAACCACACCTAACGGCACCACGCATCGCCGCCTTATTCCAGCTCTGACCTCTGCAAAGCACTACTTACTTAAACCATTTCATCCAGCTTTGGTCGCAGGCCTGGGGATAAAGGAACTCCCCAAATTATATCCCATTTTGGATGCTCCTTGGTCCCATTGGTTTCAGTTTTTACTGAGAGAGACAACAAGGTAATGCCTGGCTAAGGAGTTCCCGAGACCTCACAGACTTTTCCACTTGATGATAGTATCCATGGAGAAGCTGGCCCATGGTAGGCATTTTACATGCTCAGTTTTCATTTCACCTTGTTCTACCCGTGGCCTCAGCATGTGGTGTTTGATTTGGAGTTCAGCATCCCCTTAGCGGTCAGTCTAAAAAGTGGACTGGTACAATTGGGTGATTTAATGAAGGCGTTGTGTCAGGTCTTTAAAGGAACATGAAGGATAATGTGGCTGTCTTGAGCATGAGAGCCCCCCATAGTTACTGTTAGCTTCTCTTCAGCTGCGGCGACATGGTGGTTATGATGAGCAAGAACATTAGGTGGCCGGTGGCGCAGGGAGAGAAGGGAACGGCAGGCTTCTGTCAGAATGTATTAGCATCAGCTGAGACTTCTAACCCAAAACAACTGGCAGAAAAGTGAAAATTTGAGTCAGAACTTGAGCCTCGCTGTTGTGTGGTCTACATGAAAACAATCAGGCAGAATGATTTCCATTAGTCTCGGTGTTTTTTTTTTTTTTTGTTTTGGTTTGTTTTGGTTTGGTTTGGGTTCTTTTGTTTTTTGTTTTGTTTTGTTTGTTTTTTGTTTTTCTCTCCAACTTTGTTTAGAAACCAGCTAAGTAATTAATTTTTTAAATGATTGCCTGATTCATCTGCTTATAATGCTCATGTGAAAATAACTCATTATGCCTGTGTAAAATAAATGCTCAGGACCAAGACTTGAGCTGGATGGGTCCTCTATATGGCATTTTAGAAAGACTGGTGAATTGAGACAAAAGAGCTTTTTTCTCCATAATCTCCCATTCTGGAATGTTCTTACTTTGAAGAAGGAGCTTCTCTCTCTGAACTCTATGGTCATAATTTTCACTTCAGGGAACACAGAGTTTCAGGTTGACTTTGGAATACTAATGCGTTTCCCAAGAAAATAGAGACTAAGGCACCTTCACTCATAGGCTAGAACATGCTACCAATGGCACTCCAGAAAGGAGTTCTAAAGCTAGGAAGAGAGAAGGAAGCTGCTCTTGAGTTCTGAAACAGTGTGACACTCTTTGTGGCATACTGTAATTTTGTCATTCTCTTAGAATAGGTTCAGTAGACATCCTATGATCTAAATCAGAAAGTTACTTCTCAGCCTGAGTAACTTTGTCAAAGATTATATATACATACACATATGCATATATATTATGTTTATATCTATTTTTCTCACACTGTCTTCTATCAATATTGCTTTGAAATGGGAAAATTCCTTTTTTCATTGTGCGAAAATATTGATGAATTGACTATATGAAATGGTTTGGTGATAGGAGTTCATTAGCTTGAGGTTGTATCTGCAACTTCTAGATATCTAAGGAAGTATGTGCGTGTGTGTGTGGGTGGGTGGGTGTGCGCACACACACTCATGTGGGGGGGGCAGGTGGAGTATGTGTATATGCACATACTTGTTCTCAATCACCATGAAATCAGCTGTACTTAAGCATGGTCACTTATTCCCTACTTCTTGAAAACCTTTGAAATTTTTCTTCTGATTGCTGGGCTAAATAACAGACATTTGACAAACACCACAAAGTAATTTCACATTGTATATTGTAAGTAAAGTTTCTACTAATAATCAAATTAGTAGTTATATACTGAAAATGAATTTAATTAGTATTTAAATTATTCCTTTAAAGCAGCGGTTCTCAGCCTGTGGATCTGGGTCCCATATCAGATATCCTGCATGTCAGATATTTGTACTACAATTTGTAACAGTAGCAAAATTGCAATTATGAAGTCGCATATGTGCGACTTCATAATTTTATGGTTGGAGGTCACAACATAAAGAGTTATATTAAAGGACCGCAGCATTAGGTATGTTGAGATCCCTGGCTCTAAAGGGTAATATGTAACAGAAGAAGGGCTTTCTTATAGAAAAGGAATTTAACAATTTCTTTCTAATTGTTAATTGAGATTTTTTTCAAAATAGTGTCTAATAAGAAAATCTGGCTTATATTCAAATGGAAAGATACTGTCTCATAAAGTAATTTCTTAGCACTATTTAGGATGGTATATTTTTTCTCCCACACCTTCACAGATGACTACTAATTCAGTACGTGATGTGTGTTTACTTTTGTAGTTAAAACAGAGCCAATGAGCAGCAGTGAAATAGCTTCAACAGCAGCAGACGGGTCTTTAGACAGTTTCTCAGGTTCAGGTAAGGAACGGAACGGATTTTCCAATTCGCACTCAGCAATTGTATTTCCTAGTTTATTATGTGACTATATATGTTCATATAAGTGTATGGGTATTCACAGATACAAATGTCAATCCCAACGAATAATTCATGTGTCTGTAGTCCCTAGGAAGTATTTACAAATAATGTTGGTGTGCAAAGAAGATAAAAGGACTGTTGTTCTCCATTCTTAAGCCAAATGACCTCTGTACGGGAATGATGCTTCTCCTTTTATTATTTGTATCATTTTTCCTATTATGCAACTTTGCATGGGCAAAAATTTGACTCTTCAAGACACCCTAATTAGACTTAGCAGCTTCAAACCTGACTTGTGTCTGAGCAATGCCTATGTTGGGCTGACTCTCTCCAGCAGTGTTATACTCATAAGTCTTCATCTCTCTCACATTAACAAAACCTCTAATAAACAGCTCGCATCACACATCTGTCACAGTGAAAACACTCAGAAGGACTTAGTGGTGGCAGTGGCTTACTGTGGAACCCCTGCCATGCACTTGCCAAGCTACCCAGAATAGATTATTTTATTGGAAAATGATTTCAATCAGAGACAATTCTTAAATTGCATACCCTTGTCGTGTTTTCTACTGCTTTTTAAGACCTATGTTTTCGAAGTGCTGTGCCTTCATAGATTTATTGTTGATGATCTAGTTCTTAGAATCACATATCTACAATTAACCACAATGGAACGAAACTGTATACAGATACAAAAGTAAGTATCCATGCAGAATTTGGGCACTAATGATATTAGATGGAATCGGTAAGGAAACAACAGAGCATCTTATGTCAGTTTCTTCTTTCTCGAAACGTTAAGTGGAATTTAGCTCATTCCAGGCAATGTGCTTTGTGCTATTATGAGTTTCATAGATGTATAAAAATGATCTCAGTTCAGGACTTAATGGCATGAGTAAATGAAAAATTATTCCAGTACAGTCTGGCAACAGCAGAGGGAAGACCTGAGATTGCAAGAGCGCCCAGGCAGGGCTCTAGTGGAGATCAGACAAAGCTAGACTATTAGGAAAGGTGTCCCAGACTAACACTCATATTTAGGAAACAGATAGCAAAATGTTCACTTGGAACCGTGGAGGAGGGAACTGGCGGGTTGGCTGCTCCATGTAAGGAGCCCGTAGCCCAGAGGGCATGGAACTCGGGACACCGACAAAAATCTGCCATTCTTAGTGGGCACTGTGTAAGCAATATGGATGTGCTATAGAGGGGTAGGTTCAGAGTCCAAGGAGGCCAACAAATTCTGCCTGGGATTTGTTTTAGCCTCTGTGCAACGGGAGACATCACAGGACAGACTGGCACTTAGGTCCCTTATTCAGTCATAGGAGCTGGGGCAATGTATTTGGAGACACCTGAATTCAAGTGAGATACTGGTTTCAAAGTTTTGCATTCATTTGGTTAAGAGCTATTGAGGAGGCAGTTGGAGAGACGGCTCAGCTGTTAAAGAGCACTGACTACGCATCCAGAGGACCAGGGTTCAATTCCCAGCACCCACATGGCAGCTCACAACTGTCTCTAACACTTGCATCAGTGTAGCTGTCAGTTCTAAGGGATCTGATACCCTAGATATACACGTGGGCAAAACACCAATGTACATAAAATAAAAATAAATAAATAATTTTTAAAAAGAGATATTGAAGAATTGTGGTAAAATTCTGACAATGGGAGTGGGAAAATGAAGGATTTGATGCATTTATGGAACTTATGTCATCCATGACCAGTGGATGACATTGGGTCAATCAAGCAAGACAGGGAGAAGTAGAGCG
Source organism: Myodes glareolus (assembly GCF_982192425.1). Lineage (NCBI taxonomy): Eukaryota > Metazoa > Chordata > Mammalia > Rodentia > Cricetidae > Myodes > Myodes glareolus. The sequence goes on along the minus strand of NC_142041.1, from coordinate 60,111,570 downwards.
AGGCGTATGTGCACGTTAAGTGAGAGGCATGAGATACCTGAAAATGTCAGCATCAGAGCTCAGAAAGTTTGCAGATGGGAAGTTTGGAAGTCTACATGGTAAAGTTAGTGGGATTTATTGATGTTGAAGCCAGAAGTCAGAACAACTTCCCCCACCCCCGTGTGTGTGTGTGTGTGTGTGTGTGTGTGTGTGTGTGTGTGTGTGCTGAAAAAGTGATCCCATGATGGCAGAGATAAATTAGAAATATAGAGATGATGTGAGAATATTGAATTGGAAGTGAAAGCAGCGAATTTAAAAGAAGCACTGTCTACATGACAGAGTCACTCACATAAGCCAATAGTTATGTGTACATGTATGCATAAATACCTATATGCAGTATATATGTAGACACATACATCTTAGTTCTAAGATGAAGTGAAGGGGTAGTTTGTATAAGAAGAATCTCTTGAAAACCTATGGCAATGCACAGCTTTAGTTCCAACACTCAGAGACAGACGTGGGCAAGTCTCCGAGTTCGAGGCCAACCTGATCTACAACATGAGTTCTAGGTCAGCCAAGGCTACACAGGGAAATCCTGCCTTGAAAAACCAAAGTAAAATGAAATTTGAAAGTAATGTCTTTAGTAAAGTCAGTTCTATTCTTGAAGAAAGGCTGTTTCTTTGTATGAATGTATTTCATATGTTTGGGAACAAAAATGGTGTTTGTGTCTAGGTAGCAGGCTGAATTTTGAACTTTCTTTTTTCTTTTTCTGTTGTTGTCTATTTCCTTATTGAGCACATGCATGGCACTTATAGATTTGAAAAGTAGTGTTTTTAAACACAAGTTATGCATCACGTGGTACAAGGAGATAAGAAAACTGGAAGGTATTCTGTCCCTTGTTAGCTTTGTGTTCTTGACACCTGTGACTGGCCGTTCATCCTTGTTCAGTAAAGTATCACATGAGCAAGCGAGTAGTGAGTGCAGAGATTAGTGACAGGCTTGTGAGTCTGTGGAGTTGGAGGAGACAGAAGGAGATGTGGTACAAAACAGAAAGGTGTGACAAGATGGCTTCCAACTCAAAAGTGGACAGACAGGGCAGTCACAGGTCCTGACAAAGCCAGAGCTCTTCAACTTGAAGTATATTTGCGGAGTGAGTTTTCCCTTTAAAGTGCTGGTTCTCAAGCCACGGGTCATGACCTCCACAGGGCTGCTTGCATATCAGATGTTTACATTGCAATTTATATCAATAGCAAATTATAGTTAAGAAGTGATAATGAAATAATCTTATAGATAGGGGTCACTACAGCATGAAGAACAGTATTAAAGGGTTGCAGCATCAGGAAGGCTGAGAACATGGTTTTAAAGGCTTAGCAACCCAGGCAAAGAGATGCTTGATTGGTGGGTAGGATGCAAGGGAACGTAGAGGTGAGAGAGTTGAGAGTTTTTAAGAGGAATAGCTTAGAGTAATTATCTGTGTCTCCAGTCGTCTCAGTGGAGAAGATACAGCCCAACATGGACAGGAGACAAAGATGGCGGGAGACCTGCTTGATGACATTGGAAAAGATGGGAAATGAGAGTCTCCCCTAATCTTCAAACCAGTGGGGTACCACCACGCAGTTCTGTGGTTCGTTCTTCGTACTCCCCTGCTGAACTTTCACCAGTGCTTTAAGGTTTTTTCTCATTATCTGTCTTCTTGTTTACTATGTAGCTCTATGAGAACAGAGTGTATTGGTATTGTCCACACTTACATGCCAGTAGCCATGATAATACCGAGTGCCTTAGAGCTGCTCAATGTATGTTGCCTAAATGAAGGAATGAAATGGCTAATGTTCTTGTGGATTGAGATGTAAAATGGGGAAATAAAAAGCTTAGACTGTGGTCGTGAGCCAGAGTGGAGAGCCAGATGGAAAGAGAATTCTGGAATAATTCTCTTTTGGGGCCTATTGGGAGACACTGTGGATTATTTTTTTATTTTTATTTTTTTTGGTTTGTCGAGACAGGGCTTCTCTGTAACTTTGGAGCCTGTCCTGGAATTACTTCTTGTAGACCAGGCTGGCCTTGAACTCACAAAAATGTGCCTGCCTCTGCCTCCCCAGTGCTGGGATTAAAGGTGTGCACCACCACTGCCCAGTTACACTGTGGAATTCTAAAGCTTCAGTTCAATGAAAGGTGGTGTCTAGAAAGCCATCATCACGGGAATGTTAGAGAGCTGTCATGGGCCTCAGAAAATGAGAGGTTTTCCAGAACAGCAGAAAGCACATGCTTTGACGAAGCACTTTGCTGGGGTCTTGGTAATACCTTGAATCTCAGATGCTTGGCAGCTGCTGTCTGGAAAAACACCAAGGAAGAATAAGTCCTAGAAAAGGGTTGAGGTGAAGATGGAGGACACATTGCTGACTTTAGAAAAGATGATATTTTCTACAGAGTCTGTATGTGAGGAGAAAGAGGGAAGAAGTGGGCGAGCCAGGGAGTTGGGTGCAGGTCTAAAAGGCAGAGCCCCGTGGAGACAAAGCTCTTTCATTTTCTTAGAAAACAGTCTACAAAGAGAAGGCAGCATGGGGCCCGCTCTGGTAGTGGCGGTGGTGTCACCTCTATCTCATAAGGACGTTCTTTCATATTTTCCTTCCTGCCCTCAGTGTGGGGACACTAGAGGAACGTGCTCAGTTTGCTGAAACACACGGGGGACCTGAACATTGCGAGGCTGTTTGCTGTGGTTGGGAACCATAGTGATGTTTTGCTCATTTACTCCTTACCAGTACAAAGTGATTAATTCGTATGAGCATGCACATGCAGATAGTTGTGTGTGCTCATACACGTGTACACGCACATGCCATGGTATGAATGAAGGTCAGAGGACAGCTACCAAGAGCCAGTTCTCTTCTTCCACTATCGTGGTCTCAAGCCTTTAGGCTTGGCAGCCAGCACCAGCACCGTCCACCTTTATCTGCCAGCTCTCTTTCTAGCCCTGGCACAGTTATTTCAGTTATTTGAAACTTTTAAGGACCAGAGGGATTGTAAACAGTGTGTTTGCAAAACCTCTAACTAACCTGCCAGTCCCCACATCTAAATGTGTTACTACTTGTTAGTCAAGCACCTATTGATGGTATCAATCATACCACAGTGTATCAGCAAGTAGAAACTACTCAGTAGAAGAGGAAAACACCGTGAATGATCAGTTTGGCTTACTTCTTAACTGGTTATGGAAAGACATCACACTGAAGCGAAGAAAGCTGATCCCAAACAAAGCCTGTGAGCTTCGTGTTTGGAGGGGGCTCTTTTGGAGTGGGGCATCTGAGCTTAGACTGTGGTTTAAAAAAAAATGAGTTCTGGTTGGGGAACTTGGTACTTTGGTTGGTGCTTTGAGTTTTTATGTGATCTAGTTGTCATTAAAGAGGTTTTATTAAAGGGATCCTTCGGGGCTGAAGAGCTAGCCCAGAGGAAAGGTCTTTGCTCCACAAGCTAGAGAACATGAATTAGATTTTCTGTACTCATAACAACTTCAAGCATGCATTCTCAAAACATAACATGGAGAAGTGACAGAGAAAGACATGATGTTGGCCTCTAACCTCTCTACATAAATACACACACACACACACACACACACACACACACACACACACACACACACCATTGTAAGAAAGGGCTTTGTGAGGACAGGGTAAAATCAGGGAGCCCAGCGTTTTCCTGACTCATAAGAAAGTAGACCGGTTTCTCAAATCTCCCAGAAGAGCTGATGGGTTGGGAGTCATGTGCCAGGATCTTTTTAGGAGAAATTCAGAGAAGAGAAGGAAGGAAAGCTAGGCTAGTTGGAGCCGATCTAGACTGTCTTCCAGTCTAATGCGTTTCAGCAATGCCTCTGTGGGACTCAGGTCTCCCAGAGCTGCCATCCTGCCTCGGAGGAGAAGGAACCATTGAAACAGAGGCAACCCTGTATCTATGCAGATGGGTTTCAGAACCTGGCTGCATAACCCTTGTTAGATTATGTCTCTTCAGTGGGGACGTGGAAGGTGCCTTCTCTCATTGCCATGTCAGGAACTAGAGTAGAGCAATCAATGAGTGAAACCGAGAAGCTGTCAGAGTGGAGTGTTTTGAAGAGGGAGCTGACTGCATTGGAAGGACAGAGAAGAGTGAAAACTCATGTCAATACTATGACCTGACCGGCGGAGGGATGTTGCCAGTAATGACAGACCTGCCTCATGGAGGCATGGACTGAGAACAAGAAACTTCTGAGAGTCCTCTTGATCTGCTTAGTGGATTCTCATGCTTGACCTAGCTACTTACTCTGAATTCTCTCCCATAGCAAGACTTATCGAAGCTTCTTTAAATTATATTGTAGAAGGAAGAGAAAGACAAGAATAATCACTAGTGTGTTAACTGATAAGGAGCTATGGATTGCTGTGTGTTTCCAGGGCTCTCTGATTCCTGTTTATTTGGAGTTGATGAATGAATAAGGTGACTATTGTATCTGCCCTGATAAAATAATCGTCATTAATCCTACTTGCTCTGGGTTATTCTGGTCCAGGACACTAAGATATATTGAGATTCCTGGATTACTGTTGTAAAAGCAGTTTAGGCAATTGAAGAGAAGGGTTCTTGAGGTATAGAACAGTAGACACTTGGCTGTAGGCTACCAGAGGTCTCAAGGGCTTGGATTAGAGGACTCATATATGGCATGTGAATGTTATATAGTTTGAAATATGTAGTGATTTTCGTGGCTTTTACTAGTTCATAGATGATACTGTTTTCTCCAATTTACAACAACAATAAAAAAACACCATGTCAAGCTCATTATGTATAGCCTAAAATATCAGATCTACCCTTCATTTCAGGTTTGTAAATTTGCTTATGACTGCAATTTCATTTTATTTTTTTATACTTTCTGTGTACAGGTATGTATTGACATGTGTATGTATGTGGCCACACATGCCATATGTACATATGAAGGCCAGAGGAGACAATTTGCTAGAGCCAATCTTCTCCCACCATGTGGGTCCCAGGGATTAAACGTAGATCATTGGGTTTGGCAGCCTCAGTTTACCCACTGAGCTGTTTATTTCATAGGCCCATGATCTCATTCTTATTACCTGAGCGTTACCTGTCGATTGCTTGCTATGCACTAGAGAGATCCTATCAGGTGCCGAGGAAACAGACATAGGAAGTCTCCAGCACCTGAAGTTCATAGTTTGCCAAGAAAAGTCCTGGCTAGACGTGAAGCTGTGCTAACCAGAATGCATTGCACCTAATGGGGCTTTGTGGACATGTTCTATGCTCCAAGAAAGTTCAGAGGAAGAAGGTAAAGTGAAGAAAAGGTGACAGTTGAGTCTCTGTGGTGGTAAATCTGTCAAACAGAGGAAGAAGAGCATGATAAGGCAGGGGTTGTATCTTGAAGAAGACCCAAGATGACTGTAAACAGAGCACGTGCGCAGGGGTCCTGAAATACAGGCAGGATGCACAGCATCAGAAAAGGGAGGGTGTGGAAACCTCAGTCTTCTGTGTCTTCTTCCAAGTAATTTAGTAGCCATTCCTTGAGTCATGTGAATGGCCACAAGACTGTGAGCTATAGGATGGATATGAAACGACTTCTCTGTGGTGGCATTAGGAAGGGAAGGTAGAGGGTGGGACATGGGGCAGGTGTCCTCACGGCTGCTTCAGTCACCTCAGTGTGACATGATGGGGACTTGAAGCAACGCAAGAGTCCTAGATGAGGGGTGTGTATGAGGGTGAGGGCCAGATCAGCAGCTGCTTTAGGATTTGGGATGAGTGATGGAAGGGGGAATGAGTCGGTGACTGGGGTGTAGCTTCTGTGTAGGATGTCAGAGTAATGTATGCTTAGATGGGAAAAGACAATAGGATGTAGGTGTAGAGGCCAGCGTGCTTGTGTTCCCCTGCACTCTGTCTTCAAAGATGTTACTTCTGTCTATCCTGAACACCTCATGTGTAAAACATGGGTCCAAAATTTTACCATTAAGCATTTTTCTAGACAGATGACGCTGTTGTTTATTGAGTAGAATTAAAGAACAGACAAACAAACAAGCAGAAGAGAGGCCAGGGAGACAGCCCATTCAGTAAAGCCCTTATGTGCAAGAATGAGAACTTGAGTGTGATCCTACAACCCTTGTAAAAAAAAATCCAGGCATCATGGCCTGGGCTTGTAATCTTAATCTTGGAGAGATGGAGCTAAACTGGACCCTGAACTCACTGGCCAGCCTGCCTCATAGAATCAGTGAGTTCTGAGCAAACCAAAGAGCCTGTCTCACAAATAAGGTGGTCAGGGCCTGAAAAAGGAAGCCTAAGGTTAACCTAGCCTTTGTCTCCACACACACACCTGAACACATATATGCATCTGTATACACATGAACATGCACTCGTGTGGACAAACATACCACAGAAATACAGAAAGAAGGGCAAGGTTAGCAAAACAAAAATGGTGAGAATCAGAGAAAATCATCTATTTATGCCAACACTGTATGAATCCCTTCATGTGAATGATCTTTCTTAGTCTCCACAAGGCTCATATGAGGCCAAGAAGCAAACATTGTTGCCGAAATGATAGGAAAACTGGAGTAAGTGACTTGAGACCCCATGACGTGACTTTGCACAGCCTGTAGCCCCTAGTTCTTGCTACTTTCCTGTGTATACACACATGCAAGGCACATATTTTGAACACGAGTTTCATAGACTTACAGTGTGACAGACAATCCTAACATCTCCCCTTGTTCTCTATGTAAAAACAGTGTAGGATGCAGCTTATTGGGATGACAATCTTTTCAGGAATTATGACCCAGAAGTTCAAAAGCAGATCTAGAATTAGAGAAGAATGAAGGAGGGTCTCATGGATTCTGTCCTCAGGTGGCATTTGCTTTACAAACATTTGCTTTTAATTTAATTTAATTGCCCAAGGGAGATAATTCTGCAGATATTGCCTACTTTGCTCTTGGCCTCCATTCATTCTTAGAGAAAGGGAGTGGAAGAGCTTGTCCCCACACGTGGCCTGGACAAGTGTTACTCAGTCCTTATAGTGTATTCTCACCAATACTTCCCTTCTAGCAATGGCAGCTTTTAACAAATCTCCCCACAGGGAGGCTAGGGATTAGCTTTCCATGGGCATTTAGTAAGTACCCTAAGTTAGGGGAACACGAGCCAGGTTGTCCTGCTTTTTCTTTCATGTGGATTCATGTCTCTTCTAAGGTGACACCCAGGGTGGAAATCTGGCAGAGTGAAAGGTTAGAATGTGTCCAGACTGCTTCGGAGTCCCTGGGTTAGGTCTCATTTGTTTGAATGGAGAAAGACAACCCATCTTTCCTAGGATGCCAATCAAAATCTCCCACTCCTCTCCCAAGTACCCACTGGGAAATGAAGTGTGGCACGCATAAATGCATTATGGGACAAATGAGAGAGCACATGATTCTCTGAGTGCTTGGGACTTGACAGAGGAGTGTGAGAAATACAGCTCAGATGTGAGTCTCGGAAGACGCTGAGGATTGGTGGAGGAGGAAAACAACCAGGTTCCGTCTGTCATAACCGCACCAAAGCAGGGGAAGATTGGAAAGTTTGGGGGGAAATATGTATTAACAAAATATTGTTATATGTAGGTCAATTGTCCTACTTATAACAAAAGTCAACAGTTTAAACCTTTATACAACTTAAAATTGGTGTTTACTTTTTTTAAAATTTGAATGAGCGTCAAAGAATATTTGATAGAAGCCTGGTGAATTTCTGGAACATCCAGAGTCAAGAAAATCTGATGAAAAGAAATGAAGTTTCCCTTGATTGCTTCTTTCAGAAAAAAACAAAACAAAACAAAACAAAAGTGCTTGCTTGCGCATCCAAGGCGAATGCACGCATCTGAGAGAACAGGAACACACAGAGAAGCCCGGGAACAAACGGGCTCAGCTTGCAACCCGAGACACTCAAGACAGTTGTAGGAATGCAGTTTTACTAAACAACACGTTACATCTACACAGGCAAATGAGGATCGCTCCCATTTCCCTCACAGGAGAGATTGGACCAGTTTCTTGTTAATTCGGGTTGAGGTTTGTGTTCCTAACGCATACCGACAATAGGCCAGAGAACTTTTGGCTTCCTTTCTCCAGCTCAGCCTGGCTTTCCCGAGGGGAAGGGCACTCCTCACAACCAAAGCCCCTTGACAAGTATTTATGGCTGTATTTATAAGTATTTATGACTGTATTTTTAAGAGTCTATTTAAAATTAGAACCACTCAATCAGTGTCTCTGTGTTCCCCCCTTTTATAAAAAGGGACTTATTTTATTTTACGGGTATGGGTGTATTGCCTGCACATGTCTACACCACGTGTGTAAATTGCTTGAGGAGATCATAATGAGGAATTGGATCCTCTAGAAACCGAGGTTACAGATGGTTGTTAACCAACATGTGGGTGGGTGCTTGGGATCAAAGCCGGGTCCTCTGATAGAGCGGTCAGTGCTCCGATTTGATTAGCCATCTCTCCAGCCCTCTTTGACTTTTTATTAGGAAGACCGTAGGAAATCCCCATGTCTGTCGATCACAGACGTCAGATACCTGCAGCATTTTCTGTGGCGATGCCGTCGTTTGTAACATGTTTGTAACATGTTTGTCTCATGTTTGTCTCATGTTTAGTATTCTCCTCAAGTTCCTAGCATCACTGTGTTTTCTTTTCCCCCAGCTCTCGGGAGCAGCAGCTTTAGCCCAAGACCAGCTCACCCATTCTCTCCACCACAGATTTATCCTTCCAAGTAAGATGTATTTTCTCTTAATCAATACATGACTTTTCTAAGTAGACTTTACCTTGTTCCAAGTCATGTCTGTGCCCATGTTATGTCTTAATTTAAGCAGTCGTGAATTTTGTAGAGGGTTAATTAAACACATGCATATGTATACAAATTGATTTTTAGCACCTCCTAGCAGCACTGCAGTACTTCGAAGTGCTTTGTCAGTGCTAGTGAGAAGTCTGACTGTAAGATGCACTCTTTAGCTGGAATTTGTGATGTAGTTGTTCATTTGACCTTGCATGTTTCCATCTAATGCATGGGCTTTCTATTTTCTGTCATTCCTGACAAATAGCAGACCATACCCACATATTCTCCCTACCCCTTCCTCACAAACTATGGCTGCATATGGGCAAACACAGTTCACTACAGGAATGCAGCAAGCCACAGCCTACGCCACGTACCCACAGCCGGGACAGCCCTACGGAATTTCCTCCTATGGTGAGTCGCTGGACCGTTCTTCTTGTGGTGTCTTCTGGTGGGCCTGTTGTTGTGTGTTTGAGTAGTACTTCAAGCATGTTGCTGTTGGTCTACTTCAGAAATTGTCATCACCCTCTTGCTTTCAATTCTGTGTAATTCTTGCTAGTGAGTTTTGTAAGGGCAGTGAACTCTTATCTTGAGGTCAGAGGCGGTGAACAGGTTGCCTGGGTTGTAAGGCCCCTTGCTCTCCTTTCTCTCTGCTTATATCTGAATTTGGCATCGGAGCACTTGACTCTGGAATCCAAAGTATTTCTGTGCATATTTGTGATAAAACTTCTATGAATGAAGTCTTTTGGGGTGAAGATCCATTTCCTGTTTATCAGATGCCTAGCTATGATTAGGGAAGTACATGCAGAATTCAACAAACTCTTGCCCTAAAACTAGGGGTGGTTACCTGATCAAATTTCCGCATTATCACCCATTAGGAAAAATGATCTATATATCGCCTCCTGGACCGCCCTTTGAAGGCGCGGATCAGGAAGCATTGGAAGCTCACATGCCGTTTGTTCCTTCCCACCTGGAGATTATCTTTATCTTGGTGTAATTTAACCTAATTGTGATGGGGTCAAACCTGTAAATTAAAAATAAAGCCGGCCAAATCCCAAAGTTCTATTTACAAAAGACTACACATTTCAAAATACATTTTTTTCAATTGAGTTGTGATTGGATTTTTTTTCAACCAATTAAATTGAAGTATATGAATATGGGGCATGTTTTTATTAAGAAAAAAACAGAGAACAATCACCAAAAATATATGAGTATTTGTAGGAAAAGACTAGAATAGGTTCTTCTGTAGGTGATATCATTTTGCCGACTGTCACATTAGTCTTTTGTTGGTGTAAACTATGTGTTGTATACTTTCCAGTAAACACTGACAACATTGCTGTTTTGTTGAAGTTTTTCACCGCCCAAGCTAGACAACTTTCTTCCTTACTGCTGTCTCTTGACCTTAAGGAATTTGATTCTCTATTAGTTTATTATAAAACACATAGCAATAAAGTCTAACTTACATGTAACTCCAGCTTCTGAAATTTTATTTCAAAACTATCAGAACTAAATGCCACTTTCTCTAAGGATGTGTTAGCCCATATTTCCACATTGTACTGTGAAAATAAGGGGAAAAAAGGCGCGGGGGGCGGGGGCAGGGATAGGCGTAGATTTTCAAAGTGAGACTAGCAGAGAGGACAAAAAACAAATTTGTTCGAGCTTAGATTAGACCCATCACTCATCTGCTCACGGGTTTCTAGGAAAGCGAGTTTCTGCCTGCGGGTAGAGGTTTTGGAGACGGGATGACTCTGGGTGCTTTCCAACTCTTGGCGCTTCTTCCCATCCTGCGCCTCTAAGGTGGTCCAGTGAAGGCTGGAGGGAGGTCAGGATGCCTGTGGGTGGAAGAAGACAGGGGGGAAGTCCCTGCTGGTGACACATGGAAAGCAAGGGAGTTTCTAGAACTCTCCAACCACCTGCCTAGGGTAGGTGAGTTCCCAGGGACTGCTCACAGGTTTGAGGTGTCCATTGGCAAAATTGCCTGTGCATAGCGCATCACATTGTTTTTACATGTTAAGACTGTGCTAAGTTTTCAATGTTAAGGTCGTTGTGAGGTATTCAGAAATACTCAAGAAATTAAAGTAGGCGTTCTCAGCCAAATCAGATTCTTTCACTGCCTTAGGATAATTACCTAACTTCATTCTACCCATGAAATTCCCCTAAAATGGAAGTAAACAGCAAGACTACTGTGTACCCTAGATCTTACAGATATGATTTATCTTCACTGGAAACCAAGATTATTGAAAAATGTGAATTCTCTTGGCAGGACCGTTTCTGTGCTCATTCTGTGGGAATGAGGGTCAGTTGTCCATTTTTATGACTGTCTTTAATTACAATTGAGAACAGTGGCCTACCTCAATTTTGCCAAGTTCCAGTCTGGAATTAGTATACCAGCCTGATGCTTTGAGAAATATCTGAGGACCATAAATAATTTTGCTGTAATCCTATAAAGCATGACATGCATTTACATGATAATATAACTTCAAATGTACTTTAGCCTAAATTTAGGAGAATCACACTTGAATACTTGAGAAGAAGTCATGGCGAACAGGGTGCCCCTGGCCACTTCCACGGGTGTATAGATCACTCTGCTGTTTTCCAGGCTCCAATTCTTTGTCATTCTACTTTCTTAATACTGCCCTAACAGAAAGATCTAGATCCTCGGGAGAAGGCTCCTTATTGTTTGTATCCTATATTGCTTCCTTTGACTTCAAAGTACCTTGTGCACTAGCATTTTTCCCCAAAGTACCTTGGGGAAAAAGATGAAAATCCTAGAGTCTCAGAGTAATCAGGTCTCAGCGGAAAAGGAGACGTAGCGGCTTGGGAACAATGTGTCTCCTCTTTTATTATGATTATTTCTGACTATGACAGAATGACCTACTCTAGTAAAATAACAAAATGAATTATGGAAATGATACCCCTAGAGTTCTGCTTTCTAGTAAGTTGAATGCTGGAAAATCAGAGCAAATAGTGTGAATAAACCTTCAAATCTAGACATTTTAAAAGAAATATTGAGCTTGTGGCTTATGGCATTCAACCATAAGCATCCACACCCTGTATTCCTGCAGATGAGATGGGGTGCCTTTGTGACCAGGCTGTTGTGGATGTGTGTGGTTGTCTATATTTACCAGCTTCTGAAAACGAACAGATAGATCAGCTGTCACTAACTGATTTAGGTGCATTGTGGGCAGGCATCAAGACGGAAGGTGGATTGTCACAGTCTCAGTCACCTGGACAGACGGGATTTCTCAGCTATGGCACAAGCTTTGGTACCCCTCAACCTGGACAGGCGCCATACAGCTACCAGATGCAAGGTCTGTATACAGCCTCTCTTTGCTGCTTTCCTACAATGGTTGGCTGTTAATTTCTAAAGCAAACGTGGTATTCTCTTAGCTGGAAGGTGATGAGGCAAGTGGTCTGGGCTCGGAGGCAGGTCAACCACACATTTCAAATGAGATTCTTCACCTCCTGCCCTCTGGATCAGGATTTCCATATTTACGTGAAGGAATTAGATGGAGCGATCTATAAAGGTGATATTTCAAATGCTCTAGTTTGGTTTTTAATGCTCAAGTTTCTGCTTCTGTTGTCTGCTACCAGTTAGGAAAAGTGAATGAAAAGGAAGTGAAGTCAGCCCTAAGAGGCTGTAATGCGGTGTGTAGGAGCTCCGGGATATGGTGTAACCAACTCACGTTCCTAAGAGGGATCTTTGGGTTCTTCATTTCAGTGATGGGTGGTATTGGGAGACAGTACGCTCTGCTCACCAAATAGCGTATGTGATGTCTATTGTTCAGTGATCTACCAAAGACCAAATCAAATTTACATAGAGCCAGTTGTAGCTACCCTAGTGCTTGCAAGAACCAGTGGGTCTCTGTTTGAAACTACAGACAAAACATGGCATAGGTGCAATTCAGACACTGCGGGGGGTCATCAAAGCCTTTTCTAGACCACACAGCTACTACCTGGAATTAGCAGATTGTGACCAGGCAAATACATCTGTAAATTTCTGGAGAGTAAGTTTCACATAATTAAATATTTTTCTGAGGCTTGTTTTTGTTTATTTTTTGTTAACTCAATATCAGCTTCACAAATGCTTTTTCATTTTCTAAGATGCAAAAACAATTACATTGACTCCTTGATCTTCTTGGCTGAAGGAACTTTTTTATGATTTCCAGTTTTTATGATTATTATGTGGTTATTCTGCTATTTGTTGAAGATAAGTTAGAAAATATAGAGAAATGCAAAAAAATAATTTCAATCATATACTCCTTACAATTTTCACCTTTCTTTTCTATGTACATACACCAATGTTGTGCAATATTGTTTGGTCATGTGCCTATTTTAAGTAAGGAATATATTTTTAAAATCTTTCTACATCAATATGTTATTTTCTAAAATATCATTGTAGTGGCTGTATGGTATTCAGGGGTATTTATGTATGGTATTTAGCTACTTCCTTGTTTGTTATTGGACATTTATAACAATGTCATGCATATCTTATCTGTATTTTTAATGGTTTCTCCTGATGAGTACCAGTGTGGGATTCCTAGAGAAATTCTTTCATACTTTCTAAGAATTTCTTATGTATTTACATGTGTAAGGATGCACTATAGGGAGAACACAGAGCACATGTTGGTGTTTGATATTAATTTTGATAATTTTTATATGTTTTTTAAAACTAAGGAGATAAAATTATTTTCTTCTACTCACTGGTATTATTCATCTTTCTTGAATGATTTATTGTATTGAGGTTCTTCAACTTTGTATACTATTTCATAAACATGTTTTTAGTTTATGACTTTTCTGTTTAGTTTTTACAACACATCAAGTTAAAATCCTGTATGTCAAGATCCCCTGATCTTTTTTTCACATTTGTTTTTGCATTTGGTATAAAGAAGGCTTGAATTGAAAAGTTTTGCTATGTTTAATGGGTACAGAATAAAACAGTCTTATAGGAGACAGGATTTATTGGTAGAAGGAAGCTACTTATGTGTTGGCTTCCAAAACTTTTAGGCTGTCTTGGAAGTGGTTTTGCACATGCTGAATTTCAATTGAGTAGAGACATAGGAGAAACAAGAGGTGGTGGAGACTCTTCTTGATGAGTTTCACAGGCCTGGGGCAATGGAAGACATCACACAGCCAAGATCTATTCACTCACAGGCTCTTGTCAGAGGGACAACCAAGTACATTAAGCCACTGTGGATGCCTCCAGACTATGAGGGAAATAAACAGGTACTGTGGCGGTTCCATTGCCCACCAGGCGTCTGAGCATGATAGAGCCGATGCAAGGCCAAAAGAGAAGAGACAAATGGACTGCCTTCTGAGCGGAGAAAGCCAATGCAAGTGCCTAGCAATTCTGTGTTAAGAAAAATGATTCTTTTAAAAAATATATTTTATTGCATGTGAGTCAGTGTGTTGCCTGCACTAAATGCCTGCCCAGTGCCCGTAGGGGTCAACAAAGAGTATTAGGTTCCCCGAAACTGTGAATCACCATGTGGGCCTGGGTCCTCTGGCAGAGTAACAAGAGTTCTCAACTGTTGAGACATCTCTTCAGCCCTGGACAAATGGTCCTAGAACATTAGTCTTTCCAATCTTTATATGTCATTCTTCTAGTCATGTTTCTTTAACTGCATTTGTCTTCATGGTCAATCTCTAAAGGGTTCGGGCAAGGAAACCTGGCTGCAGACCTAGATATTTTGAGAACTAGAGATTGAACATTTTTTTCCCTCGACATGCTTGAGGAACACAATATTTATTCTTTTGGATGATCTAGGATTTTAGGACGTTTTCATTCATACACACAGATGTGGAGAGAGACTGATCTTAGGGATGAGAAACCACACATGCTTAGACATGAAATTTAGGATGTTTACATGCCTGTGAAACGTAAGGTCCAGGGATCTGCCTGTCCCTATGGCCATGAGCACTGGGATTATTTCGTGTCTGGCTGTTTGCACACAGGTATCTGGAATCGTAACTCAGGTCTAAAAGCTCGTGCAGCGCTCTGAAGCTGCTGAGTCCTCTCAACCACTTCCAAGAGTCCCGACCATTAAATGGAGTGTGAAAACTGCCATTATCCGGGAACTTTTGGAAGGCTACTTATGTACTCTGTTGACTTTGACATGCCTTTTATGGCTTCTTTCTTTCTTTTTCGATGACCTTTGACATACAGCCTTACCATGTAGCCCTGGCTGGCCTCAGACTTGTCATTTTGTCAAGCTAGTCCTGAATTCCTAATCCTCCTGCCTCAGTCTGCCAAGTGCTGGGCTTCCGGGCATGTGACAGCAGAACAAGCCGAAGTATTTTCATAATACATCTCTTTTAAGGTTAAAAATTATTTATGTGTCTAGTTGTATGTCTGTGTGGTGTGGTATACTTGTATGTATGGGGTAAGGTCTGTGTGAGGGTATGTATGTGGGGGGGATAATGTCTGTGTGAGAGTATGTATGGGGGGGTAATGTCTGTGTGAAGGTATGTATGTATGTGGGGGCAGGGGTATATCTGTGAGGGTATGTCTGTGGGGGAGTAAGGTCTATGTGAAAGTATGTATGTATGCGGGGGCAGAGGTATGTCTGTGAGGATATGTATGTGGGGGGACAATGTCTGTGTGAGGGTATGTATGCATGTGTGTGCAAGGGGTATGTGTATGTGTATGAGGGGTGTCTGTATAAGGGTATGTACATATATGGGGGAATACCGAGGAGACCAGAAGAAGGCACCAGGAACCCTGGAGCTGTAGTTCCTTCCTAACATGGGTGCTGGGAACTGAACTCTAGCCATCTGCAAGAACAGTAATTGTTCTCAACCACTGAGTCTTCTCTGCAGTCCCCAGTACATGTCTTACTGTGTGTGTGTATATGTGTGTGTGTGTGTGTTAACCATCTATAAAATAACTTTCAAAATGTCTTAACTTGTATTAATGTATAATGAATGCATTGCTCCTTTGTTTAATTTTGTTTTGGGCTGTGGTTTAGACCGAGTATTGCCCAGTGTGTGCAAGACCTCAGGTTTAATTCCCAAATGGGACAAAAATGTATCTACTAGCTAGAGGACACATCACAGTGTAGTTTAGCAATCTAGGGTATCTTTTTTTCTAGTTTTCTCCATCAAAAAGGAGGAGCTTTTCAATCTTTAAAATATAGGATGGGTGTCATTGTCACCAGGAAAAACACTTGGTGACTGTTTAGATAGCTCATGTCAGCTGAAGTGTAGTACACGCTGAGGAACTTGGAGAGAGCAGGTGCCTGTCACTTCTCCCACCACCTTCAGACTCAGGGGGCTAGCATAAGCATGGACTTAGAGCTCTGACCCTGGGTCCAGAATATCATTCTGGAGCTAGGCAGCTTCCTCCTGGTCTGACCCTGCCATCTACCTCCATCCCCTGTCTCAGACACATAGGAGGTGGCACCTCTCATGGGCACAAAGAGAGGTGGCATTAAGGTTTTATGTACAAATTATTTTGACCCACATGGAGTTTATTGTGAAAAGTCCCATGGTGATTTAACTTCTATTCCCTCTCTGGTGGTGATCAAGTGATCAATATTTTAATTATTATTATGATGATGATGTTCCAAATTTTGTGATAACTTCAGTTTAGGAAGCATCATCTATCTCATTTTCCAAAGGGGTAGGGTGTTTATGTGTTTATATGTGTAATATAAAATAGGGTTTGTATGTGTAATATATATATATGTGTGTGTGTGTGTGTTTGTGTGTGTATTACATTATTTATATAAAACATATATTTCTATATATGTGCATATGTATATAAAGTATGATTAATGTTTTCTTGTATAATAAAATATATTTCAATATTTTAACTCTGCCAAATTCCAATAACCCAATAACCAAAAAGCACAGAAAAGGAAGGAGATTAAAAAAAAACAGAGATAAATCTATGTAATGTTTTAACAGAAGGAAAAAACACTGCTATGAAGAATCAGCGTTTTTTTTTTTTATCATAATACAACAGGGTACAAGGAGTGGGTAGGTAAAAGTGACTAAGAGCAACTTGGAATAGACTAAAGGTTGAATTGGTGACAATGACGGTGGGTGTTGGGGAGTGAGACCAGCAGGAAGCAGAAGAGCTATTGGTAAAGACAGAACCGGACTTCCAGGTTCGCTTGATTCGCATTTCCACTTGGAGAGCAAGGAATAAGTGAGAGAAAACAAAGAGAAGGTAGCAGTCATTTAAACATCAGATCGTTCATAGTTCAGAAGGTTAGGGAACAATGGGTGTGCTTATAATCCTGGATGCTGAGGCAGGAGGATTGCCTTGGGTTCTAGGCTAGAAAGTACCAAGACTCATTGTGTCATATCATATCATATCATATCATATCATATCATATCGTATCATATCGCGACTCACTGTGAAGTAAACAAAGGAAAAAGGAATTCAGGAAGAAAGCGGGGGTGTAACATGCTCTACTACCTGAAAAACTTTAATGGTCACATGTAGACGAGCCTCTGGGACAAGAGAGGTAGAAGAGAAAAGAGAGAAACAGGCAGAGAAGCAGAAAGAGAGAGAAAAAGGAAGAGATGGGAGATGGGCCTTTCTTTCCAAAGGGCACCTAGCAAACATGCAGAGAAAGCGCTCCTAGCGACTGCTTCTGAGGACCTGTCCCCGCCAGGACCTCTAGGGCAGGCCAGTACAGATGCCTAAATACTAACACCCAGTTCCTCAGAAACCGGAGATGCCCTGCTAAACCTTTCCACGGCAAGGTATTTGCTCTAGAAATGGCATTTTCCAAGAGAAATTCTTATCAAAAATATAATTTTGAGGAAAATACATACTAAATCCTAAAAAAGAAAACCTATTAAAGTTTTTGAGCACTGTGCTTCCTGACTCAGTAACAGTTAGGTTATGGTTGGAACACAGCCTTATTTTTAATTTTCCCCTTAATTGCTTTAATTTCTTTGTCTGTCACCTCATACTTATTTCTAAGTTCTTGACTTTTTTCTTTTCACATCTTTTTTTCTAAGTTTCTTTTTTAAAAAGTAACATTCCATTTCAGCTCTTTTGGCATTTTATGTTATTTCAAGTGTTGAAAATTATACGGAAATCCCTTGAAATCTAGGTTTAGCAATAATTTGTGACCTTTACCAATTTTATTGTCTGTATGAGTTGTTTTTAGTTAAAATATATAGAACTATATCAGGAAAGATGAATGGATTACAGCCTTTATTACCAAAGTAAAAACTTTTCTTTGAAAATAAACGGGAAGAAAAAGGGAAACTTGGCCCATTAAGATCCGTCTTCTGTGAAGGAGGAGGCCTTGCATTTCAATAGCCCATCTGGCTTTCTGAGGTTTCCCCCAGGCCCTGCTCTAACTTATAACATAGGAATCGTGCTTGATGATGGACGTAGCCCACGGCAAAAGGGCCAGAGAAGGAAAGTAAATGGAGGTCTGTGGAAATTCACGAGGGACAGACAGCGTCCTGCTTGCTGAATAGATGCTAGAAAACGCTAAAACATGGGCAGGACAGACAGGCCCCAGCAGGTTCTAGCATTTTCATGTCACCTGGGATTCCAGTTTATGTGAGCCCTTGTTCTCTGTGAAGCAGGCCTTTGACCTATCTGTTGCTTTTTTTTTTCTTTTTCTTTTTTGAAACCTTTTAAAGTTAGAGATTGACAAAATTCTCTAGGTGAAATCACACACAAAACATAGAAGTAAACATAGGCTGTGTTCTTGTTAATTAAGAGAAAATAACAGAGACATTTTAATGCAAGTCTTTTTGAGGGATGGTATGTTTTAAAGGCACAGTTGCTTTGCACCTATGAGACCAGGGGACCCAGACAGGGTCTCTCAGGACTGTTTCTTGTTTGCTGTGGTGACAAAGCTCCACCCATTCCCTGTAGGAACCTCTGACAACAGCAAGAGAAAACCAGATCCTTGGGATGTTCTATCCCTGGGTGACTTATGTCATTTGCCAGCCTAATAAAACAGTAACAGTGAAGACTTTTAGTAATGAATCAGTTTGATTCCAACTTTATCTATTTAATTTCATACATGTCATTTTCTCTACTCATGGTGTATGTATGATTTTTTTTTGTATAAATCAGAATTCATTCCAATATTTTGAAGACCCTGTCACCATTATTGATTCAGAAAATCTGAAAGAGTTTGCCTGGTAAATTAGAAAACACTAAACCAGAACATAGTGATAATGGCTATTCTCCACTCTCTGCATTTGCTGTGTGAGATTGATGTCCTGTGAATTTGGTAAGGGGGAGATGCTGCAGGAGGTAACTTTGGAAATAACTCAAGACAAAAAGTAGAAACAGATATATAAATGCACTATAAAAATATAGGATGTGGGGAAGGGTAGTCTTAAGCAAAATCAAGCAAGGCTAAAAGACATCATACCATCTGACTTCAGAATATACGACAGAGCTATAATGACCAGAACTGCATGGTATTGGCATCAAAACAAACACCAGTGAAACAGAACAGGAGTACACAGTCAATTAATTTTCAGCAAAGGTGATAAGAATACATGTTAGAAAAGGATAGCCTTTTCTCACAGTAAGTGCTACGGGAGATGCCCATTCGCATGTGAAAGAATGAAGCTATGTTCCGTTCTCTCTCACTATACACGATAAACAAAAAGGGATATATAAGTTACTTTTGCATTCTGGATCTGAAGCCTTTCATATGCAAGCAGAACATATTTTCATCAATACATTTGTGATATGCCATCAGCATGTAACTTAACAGAGTGATTAAACTCTTAGGCATTTGCACCATAAGGTTGGTATTCTGCTATGCTGCCAATAGCAGATACTGAAAATTCTGGCCTTTGCATGCTCATGCATTCCACAAATTCTCACACACACTTTGAACATGCATTCACATTACACATAGATATACGTGCAAAGGAAATATAACAAATGAATTTAAGTAATTAGCCTCATGGTGCAAAGACTCAAAAGAACTTGCTCAAAGCAGGTCTAGGGAAGAGATACACTGTGATATTAGTAAGCCAGGATTCCCAGAACATTCAGCACACACAGGAAGAGTCAAAGAAGGTTATTGGAAAGATAAGGATTGTGTAGGCCTTTAAGAATAGGGAAAAGGAATGATGGGGAAAGCATTAATTGAAGGAAACAGGGCCACAGTAAGATTTCAAAACAGTTTTGATTACATTATGGATAATTAATATAGTGGGCCAAACATGGAGGCCTTGAGAACTATCTTAGATAAAATATATCTTAGCACCTCATCCCAGCTCTCCACCCTAGATCCCAGTCCTCATCCCAAGGCCGAGATACACATTTACAACCTTACATTTATTAAATAGCTCCCTCATTCGTCCCCATCTTTGGAAGAATCATAGCATTTTGTGGGTCCTGCTTAACCAATGTTGACATGTTGACCCTTAGGATTCTAGGATTTTCCCAATGCCATTTCTTTTCATGAGTTTTTCTTTTCTAAGAAACGATCAAGGAGGGCTGGAAAGATGGCTCAGTGGCTAAGAGCATTGCCTGCTCTTCCAAAGGTCCTGAGTTCAATATTCAGCAACCACATGGTGGCTCACAACCATCTGTTATGAGGTCTGGTGTCCTCTTCTGGCCTGCAGGCATACACCCAGATAGAAATTGTATACATAATAAATAAATAAATAAATAAATAAATAAAAATATCAAGGAACTCTCACCATACACCTTCAACTTGACTTCCCACTACTCTGCTAAGCTTTTTTTCACTGTCATACCTTCTATGGATGGTAAAATGTACCCCCTGCTCTTTCTGTGACGTGCTGTGATTCTGTTCCAGTCTTCATGGTGGCTTCAAGTTCAAGGTTAGGCAACCCCCTGTCAAGGCTGCGGGTGTCTCCCCCGGCCTCCGGCAATGCTAACCCATACTTTCCTCCATTGTCCTCATTAGTCTGTGGAATTTGTAAGATGTGTTGATGGAATAGAATTTTGTTTTGTGATAAGATATGTGATCTACCTATTCCATAAACAGTCTCAACTTTACAAGGGGGCCAATGGACAAGAAAATGTGTGTTCTTTACAAATTTTCTGAAAGAAAAGACATTTTCCAGTGATTCTGAGCTAGGAAGGAGGTTCCTCTTCATGACAAAGAAAACATGGCTTTTCACAGTAACAAACTCTTTTAATAGATATAATTTTCTTAAACTATTCAGTAGAAGGTGCCACCCCCCCTGATTCTCCTGAAGTGTAACTTCACTAGAAGTCACTGCAAAGTCACTTGAGCTACCTTTGCCAAACTGCTCAACTCCAATGGGTTCTAAGGACGGATTCTTTCCTCCTTGGGTGACTCTCATGATTTTATGTGAAATAAAAACCTAGAACATGTCAGCATAGGACATTTCTGATGCATTTCACTTATGCAGACGTTATGTGAACTCCAGTGAGTAGGATTGATACTGAAGCCTGCAGAGCAGCTACCATCATGGACTTCCTGTTCTTTGTGATCCATTGCTCAATTAAGAAAGAGCTGGACTCGGTACAGCCTGGTCTGATGGTGCAGCAGGTGCAGGTGCTTGCCGTGAACCTTGACCTGCGTTAGATCCTTGGATCCACCTGGCAGAAGACAACCAGTCCCAGCATGTTCGATCTCCACATATGCACCGTGGCACTCAGGTGTGCACATATGCACCCACAATGAATATATACATACATAAATATTTTAAAAAATGAAAAGAACCACCAATGCCCACACAGGTTCTGCCAATGCTTGAAGAGTATGATTGCTTGCTTTGTGCATAAAGACAGCTTTTTTTGGTTACATGTTTTTGAAGGAGTTCCTAGATCATCTAGTAAATTTGGTGCTGAAATATGGTAGGAAAACTGAGACTCTGTGGGGTTATGGAAACATACAAGCTTTGAAGTTAGACACATTAGTTACCCCAACTGCTGGGATTCTTGGATCTGGGGAGGATTTCAGACAGGCACCTTTCATTGGGGCCTCCTGATCACTCAGAGGTCATCATCAACCGTCAGAGGTCATGCATTCAAATATATAAGGAAACACTCCTGCCACTCTAGTAGTCAATGTACTATGAACCTGAAGGACATGTGGACATGGTTAGAACTGAATGGCTTGATGAGGTGGAGCCACGCCTCTTAGAACTCGAGGTGTTTTCTGAACGTGTAACATGAAACATTACTAGCTCCCCCATGGACGTGTCTGGAAGGGGTGAGTAGGAGCGTGTGTGGGATGAGTGCTCTGAAGATTTGGGGTGCCACATTTGCTGTTCCCACTTAGGCAGCTCACCATGGGCGATTTTCAGTGAATTTCCAACTCCCCATAAATCAGGACAAAAAGGTTGCAGGAGAACAGTGACCAGACTTTAAAGGCAGGCAGGCCTCTGTTTGAAAATTACCTTGACCCCACGGAAACTGTAGTACCTTATTCTAGGGATTATTATTTTATCTGAAAAATTAAAGTATTAACCCTGCCTATGATGTCAAGTTATGAGCTAGAAAGATAGCTCAGCAGTGAAGGCATTTGCTGCCAAGTCTGACAACTTGCGTTCAATTCCTGGGTCCCACATAATGGAAGGAAAGTACAGCCTCTCACAGATTATTCTCTGATTTTTATCATACACAACACACACATGCACACACATGCACATATACACACAGAAGCACATACAATACACATGCATTCTAAATGTAATAAAAATATCCATGTGCATAACTTTTTATTTACCCCCATCTCACAAAGGGCTAACAAGTGTAATTAGTTCTTGTTTGTTTATAGGTGAATTAGGAGACCAGAGACATTATTAAATTACTGATAGTGAGTCACAAGTGAGATCATACACATATACATATATACATGTTACGAAGACAGACTCATTAATAGATTAAAGAAAAGGTAGGTAGATAAGTGAAAGAAGAATGATGCAGACTTGTACAGACAGAGGAGGGAGGAGTACCAGATAGGGGGCTTTCTGAGCAAGTTGGTTTCTAGACCGTGTGGAATGAAGTTTGGTAGAAGTTGACCAGTATGTGATCACAGGAAAAAGGAGTGGCGTGGAAGGCATTTGAGAAACAACATGCTGGCTCACTAGTTAGGCTGAAATGGGCATCTAGGGTGTGGGGCTGGGTCTGCTAGGAAGAGATCAAACAAGTGCAGAAGATAAACAGGGATCGGACCAGCTAAGGTCTAGTAAATAAGCCCCATAAGGAGCTCAACTTTACACTGAGGGCAACAGGGAGCCGCTAAGAGTTACTTTTCAAGTGGGGGGAGGTGATGGGATCTGGCATGCTCATTAGAGGAAGATTCTGCCACTTGCCCAAGAGAGCAGGAGAGCGCTAGACCAGTGAGGAGAGGCTGGGGGAGAAGACAGTGACTGACAGCGAGTGTTAGCAGCCTGGACTGTCAGCATCCCTGCTTGCCCCAGTTCTGTGGAAAGCCAGCACTGAGACCTTGCTCCTGATAAAGTGAACACGCCCGAGCGCCCATCTCTAGGAGGTCCACCTCTCCCTGAACCACGTGAGAGCCTTTTGGAAGTTACATTAAGTCCCTGAGGCCACTGGGGTGCCATTAAACTCCTGCTTCAGCACACTGAGTGGAATGGAATCTCAGCCTGTAAATGAGTA
The DNA here is from genome assembly GCF_982192425.1 of Myodes glareolus. Taxonomy (NCBI): domain Eukaryota; kingdom Metazoa; phylum Chordata; class Mammalia; order Rodentia; family Cricetidae; genus Myodes; species Myodes glareolus. The sequence continues at coordinate 60,088,227 of NC_142041.1, read as the reverse complement.
TAACCGATGTTGGCTTCTAGCTAGTGCAGAGTCCTAGAAACAGCGTACGTCTGGAAAGTCACTTGGGTACCATTTGGAGTAGTGAGCTGTGATTTACTTGGCCCTACCCTAGTGGCCCGTATGTGCCAATATAGCTTCCATGGTCTTTTCTACGTTGTTCCAGGGAATAACTTATGGAATGAAAATATCCATTTAAAAATATATTTTCTATATCTTATTCATTTTCTTGGTGAGTAGGGATTATGGAGGTCAGTATTTATTGCCCAAAATGTGTCATTTAGCTGAAAGTAGCAAGTCATAACCTAAAAATGTACAGTTTAAATTAAAGTTACAGGTCATAACCCAAAGTACTTTTTCTTACTGACTGTATATAATAACTGAAGTTGAGAAAAGTGTGCTTTTATACGGAAGAAATTTAGATTTATTTCTTAAGGAATTTTTAAGTGATTAGTATTTTTATCTTTCCTTGTATATCATTATCATTATTAATTACTTACTCTCTGATGTACAAATATAGAAGAAATCCTACTCATGAAATTCTGTGTTTAAAAAGCAAAATAAGCTGGGTATGGTTGTGTATACTGTAATCCCAGCACTTGAGAGGCAGAAACAGGTGAATCTCTGAGTCTGAGGCCAGCCTGGTCTACATGATAGGTTCCAAGCCAGCCAGGGCTATGTAGAGAGACCCTGTCTCCGAAAAAAATAAAAATAAAGAAAAATAAAACTGATATCATCCTGATAAGTTCTGTGTGGTCATGGTCTATGTTATAACTATCTTCTTATTTCCACAGAATCATCAGTATGAACCAAATACTGGTGTTTAGTGAGCATATGGATATCCTATGCAAATGAACATTAACATTGACACTTTTTTATTGAAACCTCATTGTTTGGAGTGTTACTAGTGTGAAAGCATTCCTTGGCCAAGAGAGGTGCTCTGGACTTGGGAGAATGACTGTTTCTAAAATGTACAGGAGAATAAGCCTCAATCATGAGTCTGTGTGATGAGTGCATTTGAAGCTACCTTAGGAAATATTTTCCTCTGTTAATAAAAGCAACCAATTCTTGAATCTAGCTGTCGAAGTTCACAAATGCTTAATAACTAAGAAAGGAATTTCCAATATACAAAGAGATAAATATTTTTCTCATTTGGAAAAGTCTAAAAGAGGGAAAAGATAGGTGCAAAAATATAATGGAGAATTTTGTAAGTGTGTGCCAGGATAAACAATAATAATGCCACAGTTCTCTATGTATGGGGCGGGGGTGGGGGGGTCAATGTACTTCCTGAAATACTACCTCACGTGATGCTTAAGAACCCTCTTAAGCAGGATTTGAAGAGGAGGAAATTATATTTTAGAGTAGGTAGCTGATGTTTCCAGAGTCCAGGCAGTTCTTAATTTATGCATCAAAAACTCTAATCTGGCCTGGGAGGTGGCTCTGTCCATAAGGCACTTGCCTAACAAACGTAAGTTCCCGAGTTCAGATCCCCAGAACCCATGTAAAACATCAACAAGGTGGTGTTCTCTTGTAATCCCAGGGATGATGATGATATTGGAGGCAAGGTGGGGGAACCCTCCAGCTTGCTAGGCAGGTAGACTGCCCTGCTTGGCAAAGTTCCATTCAATGACACACCCTACCTCAAGCCGAAATTGGAAGGTGCCCGAGGAATGGCACTTGGGGCTATCCTCTGACATCTGTGCACGGCCCCATATGACACCCCGACAACTATGTTTTCTGATTGTTAAGCCAAAATTTAAATGTTTAGTAGCAAGTAGATAATTGGAGAAGCAATCACTGTGTTTGTCATGAATCTACTTGCAATCAATGAGCTCACACTGAAGACTTTCCTTGATCTGCCTACAAAGTCGCTGTCTAGCTATTCATTTGCTATACAATGTATTCTCTCAAAATTGCTTCTATTTTTTATTCTAGAAACCAGGCAGGCTCTGAGTACAAAATTTAGAAATGTACATTGGTTTCATAGATGTAGCATGACCATGATTGAATGCTTCCTAGATAACATCTTAAACTTATTTTCTTTTTAAAAATTAGTTATTATATGTGCAAGTGGGTGGGTAAAGGTAAACCACAGCACTCATGAGGAAGTAAAAGACAAATCACTTACGTCATGTCTTTCTTCTACCATGTGGTCCTGGGGACCAAGCTCTGGTCATCAGTTTTGGCAATAAGGGCCTTTACCTGCTGAGTCACCTCTCCAGCCCAGATTTTGTACTCCTTAACATTTTAATGCTTTCTAGAGTATTTACAAATTAAATAGTTGAAAGTAGTTTCGTTGTTTCGTTAGAATGTGAATAAAGCCTCCTCGTGTCAACACCACCACTAACAATCTTTATTCTGCAGCAGAGAGGCTCCCTTGCAGGGCGGGGTTGCTCTGCTTTGCTGTTAGAAGCTCCACTGAAGAGCATCCTTGCTAATAAGCTCCCTAAGTAAACTCCTTATTTTTCCCTGGAGTAAATTCTTGGCAAGAAAACTCTGTGTATTGCAGGGTATATAACACATATAAACACATACATACACACACACACACACACACACACACACACACACGAGTTGTTCATTTTTGAGCTTAATCGTCTTAGAAATTTAGAAATGCCTGCTAGTTAGACCATTAGAAGTCATGTTTTTGTTTGGTACAGCTCAGCAGTAGCATTGTGAATGACGTAAGGGAAGAACTCCGTGCTGTGTGTGCACGGTGCCTACACGGTGCCTGCTGTTCATTGCTGAACAATGCGGATAGCCAACGGAGACAGTGCTGTGCACAGCCACACCTGCGGCACATAAATCTTCCTCTTTAATCTTTGTAGGAAGAATTTCAAGTGCTGCCACGTATTCTCCTATGAAATAAAATCATGAGGGCCTGCTCAAAGGCCCGTTATAATAGCCCCATAAATAAGGACATTGGGGAACATTTTAAGTCCTTGGAAGTAGGAGCACAGCTTCTGAGCTATCAAGAACCTTAAGGTTGAGCCAATATGATCACTTTATTTTACTGTAAGGAGGGAAAGCAAATATTTGTAAAACTTCACCAAGGGAAAGTAAGAAGGGACTCGTGAGAGCAGAGAGGGCTCCCGGGAAGAAAGTGCTCCAATTATATTTTGCATATTTCATGACAAGAAATGAAGAACAGTGTGTTTTGTAGACTAAAATGGAAAACTCGTTGGCTGGTATTTTCACACAAATGCATACCTTTGATCACAGTTTTTTTCTGAATTACACTTGCACTCTGAAATTTAAACTTTTTCACTATAATATGATATAATTGAAATGGTCAACCATTTTTGGAATATTTAATATTTTATTTTAAGTGTGAGTGCAATGTATGTGCGAGCGTGTGTGGCTTCCAGAGGCGACCAGAGGCACTCGATCCCCTGCAGCTGCCGTTAACTGATGTGGGAGCTGGGAACTGAATTTGGGTACTCGAGAAGTGCAGCAAATTCTTAACCACTGGGCCCTTTCTCCATCCCCTAAAATGGTCAAATAAAATGTTATTCATAATCATGGATTCCAGCGCAGAAGATGGAGTCGACTCCACCCCTCCCTTATGGAAATGACATTCTCCTACGTCACTGGACACGTCACTGAGCAAGCTGTCTTTCCGCTCTGTTTCAGGTAGCAGTTTTACCACGTCATCGGGATTATATGCAGGAAATAATTCGCTCACCAATTCCTCTGGATTTAACAGTTCACAGCAGGTAATTTAATTAGGGAATTCAACTTCTGAAACATTTCAAAATGCACAATTTTACAAAAGGAAGAATTGTTTGTATTAAACCGTGAGAGCTTTCTTATGCTTTTTAATCATTTTCTTTCTGCAATCTCTGTAGCCGTCATTTATGGTGAGTCTTATGGTGCGCAGATGGGTTTCATTTTGTTTGTGCCGTGGCATAGAACGGAAGTTCTGAAGGATTTCTATGTCCTTGCCTCAAGTTTGCGTGCAAGTCTGAGCTCATGAGTGAATTCGAACGTGCTTATATGACGTCATGAAAGACATATAAACACAGCATTTACGATTTGAATGTGTAGTGTGGGAAATGAACAGCAGAGCCTTGACCCTCGACTCCCCTGTGCTTTGATTTGGTAGGACTATCCGTCTTATCCTGGCTTTGGCCAGGGTCAGTATGCCCAGTATTATAACAGCTCCCCGTATCCAGCCCACTACATGACAGGCAGTAACGCCAGCCCAACGACACCGTCGACCAACGCCACTTACCAGCTCCAAGAACCACCTTCTGGCATCACGAGTCAGGCAGTCACGGACCCCACGGCAGGTAACCACGTGTTTTGCTTAGTCCTAGCTCAATTCTTACGCTTACCTGCGTTTTTCTGAGGTCGTCAACTCACGCAGTGGGTTGTACTCTTTTGGCAAATTTGCATAAATACTTAACTACTTTGGACTACACAATTGTGGCACCACATTTATTATTGCTTATTTGTTTGAAAATGTTAATATGAGGTATGTGAACTTCTCAAACACATGAAAGGTTTTATTAATTTATTGGACAATATTCTCAGTTTTCATTGTATAGTATACATAGAACACAGCCTTCAGGAAAAACTTAGAAATAACTACTTATTATTATTGGTAACTAGATATGAGACTAATTTAATACTACACATGGAATATCCAAATAAATCTTATTATTTAGAATTTAATGTTTTTTATCATTACATGGTGGTTTTCATGATAGCAGTATATTGCTGAAAGTTTGAAAAGGTGAAAAAATTTAAAAAAAAAAATCCCAAAGGGGAATTGTGCAGACCAAGAAGCCGGGCCCATCCTTCCCCTCCCATGACGTACTGTGGGTTGTGTACCAGTGTCTCTGGTGTGAGCATATCCCGGCCCATCCTCCCCTCCCATGACACACTGTGGGTTGTGTACCAGTGTCTCTGGTGTGAGCATATCCCAGCCCATCCTTCTCCTCCCACGACTCACTGTGGCTTGCACAGCAGTGTGAATGGTTGTGAACAGTTTTTACACTTCTGCCCAAGGCCTTGCCAGCAAATGCTTCTCCAGCTGGGGATCTTAGCTCCATTGTCTTTTTCCTTTCCTTCCCTCTACTAGTTTGTTCTTTTGGGGATAAGTAACCATCAAGCATTGTATGCTTACTTTCCTCAATTAATCTTCTAGTTCTTGCATTTTCTCTCAAACCTCTCACCCCATTATCTTAACTTTAAAAGCTGTACCCCTTCAGCTCATGGCTGAGGAGCCCACCTGTTGTTTTCACAAAGTAGGAGTTTTTTCCTGTTGTCTACAGAAGGAATTCAAAGAATCCCTTCATTGTGGGACAGTGACTTGCCTTTCTTCCTACTCTGAGTGAAAAAGAAAGTTTAATGGTAAAAATTTATAAACATTCCCAGAAAGAATTGGAATGATTTATAAAATATTATCTGGTAGCTTTTTGACTATTTAAATTAACGAATGTATACCCTTATCAAAAATTGTTTCAGGTGTGATTTTCTTTTTCTGAATTATGTAGTCCATTGGGTCAAAGGCAATATTTTATAATCCTGGAATCCTGGAAAACTAAAGTGTAGTTTCTCATGTTGTGATGCCCCCCAAACATAAAATTATTTCTGTTGCGACTCTATAACTGTGCAGTAAATTTGTTGCTGAATCATAATGTAAATATCTACATTTTCTGATGGCTGTAGGCAACCCACAGGTTGAGAACCGCTGGTCTAGTGTTTCACTTGGAATTATGTTGAATTTTTAGATCAACTTGGTACAAACTAGTATCCTGACACTACTGAGTTTTCCTATCCGTGGGCCTGGAATATCTTGGGTTTCTTTCATCTGGATGTTGTACTTCCCTTCATGCTGTTCTTGTAAATGTCTTCTCTCTCTCCTCCCCTCCCCGCTACCATTCCCCTGCTGATCTAAATGATGGTTTACCGGAGAGCAATAATGTAATTTCTGTGACTTTTCATGTTTTAACCCTGTTATGATCACTTATTTCAGAAGTTTCTCTTTCCCCTTTTTAGGGAAGGGAGTCATTCTTCACATTGACTAGGGGGACAGCTGTTATTTGTGAACAAAGGGTTTCTTTCTTCCACCACAACCTAGGTAGTTCTGGGTTTGCTTTTTATTAGCTGGGCTTTCCAGTGGAGCATTGAATAGGGGTGGGAAAGGAGTTGACTTTCCTGTTCTTATTGTAGGAAGAAGGCATCTAGTTTCTCACTCATTGGGTGGGAGATTAATTGTATCACTCAAAAATATATTTGTATTAATTCTTTAATATTATACTTTGATCATATTTAACCCCAGCTAACTCCCCCCACAACTCCAACCATAGTCACTTTCACCTCTCCCTGTCCCAACTATGTGTCTTCTTTGTTCCTTTAAAAAATAACCCATCAGCCGAGTCTGTGCTGTTTGTGCATTCCTGTCCGTGAGGGTGTCCAGTGGAACGTGGGCCCTGTCAGCAACTTTAGACGGCCTTTAGCAGGAGCAGAGCCTTTCCATTGATCCTACTTCGTCATGAGTGGGGCCATCGGGTTTGGTCAAGTGCTCTTTCCACACCTGTTGAAATATTCGAAACTTTTCTTTTTTAGCATATTGATTTGATGGATTGCAATTATTTTACTTTCCAATGTGGAACCAACCTTGTATATATTCACACTTGGTCATATTGTATAATTCCTTATATATGTTCTTGGACTAAGTTGATGATACTTCCCTGAGAATCTTCACGTTTATATTCGTGGGACATCCTTGTCCATAGTGTTCATATCCTGTGATGTCCACATCTGGTTTTACTATTAACACAGTGCTAGCTTTATTGCCTAAACTGGGAAGCATTCCCTTTGTGTGTGTTTTCTAGGTGGCTACAGAGAATTCAAATCGTTTGTTTATTAAATATTTGGTAAAATTTACTAGTGAACTCACCTGAGTCTAGTGGTTTCTCTTTGGATCTGTAATTAATTCACATAAGTAGATCTGTTTAAATTTTCTCCTTCATGGGAGATTGAGCAGGTTATTTCTCTCAAGGAATGGGTCCATGTCACCCAGTTTGCCTAATCTGTGGGCATAATATTGTTTATTAAAAATGGGCTTTGTTTTGTTTGGTTGGTTTTTTGAGACATGTAGCCCTGGCTGACTCCAAACTCTTGACCCTTGCCTCAGCCTCAAGGGCAGTAACCATAGACATAAGTGTTCCTGACTCATGATAATTGTATTGTTACTTTAACAGTTTTAAAATCTAGTGATGATTTTCTTCCATTTGTGGTATTAGCAATCTGTACATCTTCCATTTTCATCAGAATTAGCCAGGTTATGTCGCTGAATTGTTAACTGCTTTTATTTTACGAAAGGAGAGGCTCTTTTTTTCTTCTCTTCCCTTCACTTTTTTAATTTTGTAGACATTATTTTAATTTCATTACTTCTTTATTTTGTTAATGTACTTTTGATTTGATGAGTGGCTGATCTCAGGTCTTCTTTTACTGTTAGGTTTTCATGTAAGTACTGTTTTTGGGTGCACCACAAAAATGTCACAGGTTCTTTTTTTTAAAATTTACTCCAAAATATGTTTACATAATTTTCATTCCCATTGAAACCCTTTTTTTTCAGTGAATTTATAAGAAAGAAACATCTGAGAACTTTGATGGTATATAATATTTTCACCAGCTACCATCACTCGATTATTCGTCTTTTATCAGTTAAATGACTTTCTAGCATTTGAGAAGGAATGTTGCTCCTATAAAAGAGGGTATTCATAAAAATTATAATTCCACTGTCTATTAAAAAAATTGGAGCAAAATCAGCTGCGTAGTTTCCTGTGAGATTTCAGACGCGAGCAGGCTCAGATTAAATCACGATTTTTGTTAACTTTAAAATGATGGGCTGCACTTGCTTTCAATTTCTCCCTTAAAAGACTGTTTTAGTAACTCAGAATTTTCCTTCAGTGTTTAAAATGTAGAAAGATGGGAGAGGAAATTTCGGTGTGTTTCATCTTTTGCTAATAGGCAAATTAACATACCGTCTCTTAGGCTCTGGGGTATAAATTGTATAATCTTGTACTAAACCCTTAAATTAATACAACCAAATGTGTGTTTTCAAAAGGATGTGTAAAAAATTTAGTGACTTGAAAGTATTATTACATAGAAACTTTTCAAATAAACCGTCTTTTCTCAAAGAAGAAACTAAGTCTTTCTTTAATATATTAAATATAATACATATTTATAATGTATAATATATATTTTACCACATGAATCATGCACACAAGCTCAATATGGATGTTCGCTCGAAACACAGCTACTATTTCTTGTTAAGTAATTTGCTTTGAAAATGTATTTCTTGTTCCAAATCTCTCAGAACAGTTCCTACTAATTATGGCAACTATTATTTTCATAATACATAATCAAATATACTCAAATGTAACTCAGGAGTTTAGAGTTTTAAGTTCATTATTACATACCAAGTCCGTGAGGTCCGTTCTATTTGTTCACCTCTTTCAGGTTTGCCTACTGTTTGGGATGAGTTGACCAGGAGTCAGAAGGTGTTAGAGGGTCAGTTTTAGTACAATGGATCCTAAAGGCACATAGCTGTTTAATGTCCAGTAAATGTCAGAAAGCTAAGAATGTTGTGGTTGAATTCTTAGGAAAGAAATCTTTGCTTACGCGTCTTGTAATTTTTCTTTTCTTGTTTATTGCTATAAAGCAAATTAGAGCGACAGAAAAGTGTGTTTGGTGGGAAACACCTTTGCAGATTATGTGAAATAAACACAAATTGTTTATTTATTAGGAGAAGATTTTCGTATGAATGCCATAGACATGTAAATTGTTTCAAAAAGAATGAGTTGAACTCTCCCTTTGGCGCTCACTGACCGCACGCGGACGAGTTGGTCGCTAAGGTGATGTGCAGGAGCCTTGCCAATATTGAATTTCAAGTGACAGAGGAAAAAAATCAGTGTAAGAGGGAATTCAATATGCATGGGAAACCATTTGTTCCCTCTGCCTCTTTGATCCCTGCCAAGGCACAAGAAAGTAGAGCAAAGGACTTGAAAAAGGGACAGATCCTGTGCAAAGCCCAGAACTCTGTGCTCTTGCAGGAACTCGGTATGACAGGATGGAAAACTAATCTGCCAGACATCTCCCCATAAACGCAGGAGGTGCATGTCTGGTATCTAGGACTGCACATGCCTGGGTTTGCTCACTGCAGAAATGATGCTGAGGTTTGCAATAGTGTGCAGCCTGCTGTCTGCATGCTGGCTGAGGTCTATAGCATGCACCCCACTCCCTGCATGCCGCTGTGCCCTGAATGGTTGGGAAATCTGCAGGCCATACTTGCTCATTTTCACAGATGCCTGTAGACGTCGGAGAAGTTTGCAATTTGTTCAGCTTAAGAATAAACCGTTTCAGTGAAATAATCTCCAATAACTTTTTTGGAAACATTTGTCAGCAAAACAAATGTTTGTATCTAAAATAGCCAGGCTATTAAGATGTGAGAAAAGGAAACAGATGTTTGTCCGGGGCTGTTGGATTTGTGTGTCTTGATGGCATTTGTTTTCTTCCTTTTTGTTTCCTCAGAGGACATGCAGGGTTACCTTAACGAGACTATAAACTACATGGAAGCAAAGTCTATTTTATATTTTATGGGGTTAAAATATAATACAAATGAATTTTATCTTTTGGAAAAATTTCACTAATTTTCTAATTAAATGTGGAAGGGAGGTGGCCAGTGACCACCTGTATTAGGTATGCATTGTAAGAAGTACAGATTCAGACTTAGAGAAATTATTCATTCCGTGACTCGCTTTGATTTGTCTATGGTTTTTGATGAGTTCACCAAACGTCAGGACAACTTACTGAACCGCTTTAGAACACTGGAGTCTTCAGCATATTTGTGTGGAATATATGTCTTATACATCAGTAATCAAAATCAAATCATACATATATTATTAATCTAATTAGGGTAACCACCCAAAACACTCATTATTTAGCCTCCTTCACAATGGATTCTTTATTTGGAATATCATACAATCCTAAGCATCCTGTTGGACCAACACGGATCCCTGTAAAGTAGGGTTGGTTGGTCAGAGGACTTATGGCTATTTGTGTCCAACATCCTTCTGCTTCATTTATCTAGAAGCAGATAGTCTGAGACTGGATTTGTTTGTTTGATTTTTGAAGGGCTCACGATCAAACAAAGGACTTCTCCCATGCTAAGCAAATGTTCTCCTATCAAATTAACCCTTATCCCAGTAAGTGAGTTTTGGATTAAGTGTTAAAGGTCTGATTGGTAGATTGATATCTAAACTTGTAAACTCAGTTTGGTGAATATTTTTTATTACTGAGCAGTAATGATGCCTTAACATAGTACAAAACAAGAAAGGGACAACAGTGTTCACAGAGAAGAGTGAGTCTCCCCTTGCCGTCTGTGACCAGGCCCTAGGTTGCTCTCACCCATTAAGGATGGTCTTTAGCTACCACCCTTCCACATTCAATTTCTTTCTTTTTCCCTGAACATATAAACTTAATTAATTATCACCCAGGTACCCAGAAATATGGACACTGTGGACGTGTCCCCACGTTTCACAGATGAGAAAGCTAAGATGAAGTCGCCATCAGTGCCTCTACCAGCTCTGGACCCTTGGCTTCAAGCGTGGGCTCCTAAGCAGGAAAGTGCACTCCTGCAGAGAACAGCTGGGCCTGAGCATGCGCTGCTGCAGAGAGCAGCTGGGCCTGAGCATGCGCTGCTGCAGACAGCAGCTGGGCCTGAGCATGCGCTGCTGCAGACAGCAGCTGGGCCTGAGCATGCGCTGCTGCAGAGAGCAGCTGGGCCTGAGCATGCGCTGCTGCAGAGAGCAGCTGGGCCTGAGCATGCGCTGCTGCAGACAGCAGCTGGGCCTGAGCATGCGCTGCTGCAGACAGCAGCTGGGCCTGAGCATGCGCATGGACAGGAAAGTGAAAGTGGGGATGAAGAGCCCTAAGAGGCTGCAGCTATGGTCCACTTTCTTAAGTCATTAACGACACTCAGCAGAGATATCTACAATGGGGTATTCTGTTAAATGGATGGTAGAGGTTTGAATGAGCACCGACCCAAAGAATAAAGCAGACATTAAGTTTCTGTGTATTTTAGAGTCTCAGAGTTCTAAGAGTAGTGTGCAGATCACTGAAGGCTTCTTCCACATTCTCATGTGTGTCCCACTCCCTACTTCTTATGCTACCTGCCATGTTTTGCTTGGACAACAGTTTGTCATCTCTCTATTATTTCCTTCCCTTTCCCTCCATCCCCAAGAGTTCCATTCTCTGACTTGCCCGGCTGCATTTTTACTTTTTAAAATTCTCCAGGTCAGATAAGCATTGAATGCAGGTATAGCATAGAATTGTATCAAGTAAAATGGAAGCCATTCATTTAAGGATGAAAGTGGAAATCTTAGCATCCTAAATCACTTTCTAACATTTTAAAAGATGTCTTCTGAAACTTTCTCAAGTATTTTCTTCTAAAATTAAAATTAAGTTTTTTTTTAGGACCTTTATAGAAATTTTCCTGCGTCTCAGTTCATACCACTGCTGCTCTTTAGGGTCACAATTTTCTACTCTCTTACATTGTGTGTGTAGTTCTTCACCTGGTTGGCTTTGTGGTCACAGATTGATTTGGAAATCATATCTGCCATTGTTTCATGAGAAAAGAAGATTCTAAGTTTCAGACTGACTGAAAACTCCCTAGAACACAGTTATATTGTAAATCAGCAACCCTCTTGTCATCTATAAACCCACGTATTTCACATGAAGTAGATGGACAGCTATTAGCTAGAAACTCGGAACTGCCTTTATAAACTCCTTTGTCAAAGGTCATCCATCACCTTGTTGAATACAGAAAAGGAATCTAGAAAGATTAAATCATCCAAGTGTTTTAGCCTGTCCTCAGGGGAATCTCCTGACGTCTGCTCAAGTGGCTGCCTTGGGAGGCAGCGTGACATGGTGTGACCTTTCCCACACAGCTCAACCTTCTTGAAAAATCCCTAGGTAGAACAAGTTAGGAACACTGGTTGTAAGGTCTTATGGCAGAGATCTTTCTACTTTTTAGGTTTCCTTCTCGCCCTCTGGCATGTTGATGCTCCCGAGGATGAATATAATATCCCTTGCTCATCTGACTGTAATTATCGGAGTACCCCTCTTTCTACCTACCCAACACCTCAGCCAGGGAATATCTCCGAATGCCTCTTGGGCACTACTCTCGCTTGGAGTTCAATGTAGAGAAACTGAGATGGTAGACCGAGACTTAGATTTGGTCTAGCTCTCCTTGGGTTTGAATTCTGATTCTGCCATTTCCTCTCGGCAAGCCATGAGCAGTAGATCTCTTTGAGTTAAGACTGGTGTAGTTTAAGCATCCCTTACCTGAAATTATAGAAGCCAGGAGTATTATAGACTTGACTTTTCAAAATGTTGAAAGAGCTACAATTACATAATGAGCAATCGTGGAGGTAGAACATGTCTAAGTTGGTTTAAAAGATTCTTTGTATACACAGTTGGCAAGTAGTTTTAAATAATGTTTTGCTGTGCCTGAAATCCATCACATGAAGTTATAGGTGGTATTTTCCATTTGAGGATCATATTAAAAATTAAAATATCTTAGATATTTGAAACATTTTTAATCTTTTGAATTAAAGTTCTCAACTTGGGTGTTTTTGTTTGTGATGAAAGGTGACTACACAGATTAAATGGACTGACTATCAAAGTATCTGGCATATTCTAGACCCCAGGTATTCCCTTCCATTCATATATCCAATGGGGATTTGTAAATGTGTGTGTGAGACACCATGATCTGTGCTGGGACTAAAGATATGGAAAGAAAAGGAGATTCTGAACTCAGGGCACCAGTAGGCTCTCCTTGCTTGAAGTTCATTATTACTGCGCCTTGTACTCTGTGGTTGTGTCAAGGAAACACACAAAATGTTACTTCCCTGATTCCTACACACAGAGCGACAGTGGGGACTTGAATCAGCACCTGAATGGTGTTAGGAGGATGACGGGCGTTTTGAACTTGTCCACCGAGCATTAGGTAGTAAGTAATGAACATGCTACAGAGAAGATGATGCTTTGTTTAGTCACTGGGGTGTAACCGGACATTCATTTACCTAGAAGCCCTCAGCTAGTGCCTGCGTGAAGAAGGCGTCATGGACACAGAATACAAACTGAGAAACCTAAGCAGTCCTCTGCAATTCATTCAGCCAGCATTGGTGGATCCTGGAGTGCTGGTTTACTGTCTAATGCCAGTCAAGAAGTTGACATGCCTTTAGCTGATTTCACACAAGATCCTATGTGAAGATGCTGCTTCTAACAACTCATCTTAGCAAGGCTGCTGAAGTCTTCTATCTTCTCATTTTGTGTGTGGGTGGCAGCGCATGCATGCGTGAGGGGTATAGTGTGAATGTATGCATGAGACTACATGTGTGGAGTCTAGAGGAAGGCATTGAGTGTTCTGTTCTGTACTATCCGTTTTGTTCCCTTGAAACAGTGCCTGCCACAGTCGAGCTGGAGCTAGACTCGTGAGCACTGGTCCTCATGCCCTCCCCTCCCACAGCATGAGTGCCAAGCTTCTTATAAGGATGCTAGGATCTGAAATTGGGTCCTTATGCTTAGACAATAAACATTCTCACTGCTGATTCAGCTCTCCAGTTCCAAGGCTTGTGTTTTTTGACAAGATAATATTCACTGAGAATACAAAAACCAAAAAGAAAAAAATTCAATGGGATCAAGGTTTTATTGAAGTCATTTCCTTCCTTCCTTCCTTCCTTCCTTCTTTCTTTTCTTTTCTTTTTTTTTTTACTTGCTTATTTCTTCCTTCCTATTTGCCAGGATCTGATAGAAGAGGAAGAAAGGGTGAGGGCTCCATCTATATATTTTTCCTGGGAACACTGTCATAGGTAATTGTAAATGGTGACGGCCTCTTCCTCTTGTTTCCCTGTGAATCCCAAGTGCCGTTTGAGGAATATCACAAGCTCTCTTAGGCCTCTGGCCTTCTTCCTGGGCATCTTCCTGGCAGTGTCTTATGACTTTCCTAAGAGAATATAGTTTCTCTCTCGACATGGCTAACTTTAACATCTTATTCAACCCAGAAACTAATAACTACATTGAAAGTAACTATTTAGAGCCAGTGAGACAACTCAGTGGATAAAGGTACCTGCTGCCAAACTGAGTTCAATATCTAAGACCCACATTGTGGAAAGAGCAAACTAACTCCTTCAAGTTGTCCTCTGGCCTCCCATGTGTCTCTGTCCAGTACTGATCACAAACCCTGGGGCACAGAAACTTGTGTGGGCCATATCCCTTGTTATCCTTTCCTGAAAAGGGGGCAGGGGGTGGAGAGAGTGCTGTCAGTAAAGGGCTTGGCATCCAAGTATGAGGATCTTCCAGAAGATAAGAAGCTGAATGTGGTGATGAATGCATACAATCTCAGCACCCAGGCGCTAGCTCCAGGGTGTGGGAGCAGAGTGATGAAGGCATGCAATGCCAGCACTCAGGCATTAGCTCTGGGGAAGGGGGGGGGGAGAACAGGGTGATGAGCATGCAATCCAGGCACCCAGGCGCTAGCTCCAGGGCGTGGGAACAGGAAGATGCCTGAGGTTCTTTCCAGGTGGAAAGCTCTGGGGACTAAAGGCCGAGCTTGACCTCGGACTCTCTTACACAGTTATTCATGTGAAAACACTCGCGTGAGCTAAGATTGAGTAGGTAGGGTGTTCTCAGCCTTTCTTGGAAAAGCAGGGTGTAAATCATTCTGAAAATAAAATGAAAACCTGTAAATGTTTTATTCAACAGTCACTGCATTCTCTGGAATTGGTACTGGATTTGCGTACCAAGTTACCGCTGCGGGACCAGAGAATGTCACCTCTTTAAATAATATGCACGCAGACCACTTTGAGGCTATATGTTAGTCAGCTTGCTGTCACGGTAACAAGCCACCCGAGGGGGGAAAATCAGTGTATGAAGAGAAAGATTGACTTGGGCCCAGTTTCAGTCGTTTTAGTCTATGATGTGTTGGCTTCATTGCTTTGGGCCTGTGCAGAGGTGGCACATCGCGGGTGGGATGTATGGCAGGAAGTAAAGAAGGAGAATAGGGATGCAGTCCCATAGTCTTCTTTGAGAGCAAGTTCAAGTGACCCATCCCTGGACGGCTTCAGCTATGCTGCAGATGTGGCTCAGTGCAGAGCATTTGCTTCCACTACTTCCCAGTAGCGCTCCTCTAGGGACCAAGTCTTCAGCAAATGGGACTCAGAAGACACTCAGTATTCGAACCACAGCATCGTTTAGTTGGAGCCTCCCAAGAGCAGATGCTCGTCCATCTTTTCACCTTCCAGTTGGAGCCCCAAACCTCCTTAATTCAAATACTTTACTTTAAAAAGTGTATTATCTATGGCAAAATAGTAAAAACTGAAGGATTTCTGATATGTATTTGCTTTATGTGTTACCCCACACTACCCCTCCTTCCTCAGTTTGCTGTGAGGACTGCAGGATGTGCATGGGCTGCTTTCTCCCCCAGCCTCCTTTTAGGGTTTTCCCTACAGCACCCATTCCATAAGTTGTTTATATAACGATCTCCCTGGATTCAGCTTCTGAGATTGATAACTGTTAATAAAAGACTGTATTTCCCTTGAGATATATTTAATTGTGCTATTACATTGCATTGCTCTATTTCTTAGCCAGAGAGAACATAGAAAGCACTGTTTCCTCTATGGAGAAATTGGAGAATTTGAAGATGTACTTCAAGGGGGCTGAGGATGCAGAGATAGAACACTAACCTTGCATGTGTGAGCTCTTAAGTTTAACCCCTAATACCCTTCACACCAAATAAAGAGAAGAAAGACACACACACACACAGTGTATTCTTCATATAAATATAAATATATATATATGTATGTAGATAGATAGATAGATAGATAGATAGACAGACAGACAGACAGACAGACAGACAGATAGACAGACATGAAGAAGAAGTTGTGCTGCAAGATCTCATGGGGTAAAGCTCTCTTTACTTTGAATATTCAGTTGGGTGTTGTGGAGATGAAGAACCTAAGGGGTCATTCCCTGACCTTAGAAAGCATTTTATCAGTACAGAAGACAGCCATGTTTCTGATGAACCCAAAAGAAGTTGAAACGTTAGAATGCAGCTCTAGAGAGAGAGGCATGGTTGTAAAGAGCGCCCGAACAGAGATTCCGAGTATTTGGAGGGAAAACAAAAGAGGAGATGAAGCTTGTCCTCAGCATTGAATGATGTCTGAATGAGAGATAGACAAAAGGTAGAGAGGGAATGTAGGTTTCAAAGTAGCAAAATAGAGCATTTGTAAGTGGGCTCCAGGACAGAACATTTGGGTCATCAACACTTGCTTGCATTTGAGTTTCATTAAACGGCAAAAGCAGTTTGAACTAAGAGATCACGTAAGATCGTCTTTACAAGCCCATATTGATGGCTTTGAATAGTTAGCATGACAGCAACACTAATGTGCTTGAGCAAAATGGTTTCTTCTCTGCATCAACTAGGTGATATCTTCACAATAATATGGTCTCCATTTGGCTGTTGAGGGAGCTGAGCAATAGACACCATCCGGATAATCATATAAATTACAAGTGAGCAAGCCTCCTCTGGAACTTATACAGACTGGGACATCTATTTCGTAGGTTATGTTGTACACTATAAAAGAACTTGAACAAATCCCTTGTCCATGTTCTGCCCTGAGTTTGTGTCCTGGCTGGGATTCATGCTAGCTGGCACCTTTACCTTTTACTACAGAATCTATGAGGATACTAATTTACCCCTGACCAGTCTGGAGTGGAAGTCATCCTGAAGTCCAGAGAGAGTCCTGTTTTCTCCACTCTTCTGGTCCCAACTCCAGCACAACCTCAAGGTTTTCATCTAACACTGTACTGTCGGAGTCTGCTGAAACAAGAGGGTGGAATGAACCTAGTGTGTTTGATGTCTCCTGTCAGGTCCTCCTCAAACAATGAAGATACACCAAGTAGTGTTTACCTGGGACAACATACTTCTCAAGAAAAGAATTAAATAGATCTTGTGAATCTCTCTCTCTCTCTCTCTCTCTCTCTCTCTCTCTCTCTCTCTCTCTCTCTCTCTCTCTGTGTGTGTGTGTGTGTGTGTGTGTGTGTGTGTGTGTGTGTGTGTGTGTAGGGGGTTATTAATGATCAGGTGTATTCTACTGGTATTCTACTGTGTCAACTATGGAGCATTTCCCTACCAGGTTGTTAAAATAATGTGTTTTGGACCTCAACAGCTTCCAGGCATAATTCTGGACCTGAGAGACTTGATAGTATACAAAATAGAGTAGTGGCTCTCAGGGGCTTATCTTGGCACAGGAAGCAGAGTTTACAATGAGCTGTAGTTATAAGGGTCTGAAAAGATGAGCAAGTGGTGGGAAAGGAGGGTAGATCCAGGGCAGGCAACCTATCTGGGAAGACTACCTGGCGAGGTGACTTCAGCCAAGCTGGAGAAGGGGGAGCCACCTCAGTATCTGCGGAAGAGTGTTCTGGGGAATGGGAACAGCGTGGACCAAGGCCTGGAAGGAAGATTGCACGTGTGTATTCCAAAAGTGCGTGGAAGGCCAGGGTGAAGCGGGAGAGGAGTAGGGGTGAGGAAAGGGAGGTGGAGGGTTCATTATAGAGTAGTAGGGGTGAGGAAAGGGAGGTGGAGGGTTCATTATAGAGTAGTAGGGGTGAGGAAAGGGAGGTGGAGGGTTCGTTATAGAGTAGTATGGGGTAGGATAGGGAGGTGGAGGGTTCATTAACGTGGGTTTTGCAGGAGAAGCATTTGGGAGAAGTTGTCATCCTCACAGGTGAGCACAGATGAATGCATGGACTAATCTGAAGAGCAGGAAGGGAAACCCATCAGCAATAGGTAAAAGCCCTTGAGTCAAAGCATCAGTTAGCTGTTTCCTTAAGACAGAACGCTAAGTAGGAGGATAGAGGAGGCACAGTGAAGTGGGCAGTGTCAGGCGCTGTGATCCATTGTCAGCACAAAGGTGACACTAACAACCATTTAGGAAAACAGATGAGGATTTCTCTCAGTGGCAAAGCATGCTTTTGGCATACAGGAGGCTCTGAGTTCAGTCCCCAGCAAGCACTCCCAGACACAAGAACGACACGGGAAACCATTTCTTTCCATTCCCCAAATTCCAAGGGCTACAGTTAGGACAGCTGCTTCACACTGCTGGCTTTCCAATATCCTTTTTACAAAAGAATTTTATATTAAGGCCCTTTCAAAGAAGTATTTCAACATTGTTCCACTTTCATTAATTGAAAAAAGGAGAGAACCTGGTGGAATGGGTGTGTATGCGTTTGTGCTCTATGTGAGCATTTGGCTTCTGTGGTACTGAATCTCAAGAGAATTCAAGTATGGACTGTAAGCCACTACTGACATTTCTTAAGAGTGGGGGACTTAAGAATGATGGAAACTTCGGGTTTCGATTTTGGCAGTCTCTGGCCATAGAGCATGAATCCAGACAGCAGTCCCCCTCACACACCTTATGGGAGAGCTTTCATGTAATGTCTAGAGAGGGGTGTCTGTCAGATTCAACAGTGAGAGGTCTTTGGAAGTCAGAGAAAAGCTCTCAGTGTGAGAAGCCTCCAGGTTCTTTCCCCAGCTGCCTCTTCACCCAGGTTCTCTGCTTTCCTAACAGTGAACAGGACACTTGGCCTTGAGTTTGTCTTTTCTCAGCAACGATTCACTCATGACCCGGGGGCATTGGTATGTCCATCTGTGCTTGTGCCCAAGACGCGGATGACTACAAACAATGGGGTTGGGCTCGAGAATAGTATGTATCCATCCAGAACCAGAGGCCTTAGGCATGGAGTGTGTACCTGGCTACTCTTGGAGACATGAGAACATAAGCTCACTTGAAAGGTGGCTGTCTTTCCCTGCCCCAGTGGTGGTGGTGGTGATCTTCGCCATTAACTGCTGTGATGGAGGCAGTGAGAACAGCTGTTAAAGGGAGGAAGTGTTGAGGAAGCCTGAAATGTTTGCCATCTGACTCTTTAAAGGAGGAATTTACTAACCCCTGTTGAACGCATTAAAAAAAGAGGGTGGGGGAAAGAATGAATATCAAAATTAAATTTAGTGGGAAAATTGGTTCCTGTTGTAATTTGGATGAAGTGTCCCTTGGAGGGCCACATACTGAAGACTTGGTTTGGTTGTCAGTTGGGGGAAGAGTCTAATGGAAGACAGCTGGGACCCTGGGAATGTCTTCTTGATGGAGATCGTAGTCTCTGGTCCTATCCTCCTTCTTCTCTGTGTCCCAGTCACCTTTTGGTAAATAGATCTCTACCGTCACATGGTTCTACCACACAGGCTGCCACAGGTATAAAACAACAGGACCAGGGCTTGTGTGTGGAACCACCTTATGTGTCAAACTAACCTTTTCCTTTACCAAGTTGATCGCATTAGGTATTTTGTCCTAGTACCTTGGAGATAACTGATAGTGTCCATCCCGACTGTGGCCCGTATCTGCCTGTCCCAGCAGATAATTTTATGACTAGTGAGAAATTTTCTGGATAATTTTTATCATTGGTAGGTTTTGCTGGCTCACCCCTGAAATCAGATGCAATACTATTACGGTAATTTAATTGAACTCACTCCACAGAACAATGTTAAATTTAAGCTGAAACATGTCCAAAAACCTAATATGATTCTTCTGTCCAGTTGCATCTTCATCTCTGTGGGAAGAAACTACTGATCTATGATGTTTTTTCCTATAAATTAGAGTTCACAGCTCCTGCCTTCTTTCTTTTGGTCTTCCTCGTGAATTTGGTTACCATCTGTTTGGATGATGTTTTTGCATATAGTTAAGTTGATTTTGAGAGTCTTGAAGTTCAAGATTACCTCTGTTTCAATTGCTTTCTAGAACCTACTCCATTTTCTATATGATAAATTTCAAGGCTCCAGACTCAAGCGTGGTTTAGGAAAGTGGTATATTACGTTCTTGTAATCTAAGCCCCATGTTAGCTACAACACAATTACCAATAACCATGCCCTGTGTTCCCTGACTTCAGAAAATCTTCCTAAGGATTTTACATAAAATTCTTCACTTCATCCCGTGTGTTATCTTAGCAAACAGATTTAGGGTCTATCAGAGATCACTGGACTGTGGACAAAGCCCAGTGTCATTGTCCTTCTTAAGAGCTTCCTCAAGTCGTCACTGTGTTCTGCTTAGTGAGTAGCCTTTCACCTCGCTCAGACCAGAAATGAGCAAGAAGGAGGGGTTTCCATCCTCCCTGAATACAGAAGCCTTCAGGAGCCCACAGTTCCACTTTTACAGCAACTACTGGCATGTCCAGTCCCCAGAGTATCAAATTAGAGCAGAGATCCCCTGCTTTTGTAGAATAAATGTGAACATGTATCCCTAAATCTCCGGGGAGCCAGCCAGGCCTTCCTGCTGGGCAGCAAGATACCACATAAGAAGAGACCTTCATGAGAGAAACCATACTTTAAGGAATTCTCAGACCTGGAAGAATGTCTTCAAATATGAAAAGGGGTGTTGTTTTAATCAATAAAAGGATGTTTGTGAATTGGGTTTGTACAGTTCATGGAAGAAAAGAATTTTTAAACAAATATTTACAAATGCTTCCAAGATATGCAAATTAAAAGTGTTTTTTAATTGGGCATGATGCCCAAATAGCAATGCCTTCTTTCAAATAAGAAAGCCTGTGTGCATGAATAGGATTATGATAAAACTAACTTGATTTAGATTTATATAAGCCTTTTGAAAATGATTTGGCACTGTGCATAAGCAACAGATGGCAAGTTGCGGAAGGCATGAGGTATTTGGCCAGAATGTAGCAGGAAATAAACTGGAGGCTGCACGCTCCCAAGGAGACTTTTATTTGTATGCTGACTACACTCTTGCAGGGGAGACCAAGAGCCTACTGTTAGGAAAGTTTGGCTACTGTGCATCCAAAGATAAGGGAACTTTAAAACTCAACAATCCAGGCTGTGTCCTCAGTTTGGTAAGTAAGGAGACTAAGAGCTGGAAAAACTGAAAATCACATCCCTAAGATTCAAGTAGGAATTACCGGCCAGACTGGACTCTTTTAAGTTCTAGGGCCTCCTGTTTTTCTTTCTAATATTGGAGAATTAGTGGAAAGTTTCAGCAGTATTGGCAAATGTAGAATTCTAATGGTCCTATATTAATTTCCGGTATTAAATCATTAGAAAGGTGAAAATTAGCTTTCAAATAAGCTCTTAAAGTTGATGAGCCCTTTCCTTCATGTGAGTTGCCTACCTGGTAGAAATAGCGGGGTAACCTGCACAGTCGTAGTAAAGAAAGGGCTAAGCTTGAGACGTACTGTTCATGTATATATATATATATATATATATATATATATATATATATATATATATATGTATATACATACATACACATACACACACACACACACACACACTGGAAGTCCTTGTTAAAGCCAGTGTTGCTCAGTGCAACTGTTCATTGCGATTCCTTACCACTGCAGCTAGGCCTGTGAACACCACATGGAACCAGTGTTTCTTAAAGGAAGTGAGCGTTCTTCAGAATATTTTCACACCCACATTTCAGTGTGGGTAAAGCCAAACAATTGCAGAGGTTTAGAGAAACATGAGCGGTGGGTGGATTAGAAGATTAAATTAGCTGAGCTGTTTTGCACAAGTTGAAGGAAGAAGACGTTAGAATTAGTAAAACTGGTTTACAGTTAGAAGCATTTTATTCCACCCCAGAGAACACAAAGGAATAGATTTTTATAAAACTAGCTTGCATCAGTTTTAATGTCATCCTCCCTCCTAATAAAGAAAGGCCTATGTGTTGTGAAAATATCTGTTTTAATATTTGAAGATGTCAAATTGTTAGTCTTTTAAAATCATTTTTTCTCTATCAGGAAACAACTTTACATAATTCTCATGACTTGATAATCTCCAGATTCATTAATTTTCCTCAAAAATGACATAATTTGATTCTTTATGTTCGAGCCTAACAATTCTTTAAAATCAGTTAGCTCAAAAAAAAAATGAACTCTAGCAACTAAGCAGGTGGATCTGTTGAGTGGGGTTGCCATGGGCTTTCTGATGAAAACAAGTAAGTAACTGGCTTGGACTTTATCATGGTGATTTCTGAGTGTGAGAGTTCCACAGCCAGTTCATCTAAGGATGTTTACCATTTTGCTTGTGGTGGAAGAGAACATGCAAATCCCTCCCCTGAGGTCTGGGAGTCTGCTGAGTTGCTTAGGTTTAACAAGAAGGGCAGAGCGGGTGGAAGAGAGTGAGAAATGGAAAGGACCTGTGAAGGCTGCCGTGGACCCCTCCACACAGCTGCAGAGCAGCAGCTGTCAGCTTAGAAGCAATGGTGATGCCCATGTTTGATCTCAGAGGACCTGGTGGTTATAGAGTTAGGATTGCGAATACAATAGAGATAAGACCGAGGATGAGGTGGAGATAGGATGGAGGTTGTGCTAGTAAAGGCTCCAGGCCTTCAATTGCCCTTCATAGTTTTCTGTCTGGTAATGCCTGAGCAGCAAGATCACAGTGAGGAAGATTTGTTCCTATTAAACAGAGATTCACATCCTTATCTAGTAAAGGAATGTGGCTCAGAGTCTTGTGGGTTGTGCCATCCAGGGCCATCTGAAACTTGGGTAGAGTAGGGATTATCTGATGGGACTAGGGAACAGAATAAGAGGTGACAGTGAATGGTTTTTGTTCATTCTGGACACAGGATAAAAAGCTTCCTCAAAGTCCAGAACTGTTCAACTCTTCCTTCCAGCCTTTTTGGAGTTATTCTTTATTTTGTGGTTTCTATGTAATTTTTCCAGTGGTTTCTTTGAGTTTGCCAGATGAGTAACTGGAATGTTATGCCTAGTGTTAGATGTTTGCTTCAAAGAGATTAAGACACAAGAAGAACCCAGGTGGGTGCTAGACCAAGGTGGGCTTTGTCTAAAATTCTGCCCCTTTATCAAGTCACACTCGTATTCTCACATAAAACGAACGAGAAAATGGTGATTTTAAATTTGGGGGGAAAAAAAATCAGTCCTGTGACTCAGATTTCCCTGTCCTGGGGCTTGTTGTCTTTTCATCTCTCTCCATGAACCAGAATTCTGTTTGTAGCTGGGGGAGCCATCGCTGAAACAAATGTCAGGCTCCCCGGGTGGCCAGGGGCCATTTATGGAATTAGAGAGAAGTGGTACAGAACATTGAGAAGGAGCAGTGAAGACCATTGAGAAAGGAGAGTGGGGGGGGCAGTAGAGACCATTGGGGAAGGAGCAGTGGAGATCATTGAGAAAAGAGATTAGAAACCACTGGGGAAGGAGCAGTGGAGGCCATTGGGGAAGGAGAAGTACAGACCACTGGGGAAGGAACACCAGCTCATTACAGGGACCCAGGAAAATAGACACAATGCAATACGGCCTGCTGTCTCACACATTAGTTAAAGATGAGTGGTTCTTGACCACACTGTACTTTCAAAACCAGTCTTAGGTTCTCATATCCCCTAAGCTATTTACTGGTACAAGTAAAACATAATGTAGGACTTTAGCTAAACAGAATGTGCTTTACTCTTTAAGCTTCCTGTGAATTAAAACAGGGCTGTTCTTGGCACTATGGCGGTGGGACTTGAAAGTTCTCTTTCTGTTCTTACAGAGTACAGTACGATCCATAGCCCTTCAACACCCATTAAAGATTCGGATTCTGATCGACTGCGTCGAGGGTCAGATGGGAAGTCACGTGGCCGAGGCAGGAGAAACAATAACCCCTCACCTCCCCCGGATTCTGATCTTGAGGTATGTCATTGCCCATACTCAAATGAGGAGCGAGGTGACATATAGCTCATTAATGGGTCAACAGAGTTGGCCTGTGAACATCAACAAACAGCCCAACACTTTGGTCATTGCTTGTTCATATTAACAAAGTGAAACAATTTTTTTCTCTCTTTCTTATTACCTGCCTAGCATTCCTAGTTTTCCTAGTTTATACAACAATTTGCTAGTGGCTATTTCTGTTGTTGTTCTGCAATACAAGGGGCGGAACACAAAATCCCAAACAACCTGCATAAGTGCTATACCATTGAGCGTCTTCCTGGCCTTATGTAATTGTTTATTCCTGTATTTTCTTTCATAGTGTCTATAGAATACAACATCTCTTTCTTTCTCAAGAAATAGAGTAGCCAGATGTGGGCACATACACCCATATTATCAGCACATGGGTGATCGAGGTAGAAGAATCAAAAGTTCAAAACTGTTCTTGTTTCATGGTGAATCTGAGGCTGGCCTCGGCTATGTGGCATTCTGTCTCACAGAGAGCAAAATACAGCCTAAACAAACTTTGCAGTTTTGCTTGCACAAAACTGTACCGTACTACTGTGCATAACTCCCATTTCAATTCAGTGCCATCCTAAAAAAAAAAAAAAAAAAAAAGAAACAAAACAAAAAAAAAACAACTTAGGAAGTTCCACTTTGAAACTAAAGACACATCTGTGTACATTGAGAAAGGGAAGTCTGGAATGTTCTAAACTGAAAGGGTAATCAGCTACTGAGACATGTTTTGGTGCAGTTAAAAAGCAAGAGGATTAAGCAAGAGCCGACAGGGTGGCAGATTACATTGCCTTGAAGCCATTGCAATTAGGTTTCTCCTTTTTGCCAAAGTAAAAATATGATGGTGGAAAACTTGATTATTTTGGCCGAAAAGATGAACATTTTCCAGCAGTGTCTATGTACATGAATGTGTGCTGGCGTGAGGAGGCACAGAAGGAGAGAAGCAAGCTGCGGAGATGTGTAGTATCTCAAAGAACTGTTTGAAATGAACTCCAAATCCAGTTCAAAACACCTGTCCCCAGTTTCTAAGGGTGTGTGTGATGTGGCTGCTTAATTTTGGAAACTGAAAACACCCGATGAAAATATGCAGTTGCCCCTCAGTGTCCGCAGGGTACAGGCTCAAGGACTCTCTTGTTGATACCCAAGTCCACGGGTGCAAGTCCCCCATATTGCAACACGCTCTTCATGCATACCCTATGCAGTCTCCCTGCTGTTTCTCATACATTTTGAGAGCTGAAGCCGAGGCCTGATGCATGCTAGGCAAGCTCTCTACCACTGAGCAGTATCTCAAGTTCCACTGTAGTTTAAACCATGTCTAGACTGCTTATAATACCAATAAAATGTAAATTAAATATAGATGGCTTTATCTTGGACCATTTATGAATACCAAGTATAAACATGTTCAGTTTGGATACAGTTCGTTTTTCTAAGTATCTCCTTTGCTGGATGCAGAATTCATATATGCTGAGAGTCAGCCGCACAGCCTGTCCTGACAACTGCCTAGCCACTAACATAAAGTGAATGAACTAAGTAAAACTTCAACTTATGTGTGAAACGTTTAATATTTAACTCGATTAGAGTAAACTGCAAGAGTTCATTTTAATTCTTCTCATCTTCTGAGGTAAGGTCTCCTTGGAATGGCTTTCAATTTCAGAGCCTTCCCTCAAAACTTAAAAGCAGACTAGTTTCAACTCATTGCTCATCTCCTGGGAACTGAGTGGAGCTATAACTACAGGATAGGAGGCGTTCTATCTCTTTGTATGTTTATACTGATTTTATGAAAACACTTGTCCTCTTGTGTCTCATTCGAGATGAGGCCTGAAAACCTGGGTGATACCCTCAAGAAGAGTGGTGTTTGAAAAAAAACTTAAGTTCTGATTTTTCATTTTTATGTCATTTAAAAATGCCAGTGCCATGTCCAAACTAACTGACAGCCGTTCCCAAGCGGAGCGAAGGTGCACTGACTCCATTCTTCCTTTTAGAGAGTGTTCATCTGGGACTTGGATGAGACCATCATTGTTTTCCATTCCTTGCTCACGGGCTCCTACGCCAACCGATACGGGAGGGTGAGTACAGCCAGCGCCAGCTTTGGGTTGCTGGGGTGCAAACCTGCTAGCATTTACTTGGTAACTTTTTTCCAGCGGATGGCATTTACATTTAAGATGCAAAAAGTAGCATGATTTATCAGTGTGGCCAAATACACACAAAACACAAAACACATAATAGGGGGAGGGGGGAAGAATGATTCTTTTTAAGTCTTAAAAAGGCGGCAGATTCCATCAGGTTCATGCTTAGTTCAGGTTTTTCCAGTGACAAAAGTGATGGGATGATATTGAAAATATGTAACAGGATAAGAACTTTTGATTGGGCTTTTTCTGCTGGCCCTCTCCTTTATTCTTGAAACATTGAGTAGGGCAAGTGTCGCTTGCTGTTGTCTGCAATGATTAGCAGGGTTGGTATTTTGCTTTTAAAACATCTACTACAGATACTTTTATGTGACTTTTTGCTGTCGGGGCTAAATTAATGGAAATAGTATGTGATAGTAAGCTCCTGAATGGCAGTAGTGCTATATACATGTATTAGAGTTGTTTAATGTACATAGGATGATGTTTCTTTTGGTGAGTTGGTAAAGAATAATATCACAGATTACCTCGTATTAGTGAACTGGTTCTTGGGTTTCCTAAAACCTTAGAAATTGCTTGCAGTATGTTGCTTGTTGGTTTTAAAAGACTTTACCCATGCACAACGATGATATTTGAACTGGACATAGGTATCTTTTTCTTAATTTTTTTATTTATTTATTCATTTATTTATAAAAAATTTCCACTTCCACCCCTCCTCCCAATACCCTCCCACTCCCCCCACTTCCTCCCCTTCGGTCCTTGGAACTACGAAGAATTTGGATTCCAAGAAAATAAATTCAAAAATTAATGAAACAAGAGAATTATCAACATCAACACTGACACTGTAAAAGGAATTAAGCTTTCATTATAAATATAGCCACATGTCCATTTTTCAGCAAATACTTATATCAATAAATATACATATAATACCTGATATTGCTTAAGTCTGGCGGTGAAATTGTACCTTAAGCGTCATAGTCCAAGTTCCCTAACTGTTAACTATAGATCTAATCACAAAAAGTCCTGGAGTGCTTGGGCATACACGTGTGCACACACATTCTTCTAAGATCTGGACATCCCATCATTTGAGTTCATAATCAGTGACAGATATGAAGCACCAAGTATCCTGTCTTAGTGTTAAATAAGTTCTCTATGAGAAGACATTGAAAATTATGTCAAAGAATCCATCAGTTCAAATTTTTAAAGCCTCTACTAGGCAGTGAACACATGGGAAGGATTCAGTAAATTCTAGCAGCGTTATTGTTGGTGGTGTTTATTTTTGTATTAGTATTATGATTATATCAGTCTCTAGTTTTAAAAAAAATTCTACTACATAAAAGCTAATTATAACCTCCAAGTAGTTAGTAGGGCCTTGACGATCATCTGAACTGAGCCATAGGATGCTCCGATACTTTACTCCTAACGAAGAAAGCTGGTGGTTTCTGGAACCCATGGAGAAGGGTTGGGGTAAGCAGCTGTTCCCATGGGCAGCATTTGGAAACCACACATCAAAGCACAAGCCTTTAGAAGTTGCCACTAAGGGCCACACTGATGCCGGAGAAACTGACCACTATTCTCAGAGCCACCAACAGGACCAACTTAGAAGAAGGCAACTGGCAGAGAAAGCCAGTGTTCTGGGAGAACAGGGCAGAACTGGGGTACCATCTTTAACATAAACATTGCAAAGCTTAGGACCAGAAGTACCTCAGACCCCAGACCCTTGTCTGATTTCCTCCCGATCATTTTTACAGCATCTTCTTTGTGCTAGATGCTAGGACCAGCCTGCTGTCCTAGCCTGGAGACAGAGATACTGCTAAGGCTCTTGAGAAGCAACCAGAGCTGTGTAAGAGAACTTACTTCATAGTACCCGTATTAGGGGGCATTAGAATTGGGTCAAAGTTGTTCTCACATTAGATAATCAATCCTTGAAAAAACTATGAGGCTTATTCAGAATTCTTCCAAACAACGAGGATAACCAAGCAGCCTGAAATGTCTTTCTCCCTTTTTGTTCCCCAGAGTCTGAAGGTAGCTTAGTGGCAATATGCCTCTTTTTAGAGCGCAGATTTACTTATGTTCTTGACCATTGTCAGGGAAGTATGTGGCTCCGCCTTCCTCTACAGGCATAGAAAGAAATGAATGCCTGACAATGTGGTAGCTGTCCTGTCTCTATGGCAACCAGATACTTGAGAAGTAGCTTAGTCACAGTAGCTTAGGCAACTCAATGAGCGAGTCATTTAGTAAGGGGATACAGGATCTGGTAGATATACTGCAAAATTAGGGCATGTTATAGCAATATATAATCCCCTCCAAAGGACTGAGAATATCCCACCTTCTGTGTAATTCTAGCTGTGGGAAGAAGGCATTCTGGGTATTATACGGAAGTGCTGTTTTGTAACAAAGGTGGTGGGCCAAAAAAAAAAAACCTAGCTAAGGCTGAGGAAAGAAAGAACATTATAGCAGGATGTAGAGTCTGCGGGTGTTAGCGTCATTAGGGTGTTTCTAGTAATCTTTATTATAGCTGCCTTTGTTTAATGCATTTTAAAAATCTGTTTCCAAACTATATCCAAATTCCTGGATTTCACTAAAGAAAAATGAGATCTTTTCCCCCATAGAATGTTCTCCTTAAAACAGACAATGTAATTCAATTTTCAGTATTGAATTATAAACCCCAAACTTAACAATATTCAACTTACTGTTATGTCAATGACTCAAGCAGGGTCCTTGCTCATGAAAAATTTCTGGAAGTATCTTTACCCAAGTGCCTGATCCCTTCTATGCTTCCTTTTCCTTGTTACTTAGTAGCCCTCTATCCTGGAATTTTGACTCATGTGGATATGAAGAGTATTATTACAACTCATTCATTGCTTAATGAAAAAAAAAACAACAACAAAGCATAAACAATTAACGTAGGAGAAGATGGCAGAAAACTTAGCGGGTTTAACTCTGAGCCCTGTTCAAACTTTGAACTGTCTGATACTCATTGAGTTCAACAATGATCATGAAGCTCCCTTCCTAGGCTATGAGGCTGTTTTGCTTGCTTTTCTTGTTTGTGTGTTTGTTAGCTTAATTTCATTGTTGTTGTTTGCAATAGAGTCTTATGTACCCTGGTTGACCTGACACTATGAATCCAAGGGGGTACCTTGAACACCTTGATCTTCTTGCTCCCACCTCTCAGTGCTTGTTACCAGGGATAATTTATAGATTAGGAATTGATAGGATTTTGGGATCATACACAGAAATATTTAAAACAGAATATTGTATCTGGCTTAAGTTATTTAATAAGTACATATATTTGAATGTAAATGAGATTTTATTGTCAAAAAACAATACAGCAACTACAACAATAGCAGCAAACCCTTTGGCTTAACTGTCAGAAAAAACAAAATAGCTTCGTTGACCAGTTTGAGGAGACAATGCTAAACTCCCAAGAGGGTCTGGTTACTGACAAGTGTTATCTCTACTTTGGAGTTAGAGCAGAGCCATGACCATGTCATAACTACTGTACTCTGCCCTGATACTGCCAGGGATGGTATAGAAACAACCATGGCCATGCTCCAAGGAAGCCAGACCTGTTCATTCACAATCTGAATTTCATGCAATTACCGTGTCTCACAGGTTTTCAACATCTAGATCAGAGCCTTTCAGACCCTACTCTGTAGGTCAAATATATTCTACTTTGAAAACTCTTTAAGTCAAGAGGCTTATTTCATTTTTGTAAAATATTATTTTTAAAATTAAAAACTTTAAAATGTGTCAGAGGTGATATAATCCTAAAATATTTATTTTCTGCCCCTAAAGAGAAAAGTGGCCCCCACTTTACCCTCTGATCTGAACTTGGGACTGATTCCTCTTCATTATGCCTTTGGGGTACGGGGATCATGGCAGCACTGTGGCTGACAGTGCAATCAAACCATGTGAGCACCAGCTATATGAATTTGGGGTCCCGGGGATGGTCAGGCTAGCAAATTCATTAGAGAAGATGCAATGTCATTTAACAAATAGGCTTACTATGTAATGGCACAGACACAATTCAATCCTTGTCTCTGAACCATGGTCTTATGTTGCCCAGGCTGGCCTCATACTCACTGTGTCATTGAAGATGACCTTAAACCTCTGAACCGTCTGCCTCCCCCTTCTGAGTTGTGAGAACCGGTTTTGGGCAATGATGGAGACCCAACCCATGGCCTCCAATATTCTTATCAAGAATCCTAGCAACTGTGTCCCATCCCAGCTCTGTGATATATCTTAGTTAGCACACTGTTGAGTGTATATTCCGGGCTTTGTTTAAGGGTTGGGATGCAGAGTTCAGTGTATAGAGATTTCTGGGATTGTGGTCGTCAGCAATCAGTCAACAGGGAGGTAAAGAGGAGCTGTGTGAGTGACACACTGTAGACAGGGCTAGAGCGGCCTCAGCTCTGCCGTGATGGCTCTCACTGCACACAGAAGGAAAAAGACCATGCGCTTAGTGACTGGGTAGCAGTCGCAATGGTAATTCTTAACTCTGACCAATGAGTAAGCCTAAAAATCATTTCCACATCCCATGGGGACTCTAGTCCCACTAGCAGAGAGCACCAGCTCTCTATCTGGGGAGCTGGAAGGAGATGAATACCTCATAGGAAGATGTTTTGCTTTTATTTTTTTATTTGTGCGTTAATGGGAAATTGGGTTAAAATGAGAAGATATCGCCTGGTTCCAAATACAACCTCTGGATGCTGTGTGGTGACATAGAATATAAAAACCTCAACATACATGAATGAAAAACATCACTTCCTTGAACATTGAAGACATGCCCAGCTGAATGAGCCTCCTCTTCCATTGTCTTCAGCCTTGTCCTGAAACCACTCTCTTTCCCTTTATCTACCAGCAATTTCCTCGGAACTCAGAACTATAGGCAAAACTAATGTAGACAGGGACTCACGAACTGGCTGGCATCATCAGTATATATAGCCTTGCTTTTATTGTTAAATACTGTGAAATGGAAGGCAACTAGTGAGCAGAAGTCCTACAACTTCCCCACCATTGTCCACTTCTGCCAGCACCAGCCACCTCCCTTTCCCTGAAGCTTTTCAAAACACCTTGGATCAAAACACCTTGGATCCAACACCTTGGATCTCAGTCACTCTGCCCCCTTAACCATCCCATCTGAAATAAGAAAGCGATCCTGGAGATCGCTGAAGAGCAATGCAAAACTTCCAGAAATGTACTAATGGGCACCTCATGTCTGAGATCTTATTTCTTTTTTAGGGGTCCAGTGGATGGGATGGATGGACTTATATATTTTATTAGAACAGCAAAAGTATATAGAGAAAAGAAAGTACACCTATAAATCATGGAGAATCAGCCCTGGGCAAAGTGAACAGCAGAAAATATGTCGATATGATCATGAAACTGGTACAACTTCATCCAGCTTCTTTCATATTTCTTATCCAGTTGCTTTCTTCATTTATCAATGAAGAAATTTGGCAGGGGAAAATTACCCATCTAGGGAAGTACATCTATTACCAGGCAATACCAGGAATATAAGTCTTTAAATTGGCCCGTTGCCATCAAAGATGAGCTGTGAGTATAATTTAGTGCCAGGATCTTACACTATGAGCACAGAGATACCATGAGCAATATTGCACACTGTACTGATACGATGAAAATGTACAACTGAGATTAATGCAAAAAAAAATCATTGTGCACCTGCTTAGGGTAGGAAGGAATTAAGATCTAAACAGTGGCTGTTTAGTGGCTGTAACACTAGAAAGGAGAATTAGATAGAAGAGTGTTCACAAATGAGATCTTGATAGGTCCTTTGATTGGATTTAGTGGTGAGTCTTGCCCTTGGCATCTCGTGGGCCTGACTATGGAGGCCAATTGGCTAGGTTCACACCAGTGTTCTTCTTTTCCCTTCCTCTTTATACCATGTCTTGGCAATTTTCCCATGTTTGGGATTCAGTAGATTTTCTCCACAACTGAAATTAATCTTTGCAAAGGTGAAGGTCTTTCTCTTAATTCTCTAGTAGGGTATTATTTCCATGATGCTGAAAGGACATATTTTAAGTAAGGAGAAAATGAACACAGACTGGGGCCAGCTAAAATCAGGAAAACGACCTGATTAGCAACACCATGGGGTTAGATCTTCTGTGTTCAACTCAATCAAGCAATATTTCAACCATGATTTGATTTTCAAAAGTGTACAACCTCTCATGGATTATTTCCTAATGGACGACAGAACTACATCCAACACTCCCAACATAGCCGTTCACCCTAGCTGCCTGATGAGAGGGTCTTCCTACTCCAGAAAAAGCCATCACTCCCTGGGTACCTCTCAGGTAGAAAGAGAGACTTCAGTGGGGACTTGAGTCTTAGAAATAGCACATCCGACTTGAATAACACTTTTATAGTGTTTTGTAAGTGAAATAGCATTTCACAACATCCCTCTCTCTTCTCAGATAAGTGAGCAATTTGCAAAGCTTATCCCCAATCTCTGCCCCCTGAACAACTCGCATGGAGCCTTAAAACAAACTGCTTCTGAAGGAAAGTGCCCATTCCTGTTCTTCAGCCTCTTTTTCTTCCAAAACAAAAGCGCCTGAATAGAGAGAATTTTTAAATGACAGCCAGGCCCTGTTTGTGGATGTAATATAAGCATTCTAAATAAGGGATTGTTTAAGGGGCTTAAACAAATTTTTCTCTTTCATTTGATTGATATTCCCCAAAGATCTGAGCTTGATTTGAACATACTTAGCAAGATTTTCACATTGAGCAATAAATCCTCATAAACCCGCTCGCATTGTTTGCCTCATGCCTCACTGGGCCCATCAGTAATTGCTGCCTACACAGCTTTGCTGCCCACATAAAGCCAGTACAGATAGTGTTTAATAGCCTAAGACTCACTTGCATGAATTCAAGATATGAGCACATGTCCAGAGGACCCGCTTGGAGTCTCTGCAGGAGTTCAACTGTCTTAGAAAAGCTCTTTTTAACCTACGATGAATAAATAGCAAATTAAAAAACAAACTAAAAATGAGTTTTGGATGAATCTACTGAGATAGTTGGCTTTATTTATTAAATCAATCCTAAA
The DNA here is from genome assembly GCF_982192425.1 of Myodes glareolus. Taxonomy (NCBI): domain Eukaryota; kingdom Metazoa; phylum Chordata; class Mammalia; order Rodentia; family Cricetidae; genus Myodes; species Myodes glareolus. The sequence goes on along the minus strand of NC_142041.1, from coordinate 60,055,245 downwards.
AAATCTTGGAGTGTTTCTTTTAAAATGCAGTTCCATATAAAGATTGTTTGCCAGAGAAATATCTAAATTTAAGCTTTGTAAACAAAGGAGAAAAGGTATTTTGCTTCCATCCACAGAAACTTTAGGATCTCATCTGTAAAAGCCAAAAAGCAAAACAGAGTTTCCTTCAAGTTTCTGTCTTTGGTTGAGTCTCGAGGGGCAGCAAGCACTGAGCCAAGAGTTGATTTTTTTTTTTTGAGAAAATGAATAATAATTTTCTGAAACAGACTCAGTTTGGTGGGGGTTTGTGTTTACCACTGAAAATGGAGTGTCATGTCGCCTGAAGCTGACTGGTGAGGAGCATTACATTCTTTTTGCCTTGGCTGTTTGTGACCGCTGTGTTCAGTGTGCAGCTTTCTTGTCTCCAGCAGCAGAAAGGACATGGTTTTGTGGGTTATTTACTGCACTGTGCCTGGTGAATGTGCTTTCCCTGTGCTGGGCAGGTAGACAGCTCCAGCAGTGAGCACCCAAAGTAATCAGACTAGTGGAAAAGAGAGCCAGGAAGGGAGTGGGCTCTCCAGAGGTGTTCTGATTGCCCTACAGTGTGCTGGGTGAACTGTGATCTGGCAGGAGGGTCCAGTTGGCTCTGGAGAGAACTCAAGGTCTTGGAAATGAAGCTGTTCAATTGGTAGAAGTAGGTTTCCTCGTGCAAGACTGTCAGTCAGACAAAGTGTGTGGCTGCTCTGTGGTTTCTCTAAAAAGCCCTGACATCTGCTTTCTGATCATGTCACCAAGCTGTGCTCCATCTAGAGTGACCAAGCACCCTCTGTGACATCATGGCTCAGCTGTTCAGTCAGCACGATTAGAGAACTCCTGCCGCCAGCTCTTTGCCTTGGTGTGTGAAAGCTAATCGTATGGCCGTGACGTAAAACAGTGTAACTTGCTGATGAAGTCAAGATAACGGGGGATGAGGAGCTAGCATCTTCAAAGAGTGCTTATTGACATGATAGTTAAGTACAAATACTATGTGCAAACACTGGAATTTCAGTAAAGACATAACTACAGCCACGATCATAAAAATGGGCAAAACTATAAGGATAGAAGCAGGGACTCAGACTTAGTCATTGGAGTCAAGCAAGTCCAAGGAACCACGAACCTAACTCTACCCCAGAACTCCAGGAGTATTTGAGGTTTCATTACTGTGTGCTATTCATTGCTAATCTCCTATTGAAACTACCTAAACTTTAAGACTCCAGCGAAAGAATTTGTCTGGCTAGAAATAGTGGCTGTACTCAATATTTAGCCCTATATCATAGAGTAGCTTGAGTATGGTTAGTAATCAGTAAAACATCCATGAGGTATATCAGAAAATTGTACTGCGTAGACGTGGCTTGCTCAGGGACATAGACAGAATCTTCAGGGCTATAGCCACTCTGGTATCCAGCACACACACCTCCCCATGCCACCATTTTAAACAAACCTAGTCTGAGCTACTGGCCTGTGCAGTTAGAGGCACATAGCCACAGTTTTTTGCCCTCAAGGAGCTTCTTAGAGAGGTTGCTGAGGGATGGGTAAAGCTTTAACAGTCTGTCAGTGGTGCGAGATGGAAGCAGTGTCGCCTGCATCACTAAGAGGGGCTGCACGGAATCCGCAGGACTAACAATGGCGAAAGGCATGCATCCTGTGTCCCTGTGTTAGTCGTGAAAAGCTCTTCCTAGAAGCTGCAAATGTTTGCTCAGTGATAAATCCCTAGTACTGGAGGGCAAATGATGGCTCTGGTATTGGCACACTGGGGAAACACTCAGAATCTTTGGAATCTTTGCATAAAAAAACAAACAAACAAACAACCCACTAAATGCCAGAGGTCCTAGCATAGCTCTCTAGTGTTACTGTGATTCCTAAGACACTAATATTTATCCTCTGCCTCTGGTAGCCTTGCAGCGTGATACCAGCATCACAAATGAGTGAGATGAAGGAGATGCGGCTTGAGTTCAGACCTAGACATTCCTCTGTTTTCAGGGAAGCACACTGTAGGGATGTCACAGGCAGAGCAGACTTAGCTCCCGGGTTGTTCTAAGCCTCTACCTTCTGGGTATAGGGTACTCACGTCTGAGCATGCTGTTTTTCATGTGGGCTTTTTAAGTCTTTGTAAAATGTTTTAGATGCAATTACACATTTTTAAAAGTCTTTTCAAACCAAAGGAAAATCAATAGTGTCCGACATTCTGGATGTTGCAGTTCTTAGAATTAAAGGCATTTTTCTAGACATCGTGGGTATTAACCTGTTACCAGGTATAAGAATTCTATGTTTCTTTCTCTCATTTCATGGATTGCCTTTTCAATTCAGTTGATGGTGCCATTGGATGCATAGAAGGTTTTAATTTTAAGAATGCCAACTCTGTCTGTTTTCTTCTGTTGCCTGTTTGATCTCACATTAAGAAATCATTGCCATATTCAGCAACTCTAAGACTTTCTTCTGAATGACTTAGAATTTAGCTCTTATGTTTAGGTCTTTGATTTATTTTGAGTTAGAGACTGTGTGTGTGTTAAGGTCAAGACCCACCTGTGTTCTTTTGCACGTGACTATCCATGCATAGAAAAGATTACCGAATGGACTTAACACCCCTGTCACAAGTAAGTTCACTATATATGCAGGTATTTATTTCTGGTCTTTTCTATTCTGCCAGTATTAAATTCTACTTACTTAGAAAATACATTGCTTTCTTTACTGTGGCTTTACAGTAAATTTTAAAATTTAAAAGTGTAAGGTTCCTAACTTTGTTCTTATTTTTAAGATTTTTTTTTTTGACTACTTGAGTTCCTTTCCTTAAGGGTCCTTGTACATTTAAGGGTAGTTTGTTTTTTATTTCTACAAAAATAATTATTGATAGGAAGTACACTCACTTTACAGTAACATCTTGATATTGATCTTATATCTATGAACATGGGATATCTTTCTATGTATTTCTTTATTTTTACTTAATTTTTTCTTAATATTAATAATTTTCAGTTTATGCTCTACAAGTGTTGAGTGTTTTTTCTCTTGGTTTCTTCATAGCTACTTGCTTACTTTTATAGTAGTCACTGTAAATGAAATTGTTTTCTTAACTTCTGTCCCACATTGATTGTTAGTGTTAGAAACATGGCTGATTTTCCTGTAAGTTGTGAATCTTGAAACTATACTGACTTTTACTATTTATTGCGTTTTTCAGGCAGCTTGGGCTATTCTGCCTATTTAACCAAGTCACTGAAAACAGGTCTTTGTACTTCTTTCTTTACAGTTTTGGTGTTTGTCATTTGCCCTTGTTGAATCACTCTGCCCAGGCCTTCCACTACTGTGTTACATGGGTGTGGTCAATACGGTGTCCTTGGCTTCATGTTGATCCTAGAGTGTTCCTAGACATTAACCATTGAGTGTAGTATCAGTTATGAACATGAGGTGTGTTACCACTAGGTTCTGGTCATTCTCTTCCGCCCTTAGTTTGGACAGTCTTTGTTCAATGTTTTTATTTATTTATTTCTACAGTTTATTCAGTTCCTCTTGTTTTGCAATCTGTGTGTTCTTATTAAATCCTTTTTTAAATTTTTTTCTTTCTAAAATCATGATTGCTTCTGTTGAAGTAACCCGATCAGCTGTCTTCTAAGCTTATGATTTCTTGATTGCATTTCTGTGGGATATGTTCCTCACCCCATGCATTTCTACAAACTGCTAGCTAGAACTAGAAGCTTAGTCAGATTTGACTTATTGCATTTTTCCTATCCTCTTTCCCCTTCCCTCACTCCCTCCCTCCTCCCTTCTTTCATTTTGTTTCTTTCTTCTTTCTTTAGGATTTCAGTCCCATTGGTTTGGGTTTATCTCTTTCGGAAAAAAAAAATGCACATGTCTGGTTGTTGTGTTGAGGTCAATTTTTGGTTTGGACAATCTCTCCCAACAGTACATCAGTCCATTATAGGATGTTATCTCTCTCTCTCTCTCTCTCTCTCTTCAAGACAGGGTTTCTCTGTAGCATTGGAGCCTATCCTGGAACTAGATCTTGTAGACCAGGCTGCCTTCAAACTCACAGAGTTCTGCTTGCTTCTGCCTCCCGAGTGCTGGGAGGCATGAGCCACCACTACTTGACTTTTAATAGCCCCATATAATAACTGGCCACTCTTATGGACTCATAGGTGCCATATTACTTTATGTCTTTCCAATGATAATAATTTACTAGCAATTGTGCCTAATCTTTAAGTATGCTTGATACCTGGTATATCCTCAGGAAGTTCTAATCCATGATCTATAGAAGCTGAGCCTGACCCCAGGCATTTCTCTGGAGGTAGTTTCTTTACAAGTCTCAATATGAGACCAAGTGTCCAACAAAGATATAAGTGCATTTATATGCTAATCCTTATCATGAAGAGACTGTTCACACTAGGGGAGATCATTAATGTTTCTGGGAGAGTTGGGGAATGGGATAACCTTATCTGTGCTCAGTTGGCTGCAGCAACTAGAATTGCTGTTTGTGGGGTGGATACATATGCTTTGTGTTTTTGAATAATTGTCCAAAGATGTTAAACTCTTACTCTTTTTTTTTTTTTGATTTTTGAGACAGGGTTTCTCTGTAGTTTTTGGTGCCTGTCCTGGAACTAACTCTTGTAGACCAGGCTGGCCTCGAACTCACAGAGATCCGCCTGCCTCTGCCTCCCGAGTGCTGGGATTAAAGGTGTGTGCCACCACCGCCCGGCTGTAACTCTTACTCTTTGATGAAGTGGCCCAATCCAAATCGCATGTGCTTTCTATTGATTATCAGGACAGTAGATTCTTGATACAAATGCCATGGGGTGACTCTAGAAGATTCCATTTCTTACTCTCGTTATTTTTGTGCATATTTTGGTATTATGTTGCTATTCATTTTGTTGTTGTTGTTGTTGTTGTTATTATTAGTTTTTCGAGACAAGGTTTCTCTGAAGCTTTGGAACTTGTCCTGGAACTTGCTTTTGTAGACCAGGCTGGCCTCAAACTCACAGAGATCCGCCTGCCTCTGCCTCCCAAGTGCTGAGAATAAAGGCGTGTGCCGCCACCACCCAGATTATGTTGGAATTCTTAAAGAGACTCTACAGACTTATATTTTGATCCTACCACCAATAGGACTTCTAGAATCATGCATTACTAACAATCTACAAAGAAAGAATTGTTTTGAAACTGTTCAAAAATTTTTAAGATTTCTACATTGAAAGTCCCTCAGTAAGTATTGTTGTAGTCATATGCCACTACCAGCCATTTGTTAATGAGCCTAGGGAGAAGTGGAGTCAACTAAGAGTTATATAAAACTACTACAGAAGAACCATGCTACTTGGCTATGCAAGCAAACTTTTCATTGTTGTTACTTTCTTCTAAAATTGATTTTTCTAAGTCAGCATATGCTGAGTTAGATATTCTTGTGATATTTTCAAGCAAATGTGTTGTGATTACCTTCCCACTACATCCCCTCATTACCCCTGCTCCTTCCATAGCACCCACCCCCAAATACTTTTCCCCTTTTGCTTCCCATGTATCCTTTTGCCCACCGCCACTCTCTATTACCTAATATTACCATCTCTTAATCTCTTTCAAGAACTGTTTTTAGACTTGTATCAACATGTATGTATATACTTCTTGTTTTTGTTTTTTTTTTTGATGAATTCTTCTAGATTTCATTGGCACAACTTTTCCCCCAAAGTTCTTAGATCTTCAGGGTATTGAACACCATTGCCAAAATCCTGGAATTATGTCATCTTTATGCTGATTAAAAAAAAACACTGGAATGCCCTCAAGTTTGCCTGGCATATTTCGGGAGAACCCACGGCAGTTTTACCTAAGAGTAGTTATGCAAAATGTTCTCAGTTTAGCTTCCACCAAAACCAGCATTCTGTTGAGTAGGCTCTTAAAAACATCATAGTCTCAGAAAAATTGAAAAGTTGTGTAGAAAATTTGTAGAAAGTGCCTTGGTATAATAACTACAATGAAATTGAACTCATGATTCGCTAAACATTAACATTAGCACTGGTGGGTGACCATGTTTCTCAGTTTTCGATCACGGTAACAAGGCTTGTGGTTTTGGAAGCAGTTACCCAAGAATGATTAGCATGGTTGTTTTGGATAGGGCAATGCATCATGGCAGGAAAATTTGATAAAGCTAAGCCAGTCTTTATATGGTTGAGAAACTAAAGAAAGGATCATACTATCTACTTTGAGTACATGGCCAACATGACTTGAAGACCTCCGAGTAAGATCAACCTCACAAAGGTTCTACCATCTCTCTTCCACCATACGATCACTATGGATCAAGATGTTATAGGACCTTAAAGAGCTCTCAAGATCCAAACTATAGACATTATTTCTTATATCTAGTGAAATTTAGAGGATGACTTTCCTAGGACAGCTATTACTTCTAAAAAACCTGGACTTCACATTCAGATTGAATGTAAAATATTGATGTATCTCTTGTAGCCAGGGCCTGGTGTCCAGGGTTGGACTACCACACAGCTCTGGCTATTAATATTAGTGGTAGAAATAACAGTGGTAGTAGGAGTGGCCTCAGTTGCTTACATTTTGGCAGATAGTGGTCTAGAACTTCACTTGTATTTCCAAATTTAATTGGCAAATAAAATGGTTTGACTCCCATATTACTGCAGAGCCAAACGGGGGGAAAACAAATAGGGATGCTGAATCAAGCCTGGGGGACATGTTCAGGATAGTCGTGAGCACAGAGGCTAGTCAAAATACAAAATATAATAATGTGTGAGAACTCTGGGGACAGATCCTTGATGGCAGGCAGATTCTTTGCCTCTGTCATATGATCAAAATGTTCAGCAAGTCCACTTGCGTTACTATTATGAGATAATTAGATATATCTAAACACATAGTACATTCAAATTAATATGCTTTTGTGTATTTGAATTTATAGTATTTGAATTGATATATTTACTTTATATTTACAGTAAAGATTAACTATATCCATTATAGCAAATATTTAACCAGAATACAGTAGGTGTTAATCCTCTCTCTAGTTATCTTCTGAAGGAAGTGTTTTGTGAGAGAAGCCACAAACAGAGCACACATTGAAGAAGAAAATAAAAATGAGACATGTATTGATCTTTTGTTTTGAATATAATGTTCGGATATTTGGTAAAAGAAGTGGGAGAAGAGTGACTTAGGAGATTGACCCCAGCAATAGACACAGCTGAAAACATCTATGGCAAGAGGAAAACCACAAAGCAAAGGAGTAGAAAGGGGGAAGAAAGATGGAAAGACAAGGATGAGGTGTCAGGATGCTGTGTTTGGCTTGTTGTAGGGATGGAGAGGCTGTTTACCAAAATGCCACAATTTGAGGACAGTAGGGTGCCACTCTTGCATAAGAGGGATGCATCAGGTTTGGGAGAATATGATGAACTTGACATATGTTTAGTTTCAGATGCTTTATGGTCATCCCAGGGGAAGTAAACAATAGCTGATAGATTTTTGATCCTATAGTCAAGATCTCAAATCTGAGATGGTTGGGGCCAAGAAGGTCTTTGGGTCTCACAGTGACCTAAATTGACTGTAGAATAGATGAGACCAGAGTCCCAAGGATAAGTACCAAATGATGGATGATCAGGTTCTAAGAGGATGCCCAGAAAGGTTGATGGTGTCTTTAACATCAGAAGAGGAGAAATGTCAAGAGAGTAGCCAGTGGTGAGTGCCCATGTTGGTCAAATGAGGCCATGGAAACATTCAGTAATTAATTTTTCTTAGAATGAGATATTACTTTGAAAAGAGGGAAGAGCTCTAACTCTCTCACAAGTGGTGTGAAGGAAAGCAGTGCTTTAGACACACTGAGCAGAGAGTAGACAACAGCAGCGAATGCCCCAGATGGCCACGTGGAGAGATGGAAACATTTGTAAGAAGTTTTCCTTAAAATGAGATATTACTAAATTTTTCATAACTGCAACCCTGGAATCTGTTATTGCAAGAATAGACATATTTCAAGAAACGTGAAATTAAGCCAAAGGCATGGTGATTTCCATGTCTCACTTTTGGTCCAAGAATGTGGACAGTTTGTTTGTTTTGTTTCTCCTTCTGAATTTTCCAAAATAAGTCATCGAGCCAAGACTAACTTATTAAATGTCTCACATTTTATTTACATCAGGCATGTTTGAAAATATAATGGTATTAAAATAACATTTAGTGTGATAGGAAAATAAAATGTGTTATAATTCTGGCTACTCAAATTGTGTAGGCAAACCCATGCAAGCTGTCTGCCCGCCCTTTTGCTAATCTCTCTTGGGCAAAGCCGCTAGTACGAGGTGTCTCTGTACTTGACAGGGCAGCTTCTGTGCATAAATCTAGCACTTATGGATGTCAGGGAGGAGGAACCTCCTAAGGTTCTGCTTTGCAAACTGTTAAATGAACATGGAAGATATCAGAGGATGCTCCAGATAACAAGAAATGTATGCTGCCAAACCTGTATTTCATTTTTTTGTATTTTTGCAGTTGGAGAGGTCTAAATGTGTGTATGGGGGGGGAGTGTGATTCTGCTTAAAACATGTCCACGAATGCTACTTTCCACAAACCTCCTTCCTAGTCTAAACTTCTCCCCCTCTTTGCTCACTGCCAGAGTGTGTTTTTGCTGTAGGAAATGTTTCTGAAACAGCATCATTAAGTGGCAGGTATAAAAACCATAAAAGAACGATAATAGCAACCAGCAAGCTGTTTCTGTAATTTATGAAGACAAGTTAAAGCACACTATATATTAGCAAACAATAGAGTGATTCTTTTGATGCCCATGTAAATAAGTAAGCATATTAAGAAGAAATAGGGCTTTTTACAGCAGCAGTATTGTGGTACATGTATTTCACGGTGGGCAATTAAATAGATGTGGTAAGTCTCTACCCTTGCCACATGAAAAGACTTGCTGGCAGGGTTCTACAACAAGTCAGGGTGTTTTCATTGGCGTGAAGCCTCTAGAGCAATGGTTCTCAACCTGTGGGTCGTGACCCCATGGGGTTAAACGACCCTTTCACGGTGGTTGTATATCAGATATCCTGCAGGCCAGATATTTACATTACAATTCATCACAGAAGCAAAATTACAGTTATGAAGCAACAACAAAATAATTTTATGGTTGGGAGTCACCATAGCATGAGGAACTGTATTAGAGGGTCTCAGCATTAGGAAGATTGAGAGCCAGTGCTCTAGGGCCCCTGTGCACTGTAGTCTGGTGTTCTGTTTTAGACACAGCCGTTTGAAGAGCCCTTGTTGATCAATCTTGTTCTGGAAGTTTGAGAGTTACCTTCTTCCAGGACATTTGCTGACAGAATTCTTGTGAAGAATTTCTTCTGAAACTAAGAGAAAATGGGTTAGTTATTTGTTTTACTTGTTTGTAAACTATGTTTAAGTTATTGTACAATGTGAGAACTTTCTTCACTGTTAGGAGGTATTAAACACGACAAGGTAAGGAAGGTAACCAGCCTGGATGAACTGACACGAAGTGCGTAGGAGTTGGTTTCATTTCTCCAACTCTTGATGTACAGTCTCTGACTCTCTTCCACTGTCGGTCCAATAGCTGAACAGTGGAGAGGCCAAGGATGCTATCCTTCCCTATTTGCAGGTCTTCTTCCCTTCTGTAAGTAGGTGGTGTTGGGGTGGAGCTAGTGGCGTGGGTGGATATGCGCTGCATTCCCTGCTCAGCTGATTGGCCTGAGAGGAGTGCAGAATTTGCCTCCTACCTCTCCGTTTTCCTGGTGTGATGTTGCAAAGAGGGGCTGCTTGTTCATCCTGGCCTCCCAGTTAGCTTAACCCCAAAATAACCACACAGAAACTGTATTAATTAAATCACTGCTTGGCCCATTAGCTCTAGTTTCTTATTGGCTAATTCTTACATCTTAATTTAACTCATTCCTATTAATCTGTGTATTGCTACGTGGCCGTGACTTACCGGGTTAAATTCCCAGTGTCTGTCTCTGGTAGATCCATGGATATCTTCGTTTCTGTGCTTCTTTCTCCAATCATTCAGTTCTGTCTTTCCTGGCTACCTAAGTTCTACTCTATCAACAGACCCAAAGCAGTTTCTTTATTAACCAATGAAAACAACACAAAGACAGAAGGACCTCCTACACCAATGTCATGGTGGCAAGCTAAGGGACAAGATTTTTATTATTGTTGTTATCCTGTTATTCTATAGGAGAGAAAAGGTAGGTCCCAGCTGCTCAGTCTAGGGATCCTCTTCAACACTTGTTACACCCTACCAAAACAGGGGTTACTGAGGCCTGTGGTGGATACTCCCGGACATGCTTTCCTGAACTCACGGGCAGTGGTCAAAGTTGTGAGCAAGTCTTGAGATCTGCAATAGAATAAGAAAACCATACAGGAAGTGTACGGCATCCATGTTGAGCAGCAGTGATTGAAGGGAATGTTGTTTTCTTTGAATTTAATGTTCTTTACTCAAGATTTTGATGAGGTACAGGGTGTATTAATGCTGCCAGGTGGAATAATTTGCCTATTTACAATTTTCCTGTTAGGTAGATTCTATATTTGTTCCAAACCTGTTCCAAAGGTTTATTGTGATAATAAAATAGTATTATATAGTATTATAAGCTACTGCACATAAAGTGGTTCTGTGGGTACCAATTAAAGCTTTAGAAATTAGTCGTATATTCCTGGTCATCTTTGTAAGTGGGATTTTTTTTTCTTCTTAGCATAAATGATTGCAACCAGAAAGCCTATTGGTTCCTGGATTTCATATATTAAAAATGCAGTATTATCATAAAGAATAAACTATCCCCACACTCCCCAAGCTCATCAGTACGAGTAGATGTTATTAGGACAGAGGCAGCAGAAAACAGGTTGACTGGCCATGACTTGGGCGTTGTGAAGAAGCTGCTGGATCTTCTTGGCTCAGTGCTTCCATCTGCATGACGTTGACTCCTGGGGCCTAGATATGTCACAGCATCAGTCCCTAGACGGAGCATGGGTCCAAGTAGTCAGTTCAGCCACCACTTCCTTTGTTGAGTAGAGAATCGGGCAGGCAGTCTGAATACATGCAAAAAGATAGTGATTTACCATCTAGAGTAAGATTTCTGATCTTCAGCTAGACTATGATTTCTGATATTTGGACAGTAACCGCAGGCACTCTTCACAGATTATGACATAAATTTCCTCTATTTCATGTGTCTGAGAACCTTATACCTTATTTTTGTAACACTTGCGGTGAGCGCTACTTCGCTACAAGGCTTAGGAACAGACCTGGAGTACCTTTCATCTAGGAGGTCTCAGAAGACTGCTCATGGACTAAATGACGGACATTACAGGCAGCTGACTTCCGGTCTCCCGGGGTGGCACGTGATCCTCATCTTTCCTGAGATGAGACGCTGTCTGTCTTACAGCCTGAAGATCATACCAGTTCCTGACCTGTAAAATTCTCCTTTCAGGACCCACCTACTTCAGTTTCCCTTGGACTACGAATGGAAGAGATGATCTTCAACTTGGCGGACACGCATCTATTTTTCAACGACCTCGAAGTAAGTTCTGATTGGTTTACACATACTTTGTGGAACATATCTGAAAATGCGGGATTGGTTCTGAAATTATCATTGGACATTGCTCTTTTAAACACGTAACTGGAATACTGAGACAAAGTACTGATAAGGCAATGTGTTTCCCTTTTGTGGTGTTTGTTACATTTTAAAGTTGTATCCTGAATGATTAAAATTTGATGACAAGATTCCTAAGTATCAGGTGTGATTTTTAAAAGCTTTGTAAGTCATTGTGCAGCTGCCTGTGTTGTCCCTACCCACCTCTTCCGGTGCTTTCCTGTCCAATCTGATTGTTTGGAGCCGGTTTGCATGGGGCCTTTACTACCTGGGCCACTAGGACTTCTCATGCCTTAGCTGCAGCTGGTTTTATTGGGGGAGCATCTCTAAGGAGACTGGCTGACTGTAAGGGACGGCGGCAGACACGACCTTCGCTGGATTCTTAACAAAGACGGGCATTGTTTTCACCTATCTCCATTATGACAAAACATGACTAGAATCCGCTGTCCCCCTCCTTCACAGGGACCGTTGTTTATTTAACTCTGAGTGCTAAGCAAGCTTGTGGTAGGGCTGCCAACAGGCATTAATCATCAAGTTGTTGCTTTGCAAGGTTTTATAAACGTATGTTATTTCAGACAGGAGAAGAATCTCAAAGATTGAAATAGAACTTTTACTGATCAAAGTTAATTGGCAGCAATTGGCCTTTAAATATTTCCTGATGTTTCCCTTCTCAAAATCAAGCAAAATGCACCTTATTTAATAGAGGAGCCCAAATCACTTGACAAATGCCAGCGTGTGACAGAGTGTAGATGCGGTTTCTTCAACATCTGCCCCATATTTTGATTTCTTTTCATCTGCAATGAAACAACTCGCAGGCGAATCGGCAGCTTCCAGGGCAATGAAGTGATTTAAGTGCACTTGATTTTTTTTTTCTCATTCCTCGGAGATATAGTTATTTTTAGTTTTACAAGTAAAGTGCAATTTTTATTTTTGCATTTGTTAGTGTTTGCTTTCCTCAAGGAAACGACACGGAATTGCGATTTTTTTTATGGGGACATTCTCTCTGAGTGACAACATCAGAATTATCTTTATAGAAATTTCATCATCAACACTTATCTTCAAAACTTGCTGCTGACTTGTGGCTGTATTTCACTCTATGAGAAAGCGACACAAAAATTCCATATTTTACTAGCCTATTAACGTTCTTTACCCAGATTTCCATTTGTCATTTGTCTCTAAAGACACAGACTAGGCTGATATTTTACACTTAATGCAACTTTGTCCTTCTTATTGCTGTCCATCAGTGTTTGTGACGTCTGTCAAGACTCGACGAGCAATGCTTTGCAATTGATTGACAATTCTGGCTTGTTGAAAATATCAAATGGTGTGGCAAAAAGTAAGAGGTTAAACAAAGTAATAATTCATGATATAATTTATTATAGTGCTTATGAAAGCTTCCAAACTCAGCTTGGATTTAATACAGGTTTATTCCGTTTGTTTAGTTTACATTATTCCCTCTGAAATACAAAGAGAGACAGAAATGTCACTCAGATACCTTAAAAGTACATACTGTAGAGATTCTAATTTAAGGGTGTGGGGGAGGAAAAGTTTTCAATGGTCTTTGAAGTGATTGAAATGACATAATCTAGTCTTGTATGCATGTTATTTCTTATTAGAAATAAAGAGCAAAAGAGAACAAATATGTAATTCAACCACATATATCAAATGATAATGGAAATATTTTTGGGCCCCAGACCTGATCCAAGTAGCTTTTGCATCATTTTATTCGAGAACAGCATAAATGTAACCACAAAAGTAGCCGTGAAATATTCACTTTGCCTTTCTCTGGAAATTATTTTCTCTAGATTTGTGCAGCATTTTTAAATAAATTGGTTCTTACACTCTTGCAGCCTTAACTTTTATAAGTTTTTTAATTCAACAAACCTGGTACTGGTCACTGGAAACACACGTTTCTTTGACTGTAAAGAGTAAAAAGATATTCTCTGGCCAACACTCTTAAGAAAACCAAAATTATCTTCTCGGGCAGCAGTAATGGGCAATGCCTGATTTCAAACACCTGTTCCAGAGTGTGTTGGCAAACGACACAGACATTTTAATATGCTTAGATTATAGGATTTAGCTTTTGACCATCTGGGACACAAGACAGTTTGAGGAGCTTGACACTCCCTTGTTGGGCACCGAGTATCATACCTGAACTCTGGTTAGTGGCATTTGCCTTTGCTTCCTTCTGAGATTTTAGTCTTTTGACAGCTGCCCCTCTGCACATTCTGTTTAGCTCGTGTTTGCTTGATAGACCATGATGTGGGGCCTTCCAGTGATAGACCATCAAAGCATGTTCATAGTGCCTATTAGGGTATGATTTTAAAGATTCAGGGTGTGACTTTTAAAGGAGTTCATAAACGTCACCATGAACTCTGAAAAGTAAAGTAGATAATAACACTATTTAGTCTCTAAAGTCTTGCCACCTCAGTGGCTTTTTGATTTAAAATATCAGAATTCACATTAATCCCACTGATGCATCTGGAAAGTAAATTTAAAAGGAAAAAAAACTTGCTTCTTTGTGTGATTAAAATTGTCTGATGTGTTGAAGAACAAGAAAGATAGGGAAACATAACTATCATGGGATGCAATAATTTCCCCGGTGGAGACAGGCTGAAATATTAGTTACAAAGCATACCTCTGACTCCCTGCTTCCTACCCTGACAGACGCCCCACATATCACTTTACAGAAAACCCCTACTTGCTATCCGATGATGCTTATATGGAAGTCTTTTGTGTGTGTGTGTGTGTTTTAATGACACTGTGGAACCAGACTGTTTTTCAGCTTTTTTTTTTTTAGCATGGATGACTTTCTAACTGAATAGAGAAAAAAAAATTTCTCTTGGGTTTATACTCAAAAGCCATGTGCAAACAGTGAGAGCAGTAGTAATGTCTAAGCCACGCCCCGCAGGTTCCCCTCCTGGAGCTTTCCACATTGAAAAGGAAATATTTGGCACAGATGCTTATGTCTAAATAGAAACAAGGCATTCAGTTTGTCTGGCGCTTTCTCTTAGTGTTGTCTAGCATTTGCTGCCATGGTGGCTGTCACGCTCACATGTGGACGCGATGTGGCGGTCCTTAGGATTAAGCAGAAACTGTCTTTATGTGTTACTCATGGAGAGAGGAAGACTGGGAGGATATAGAAACTTTCCCCCATGTCTGTGGACACAGCACATGAGTTCATGGCCATTCATCCAAGCAAGTTGCCTAGTGCCTTGTTTAGTTGGGTGCCCTAGTTAGAATTTTTGTCAACCTGACTTAAGTCTGAGTTATCAAAGAAGAAGGCACTTAATGGAGAAAACACCTTTAGGAGATTGGCCCAAGGGCAAGTCTGTGAAACATTTTCTTGTCTATGACTGATACATGAGAGCCCAGCTCGCTGGAGGTGGTGCCGTCCCTGGGCAGGTGGTCCTGGGTTGTAAGGGGCCATGGAGAGCGAGCCAAGAAGCAGCATTCCTCCATGGTCTCTGCTTCAGTTTCTGCTTGACTTCCTGTCATGACTTCTCTCAGTGATGGAGTGTGATCTGAAAGGTGTAAGTTATGAGAAATGAACCCTTCCTCCCTCCAAGTTACTTTTGGTCATGGTGTTTATAGCAGCAATAGAAAGCTACCTAAGATAGATGTGACAGTCCATCTATCACATTTCTGCTCTATGCATGCCTAGCACAAATACTCTGACTCCTGTCTAGATCAGTTAGTCTAGAGTCTGGCTTTTTGTTTTTTGTTTTGTTTTGTTTTTTGTAATACCTATACTTATAGCCTTTGCTGTCACCCCCATTTTTAAATAAAAGAAAGAAGAGAGGCTCTGACCTCAGTAGTTCTGGGTTTGAAAAATCAAAGGCCCATGTGAGGAATTTGTGGACAATGTTTAGTAACACCAGAAGAGATGAAGGAGATTTGTCTTTTAAAGAAATACGTGTGCACCTTGGTTTAACCCAGCCTTTAAATGCAGTGTAAGTTTTATTATTCTAAAACCCAGGTTAGGTAGCACTTATCTTAATATATCTTATTTAAACATTTATTTTTCTCTTTTTATTTATTTATTTTTTATTTTATATTTTTATTTTTATGTCAGTCATGCTAGGGTTGAATGATTTCAAATGATGTGTATGGACCTAGCATGTGCCTCCAAAAGCATGAAACATTAAATTCAGAAGATGATTTTTTTGAGTTTGAGAAATATGATTCACCTAGAAAGCACTTTTTTCCCCTATAAATAGAATCTCTGGTGCCCAGGAACCAGCCTTGTGGATGCTAAAAGCCTTGATTTTTAGCAGCCAGAGAAAAGGGCTTCTTGTATGCCTATGAGGCAGGTTTGTAGAAAAGAATCAAGCTAGTTTCTGTGTTTAGTCATTCCCATGAGTCCAAAGTCACTGTAGGAAAATGTGTGGGCCGGTCAACTGATACACCCCACAGTTAAGACCCCACTGCCTTGCACACAAACATGTACACACATCTTGTCCTTTTCAGCTCTGGACATTGACTTTGGGGTCTGCGGGTAAATGTAAGGAACTACATTACTTTAACCCTGGTAACATCCTTCATGATCGTCTCGTACAAGTTGATTATTGAAGTTTGTTAGACTGAATTTGTGTGTGTTGCCTTAGAATGAAGCGCTGGTTCTTGTTTCCTTCCCCAGCGAGACTGATTGGCCTAGTCCATGTCTCTAGTTAAGAGTAACATAAACACTCTCAGTTTAGGGGAGGATGTGCTTTGTAATCAACAAACGATTGTTAACCAATGACTTGTATTGAATTTGTTTTCCCTGTTTTACAACTAATGGACAGCAGGAATATCTTATGTAATCCATTATTCGTACTAAAATTTAATTGTTCTTTTTGTTTTGTTTTATTTTTCAAGACAAGGTTTCTTTGTGTAGCCTTGGCTGTCCTGGAACTCTCTCTCTAGAGTAGGCTGACCTTGAACTCACAGAGATCCACCTGCCTCTGTTGCCCGAGTACTGGGATTAAAGGCATGTACTACCAGTGCCAAGTATTATTTTATTGTTATTTTTTATTCATAATTTCTGGTAAGATTGCTATCTTTATTTTGCCTCAAATTTAAAATAGAAATTTAATGCTATATTCAAATGCTTTGATAATTTGATGCTCATAAAAAGAAATTAGGCGTCAGCATGATCAGTGGTTTGCATAGAGATGTTTCTTATAATCTAAAAATGCAGAGTGCCTGCCTAGCGTGTGTGAGTCTATAAGTTCCAGTCCCAGCACTGGAGAGGGGGAGGGAGATGGAGGGAGAGGAACAGAATGGTGACCTTTGTGTGGAAGAAGGGGGTGGAGACCCAGGACATGAATAGAGAAGCAGTTGCAATGGCCAGGTGAGAAAACATTCTGAGAGAAGAATGGCAAGCACAGGGACCTTATGACAGAAAGGAGACAAGACAGCCACACAGCTGGGAAAGACAGACACAGTCCACAAGGGCTTTACAGAGATTGTGGCTCAGTCTTTTCCCATTAGACTGGGAAGCCACTGGCAACATACAGCATGGATTTGATAGAATAGCTTCATATTTAAAAAGAAAGAGAGAAACGGGATGGAGAAGGGAGAGAGAGAGAGAGAGAGAAAGAGAGAGAGAGAGAGAGAGAGAGAGAGAGAGAGAGAGAGAATCCGCGTTCCTATCAAATGAGGAATGAAGGGAGAGTTCAGTGGAACCGATTAGAAACACTTGCAGCCAAAGGGGATGACATAGCAGGGCTGAGGCCATCACAGTTCTGACTCAGTGGGGAATCAGGAGATTTATAGTGCGTCTGGGTGGAGATTCTGGTGGGAGGCGCTGGGCTGTTTGTTTTGTTTTGTTTTTTTAACCCGAGTCTTAGTAGTGTGGGTCTGTAGCTGAGGAAGAGGATGAGTAGGTTGGGATGGTGTGAGGGGTGCCGGCGCTGGTGTGCGGTCATGCCTTCTGTGGAAATGTATCTGCCTAGTCGGTACTCAGGTCAGAGATGGCAGAGAGACTTGCAGGTTTCTCAGCAGAGAGAGGCAAATCGGAAGGTATAATTTGGGAAATTATAAAAGTCATGAGGACCAGGTGGTATGTCCCATAGGGGGGAAAAAGTGTAAATTGAGAAAGGTGCCAAAGACTGGGTCTTAGGCACCCTGCCAGTGAGAAACAGGAGCTCCAAAGAGAACTGAAAGGAATAGCCAGGGAGGCAGGCAGGAGCGTATGGCATCAAAAGACCTTTGGAATCAGGATTGAAGAACTTTCAGGGGGGTGGGGGTTGTTCTTATGTCACATGCTGCCTGGGCTATAGATGAACACAGAATGGTCCTGGCTGTGACTGGGATATTGGCTGCTGGTGTCAGCTGCTGTCTGGGCTGTAAGATGTACAGAGAGGTCCTGGTGTGACTCAGATGTTGGCTGCTTGGTGGGGCTGATCAACACCATTTCAGTGACTGACCTTCAAGGCATGGAAACGAGATGCATCAAAAGATTGCTATATAGGGGGGTTTTCTTTTTTTGCTTTTATTTTGAATGTTTTTGTGTTTTGCGTGTTGGTGCACACCTACATATGTGTGCATATGAATGTGGAAGCCAGAAGTTGATGACAAGCTTCTTCCTCCGTCATTCTCTTTGTTGTGTATTGAGGCAGGGTCTCTGACTCATTAGTTTAGCTAGTCTATGTAGCCAGACTGCAAACCCTCCAGGGTTGGTCCTTCCTTTGCCTCTCATGTGCTAGAATTAGCATCCTGCCCAGGACATTGCCCAGCATCTACGCGAGTGCTGAGGATTGCTCTCTCATTCTCACATGTGTGTACCAAGTGTTTTTCCCATCCTCCAAACTAGGTTTTAAGTTGAAGGTAGTTAGGAGCACTTGGGTCTTCATGGGAATGATTCAGGAAAAAGGAAAACATACAGGATATAGCAAACAAACAGGGGAATATGTCCATAGCACAAGCCCCAGGACTGATCTTAGGGAAGGGTCAGTTAAGTCCCCACAGGTGCGGCTGGAGGCAGGATTCAGCAAAGGTAAGATGGGGTCTCTCTTGCTACGGAAACTCTTACTACACCATCCTGTGATTCTTATGTCTGTGTCCTTCTCTGTAATCCAGGAGGAAATCCCTTGAGGTCAGAGACTATTGACTGTCACCTTAAACTCTAAGCTATTTGCTCAAGATTCATTACATAGAAGGCTCTCTTTTCCCTTGTTTTCTTCCAAAAATCTTCAGATTGGTTTGCAGTGAGGACCAGTAGCATGTGTGCAGTACAAGGAACTCAAGGTGTCAAGTATGTCACGGAAGTGCTCTGTAGTTTAACCGCGTCTGCAGCCCAGCACCGCTTTCTATAATCTGAAAAGTTAAACTTTAAAAACACATGAAAATTCGTCATGATCTTAAAAACAATTAACATCATCCAGAATCTTAAACTTTGAAATTGCTCTTTTAAAAGTCATATCATAAGATCTTACTGTCAAAACATAATTTATGTAGGAAGAGGTATGATTTCAAATGATAACCACCGTGGCTCTAGTTTAGGGTTTAAAAAAAGGTATAAGTATAAAAGTAAGATAAAAGGACATCATTCATTAAAATATGAGAGATAAATAATTTGTATTAATAACTAGTGTATTTCTGGATAGTGGAATGACAGATTGCTTGCTTTTTAAATTTTGCTTTCTGTAGTTAATATTTTTATTAATAACCCATTGGTGGTACAAATTAATAGAATTCATTAGATATTTCCACACACACATACAACATACTGTGAACTTATCCATCCATTCATTTTTAGACTCCAACTTCTCCCCCTGTCACTGCAATATTTCCTATGGTAATAATGAATATAATAATGACTATTCTGTCTTGTACTCAAAGATCTTACTCAGAAACCTGTGGTTTATCTGATACTTTCAGAGGTACACAGCTTGAACTTATGAGGCCATCCTGTACCTCACCTTCCCACCTATCAGACTGGATGGTGATGCACTTTTTAGGGTCCATGTGAGCACTGTATGAATTAATACCTGCACAGTGCATACACTGGACCTTGGCACACAGGAAACCCTAAAGAGGTCATGGATGGTGCTCTTCTTCTTGCCTCCTTATTTGAATGAAGAATGCGGAGCTAAGCACTGTTAAGGCTAAGAGGGAGAATGGGAAATGATTAAAGGGGTTAGAAATGAGGGGTATAAGCCATATGTGCTTTGCTGCCCCCAAATATCACATACAGTTGTAGTGAAGCCTTACCAGATATACAAAAACCATTGTCAATGGTTAGTCTGCAGGTACCACTTATTCTAGGTACCCATTGAGCCCTTCTCTTGATCCACCCACATATATATTCTCCCATTACCTTGCATGGGGTGGTTGGTGTACTGCTAGCAGTTAGATAGCGACTGTAACTGAAGATCTTGTCTTCATGGGAAAGGGTGTGTTTATTTGTTTGGGACCGGCAAACTTTCTGTTACATGTTACCTTCAAAAAACCTGTCTCAAAGGGCGCCCTGTGGAACTTGCTGGTGGTATTACAGCAGGGAGAAGAGCCTTGTGGTAGATGACGTTACTTCGTCAGGCACAGAGCCTTCCCTGCAGATGTACTTCCAGGACGGCAGGTGCAGTGGGCTGATTGGCTGGAGGGAAGGCATCAGACCCCAAAGAGTGCCTCTCGGGTCACTCAGATAACCTTGACTTTAATTCTCTATCAAAACTATGAATTCAAACTTTGCAGTATCTGCAGTTTATACTTGTGGATGATTGAAGCGGGATGGATTTGCCCAAAACCTGCTAGTTTTAGTAAAGGGAAAGCTGACATGGAACCCCAGGTTTCTTTTTCAAATAGATTTGCACCAAACTTGTGAGCAAACTGATAGTGTCTCAGAACCTCGCTCATGGTCTTTAGCATAATATGAAGTGACTGAATGGCCTCTCGGTGTGCCAAAGAGCCCCAGTCCCTGGATGGTGCTCCCTCCTACTTGGCTTTGAAAACAATGCTTGCTCTATCTTCCAAATTTACAAACCTCAGTCACTCTTGTTCCTAAGCCATCTTGTTTCTGTTTTGGATTTACTGGAAACAGCTCAGTAGACAGACACATACATATTCCTATTGTTGAATATGGAAAACCATTATTTTAGGAGCTTCTGTAGTGGCGGTAAAGAGTTACCTCACTCTGAGCAGTGTTGACTCCATTCTGCATGTTAGCCCGGCATCCAGGAAGTGGAGTGCATCGTTATGCAGAGTCACAGAAACACTGTGTACTCGCTACCTTTCCCGTTGTTGGGACAAAATGCCTGACGAAAGCCACTGAAGGGAGGAGCTTTTACTTCTGCTCACAGTTGAGAGTGTAGTTCACCTTTATAGGAAGGGTACAGCACAGGAACTGGGGGTAACTGGTCACATTACATCTGCCATCAGGAAGCAAAGGGAAATGAATACTGGTGCTTAGTTGCTTCTCTGTATTCAGTCTATGGAACGGTTGCACCCACATCTGGGGGTAGGTATTTCCACCTCAGTTACCCAGGCTAGAAGCTCTTCCACAGTTCTGCTTAGTTTATTTCCTTTGCCAAGCAATTGTGGCACACATCTTTAATCCCAGTGCTCAGGAGGCAGAGGCAGGCAGATCTCTCTGAGTTTAAGGCCAGCCTGGTCTACAGAACAAGTTCTAGAACATCTAGGGCTACATAGAAAAATCCTGTCTAGATCTACCCCTCCAAAAAGGAGTTTGCCTCCTTGGTGATCTTCAATCCTGTCAAACTGACAATCAACATTATCTGCCACTTTTCATGAGCACCATTTTGAGAGCTGGGTTGAGAGAACACGGGAACACACACACTTCTGTGCCATGCCTGGCCTAAAGGAGCCCAGAGGCTGGGTGGAGGCAGAGGGTAAAGGGATACTCTCAGATTTGGTGATGGCAGCGGCGGAGGCATGTGTGGGAGCTTGTGGACTCCAGCCTAGGTGAGAGGGTTGGAGCAGTGCCCTCACTAGAGAGAGATACAGCGTGATGACGTGGCTTCGGGGAGCAGAGTTTGAGTGGGTGCAGAGCCCACAGGATCCCTAGGAGGATAGAGGACGGGGAAAAAAAAGGAGAAGGTTCTGAACAGGCTTTGGTGAATTACATCGTCAGCGGGATCAGTAGTCTAAGTGAGAGATCACTAGAATTACCTCAAGGGGAAGAGAAAACATGGCAGTTTTGAGAGCTGTTTGGAAATCAGCTGTAGCATTTGTAGGTACATGCAGCCCAGTAGGTAGGAGTCCTAATTCCTAACCTGGCTAAGCAATGATACAGAGAACCCAGGAGAACCAGCTAGCCTTGGAAGGAAGACCCTGAATCCTAACTGGAAGTTTTGGTTACGCATGGCTCTCCTGACATGGTAGCAAGCAGTGTGATGTAAAGATCTAAGCAGAGGGCACCAGGCAGGAAGCATCACCTATGTGTCCCAGAAACGACACCGTGGAGGAGAAAATCGTTATCTAGGGGGAAGGTACCTGCCCATGACACTAGTTTGGCAACACAGAATCTGAGCGCATTCAGAAAGTTCCTGATTGAGGAACTCAAATGACACAGTAAGCCAACTGGCCACTCGTAAATATCAATTAGTCTATGAGACTGTAACTAGCCTGTCAGTGAGAGACTAGTTCTACTATGCCATGCTTGTGATTCTGCCGTGCGGGGCCACAGAACTAGGGGGCAAAATCTGAAAACAGAGAGAGACTGCCTAGAGAGGTAGATGCAGCTGCGGCCCTCCCTTTCCTCTGTGAACACTGGCAAACCCCCAGAGAGCAGCAGGGACGGGGTGGGGTTCCGCACTCCTGACAGGGCACCTGCCGCACGGCACTTCTCCTGAAGACGAGAGTTCTGACTGCTCCTGGCGCATAAGATGGCATTTTCATTCGTGAAAGCACTGCACCAAGGTCAGTTTTACTCATAGTGAAAACACTAACGAAAGGTCAGTTTGTTTCAAAAGTCTGCGAAGTCGTTCTCTGAGTGTCCCCTATGTCCAGGTTCTGGTTTAGACCTTTGATTATGACAGGTGCTGGGTCTCCATCAGTCTGAGAGGAGCCCAGGCCCCTTGGGAAACCAGAGTGAACTCCACCACCACCCTAGGGTGTGCAGTAATAGAGGAAGGAATTCAGGCATATTCTCTCTCTCTCTCTCTCCCTCTCTCTCTCCCTCTCTCTCTCTCTCTCTCTTTCTCCTTTCTTAATATTGAATAGCACAAGAGAAGGCCTGTAACTCCAACTTCCCACAAATGGATTTGCGCCATGTCCCTGGGGGCTTCTCCCATTTCAGTGTGGCTACAATGGAGCCTCTATGTGGGCCCCACTCAGTATTCCAGCAGTGTCTCCAGCAGGGCTGTCTCAGTCCTCAATTCTTCTCCCCGCTCAGTCTCGGCTACTCCTCTGTAAGCAGGTGGAGGGCTGGCGCCGGGGGAGAGGCTGCTGCTTTGGGGCAGTGTTCTTTCGTCAACGCCCCTTGCCTCCTTGCACATAACTGACCAAGCGTTGCCTTCTGAGTGGCCGCCTTTCACAAAGGTAAAGGGAACGTAGGTCTAAGGTACCCTCCCTTTCAGAGTTTATGCCTCTGTTGGTACAGTCTTACTGAATGTGAAGATGAAGTGTTTCTTGAAACAAAAGGTAAAAGTAGCTTGGAAAAGCAATCATTGAAGACAATGAACTAGCATGTATGAAGACAATGAACTAGCATGTATGAAGAGCATGTCAAGGCTTCATGAAGCAGAAATTATTTTAATATAAGATAAATTATTTAGATCATAGGGAATCAAGATGGGTAGCTCATGCTTCAATCATATTCTCAGTCACAAAGGTGTAAGCAGAAGCCCCCTCATAAAGTAGCCATGGCCTTCTGGAAAATGTCAAGATGGACTTTTCAACGCGTCAGGGATGATTTTAAAGTTTTATCCAGGCTGAAGTAAGAAATTAATTCTGTGGCACTGCCATTAGGGGTAAGGATAAAACAGATGAAGACACTCCGCTCTCAAGGGATTTGTAATGTGCTGAGGATTGAAGTTGAGGGCGCACATAGGGCCTCTGTGTATACTTAGAAAAGATGAGAGGAACAGGAGAATACATACTGCTCAGGTTAGCGGGAAGAAGCAACGCTGAAAGGAGCGGGTTTAAGAAATCAGTGTTGTGAGCCAGAGGTGTACAGTGAGCAGAATCAGAGAGCTGAGTGGTTGTTAGCAGCTAGAAATATCGACGAAAGATAGGAGATGGATGAATGTCACATTTCTAGGCATGTGCATGGCCGTCATCACCTTCAGCCTTTAAGCCAAGTGGGCCAAGCGCTGTTTTTAATACTCCGAATTAAGAAGAATCAACTTGTTTGCTATGCTGCCTGCCATTGCTTAGCTAAAAGAAACACAGAACATGCACAAAATGGGATGTTACACAGCAATTCAAAAGACACAGACTGGGCATGGTGGACACCCCGTGACCCCAGCACTCAGGATGGAGAGGCAAGGAACTTGAGAGTTCTAGTCCAGTCCGGGCTATTAAGGAAGCTTGTCTCAAAAAACCAGTGATAGAAATCGTCATGATAAGTCAGTGATAGATTATTTGCCTAGTTCACATGAGGCCTTGGGTTCAGTCTCCTGTGCTGGGCAACCACACACACGCGGGGGGCGGGGCAGGGGCAGAGAGAGAGAGAGAGAGAGAGAGAGAGAGAGAGAGGATTAGTTGGTAGTATAGGTACTGTCACATATTATTGAAGGGGAAAAGTCGTCTTTATCAGGATTTACCTGCTTACTTGCCCATGTCCCCTGAGAATGTAAGCTTGCTAACAACCACAAGCAATTGGGGGGTCAATGAGTGAATGATGGGGGGGAAGCATAATGAGAGATGCTTGCCAGTGGTCACTGCTGACCTATGGAAGAGGAGTCGGCTTCTTTTCTACATTTCCCATGAATTGTCAGTGGGGGTTTATAACATTTTACAACCAGACGGTAATTTTATTTCACAGACTTTTATATCCTGATGGTGCCCATACAGTAACATTATCAGTTAGCTTTGACTGGGTCTGCTTTCCTACCTCCACCTTGCCAGTCAGACCACCTGGAAGGCGGTTTGCAATCATAACCACACGCTTGGTCCAATGTTAAGAACTACATAGGGAAATTGCAGGAAAAATGGTGTGTTATTCTACAGGTATTAAATGGTAGGGCACTCCAAAGTTATCTAGAGATGACTCATTAGTGTCTGTTAAATGCAGAGTTTTAGGAAGATGAGAAAGAACACAGGACAGGGTCTCGCCCATAGCAGGTGCTTGACAATGACCAACGGCTATTATGCAAAGGGTGTATTACCCAGATGACGTTGGACTCTCAGAAAGAAGCCTATCAAAGCCTGGCTGAGGAATAGCCTGAAGGAAAGAAAACTGAAAAGGAAAGCATCTTAACAAGATGTGGACGAGCCTGTCATCAGCAAAGAAGGGGACTGAAAGTGCCAGGCAAGGGTAGGCTCTTTCTGACTACACAGAAGGGCTGAGGCTGTACTGAGAAGCTTCGGGTAGAAGAGCCACAAAGGTCTGGCTGTAATACACTAACCATTTCTAATTGAATGTTTCTGATGCACCAATGGAGTGAAATAGAAGCAGAAGTATAGAGCATTGCTTCTCAGACCCCCCAAGATGGTGCTCGGCAGACAACACAAAGTTGCAGTACACACTGGGTCCAAAGAGGGGTTATACAAGTATTCTAGCACATTCTCTGACAGAAAACCATAGCGGCAACCACTGTACCAGTTCCCTTTAGCCATTCTCTGTGTCTGTACAGCTGGACCACCAAGAATAACATGTTACTTGTTTGTGTGTGATTCTGACTGGGATGTAAATAGGTACTTTTAGCCATTACTAATAGCATGCAGAAAATAAATAAGAGAATTCAGAATGTGTCCCATGTATACTCCAGTACTACTGGCATGGTTTACATAGTTTATATGTACTCACTCATAAGTGGCTTTTAGTCATAAAACAAAGAAAACCAGCCTACAATTCACAACTCCAGAGAACCTAGACAACAATGAGGACCCTAAGAGAGACATACATGGATCTAATCTACATGGGAAGTAGAAAAAGACAAGATCTCCTGAGTAAATTGGGAGCATGGAGACCATGGGAAAGGGTTGGAGGGGAGGGGCAAAAAAAGGAGGGGAGGAGAGAAAAATATATAGCTCAATAAAATCAATAAAGACTATGCATGAAAAAAGTCATGCTTTATTGATACATAATACAGTGTTTTCCCTAATAACATAAACACCCAAGCATATCTATGGCTCTAATTCTGGAGAAGGGTCTTTGTAGATGGTGGGGAATGAGTATGAACGAGAATTTCCTCAGTTTTCCTTTCAGGCTGTCAATGATTTGGAGCCCATGGGGCTCCTCATACTGGTGGGGCAGCTCTCCTGAAGCCCTAATGGAGTGGAATCCTTTACCGTCATCTAAAGACCATATCTTCTAACAGAAGGCCCAGGCAGACTGGCGTGGGGTAGTGGGTCTCCAAGCCCACTGGCTCTTGGAAGAGCAGCTATTTTTATGAGAAACCCCTCCGAGGGCCTCCCTGCCCTCAAGGCCCGCTGACGGGAGGTGATGACGGGACCCTTCCTGCAACTCCCAGGGAACCTTCCTCCCCTTTCAAGGGCCGATGTCCGGTTCTGCGTGTTTGTCTTTCTGGAGTCAGTAATCATTCCATGGCAGAGAATGCTGGTTTAAGAATACTGTAGGTACCCCGAGAGCCTGCCTATTCTGAGCAACACAGGCCTTTAGATGCAATTGAGTACTTCTTACCCTCTAAGATTCTCCGGCTGGATAAGCTAACTGAAGTTTTTTCAACTCTCTTCAACCCTCTTTTCAACTTTCAAACTTTAAACTTTAATCTCATCCCCCCCCCCAAAAAAAGAAAGTACATAGTACATGAGAATATTTCTTTAACAGTTGTATTGACTTGTGGTTTTCAGTTAGAGGAGAATCTATGGCCATAAATAATGACAAACTACAGCTTGCATGCGACAGTAGATCTGCTATAGGGAGAAAGAATACTCTCTTAAATGCCACCTTTCACAGTTTCCAGCTTATTGTTTTATGTACATAAACAAAGCAAAAATGTTCTGTGTAAATTAAAGTGTCCTGTTAAACACTTCATATAAATTCATATGGGGCTCATTTTCCTCAGGTGGCAACAGGGGTAAAAAGAAAGTGACTCCAGAAAGGGATGAAAGGTCCCCTGGCCTGGGTGTTTTTCCAGCCTCTGTCAGCCAGGCTGCTGTAGGAAGAATGGTTCTTATGAGAAGGTGATTATTCACAGCAAGCCCTGAGTTCATGTCACTGTGAAAAATTCTTCTCCAGCGCGTACTCTCAGCAGGGAAAATAGATCTGAAAGAAGGAAACGGGAGTTACAAAGAACACTGTCTGCTGCCAGTGACAAATTATGTGTGCAAAAATGATGGGCAAGCCCATTGCAAATCGACAAATCGGTTCTGCCGTAAATCAAAGGCTGGCCTGAAGAGCGCCCGTGAGCTGGCATTCAACAGGGGTGTTTGCATTAAATGTGCGCTGAGTCCTCTTGTCGTAATTCTGTGGGTAATAATTGTTCTTTACTTTATTTTGGTCTTTCATCATTATGCTTTAAATTACATAATACAATGTAAAATGCACGTTATAATGAATGATAAAATTATGTACTATAATTTGCAATCGACTCAAACACTAACTCACCGCCCTGTGTTGTAAAATGCTACAGCCTCTTATGTTAATTAATTAATAAACAAGCTGTGTAAGGTTATCAGCCTTGACCTGCAACATCAGTGCTGTAGGCAGAACACCCTGAAATACCATGTGCTATTGAACAAAACAGAGTAAACCAGCAAGGTGCATAGCCCAGAAGCAGAATGCAAACTTAGCATGTGCAAAGTCCCCTCAAATTAATAAAAGATGTGTCTTGAGCCAAATAGTAAACATTCATTGAGCTTTGAAGGAAAAAATGTTTAAGCATTGATATCATTAGATCAAATGTAGGTGTATCATAACTGTCAATTAGATTAATCCATTAACATTAGAGACATAGCATGAAAATAGTTTAAATAAGCCGACTTTGTCTTAAGAGTTTATTTTCAATTCTCTCTGGCTTATATTAAGCAGGACTTTTCACCCTAAGGTGAAGAGTGTGGATAAGGACAGATAGATTTAATATAATCATGTGGCGAAGGAAGTATTCATGGTGGGGAGGAAGTCCAAACCAAGAAAGACTTCCATGTGTTTAGTAAGACTTATGCCTCTAAAAAGTCACGGTCGTCATGTGATCCCTCTGTGACTTGGAAAGCCACATGCTGAAATATTAGTAAATTGACATCCTATTTTAATTAGCATATTTTAAAGGGATTAATACAAAAACATTAACAATTTGAGATGTTTTTCCATTTTCTAGTTATTAATAAGCTTAGATGTGCTGGCGGTTGGGGGATATTTTAATGATCATAAATGTCTGTCCCAGGTACATCCCATGCCCAGCATACAGCTGAAATGCTTCAACCTATCTTTTGCCTTAACATGCCATCTGTGGGCACTTTCAGTAAAAACCTTAATCTCTATGTAGTTTATGGCTATTGGTATAAACAGATTCGAAACAAACTAGCAAACAGCTTACCTTTGTTAGAACTGCTAGGAATCAAACCTTGGGTTTCTAATGCAAGAATCTAGGTCTTCCTGCTAGTGTAAACTTAGCTGGAGCAGTGTCCCCCTCGCACTTAGGTAAGCCCCAAAGGATATGGCAGGCACAAGTATAGTCAAAAGCTTTGTTCAAAGTGAGAAACCATACAAACGAAATGGGTCTCTTTCTACAAGCGCAGTGATGGCCATGGCAGTGGCTGGTTTCAGTGCCTGAGATTTGAAGTCTCTGTTTTCTCACTGACTGGTACAGTTATTTCATCATATCCCTATTAAGGCTGATAATTGATATTAAAATGTTGATTTCAAATATGCACTGAGGCCAGTGGAATACTAGGTGGATCATTTAGCGTAGGAATTTAAAGATCTATTTTCCGGGTTTGTGTTAATTCTGTAACTTGCATGTCCCTAAATTCTCAAACACGGAGGTGAGTTTCAAAAGTAGCCTGTTCTTCATCGCTACTCCCTTAGCTGTAGGTCACGTCCAAGGAAGCTTTGCAGAGGGACTTCAAAAAGATATGACTATCACTGGAGTGCCCAGAGAGATGACAGATAGGTCCTATCAGTCAGTGCCAATGTGAAGGGACTTTGGATGTCCTTCATGTCACCAGGCATTGGGCTGGTTCTGTGGCACCAAGTCAGGGAAGAACAGGTAGCCCTTAATGTCCTTTGTGTCTCGTTGGATGTGCTAAGGCCTTGGGCACATGTCTGGAAAGCCTTTGGGACTGAATTAGTAACTATAAATACATGACTTAACTGGGCACACTCCTTTTCACAGACAAGCGTGGGCAAGTTAGAAGTTGGTTCCTGTAAATTAAATTCAAGAGTGTAGGCGCTCAACCAGAGAGGCTAGACTTACAAACCAGATCTAGTCATGAATTAATAAGAAGCAGGGTTCTTCACCTTTTCCAACTGTAAGCTTCTTTCGGGATCACCTTTTTCTTTCCTTAGACTTTCTGAATTATAGAGGTTCTGGGGAGAGTTAATATCCGGGGTCCACATTCTACCTTGATTTTCCAAAGAAGCTATCAGAATATCCATGGAATCAGAAGTTATTGCCCAAAGACATCCATGGAACAATCCCTTGCGGACACCTGTGGCTCTCACACTGCCAACACTGGTCACCCTGAAAGGCTATTGTATGATGCAGAGTTTCTATGTAGACGGTGTGAGCAGATCCACAGAGGTCTTCTTTTCTGGGGTGGGTTGATTGGTTGTTTTTAAAGTTAAGTACTACTGATTATTTGTGAAAATCGGCGTGATAACTATTGGTATGAGCTCATCTCTAGTGTACTGTACTACATAGCATATGGAATTTCATACTAAGAAATATGAGGACTACTTTTTAGCAGCTTAGAGATGCCAAAGGTCCTGAGCAAGTATCCGTATTGTTCTCTAGGCAGTTCTTATCTCTGAATGTAATTGTCTGATGGAAGAGAAGAGAGGGACACAGGAGCCAAGGCTTGTTTCCTCAGCCTTGGTCATGCCCAGCTGGTTTCAGTAGGTATTGCTGGTGTTGAGACATGGGGTTGCAGAGATGGCTTAGCAGCTATGAATGTTTGCTATCCCTGTAGAGGCTGCTAGTTTAATTCTAGCATATACATGGCAGCTCACAACCATCTGTAATTTTAGTTCAGAGATCTGATGCCCTCTTCTGACCTTTATAGACACTAGGCCCACTCGTGGTGCCCATACATACATGCAGGCAAGACTCCCAAACATAAAAGTAAAATGAATATTTTTTTTTTAAAACAGGCAGTAACAATTGCTAGCCATCCCATGACGTCTTCCATTTTCACCCTGGATAGGAAGGTATTGAAACAATTAGACGGCAGGAGAGTCGTCTGTTTGCTCATGGTAAATTTGGAACGGTGACAAATGCAACTGGGGTCCTAAGAATGTGGGCAGGGTGACCCGACGTCTCTGAAGATGAGCTTCTAGCAATCATATGTTGTTTCCTTTAGTAACTGCCTCAGCATCTTTAAGCTTCTGATTATTCAAGGGCTTTAGATTTGCTCCAAGTTTGTGTTTCCAGGTTCATGTTCAGAGGTAGAGAGCATCAGAACGCTTTCCGCGACGTCCATCTGCTTGGCACTGAGAATGAGGCCCATTGTAACCATCTTAATTCCCTTTATTAATTTTCCTAAACTAGCTTGAATCGTGCAGTGTATTTTTACATAATTATGGTACAAGCACAAGGCTTGAGGGGAAAGAACAACCGCTACAGTATCAAAGCAGAGTAAATATTTGCAGAAAAATCCTGCCATAAGTTAATATTTTGCATAAGGGGCCCTGTACAAAATCTGAGTTATTCCCGGGGCTGGATCCAAAAGAACAAGGCTGTGGCCCACCCCTAGACACCCAGAGATGATGACGGATCAGAAAAAGGTCAGCTAGAGATGCCATGCCAAGAATAAGACAGAAGAGACCAAAAAGACAGAAAAACAGTGCAACAAAGTCCTAAAAGCAAAAGCCCGATGACCATGAGCTTCTAACCCATGTGGCTCTCTGCCAGCTACCCGCACCCGAGCTGTGTTCTGCTGCCTGGTGTGTTGGCTGCATCCCCAGCCATCCGTGAGAGCATTTTACTGCCTGGTTCTGTGAGCATTGGAGGGCTGCGAGCCGAGGGCCAGCAATGCCTGCGGCTTGCTTATTTCATTTCTCTGAGTCCCCCGCGAATCACATGAAGGAGAGTGGTGGGTGGAGAGATTCGGGTTCTGTTAGCGTTTATCTGAAAGACAAGACAAAAGCCTGTCCAATTCGTTAAGAGCTTTCTGGGGCCACCCCCACACCTAGACAGCTGCTATTGGGATGGTAGCTTAGCCTGTGTTCCTGACGTCATATTGTTCCCACACACAGTGTGCTGGTGTCAATGTGACATATTAAAAGCACACCCTCACCACATACACCCATGCTCTGGATGAGCTTTGTCACCTGGTAAAGACCTAGTAACTGCGTGTGAATGAGTCTCCTTCAGGACCATGGCCCTCCAACATGTCAGTCATTTAAGGACCTGATATAAAGGGTTGGAGCTTGCACTGGATGATCGAGGATGCACATCCAAGCTCTAGGCTGGAAGAAACAAACACAGGCACACACCTTTGGCCTATTTGTTTCAGGCAGTAGAGGAAACACATCCCAGCTGGAGTCCCTTAAGTTCCAAGCGACTGACAAGCCACAAAGAACCCTGGTCCCAACTGACAGTGGTGGGCCAATGTCTGTGTCCCGTAAACTTGGGGAGCCCGGAAAGATGGAGCCATTTGAAGTCCTAGTATTCGGACCTTCTCAGAGTCTTCATTTCTCATCTATAAATTAGATAAGAACACAAAAGCTCTTGAACTTTCTCCCACAAACTCAAGTAAACAACCTTCCTGCCTTTACAGGAATTCCACAAGAAATGGAAGCCAAGCAACCCTTATCCAAAATGTTTGGATCCCAACGTGTTTGGGAATTTTAAAATTGTTTTTCAAATGATGGAATCCTTATGTATACCTAGTGAGATAACTTGGGAATGTGACCCAAGTTTAAACAGAAAATTTACTAATATTTCATGTGCACCTGTTCTACTTAGCCCAGAGACTGTTTGTTACATAGTATTTCGTCTGGGTTTTCACTGTGGACCTATTGCCTGAGGAGTGTGGCATCTTGGTTCAGAAAGTTTAAGATTGTGGGACATTTTGGATTTTCAGATTTTTTTCCCATTGGGGTGATCAGCCTGGAGATGAATTGGATCTTCTGAGGCTGTTGGCACTATTGGGATGGCGGTATCTACAAACATGTCAAGGCAGAGCCTTTGGTAATCAGCTACGGAGGCGTGGTCAACGGATGGCGCTTCAGCACTTCCGGAAAGGGAGGGGCCAACCCCAGGATAGGAAGTGGCTGTGCTTCAGTGGCGTTTAACGCAGTGATTACTCGTGAATTTTCTTAGCAATCATAGCTTTGCCCCAGCCCCTATTCTTCCTCGGGGTTGCCTGTGCTATTTGGCTCCACATGTGACTGGTCAAATTAAAATGTTAGTTATGGGCTGGCAAAAATATGTCAGCAGGTAAAGACAGTTGCTGCCCAGCCTGGTGACCTGAGTTGGGTCCCTGGGGCCCATGCGATGGAAGGAGAGAACTGACTCCAACAAGTTGCCCTCTGACCTCTGCGCATGTGCTGTGTCACGCACATGCCTGCATCCATACACTTTTATCATACACAATAAAATGCATTTTAAAGTGCTTTTAAATGTTATAATTCTATATCCTGCTATCAGGTTGGTTTTTTTCCTAAGCAATGTTTTTGACTTAAAAGTCCTTAACATAAATAACATTTTCCCCCCTCACATATGATCCGTTTCCAACTCTACACCAATGCTGTGTAGATTTGGGGATCCAGAGAAACGGGGTTTATTTACTTGCCTATCTGTGCTGCTGGTTTGGTCCCTTGAGCCTTGTATGTCACTGAATGCCATCTGTAATTTTTGAGAAAGAAAATGAAGCCTTACCCCAAAACTGCCCTCTTCTCTGCCTACCCCAGTGCTATTAGAAGGAAAGTGTTTGGCAAGCAGTCTAAGACCCTGAAAGTTGTCTTGTCCTGTTACCACAGTTTAAGAGTCCCTTCCTAAAACACCACCCTTTATCTGCATATTAGATCCCTGCAGTTGCAAGACTGACAAAAGCAATTGGTGTCCCTCTCCCCAGTGCCATTCCTTGCTTTTGTCCTCAGACCTCTGCAGCCTGAGGTCATTTGGACTCCAGAGCTGCCGTTGCATTTATCACAGGTAGAATCAGCTAGTCTGTCTATGTGAAGTTAGAACAGACCTTTTCCTGCTGCACCGTAAGTGTGTTGCTGTCCGCTGCTTCCCTGGCAGGGCTGTTTGCTGTGACCTCCACGACCTCCATGCCCAGTGGTTCTCTGGGTTCATTCTTCTGCCTCACAGCTTTTGAACTTACTATTCCCTCTGCCCACAAGGCTCTTCTCTGAATTCATCTGGCATTGCATATCCCCTTGGCTGGCTATATGTGTCCTTAGCTTTCATCCCTACCAGGCCTACTAGGTGGCTTGTTTGCCTGTCCCCATTTTGCACAGCTCCCCTACTAAGAGGCTAGTTCGCAGGATGAGGATTTTTCTTTCATTCCCTATTACATTTTCAGCATCAGAAGCAGTAGTGGAAGGCAGCAACTCTTCACAGACAATGGCTGGAGGAGTGAGCACCAGCTTTTTAAAGTGCTCAGCTGGGCAGAAGTACAGACCCTGTCTGGAGTCCTTGCGGTCACCAGCTCTGTGCCCCTCCCTCTTGCAGTCACTGAGTCTCAGAACAGACAGTCGGAGTCCCTGCACATTGCCCAGCCCAAGAGCTGCACATTTGTGCTGTGGCTCCCAGAAGTGAATGCTGCCCTAGGACTTGCGCTCACCTGCGGTTCCAGCTGCTCACAGCCCATGGCATGCTTTCTGACAGCTCATTTACAAAGATCGATGTCAGCCTGTTTGGTATGCTTTTCCAATAAAAGCTCAATCCCCTCTTGGAATTCTATGCACCCTGCTCTCTGAAGTGAGCACCCAGTTTGAGTTTTTCAAGACCGATTTTGGCACCTGGAAATGGATTCAGCTTCTTTTTTTGTCTCTCACATCTATAAAATCCTTGTGGCTTCAAACTTAATATCATTTCTTGGAGCCAGGGGTCATTCAGCTTGAGACCAGGGGCTCTGAAAAGGAACCCTGGCCTCCTCCCCCCATTATCTAGTTCTTTAGAGCAAATTTGGAAATTGGAAAGTCAGCAAACCCAAATGATATGAGCATCTCAGATATTCCTTCCAAGGACCCTAAAAGACAGGGTGGCTTCTGAAAATAGAGAGAAGACAGGTTCATCCTCGGGGACACTGAGTTTCGGGAAATAAAAATGAGGGTAGGGGTTACAGTTTGGTAGTAAACCCCCTTAGGACAAGCCAACACATGGGCCTGTGAAAAGTATTGTAGCCTCTTAGTGTTCCCCAGGTTTCTGAGAGTCTTTGAAACTTTATTTTATTTTCTGTGTATGTGTGGGTGTGTGTGTGTGCATGTGCAGACATGCCCACGAGCACGTACACGTGTGTGGTATGGTAGGGATCACACATGCAAGGAAAATGCCCTATGACTGAGATGCACCCCCAGTGTTGTGATCTGCTGGCCTGGGTACCCTGTCCCTTTAGGGGATGGGCCCCTCCCACTCCCAACTTCCCCCTTCAGCTGTCCCACCTCCTCTCAAGCTCTTTCCCTCCCCCTTCTCTCTTTCTTTATTTCTGCCCTTCTTCTAGAGAGGCAGCTTCTACCTCTGTCCTCCCCTTTTCCCCTTCCCCTTCCTTTTCCCCTCCATAACCCACTAAATAAACTCTATATCCAAACTCTCTCTGCAGGGCATATCTGTCTGTCTCCTGCTGAGGCCTCAGGCCACCCGCCTGGGGACCCTCTGAGGCCTCTGGTGACCCGCAGCTGCCCCTGGGGACTGGTCCCCCACCAACTCTTTATAAATGATAATACCTAGTCCCAGCCATCAAACATTTAATAGTAAATGCCGGGCAATTGTAGCTTTACTCATTACTCACAAGTTCAGTCTCAGAAGTAAAGGGATCCTTTTCAGGACTCTGTGTACTTGAGCTTAAAGCTCTAATACGCTTTTCTCTTGTTTACTAAACAATAATAGCCATTTTCATTCACAAAGATACTATCTGGACTCATTTAAAAGCACTCTTGAGTTTTAAAATCTCCTTCCCTTAAAATCAGTCTACAAAACTCCCCTGCTAATGACAGTGCCATTGTTACAGGGGCCTTTGTTTTAACCAGGTCACCTTGGAGAAAAATCTACACTGCAGGTAAAAGCTTGAAGCTGTTGACTTTTGATTAGAACTAAAAGATACTTAACAAGTCTTCACTTGGGGGTCCAGCCTGGAACAATGAGTTTTAAAAACAGCTAACAGGAGAAAGAAAACACTGTGTGTGGAAAGAACTATGGCAACAATGGGTCCTCAACTGTGTTAGCTCACTTCTCAGTGGGTGGAAATTTAAAACTAAATCCGTTGAAGACAAGCTTTCCTCACAGCCTGCTTTCCAAACAACCCCTTCCAGCCTTAGCTAGGCTACTCTCAGCCAGTTTGGATTCCTTGAATTAAATCCCACCCACCCACCTTTTTACACGACTTTAACTCTGCGCTAGTCCCTGACTTCCACAAGTCCATTGCAGGTTTTCCTTCCTCCACAAAACACATGCCAAAAAAAATAAAATTAAAATAAACAACAACATCAAAATTGTGCTGCTTGGTAAGGTTCTGAAATTGCGTCCCCTGTTGTGTTAGAAACCCTTCAAAGCTAGAATTATGTTGTTGAACACACAAACAATTACTCCGTCTTCTAGACCGAGACTCAATTGTTGCTGCTGAGAAGCAACATGCCTGCTGTGTTCTGAGAGTGACCCATTTTGCAAATGTGAAATTCATAGTCAGCCTGCAAGGGCTCTCAGCCCTACTTTTCCTTTTCTCTTATCTGAGGTCAAAGACCTCAGGAGAGCCTGAGGAGGGTTACAAGGTCAAAGTCTTTTCCTCCTTGGAACTTGCTTCTTGCTGGGAGCCGGCTGCCTGCAAAAGACGCTTTGGGGAGAGGTTGGGGGTGGGTCACATTTTTAATTCTGTAAAGAAACAGCTGGTTTGAATTTATTTCCACTCCTGTCTTGAGCTGCCTTCCTCACAAACCCATGAAGGGGAGGATTTGTCCAGAGGAGCCAGCAGCATGAAGAATCTACCTTCTATTACTGTGGTTCTCTACGCATGATGCTTTTGTGGTATAGTTGAATTTGCTGACTGCCAGAGAGGCGCAAGTTTTTACGTAGTAAACTCGGTCTGAAACCTTCCAGAGCCACTGTATGGAGAACCCTCTTCAAATAACATTTTTTAAACTAAAACTCTAATGGGAATCAGTATCCTAAGGTCCAATGGGTTATATGGAGAATGGGTAAAATGGCAGGAATGTGACCAACATATAAAGCAAGCCAAGTGTGGGGATTACTTGTTTCTATACTAGACACCTTCTCTATTTCTAAATCGCTCATAGTGACAGAGAGCCACTTCTTCTCAGAGTCACCACAGGGACTGTGCACAGAGGAGGAGGAGGATGCTCATTCACTGTTTCTATGTGAACAGGTGCAGAAACTGGGGACCAATGCAGCCAAGCTCCGGCCCATCACTGTGGCTAGATGGTCTAAGCAGTGCATTGCCACGTCTGCTCATAATAGCGTTATTCTGTAAAAGCTAATAAATTCAGCACTTGTGTATGTACCACGAATATGTAATCTAGCAAAACAGTGAAAATAGCAGACAAATGTTTGGGAAAACATACCATAGGACTTGATTATTTTTATTTAGTTTTGAAGTCTTCCATGCTTTTAAAATCCTGAGCATGTGGGTGTAAATGCACATACACACACACACACGCACACACACACACACACACAGAGAAAGAGAGAGAGAGAGAGAGAACAAAACTCACATCTCTCAACTAAATAGTAAACCAGTAACAGATTTTTTTGTCTAGGCTCCTCAGCACACTAGCCCCAGGCTGTGTTGGTGTGTGGCTCAGCAGCAATCAGAGGTCATAATTTCATTGGCAGTTAGCATCAGGTTTAATTTTTCTAGCATGTTGCATTTACCAGAATGTCTGGTTTCAGTTACGCCAGGCACTCTGGGAATCAAGCTTTGGGCAGTATGGTGTGTGGAGGTACCTGAGGTTTCTGGAACACACATGCCAATTGTTTTCAATCACTTTCCTTTCTGAACACAACAATGTGTTTGCTAAGGCTGAGTAACGGTAGTCCTTGATGACATTGCCTGTTTCTCACAGAAAAGGGCCCCAAATAGGTAAAAATGTCAATTTAACAAGGCTGCCACCTACTGATGGGCACAGTGGAAAAGCATGCCAATTAAGGTGTTTTTTTAAAAAAAAATAACTGTTTTGCTTGTTTGTGTTTAGAAAGGTGCTTCTTCAAATTTAACACATGCCATCTAAATTGCATTTTAGGAGTGTGACCAAGTTCATATAGACGATGTGTCATCGGATGACAATGGCCAGGACCTGAGGTGAGCTCCTTGGTACCCAGACTGACCGTTCCTCTGTTAAGAGTCTAACTGCTTGACTAACTAAGATGCATTCTCTGTTTGATTAACTCCGGGCTTTTCCTCCATCTACACAGCACATACAACTTCGGGACAGATGGCTTCCCTGCTGCAGCCACCAGCGCTAATCTGTGCCTGGCAACTGGTGTCCGAGGTGGCGTGGATTGGATGCGAAAGCTGGCCTTCCGCTATCGACGAGTAAAAGAGATCTACAACACCTACAAAAACAATGTGGGAGGTATGTGGCTGCGAGATTCCCTCAGTGGGCTGGTGTCAGACAGCCTAGGTAAAACCTGCCAAGTGCCACTCCCTCTGGGGCTCACGCTGTCGGGTATAATAGGATAAGGGTGGTTTCATCTCACTGATGAATTTCTATAGTTTTGTGACCATTATAAGACTAGGGCCAGCTGTCCTGGCTACCTAGTGCCATACTCTGATCAGCAGTGACATTGAGGATGCTCTTTGACCTCTCCAAGAAAGCCTTGTCCACAATACAAGATGGGTTCTAACTTACACTCCTCCCTCTGAACTCTGTGTGTTAGCCTGAGTTCTTGCAGTATGGTTCACAGTAGTACTTGAACAGTGGCTTGGGTATAAAGGAAATAATAGGTAATACTGTTTATCTGGGGGCCTTTTAATTCGGTCTGATTGGGATTATTTGCGCGGGTGGAGAAGTTGGTCGTTTAAGAAAAAATATTTAACAGATATAATGTGAGGTGTATGACTCAAAGTACGTGGTACCTTCCTCCGGCTAGGAGCCAGTCCTAGGTCAGCCACTCACTCCCAGGAGGTGGCAAAATGATGCCTACCAGGGCGTCTGATAAGCCAGTCATTCCCTCAACCGAGGAGGGAAACAGGTCATTCCACAGAGTTACTGGCAGGAGATGGTCCATCAGAAGAAGGATGCTGGGAATGTCAGGACAGAGGGTCCCCGCAAACTAAGCACACATTTGCGACTGAATGGCATCTGAAAATGTTCAGCTTAAGAGTAGCGATGGTCTCTGTGAAATGTTTCTTCTCTATGGTTCTGCCCGGACACGTGGGTGAGCATGTGGGTCTCACGGGCCTTCTACCCCTCAGGTCTGCTCGGCCCAGCTAAGAGGGAAGCGTGGCTCCAGCTGAGGGCTGAGATTGAAGCACTCACAGACTCCTGGCTGACCCTGGCCCTGAAGGCCCTCTCGCTCATCCACTCCCGGTGAGGCGCCCGTGGGCATGGGCTGGCAAGCGGGCGTTGCTCGGGCTTGCTTGTCTTGAAGACTTATTTGTCAACAGTCTTCCATCTCTGCTCTCATAGGACGAACTGTGTAAACATCTTAGTGACAACCACCCAGCTCATCCCGGCGCTGGCAAAAGTCCTGCTGTACGGATTAGGAATTGTGTTCCCCATAGAAAACATCTACAGCGCGACTAAAATAGGTGAGCGCTCACGTCTTGAACTATTCCTTTTCCTTGAAGCCAGTGTGAATGGGAAGGCGGCAATGAGACGTTTTCAGAATTCCTGCTGTACCCACAAAAGGGGAAAAGAATGAGAAATGTCAAATATAACCCATGTAACCACGTGATAAATGTTACTTCACTGGAGGAGGTGAAGACTGGGCATTGAAGGAACAAATGATTTAATGTAAATTCTGAGCTATTGTATTTATTCTTTTAGATAACTCTTGGATAACACAAACATTTTGTACATTGAAACAAAAGTAATACAAACTCATACAAAGTGGAAACGAACAGTTAAGGGTCGTTTTCTCTATTTTACTGGCAATGGTTTTTGTTAGTTTTAGTTCAGTATCTATAAAAATTGACCTCTCCTTTTAGTTCTGAGTAGCTAGAAAAAAGAAGGTTCCCACAAGAATACATAGTTGGGAGGGGAGCAAAAGTCTGATAAGAAATGTAGTTAGGATTAAACTAAGAAGAAAAAGGGTAAGAAGTCCTGCCTTGTTCTCAAGGGGAGCAAATAACTATCTATGACCTATGACAAAGAAATGTGCAAATGAGCCTCCAGCAGGCGTGGAGTCCTATACCAGGCATTTTGCATATTCATCTTTACATTTTCCAAATGAGGAAACCTAAGCACCCAGGCTTAAGTTGTTAGAGTAAATGGCAAAGAGCCAAGCCTCAGGTGGCACTGACCCCAAGTCCTCCCCTCAAGGACCTACCCTGCATGCAGGGCTGAAGAAACTGTTGCTCCCAGCCAGGAGGGATCCGAGGTCAGTGTGAGCCCAAGCTAAGGGACAGAGTGGTGTTTGCTGGGTAAAGAGTGTTTCTTGAGCAGGTGTGCTAATGAGATCAAGGGAATGGAGAAGTTCCATGGCAAGGACTTGTGGTTGTCTCTGAGTGGCCATTGTGCGGTACTCGTGAACCGCTGAAGCCGGGGATCTGCCGTCCGCAGACATTCGTGCCCCACATATTCCTGTGAGACAGCAGGAGGATGGATACCGTCCCCCCAGGTGCCGTTTCTGGCTGCTAACTCTCTCTGAAGACAAAGGGCAAAAGTAGATTCCCTCAGGTCTAACCTCCATCTTCCCATGCCTTCAGAACCCTGTGTGTCTCCTCGGCAGCATTTACTCGTCGGTCACTAAAGAACTCCTTATTTGTTTACAGTGTGAATTTCCCACCAGATTATAAAGTTCCTGGGGGCCGGGACTCTCTCTGGCATCGCAATTGCTCCAGAGCATATCACACTCAGGCTAGAGTTTTGGATGAAAAGGCTAAAGGCCTGTGTGTGTATTGAAGGAAGCTAACGCGGAGCTCCTTGGATCTAAGCAGCGGGGGTCAGCGTCGCCGTGATTAACCAGTAAAACATGGTTTACCCTGACAGCACTGTGTGCGCAGAGCCTAGGCAGACAAACCCACCACCTTTGAAATCTGCCTATCTGAAGTCTAACAACTACTCATGCTTCGGAAGCTAAGACATCTATGAAGTAAAAGTAATCAAAGTAGAGATTGAAAGTCCTGTGATTATTGTTTATTGTGTCATCGAATGAAACCAATGTGGCGGTCATTGCAGAGAAGGCGCCAACTTCATTTTTTTAATATTTCATGTTAAGAAAGAAAACTCGATATAACCCAAAGTTTGCAATAAAGCCTGCAGGTGACAGTACACAGGCAGGACTTATTTTGTTTCTTTTTCCCCACCAAAACTTCACCATCAAATAATCTTTAAGGGATTTTTGGGGGGGGTTGAGGGAACGAGCTCAGGGGAAATTAGCCTAACCTGTGAGAAAGGGTCTGATTCCCTAACACTATAAGAAATAAATAAAGAACAAAGAAAAAAAACTGTTCCCATGTATATAAAAATCAACTGAGTCCTTTTTCTACACAAGTCAAAAATAATATAGCTTTGCAAAATATCTAAGTAATTTCCTATCCAGAGGGTTTTTTTTTAAAGCTGTTCATTTGTTTCTTAGAGTGATTTAAAATTTCACAGTTTAGTGGAAGCTAAAGCATTGAAAGGCACCTTAGACTAAGGCTGGCTGTATTACATTCTGTCAGATGCGAACGAGAGATCTTAGTGCAAAATACAAATATAAAGCAGACATTTGTTTAAGCAAACAAGCAATTTGTTCACGTGTATATCTGATCCCCATTTGAAAGGGGTGCAGGCCCTGCTCAGCCATTCATGCGAGAGAACTATAAACTGTCCCATTGTCCATTAAAATGACCTTATTGGCAGCTGAGACCTGGAACACCGATCTCTTCTGAGAAGAAACAATGCTGGCATTAGCTGCGGAGATGTGCTGACAGAAGAGCCGCCAACCAAGCCCAGAGGAAGTCCTGACATGGGAAAGATAGTAGACAGATAACGGTGTTCTGTTACCTGGATCCTGCTCTGTCTCTAGGAAAGTGCTTGGTTGAGCAGGAGATGGCCGGGTGAGGTGGCCACAGTCTTGTGTAGTACCCACGCCCATGATTCCTGGTATTCATTTTAAGAGGACATTCATGAGTCATCTTTAAGCAAAAACATTAGGCCTTGCTTTATCGTTCTCTCAACCTGCAAGTGGAGGGAGAAGCCTATGCCAATGTTTGATTTCTTTTGCTATTCCAAACACAAGTTGGGTTATTGTATTTATGTAATATGTTCAGCTTGTTATAACTAGTTTTTAATTCAAGTTAGAATAGGCTCCTAAAATCACATGTCTTTTAAGTCTCAGCTTCTGGGGAAAGAATGTATTACTACAACACAGCATGAGTGTACGCGCTTGTGCACATGTGCACACACATACACACACTGTTTTGCTTATGTCATAAGTTCTTTAGAAAAGAATATTTCAGCCAGGGGTGTCCAACATTTTGTGTGATTTTGTGCTAGGCCACATTGATAGCTGTCTTGGCCTCATGAGTCCTAGGCCAAGTTTTCAAGAGACAACTAACATGCTGCCAATGAATTCCCAACCCTTACCACACTGTGCTGTCTTCCCATCACTCAGTTGGTGAGACTTGTTTCCTTGGGTGGGATCAGTCGAATAGGAAACATGAACAAAACGTTTAACACTTCCCAGCATCATCAAACTGGTTCACCCAGCTGTTACACATCTGTAATTTGCTCTCGCCCACTAGGAAAGGAGAGCTGTTTTGAGAGGATAATCCAAAGGTTTGGAAGGAAAGTGGTGTATGTCGTCATAGGAGACGGCGTGGAAGAAGAGCAAGGGGCGAAAAAGGTAAGCCTCCCTAGGGGATACCCTTTGTAGCTGCCGTCCTCAGAACTGGCTCGTTTTACACATGGACATTCTTCTACCACAGACTATGAAATGTGGAGAACTGTAGAGACGGAGAGGGCCAGGGTAGAACCCTACTGACAAGAGTGAGCGGTTCAAGTGGTGGTGGGTAAGAAAGGCAAGCCCAGCCTTGCAGGCATTCTCCAGAACACAGGTAGTATCCACACGTTGCACACAGGAAAGACATTGGCAGGTGGCTTGCTTCTTTTTACCCAATCCTGATGCAGACGCAGACCTTTTCAAATGGAAAGACATTTGCCAATAGTCCAGTCTGGCAAGCAAAGATGGCGTGACTTTGCTACCATAGAAGAATTGAGCCTTTCTTTTATCCTAAGGACAGCACCTGCCTTGCCTGGAAAGGGGAGGTGGCCATGACTGTAAACGTCTCTTGAAGACAAGCACTGTGTCCCATTGCTGGTGTCTCGATTTCTGCATCTGTAATTCTAGCATTCCCTTTGCAGAAACTATCTCCTTTGGTATCTTGTTGTGCGACTTAAAGGAGAGGAGTCCCTTCCCTATCATTCCCTATGTGGCACACAGGGTCCTCACAATCTGCTCACAGCTTGTCTCCCCGATCTTTCTCTCTCCTCCACCCAATCACATTCATCTGGTGACCTGCTGCCTTAGTCCATTTCCTGTTACTATGGCAAAAATGCTAGATTGGACAGTTTATAAAGAACAGATTGTTTGGCTCAGTTCTGGAGGCTCAAACATTGACCAGCATGGCATCAGCCTCTGGTGAGGACCCTCCCTTTATATTATAATGACAGAGGGTATCCCTGTGGCTACAGGGCAAGGTCTTTCATCATTTTTGTAGGAAGTCACTAATGCCACATTGCTCCTTTTTACATAGAGTGCCCACTCATATCATAAACTCAATTTTCCTGATCCTAACCATTGCCTACAGTTCCCACCTTCCATTAATATCACCATAGAAAATTGAGGATTATTTCTACCATGTGAACCCTGGAAGACATACTCAATCCATTAACGCCTCTCCTCTTCCATGCCCAGTGCATTCCTCCAGAATAGTTTCTCCCAAGTCCTCTGTCATTATCTGGCTTATTTCTCAAAACTCGTGCCATACATCATGCGTTTTGGGGGTTTTCTTTGTAATAGTGCTCACTTTCACTGGAACTGGAGACAAAGTAATGGAAATAGCTTGTATGCTGGTCCGGGCTACATTTGATGTGTGGTTTTGCTGTCTATCTAGTCTGTGGCTTTGAACCAGTTTCTTAAGTCTTCTGTTTTATTTTACCCGGACTCCCCAGTGGGGATCATCACAGCACCTAGCTCCTTGTTCTCTCTGACCAATTAGATTCACTAAGACATGTGACTCCCATGAAGACATCAAATGGCAGTTAGGATTACTCAAATAATTATGGATGTCTGTTGTGATAACTGAATGTGATCTTGGAGTGGAGATTTTTTGTTAGAGACTCTAGCTCTAGCTTTTTTATACATCTCTAAATCTTGGTACAGGCTATACTCCATGTTTCTTCAAGGGCATCCTCCCATGCAAATTAAAGTCCCTCCGTTCCTCACAAACTCCTTCGTAGAAATCTGTTTTCACCACCATGATGGACACAGTGTGTTCGGTTCTTTTGCCTTTTTTCCAGTTAGAAATGTCACGCAAAATTTCAGGTCTTAGACGTAGAACTGACTGTCAGGTGTGGCATGTAGTAGCCTTTTCATAAATCCTGAAGATGGTTTTCTTCGGCTCCACTGTCTCTGAATTCCAGTAAGAGCACAGGCACTGGCTCTATGTCTGTCCATGAAGATGCCCCTGACATGCCTGGCAATGACTGCACCCTGCACACACTTGGCCTGCTAATGCTACATACGAGCCACGACTGTTGCTGGATACATTTGTCAGTTTTGACTAAATTAGAATTCCCCAAACTCAATCCTGGGAACTGAA
This sequence comes from Myodes glareolus, assembly GCF_982192425.1. Lineage (NCBI taxonomy): Eukaryota > Metazoa > Chordata > Mammalia > Rodentia > Cricetidae > Myodes > Myodes glareolus. The sequence goes on along the minus strand of NC_142041.1, from coordinate 60,011,296 downwards.
GTATGGTTGATGGACATTCCAAATTCAGGTTGCCTTCCTTGGAAAGCTTCTGGAATTCCAAGGGCATCTGTACACAGAACCTCCTAGTGGTCAGAAGGGCCCAGGCGAAGAGCTGCCCTTCTGAACAACGTGGCCCTCCTGAGGAATTAATTCAATCTGCTGTGGCCCTGAACCAGCTTTCCAACTGCCCTCCAAGCTGGGTCTTCCAAGTTTTAGTTTCAAGAGAAAGCTACCAGAGTGTGGCTTTCTGGTTTGAGTTTCACAGAAGGAGGGATGTAAATGTGTTCACATAAGATGCAAAGTGAGGTAAAATCCCTCTGTAAGCATGTCTCTTCCTAGGTCTTTCCAAGCTCTTTCTGAGATGGGTAGCCCTGGCGAGCACAGCATGGAAGGCAGGCACTCCTGGTCCTGATTTAATAATTCAAAAGTGCAATAAGGAGACAGTTTCTGTCTTCGAAGGGCAAATACAATGATCTCTACTATTTATCTTCAAACATGTTATCTCTTTACACAAGGAAGAAATCGGCAATGAATATTCTCTTTGACCTTTTATTTATGAATGGTCTTTGCTTTGATGTTTGAGAGTGAATGGATGTATGTGGTGGGGTGGGGGAGGGAGCAGAGATGATCCTTGGACCCTGCAACCTGCCTGTGTGTGTAAAAAAAAGTCAGCTTTCTGAAGGTCGGATTCCTGTACTTTGCAAAACCTTGGAAACCATCAGCTCAATCCATCAGTGTAACAGACTAGATAGCCTTTTCAAGACAGTGTTTGAGCTAGCCTTTAAAAGAAACTAATTTTTAAGTACTGATTCTTCATATATGAAGGAAGAGACCGGCACCTGAGAATTGGGGACATATATCGAGTATCTTTAGAGCCGAGCTGTGCCCAGATGTGAAGACTATCTAATAATTAACTTAGAGGGGAGAAAGAAGAGCAGAAAGCCACAGTGTCCCTTGTAAGATGAATGCATAGACAAGGTCAAAGGAACAACATGAAAAAAAATGGCTACCCACACTTTGGCAAGATCAGTGCTCAATCGCAAGCATGGGCCACCAGATCTAAAACTCCATCCAAGCCCCCCTCCCATTTTCAGGCACTTCCCTCCAATATCTCATAATAGCTTCCCAATGATGCTACAAACAAGTGTCTTCCTTGACCCATTTGCAGAAAACAGACTCAGCTAGGCCTGGTGACATCGCCTGTACCCCCAGGACTCACTGGGGACTGAGGCAGGCAAAGGGATGCTCAAGGCCCCCTGCACCAGAGTAAGAGCCTATCTGGAAAACCACAACCAAACCAAGAAAAAAAAAGCATGGCTAAATCAGATAGCTAGGTATTGACCAAACTATGATTTGAAGACAGTGGTCCTTCAAACTGTAAACTCTGACATTCCAAGCATGTTAAGACTTCATTTTTAAAAAGTTATATGGCTTGTTAAACTTAAATACTGGACACGTTTGTTTCTCCAGTGAATGAAGTAGACACAGCCTGGCGTCTTCTTTCCCGAGTGTTCCACCGGAGCTGTTTCTTCACTCAGCCATCCCTCCAGGCCGATGTTCGCATACAGGCGTCTAGAGCTCTGTTTTACCTGTCCTGCACCATGGTGGCTCTCTGCTTCTGAAGCTCGCCGTCATTCTGATAGATTAGTTATGGAGTGGTTGAAGTTACTAGACAGAATTAACAACGAGCAGGTGCCCCTCCCCTATGAAGAGCTACACAGTTGAGCATTCCAATCAAAATCATAACATTTTGCCATTCTTCCAAACCAATTTTAACTGCTTAGCTGGCTTCTCAGTTTTCTGTGTTCTTTTAAACATGCAGTCTCCCTTCCTCCCCATAGAGATGTCTTCTATCCACCCAAATCCTATTCTGCCGCTGGTGGGGTGGGGGTGGGGCAGCTTTTTAAAGCCAGAAACCAGCCAGCAACTCTCCAGGTGTCTGTTGCTGACCCTTCTAGCATTTAGATTCTCTTTGCGAGTGCAGGCGGCTTTCCTAGGTAATTCAATCTAACTCCTTAATTTGTATGTACTTCCTGAGAAATGAGGATATGACATGATTTGAGAGAAATAATTAAGCATGGGTATAACTTTAAAAATCAGAATGATTAAGGAGTGATATCTAGTTTTCATTGCTAGATTAGATTTTTTTTTTTAGAGACTAAGTTAAATCTTTGGTGAATGGTGATTAAAAATGGCCTGCACCCATTATTCTGTGTCCCCATTAAAATTCCATTTAGAAGTTGTCCCTTTTAAATGTGCACTCTAAAACCTGCTGAGATTCAAAATTAAGCTGAGGACCTGGCCATTCGTGCCTAATTTTAAACTCCAGAGAAAGCAACCTTTGTTGGGGAAAAAGAAAAAGGAAAAAAAAAAAAAACATTTGTAATACAGTCGAATTCTTTGCTTTTTATTTAAGAGGAACACAGATTGAACACTAAGCAGAGATTAGTTTATTACTGCCCGGTTTGTTCATACTTACTTATCACATAATACATGCTAGGTCTTGGCTCTCTCTACCTACAGCAGCAGTTCTCAATCTGGGGGACCTGACCCTCTGCGGGTCGAGGGACCCTTATGTAGGACTTGCCTAAGACCATCTGGAAGCACAGATATGTACAGTTAATAAACAACAGCAAAATTACAACTATGAAATAGCAAGGAAAATAATCTGATGGTTGGGGGCCACCACAACATGAGGAACCATATTAAAGGGTCGCAGCATTAGGGAGGTTGAGAACCACCAGCCTAGAGGGAAGCAGAGACACAGGTACTGAGTGGGCAGTGCTGGGCAGTGTGCTTTACCACGAGCTGTTAGACTCATCAGTCTTTGGAGGTCTCTGGTCTCTTTATTTACAACTGCAGACAGAGTTGCGCCTCTCTCTGTGAACTGCCTAGAAGTCATGTGTGCATAGCCCAGATAGGCCTTACGTTTCTGAAACGCAGATGGTGATTCTGCGTACTTTCTCCTCCTCTCCTCTCTCACTGAGCGATCTGTCCCAGCGGCTATCTGTACCAGAACACAGCACTGCTTCACTAATCCCTTAAGTGGCCACACCAGTGTGCTACCGTGTGAATGCGCTCCTGTTATTTTACCAGCCCTTTGGGACAGAGTGTCTAGCGGGTTCCAGCATTTAGTGTTACAAGCAGTTCCTCAGTGAACATTCTGTGAGTACATTCCCGAAAGCGCAGTGTTTGCACCAGCAAGGAGATGCTCTTAGGTTATAAGAGGTTTTTATTAATGCGTTTTTAACAATTGTGCAAACTTCAGTTTCCATGGGAACAGCCGTGCATATAGCTTTTTTTATATGAGGGATGTCATGTATAACCAGAAAGGATAAATGAAGACTTTCAGAGCGAAGGCGATTTGAAGAGTTGTGCCTATGGCAAGAAGAGCAGAAATGACATGTGTGTTCTTCTTGGGACAGATTTTGGTTCTGTGGACTCCCAAGCCTGTGCTTCTCTAGGCTTGGTTGCCCGTGTCTGCTCCTTATTGTTAGGGACGGTGATCATCTCCGTTTCCGTCACACACACCCTGCCTCTCTCAGTGTCTGGCCTCACCAAATAAATTCAGGAGTCGTCCAGCCACAGACTGCTCAACTGCCCTAGCTACAAGCCAGCTTTCTCTGTAACAAGCTAGCCACACTTCCAAATCTCCCTTTCTCCCAACCCTGAATAGTTTTAAATCCCTTCTTCCTTGTGTTTTCAGGCATCCAGCAAGTATTAGCCTCCCTTCCCATTCATTTACCAGATAAAAATCTAAGCTCATTCACCTATAGTCTCAGGGCATTCCCCTGAAAGGCCTCCTTCTTTATTGGTCTGTGTACTGAGCAGGGCATTCCAGCCTAAGGACATTCCAGGCTAATTATAGAAGATGCTTCCGGCACCCTTTATCTCCTCCCCTTTGTACCTAAGCAGAAGTCCCACTCCTGCCCATCAGCCCGGCCCCCTCGAGCTTTGTTTGTTCTTCCAGCTCAGAGTAGGCCCAGCTTGCGGCTGAACCTCCCTCTCTTTGCATTCATCATTTTACTCTGACTCCCACCCAGCCTCTGGTTGTGATGAGCTGGTTCAGTAGATGTGCCTCGTCTGCCCAGTGATCCTGAGCCATGGGGGCACGCTCTTGTGTCACGCTTTAGTGCTTGGCTCGGCTATGGGGTACCACAGGTGATGGCATTTATTTGAACCATAGGCTTGGAAACAACACCACATCCTTCAGTCTAACTACTCCATTTACTGATGACTGCAGCTTTGGGAAAATGGTGCCATAAAGGAACTTCATTTGGCTAAGGGAAGACTTCTTCAAAGCCATGTGCTTCTCTTTTCCTCTTTTGGCACCCTATCGTTCTGGTTTTATTTAAGAAGTATTTATTTTAGTGGCCAAGAGTAATACGCACACACATACACTTCGTAGCACTCAGTTTCCCCCATAGGATCAAGTGTCAAATCTTGGCATTGGCATGTACTTGGGTAGGGAAATATTACCCCATGTAATATTGGTCTGATGCGCTATTAACAAGAGTCAACTGGCCTTCTCTGCAAGGCTGTTTCCTATTAAGCACCCACTTGATTGTGGACACTGTGCAGAGTTCCTCTGGTCCTATGATGGCTGAAACTCTCCCCACAGCAGCCGGTACTACCCATTCTTCCGATGAGCAGGCAGTGCTGAGGCCAGAGCTAACAGTCTCAGTACCGCTGTCTCTAGAGTCTGTCAGCTCTCATCCAAACCTCTGGCAGGTTTATTCAGGGAGCAGCTTCAATGCCCCTGCACTGAGCTAAGCTTTCTTGTTCCGAGGTGTAGTTTTCAGGGTGCAGCTTGACTTGAGTTTACTAATGCTCTAAAGGGGAAGAGAGAAGTTCCTTGTCTCTCAATGCTAGGAAACATTCTAACTCGGGGCTCCGGGAATAAATTCTTCTTTCTAGATATTTGTGTTTGGATTTCAAATTAAATACTCTTAAGTGTGCTCTAGGCTAGCATCCAATATTCCTGTATGGATGAGACACAGTTCCCAGAACTGCTTTTGCAGCCTACAAATCAAAGTGCCTGTTTTACACCTAAACCATGTGTCAGGGGAGTCCCGGGATTTTTTTTTTTCAGTTCCCTTTTCAATGTCCTTGTCACTCACTTCATTCCTCCACAGTACACTGGTAACTTTCAGATTTGAACTGATAGTAGCAGTATGTAAAGGGGACCTATCTGAGGCAAACATGCTTACCTCCAGAGCCCTCTTGCTTCTGCGGTAGTTTATGTGTTTGAGAGGTGGATGTTCTAAAGCTTCCAGACGGCCATCTAAAGAGTTTTCAGCATGCTCCTAGCGTCCTGAAGTACCTAGACTTAATAAGGTGAATAGAGGCGAACAGAAGCTTTGGGGAATGAGTCACTGACAATAGCTCCAAGAAGAGTCTGGAGAGATGGTTCAGGAGTGAAGAACACTTGCCAAGGTCCCAAGTTTGATTCCCAGAATCTGCGTGGAATGGCTCACAATGGCCTGTAACTTGAGCTCTGCACTTACATGCACACACACACACACACACACACACACACACCAATTTAAAATAAGACCTAAAAATATAATAAGATATGAAGAAGCAAACTACAAAAACAAGTCTTATAAATATAGCTACTGTGGGGGCAGTTAGGTAAACTGCAAGCTAAGACAATGGAGAGCTTTCTTTAAGACATTATGTATCTAGAATGAGCATGCTGCACAGTGAAAGCCATATATATGCCTGGTTTTGTGCATACATCTTTCGTAGTATAGCTATGCTCACAGTGGTCATTTTAGGATATGGGAAAGAAGTGATTTGTATTTATGTACATGGTTCTGTAGTCCTAGCGTGCTTTACAATATGCAGGGATTTGTTATAATAAGAGAAAGGAGGAAAGCTGTCTGTATGGCAGGTGATCAGTTTGTCACCCTCCGCTGTGCGTCAGTATCTGCTATCAACACTGTGGGAGACAGGATTACGTGTGCCTGCGCTGTGTTGTTCGTTTGAGCAGCTTTGGGAACAGGCCACAGGGAGCAGGGAGGGAGCGCTGTAGCATCCAGGCTCCAGACTTAGCCCAGAGCCAGTAGGGATCTTACTTTCAGTCCTTAACTGCTGTTATTTAAACCTCTCTCTTCTCTTCCTTCCACAGTAGAATAGTGGTACTACCACTGGGTCACCTTACCCACAGCCTCCCAGAACAGCCGATGGAGCATTAGTTGTTATTATCAATGAAGTGATTTAGACTTTACATGTAGTAGATGACTTTTTCAGCCAGCTGTATCTTTCTCACACAGGTAGTCAGTATCCGTGGCTTCTCCTTTATCTGTGCCTCAAGCCACAGGGCCATCTGAGCTTCCTTCCAAATGTTCACCTCCCACTCAGCTCAACTGTCATTTGGGACGGGGGTGGGGGGAATCTCCCTAGTTTCCTATGCAAAGGTAATTGTGTACTTTCTCATATTAGCACACTGATGAATTCCCGTGTTTCACAGTCTGAGGGGTGAGCCGGCACCTTCTATGTCTCAGACTCTTTTATTACTAGACCATGGGCCCAAAACTCAAAAGAGAATCTTTGTTGAATAAATAAATGAGCCACAGTACACACAGTACAAGTTACAATCTAATATGGCCAAGGGAGCTGTCTTCCTACATATCTGTGGAGATTTTAGGCATTCATTTCTGGACTATTCTCTTATTGGCACATAACAAAGCTATATGAATGCCTGTCAGAGGGCTGAGTCTGGAATGCATGATATTAGAGTTAGAGAATGCAATAAAAGACTTTAGCAGGTAATTTGAACGTATTAACAACATTAACATATTGTTTATAAGTATATTAAATAATGTATGTGCCATTGTATAGCAGCTTTATGAGCTATAGCAGACTACATCCTGACTTTAAAATCCAGCTTCCATGACAGATTTTCCACTTCTTATGAAATTTCCTCAAACTCTTCAGAACTATAATTACAAATCATGCATGTGTATGAGAGAAATCTGTTTTCCTGTGAAGGAAACAGAACGTTGTTCTTGGAGAAAGATTTTACTGCTGCATAAGTACTTTGCCTAATGCTCCCGAGCAGAAGTCTGTTGCAGCCTCCCCGGAAGGAGGGACACCCTGTTTCCAGGACAACTGGTTTGTTCAGGGGTTCCCAGACAGTCCTGTTAGAGCTTGATTTGTGTCTTAATGGCTTAAACAACTGCAGATACACACACTCACACCAACTTTAGATGCTCATTTACAATTCGTCCCGCATGGAATAGTCATGAAAAAGAAAAGTTGCTTCACTGATGTGCAAGATTATGTGTAAGAGTCTGCACTTTCCAATGGATACCCACACCCGGTTCAGGCTGCGCGCTTTCCCAAACTCGGGCCCACGAGAATGGACGATTGTCCTGAGGGTTGAAAAAGAGACACACACACAAAAAAGACCTTTGCTCATTTACCAGAGTAAATGGCAACTTTATTAAACTCAAGTCGAGTATATATACCAGTGGGCTAGAGGGATCGAAAATGCAAGGCCTCCTCCCATCCAGGAGCAGGAGGAGAAGATAAAAGCTTCCCAGCACCTCGGGCAGGGTCAGCTAGTAGAGGCAGGCTATGGGCCCACTGCTAAGACTTTGAATACAAGTGGAATCACCATAACAAAGAGAACCAGGTTCTTGTTAAGTTATCCCCTCAAGCCAGAGCTAGTGCAGAGTCTCCAGGGAGCCGGAGGTCACACGGCCCTGCGAATCGCCAGGAGAAGGGAAAAACCTTGGTAGCCACAATTATGTTTCGAAAAAAAATGTAAAGTATTGCCAAGTAAGGAAAACTTCTCAACCTACAAAGTATAAGCTGTGTACACTTTCAACATTGACAGCCACCAAGGACATATATCAAAAAGCACCAGTTTCTTTTCAGTAGCTTTTATCTCAAGTTTGGAATTGTCATTCAAGTCACAATGGCGGTCTAGTAGGAAGAAATGGATACTACATTCACACAATTGTTCATGGGATGGGGAGGCAGATTTGTGTCCTAAGTATATGTGACGTGACTATGCCAACTGGCAGTATTTACGGTAGGGAGATGAGGGTAAGCATGGCTGCGTCTCTCTACAGGAAATGGGGGGGGTCTATGCTGATCAGACTCTCTGCCCTTACCATATGTCTGCCCTCTGCAGCATGCCATGCCCTTCTGGAGAGTCTCCAGTCACTCGGACCTCATGGCCCTGCATCATGCCTTGGAATTAGAGTACCTGTAACAACCTTGTGCCAACTCGACACTGCGCGACTGCCCTGTGGCCAGAGACAATCCAGCAGACCTCAGTCTTGTGTCAGTGCTGGACTGCAGAGTGTAGCCGTTCCCACGTGTGGAGGCATGGCTGCTGTGGTCTTGACTGCTACCCTCGAGGTGAATGGAGGACCATGTGTATTTCCTCAGAACAGCTGTTGACTCCAGTACTGTGAATTCGGTGGAAGCAAGCCATGAGAATATTCTAGCACAGTGTAATGCGTCTTGGCTACGTTAGCTACATGGTTCAAACCTGTGAAGAAAAGACCTACAGACACTTTGGTTTTCAGCAAATGTGACGTAAACAGCTTCTCCAACCCAGCAAACTTGATTCCACAGTAAAGACTGAAGGGTGTCTCCTGGACATCGGTGGAGGTATTTTTCTCAAAGGTTTACTTTTCGATGTCTCCTACCCGGGGCCATCTGTACATCACTACTTATTTATGAAAAGACTTTTGAAAAACAGATTTGCTGAGGTATAACTCACATAACATAGAATTCACCAAGACAGACTTCTCAGTATCAAATAGCTGAAGGGGCGATAGCATAATCAATTAAAGGAAGGCCTTTGCCTGACAGTACGGCAAGTCCTTTGAATTTTAGCAGATTGCAAAGTAGCTTAAACTATGTCTAATTTAAACATGTAAAATGTACATCACTGAGACAATCGTGTACAGAAAGAATTTTTGGTGTAAATTTGTAATAATGGATGATTCTTTTGCATTCTGTTTAGGGAAATGCTATTCTGAGGTTGAAATGCCTTCTAGGAAGCTTGGGCACAGACTCCTGCAGTGCCTTAGCTAAGTATTGGGTATAAATATTGTAGATAATGGATCTTTTTGATAATGTTATCTAAGACCAAAAGCATGAATGTCAAGTGTCAACAAGGATTTTAATTTCCCAATCTTTTATCCCATCAGTTTTTCTATTTTTTTTTGAGTGTTGGATAGAAGGGCCTTGATAAACATGACAGAGCAGTTTCATAACTGAGAAAGGGTTTAAGTCTTCCGGCCCACTTCGCTTTCTCATTTCCACACTAATGTATTATATGTAACTACTTGGAAAAGAATGATTATTCAAATGCTTCATCCCACAAAAAGAATATAGATAATAGATATATTTTATTAATAAAATTAATTGGAGCCTAGCAGAGTTTCCATGTGCTCAGAATGATTATTGTGTCTGGGTTTCTTGTTTGTGTCAATGAGGACATTGCCACATGGCCGGATCAGCAACACTTCCCATCAGCCCTTGCACTCAGTCTTGCCCTCCTTGCCCAGAGAAGGTCCAGTACCCAGTGTGGGTGTCTGGCTGTCAACACACACACACTAATGTTGCAACACTGCTCTCTACTTATGACATGAAAGACATAAGTCTGCAGCTGGGCGGGGTTGATGACAAATGACCGTGTTTGTCATGTCATAGGAAAGATTCTTCCAAAATGATGAATTTATGCAGGCAGGAGTCCTTCTCATCTTCGGCTTTGTGTTGCTGTGAAATTACCTTTTGGATCAAGTTTGTCTAATATTTTATTGGGGGGACTGGGTTTGACCCAGAGTAGCAAACAAACCACGCTGCCTTTTCCTTTTCTAAAATTCCACATTGCTGCTAAAATTAGTCATTTGTGAATTCCCCACATTGCTAACGTGAAGAATGGAATCCGTTTCCTGCCTCACCTGGCATAGACAGGAGCGGACAGTCTTTACGCCTCTTCATTGGATGTTTTTGCTTGGTGCAGACTGAAAAGACAGCTCTGATCTTGGCCTTACTGTTTAAAAGAAAAAAAAAAAGGTTTGTTGTGTCCACAGTTGTGTACAGATTTTTTTCTTCATTAATTTTGTGTTTAAATTAATAAACTTGATTTGTGTGGTACTGTATGCTCCTTGAATGTCAGTATCATCTTTGTGGTTTGGGGTATGTGGAGGCACAGAATCTTGTTTGCATTCGAACCCTGCAGCCAAAGGAAGTCATGTGGACAACCCGGTGATGGCTTTATCAGTCCTGCAGGAGCTGAACTGGAAGGCGACAGCTGGGTCTTGGGTCATCATAAGGACTGGAGAGCGGAAAAGTTCTTTATTTCCCTAGACTACACCAACTGAATCCTCACTCAAATTTATCGAGGATAGAACAGAATTAAGCATAAATTATGTTGGATTGCGGAGCATAGATCTGCCCACTTAAATACCTAAGGGAGAGCAATATGAGGCTGTTTCATCAAAAAAAGAGCTCTCACTACATATATCTCTGTGATTTGCCAGATTAATCACTGACAGAGGGCTATAAAACTGTACAACTCACTTTCTCTTGAGAATTCAGCCCAACATTCATATACACAATGCATGACAACCAAGCACACACGGTTGTCTGGCCCGTTCATCAGCTCTGTGATGTGGCCTTTCCAGAGGCACTCACGACGCCAGGTCACTTGAATAACTGGGTGTCTGGCATGAAAGCGGTGAGAACTGAAGGAAAATCTTCGAAGAGGTAAAGGTGGGACGTGAGGGTATTATCAGATCTTAGGTGAAGAAAGTATGAAAAATAGGCAAAATGAGGGTTGCAGACTCAGAAGATAAATTCTCTGCCGCTTCTAACGTGGCAGCCCCAGCCCAACCATTTCAAGAGCTCCCCCTGACCGTTAGTTGAAGCTCAGATTTCTAGTATTCCAAAGCCTCCAAACACAATTTGTTCTTGCCTCTCGGCATTACCTCTCATTGCTATAATGAAGAAGCCTTCTGTACCTCTGGTCAGTACATAGACCAAGAATACCGCTTCATCTTTGCTCAGAACATTCTAGCATTCCAGCCTCAGTCCACCTGCATCAGAGCCAGACCTTTGTCTTTGGAAAGTTCTTTCTCTGAATATCATGAAGTGTTGGCTCCTTCTCTTGAATATCTCCCCTCCATAACTCTGTCTTTATGGGCAATTCATATTCTATCCCATAGACTTGCTCTCCTGTGTGGCACTGCCCTGGACACCATAGGGCAAGATGACTTTGATCCAATAAGTGACTTTCTGGTAAAGTTCATAGAAGCAGATTATGGCTGAATCAGTGAGTGGGTGGGTAAGATACACTCAGCTTAGAAAGGCTCCTTATGGAAACTAAGCCTATGAGTACAATCCTAAGTGAAGGAGGAGTCACTAAGGAGCAGACCTGGGGATGTTACTGGATCTGACTTCTTGCAATGATTCCCTCGCTACATAGACAAAAAGCTGTACTGAAGGTAGTGGAGAAAGAGAAGGTGTGGGGGAAATGGTTAATAGCGCCTCCCCCCAAAAAAGCAGTGAGCAGGACTCTGATTAGGATGGGGATGATGGAAATCTGAAATGTGGGTCGGTTTGTTGAAGTAACAGCAATCACACTGAGTATGATGTCACATGTAGAGAAAGTGTAGTGGAAGGGAGCCGCGGGCTGCGTTCCCACCCGGATCCCGGCTAGCTTACCCCGAAATAATTACACAGAAACTGTATTCTTTTAAACACTGCCTGGCTCATTAGTTCTCCAGCCTTTTATTGGCTACCTCTTACATCTTGACTAACCCATATCTAATAATCTGTATGCCACCACGAGATGGTGGCTTACCGGGAAAGATTCAGCATATCTGACCTGGCGGCTGGCTGCATGGTGTCTGCCTCACTTCCCTTCTTCCCAGCATTCTGCTCTGTCTTTCCTGCCTATCTATGTTCTGACCTATCAGGCCAAGCAGTTTCTTTATTAATTAACCAATGAAAACAACAGAAATACAGAAGACCCACCTACATCAGGAAAGTGAGGCACAGTGGAATGTGGGTGCGTGTGAGGTAAAGAAGGTCATCTATACCATCGTGAGAGGCATCCTAAGGGTTCACAGGCTCGATTCTGTGGGTAGACTACCTGCAATCCCAACAGAGCAAAGGCTACCATTTAACTGTATTCTTGGCTGCCTAAGGTTGGAATCACAGTGAGCGGTTGCAAAGATTGTAAGGGAAAGCTAAGCTAATATTTACAAAACATTGGACCACTGCCTAGCAGATTTTTCTAATGTTGCCTACTATTATATGCTCCTTGTACATACATGTTTTTCCTGCCCACATGAAGAATCAACTTCTCCAATACAGTAATAGGCCTGTAGACACGCTCTGCATTGCTGGCTCTGGGCCTAGAAACAAGGGGAAGCACAGGCCCCTGCTCTCAGACCTTTGGCTGGTGGATGTTAGAGAACTCCCTAACTTTCTAGAAAGGTCTCTGTAAGCAGTGCTAATGGAGAGTGGCAGTGGGCTAGCCCAGGCTCAAAGCATGGAGTTGGCATAGAGGCAAGACTGACAGCAGGCTAGACCGGAAAGATAAACTGGGAGAGGGATACAGCTAGCTGATAAAGGGGGAGCAAAACCCCATCTTAAAGAATTGATTAGTAGCCAGGAGACAAAAGAGCCTGGGGTGAAATGTCGGCTCAGTATTATTTAGAAGAGCAAGACTACAGCCCTAGCATGGGAGAAGGAATAGGAAAAATGAACAGAAACAATACTTGGTCTACTGAAAGGCTCTCCTGGTCTTTCCGATGTGATGCTTTTCCAGATGGCTGCTTACAGTGCTAGGGCCCAGAGCTGTCTAGTTTGACCTCTGCTCTGTGTAGATATTAAGACTTGGGTTAAATGCTTTGCACTCAGGGGCCTCATCCTCCCTCCTCTTTATGGAAAGGTCACAGTCAAATAAGGGAAAGTCATGACCTTGACCCTCCCAGCTGGATCATGGCAATATCTTGAGTTGACCTATAAGGCCAGTTTAAGTTGGCTTTGTCACCTCAGTCTGTCACTAACCACTAGGTTCAGCTACTAACCTCCTGGACCTGGTTAGCACACTTTCTAATGTTTTCTAAATGTGCTTTGTTTTTAATTGAAAATATTTTTTCCTACAATACAATTTCCTCTTCCCCCCGACTCCTCTCACATCCTCCCCATGTCCCCAACAACTCAGTTCCATGCTTTCTCTCTCTCTTTAGAAAATAAGCAGGCAAAAAAAGAATGAATGAATGAATAGAAAACACACAAGAAAAAGAAGCGCCCCCCAATCAGAAATCATGCATAATATACAAGCAAAAGACTAGTAAGCTAAAAAAAAAATCCCAAACGAAGCAGTATGATAAAAAAAAATAATCCACAAATACACATTGAGTTATTTTGTGTTGGCCATCTACTATTAGGAAATGGGTACACCATTAAGTGTGGTTAATATGCCCAGCAAGACTCCATTGAAGAAGATTAATTTTCTTTTGTGAGTGGTTGTCAAATGGCGATAGCTTTTTCCTTAGGCCCATGCCTTTTTTAACCTAGTGTCTCAATCCCAGGCCATTCTTACACTGGAAGTTTTTCTTCCAGTCAACATTGATGAACACAAGGTAAATATGCTTCCCAACAACATTTCACATTTGTTTTTCGGGACATTTGCATATGACATGGATGTTTCTCAATGCAAATGACTATAAAGAGGCCATTTGCTTAACAGAACCTGGAGATGAGAGGCAGTGCTGGCCCACCTCAGAGGCCTGAGGATTTCCCTGCAGGCGCCCACAGCTTCAGGTGCAGCAGTCTGACCTGTCCACACAGGGTCTTTTTCCGGCTCCCGGAGCAGGGCGTCCACAAGAGCACATCTCCCTCCCGGTGTCTCCCTGAGCTTTTCCACTCCCCTCCATTCCGTGCGATTATCCAAACTGACAGGATGACTTGTGGCAGAAGAAATGAAAGGGTTTGTAATTTAGGAAACCTCTGGCCTCGCTGACTGAAAGCAGGTTGTTTGTAAAAAGGAAATCCTGACCTCAGCTAACTGGCAAACTCTGTCAGAAGCAATAGAGGGAAGCGGAGGAGAAAGAACAGCGCTGGGGTTTTTACTGACAACAGAAGAAAAAACGGATGCTCTGTTAGAGCAGGCGAGTTCCCCAAGTTCCCCACTGGAGGTCTAAGACATCTCCAGCCCCTGAACGTGACCACACAACAGTGGGGATCTGCTCATGAGTATGGTGTAGTTACATCTGGGAACTTACTGCTCAGGACAAAAGGTCGATAACCCTGAAGACGGATTCCCCCCAGTTCGCCTAGGTCAGAATTCCTGTGCTGTGGGCAAGGCAGGGCCTACCCACCCTGTCTTTATCCCAGCAAGACTCCAGCACCCAGACTGCAGACACCGGAGTTGTGAATTCAGTGCTGCCTTAGTTCCTTTCCTCCTTGTTGAGACAAAACACCGGACAACAGCGCACTAAGGAAGCAAGGAGTTGTTTTGGTTTACAGTCCGAGGGTCCAGGCAGCCACAGCAGGGAAGTCAGGGCGACAGGAGCTGGTCACATTGCCTTCAATACGGATGCTCAGCCTGCTTTCTCCTTTTCCATTCAGTCAAGGACGCAATGGAATCTATGTCCTGTGGAATCTTGTGCCCTGCCTACACTTGGGGTGGATCTTCCCACTTCAGTTAACTCAGACTAGAAACCCTCACAGACACCCCCAGATGGGACTAGATGGGACTAGGCTGTGCTTCTTTCTTCCTAAGAGTCCCTTCCTGATACCCGGTCCTCAGCCTTGCCCTAATGTTCCCACTCAACGTCCCTTCCTGTCTAAAGGAGCTCCTCTAAGGCAGTGGTTCTCAGCCTTCCTAATATAGTTCTCCATGTTATGATGACCCCAACATGACACTATTTTCATTACTACCTCATAACTATAATTCTACCACCATTATGAACCATAATATAAATAACTGATATGCAGATGGTCTTAGGTGACCCCTGTGGAAGGGTCATTTGACCCCCAAAGAAATCACACCCCATAGGCTGAGAACCACTGTTCTAAGGGGTCCTGTGTCCAAGGTGTCTAATAGGAACAATTATGGGGCAACCTGTGACTGTGATGGGGACAGCACTGTAGTTCACGGAGGTGGTCAAAGTTGCGAAAAAAACTTAATTTGAGCTGGAAATCCTGAAAGCACAGTAGTGAGTGTACTGGGAGAATGAAGTCTAAAGAGGTGATGGCTTGCCCACTATCCTACAGCAAAGAGAAGGGAAGAAAGACAGGTTCCCAAGCCAATGCCCAGACCTCCCTGAGGGCCCGTATTTGACCCCAGCTGAGCACGAACCTCACTTGGAAAGGCCTCCTTCCCAGCCACTCCCCCCTAGTCTCTCTTTAGATTTTTACTGCAATGTGCCCATTTCCCACACTCAGTTCCCGTCCATAGGCAGCTGTCACCACACCTATGTCCTGGTGTCCTTCCAGAACTCTTACATGATCCTTGCTGTCCCCACTCTGACCCTCTGCCTGCATAGCAGCCTGAGAAAACTCAGAAAAGTAGCTGGGCTCCTGGGTGCATTGCTTGGCCTCCACCCATGTGCTCCAGCCCCCCTTTCCTGGTTTATTAAGTGTCTACTCTGGTGATGCTTGGTTCTCTGAAGTCCTGGCTGCATTTGAATGTCACTACCTTTGTGTGTGCTCACCATAGTGAGGACTCTCTAGTATTCCCCAACCTCCAGGTTGCAGCCTAAGTACTGCACCCAGCATGTGCCTTTCTGGCCAGCCCATTCAAGAAAGAGACAGTTGTCCCCAAGACTCTAGCACCCCTCCACCCACAGAGCCCCCCTATTAGATTTCTTCCTCAAACCTACTACATTTCATCATGTTTAGATTGTGGATTGCTCTGCTCTTGCCTGTCTCTTTTAAGGAAACCAGATAGATAGATAGATAGATAGATAGATAGATAGATAGATAGATAGATAGATAGATAGATAAAATATTCCAGAAAGAGAAAGGCTGTTGCTGCCATTGAATTCCCAGGGGCAATGCTGGCCATGCTAACAGATTTTCGGTTTATGATAGTACAACTAAAGCACCTGTTGCCTGCATGGATAAACAAACAATGGACAGATAAGGGAAGATAATGGGAATTGGGAGTAACGTGTATGTGGTAGTTGTTTTAAGTGTTCATTGAAATAAAGCTTTGTGTGGACCATGGGAAGGTGGTGGAGGAGAGGAGAGAAAAACTGAAACATCGCTGGGACCTAGGGTCTGCTCTCAGACTCGGAGCTGGGGCTTTATCTGTTATGATGAAGTCACTCAAGCATCAATATCTGGGGGCTGACAGTGGGATGCATGTTCATTTGATTTATGAGGGGAAAGTGGTCCAGAATAGGAGGTTGCCAGACATGTGGGCGGTGGTAGTAATAATCCAAGCATGACATAAGGTGACCTCATCCAAGGGAAGCCCCAGGGACTGAAAGGTGGAAGGAAGTCACACAGCAGGTGTGCCAGCAGGTCAGGGGAGGGGCAGGCATCTAAGAACCTCTTAGTCTCCCTTACCTTTCCTTTATCGGAAAGGAGCTGGGTGGATGTAGCCACATTCAGAGTTGCCTAAAATTAAGTCAGGTCCAATGGTGTGTGTGGGGGGAGGGGTTTTATTCTAAATTGTCTTGCTGTTCCCAAACTGGAGGGCTTTGCTGTCTGGAAGTAATTTTATATCTCATTGAATGTATGGGCTGTGGTGAAGTGTAAGGGGCGGTGAGGAGGGGGTAAGAATTAGGCAGCCTGACTTCCCATATGGCTCCAGCAACCAGGCTGAAACGTTTTATATATAATTGAGGAAATGTCGCTTTCCCATTTCCAATGGGGTGAAGAGGCCGGCGAAAGAGGTCAGAAAGACTATAAACCCTCTACACGGAGATCCACCATGCACCACCTCGTCACCACTGAAGTCATAGCAGGGATAGACTCTGGCCCAGGTCCAACCTCAGCTGTCCCCACACTGGGCCTAGGGCCACAGACACATGACAGCATCGGTTCTTTGCAAGTCTGAGGAGCAGGGAGGAGTGTTGTGTCTTTCCAAGTGGGCCAAGACGCTCCTGCACAGACAGCCCTTTTGATCCTGCCCCTGGTGTATGTTTCCAAGCACAGGGCCAGCCTCAAACAGCAAAATATGGAAGGAAAGCAAAGAAAAGAGAGAGGAGGAGTAAGAGAAAGGTGCAGAGGGTCCCTCCACACTTCCTTCAGCTCACACACAGGAGGCCTGGACTAGCACCACCAGGCCACAAGGATCAAAGCCCCTCTGAGGATGAGAACAGGCAGCTAGGAGCTAGCTGGGAGGGCAGAAGGGAGCCATGTGGCAGAACAGGAAGCCTGCTACCTCCAGGCCCTTCGGAAAGGCCTTTCTGTCACCACCTCACTGCCCGTGTCCCCCACCGTAGGAACCGCTCACCGAGATATCACCACAGGCCTCATCGCCTAGCTCACTTAGTGGTTCAAAGACAGCAAAGCCTTTCCAGAATTCCTATTCTTCCCAAAGTAGTTAAAATGCGAGAAGGAGGGGGGCCCAGTGGGTGGAAGGGGCTCACACCCTTGCTGGAACAGACTTGTTTTGAAAAACTTCTGCCCTCAGGCTTGAAAGCATTTCTTGGCTGGGCGGAATCAGAAGGTACGAAGACGGCCCCAGAACTGTTTCCAGCCCCTGACCTTGATATTTATTTGCAAAGCTTGACAGGAAATCGGTGCTGAGAGCTCCATGAAAAACAAAGGAAAATGCAGGAATCAGAAAAAACAACAGGCTGTTCTAAACAATCTCCAAAGGACAGACCTTAAAGTCTTTCCTTCCAAAGAGGCCAGGAAAATCCTTCCCCTTGACATGGAACCATGCAGTGCGTTCTGAAGACCTACTGTATGCATGTTCCTGGGCTCGGGGCCAACATTTCTCTTTCCCACGGGGGAGGGGGGAGTCACATGATACTAAGGGAACCGTGTCAGGGTGGGGCTTGACTGATTCTGTGGTGTGCTGGAAGAGCAGGGGTCGAAGTGCAAAAACATGGCCAGTGGTGATTTTGAGGAAACTCTCTGGACAACATGCTTTCTAATCAAACAACAGGTAGAATTCCGTAGAAGAGGAATATGGGGGTGAGAAGAACAGACACCATCTAAATAGTGTCTGAAATCGAGCCTTAAAGCAACTCTGAAAGCATGGCATTAGAAGACCTGATTGTCATAAAACGAACCTTGTGCGCAGGACCTTGGAGGGGCAAATGCTGATTGAGGACCGCAGGCAAGGACCTTTGTGGTGTCCCGTGGCGGCTGTGGGTTCAAGCGGCAGCAAGTGGCAGGCAGAGCTTCAGTGAGTTTTATTGGGGAAAGGGAAGGGAGAGAAGGGAAGAGAAGAGAGAGAGAGAGAGAGGAAAGAGAATAGAGAGAGACAGATAGAAAGCTGCCTGTAGAGAAGGGCAGAAAGGAAGAGAGGAGGAAGTGGGAGGAGCTTGTCTCTTAAAGGAACCTTTGCACCTGCGTCAGTCAAGGAACGTCTTGCTAAGCGAAAAGGTACAGAGGTGAGGTGCCTGGTTCCCAAGGGCCAAGGTGTGCCTGAATACTAACACTGATAGTCACTGGTAATCGATTTTACTTTAGTTTCTTTGTAAGAATAGAAAAACGTGTGCCATGTATGCATATGCCCAGACAGACAGCAGCTAAGCCTGGGAACCCAGATGCCCTGCTCTGCAAGTCTAATGACCCTGATTCCAAAACCCCCGCCGCTGCCACCACGACCGCACCACACATACAGCTAATTAATCAGAAATTATGGATAGGACTGTACAGAGTTGACCCCACCCTTCACTGGCTACAACACTAAGGAGAACTGCTAGGGAGAATAACTCAGGAGAGAGGGTCCTACACCTCATCTGGGCAGCACATTAAGCAGAGTTAACCCTCAAGACAGGGACACTGGTGAGCCAGCCCTGAGGGGGTGAGAGAGGCATAGCTGGTACCACCTCTCTCATCTATGGTGTGGTGGTGGGAGCAAAGAAAAGGTGCTCTTCCCTCTTGCCTCTACTGCCTCCAGATGGCAAGGGAACTGACCCTCCCTCCCCTTTACTAGCTGCAACACTGGGGTGGGGGGAGAAGCAGGCCCTGCACCTCACCTGGGCAACACAGTACAGCTGGTGCTGAACGTGTAGATGTGAGAAAGCCAACCCTGAGGACATGAAAGCAGAAGAAATGGCCCCGCCCTTGTTCTTTTCTGCAAGGGGTGTACTAGCCAAGGCAATGCTGGAGAGCTCGCCCTGGTGGTGGAGACTGGAGAGACCTGGAGCCTGTTAACCAGCCCTGCAACTACTCAGACCCCGAACCAGGAAGTTTTGGGCCCACCCCAACTTGCACCCCATCTATGATGTGCTGGAGCACGCGAAGGGCCTGTCCCTGCAGACCCAGATCTGCAGCGTCTCCATGACACAGGGAAATCACATGGTATCCCAGAGGAGTTCCGCGAGGACTCAGCATCAATCGGGTAGCAGAAACCCGAGGCCTCAAACCAGGCCAATGACTCTTTCAAATGAACACTTGCAAAAATATAAGGATAAAAAGATTTACTGTGTGACTCACTGTGCCACACTACAGTTTGCATGACGAGATTTTTCCTCTTTTCCTTTTTTTCTCTTCAATTTTATTTTGTTTTATTTTAGTGGGGAGGTTGTAAGGTCAGAGGGTGGATATGAAGGGGCAGGAAAATCAGCAGGATTGAGATACATGATGTGAAAGACAAAATAAATATAAAAAATACTAAATATCATGGATCAATTAGTAAAGACATTCAGATAATGAAAAATATGTCTGTGTGGAATGTTCAAAAAAATTGGAATGAATAATAACTCACCCCTTAGTATAGTAGAATATTGGTTTCCAGACTGTCTGTATATCAGCATCCACAAATGATTAAACTCCTTTTATAATGATATAGTCTTGCGTGTAACTTATGCTTCTCTCAGGTACTTACCAAGACCAAGTAAATACTTTGTAAATATGTCATACTCTGCTGATCCGTGAATGCTAAGAAAAATGTTAGTCTGTACATATTTATAAAGGGTGATTAACTTTGGTGCAAGTCTGAGCATTTTAACTTTTTGAAATATTTTCTACAGCTTTTTTTAATGAGCAATGATGGTCGACCCTGCCACGTACAGGTGCGGGTATTGTGGTGGTCTGAATGAAGATGGCCACACAGCTGCATATATTTGAATGCCTGGTCCTCATGATGAAAATGTTTGGGTAGGATTATAAGATATGGCCTTCTTGGGGGAGGTGTCCCTGGGGTGGTTTGGAGGTTTCAAAAGCCCACATCATGCATACTTAGCTTTCTCTCTTCTTTGTGCTTGCAGCTGCGGTGCAAGCCCTCAGTTACTGCTTCAGCATTATGACTGCCTGCTTGTTACCATGATCCCTGACAGGATGGCCGTGAACATAATCCTCTGGAACCAGATCCCCCACATTTCAAGGCTCTCTTTTATAAATTATTTTGATTGTGGTATTTTATTATGGAAATAGAACAGTAACTAATAGAAATATATAGATACACTTAAGGGTATGTACCCATATAATTCATATATGTGTATATTTATATCTAGCTTCAGTGATTAATGAGTTATCAATCAATTAATTTAGAGAACGGATCCCATGTCCTCTAAGATGGCCTTTAACTGACTAGGTATTCAAACTTTGAGCCTCTGACCCACTTGCCTCAGCCTACCAAGTATTGGGGTTATAGTCATGCATTGCCATGCCCAGTTAATATAGCAATGGGAATTGGGCCCAGG
Source organism: Myodes glareolus (assembly GCF_982192425.1). Lineage (NCBI taxonomy): Eukaryota > Metazoa > Chordata > Mammalia > Rodentia > Cricetidae > Myodes > Myodes glareolus. The sequence continues at coordinate 59,990,471 of NC_142041.1, read as the reverse complement.
GCTTTATGCATGCTAGGCATGCATTCTACCAACTGAGCTGCGTTCCAGCCCCAGACAGTGTTTCTCATGTATAAATAAACTTGTTGACTGACAGTTTAAATCAGCACCAACTCCAACACTCTTATTTATTCTATTAAAATAATTTCAGTGGTATTTCTAATGTTTAAATAAAATTTTTTTTTCTGTTTTCTAACCATTGCCCTTGGCAGGATTCAGTTCAAATACAATGTCCTGTGTTCAGAGCTAATTTATTTCTCAATTCTGCATAATTTGAGTCCAAGGACAGTCCAAAGTATGCAGATTTTTTTCTTTCTGTGATCCCTGTTTTCCCTTCCAACTGCCCTGCCATGCGGGTCATTGGGTAGAGCAGCCTCATTCAGGGGCAGCCTTTCTTGAATCCATCATTCCCCTAGTAATGCCATTTGTACTTCTGCATGAAGTCAGCAAAAGTCCATACACTAGATCATGAGTCAGGATCTATCCCTGTGCCCTGAATACTGAGCTAGACTCCAAGGCAGAAAGAAAGCATGCTTAGATGCTTACCCAAGATTCCTTACCCATAGGACACCCTAGACTCTCAGGAAGGCACTCACAACATATGACCAATGTTCACGTCAAAGCAGTAATACTCAGATTTCTACTACTACAACAAATTCCTGAAACCAGCCTTCCATCTTTGCCACTGATGTGAGCTCACACCTTAGGGTGCATCAGTCCACGCTTGCCCTGCCACATCACATTAGGTCATTAGCACAAGGTGAACCAGGGAAGCAAGAGACATGAAAGAGGGGCAGGAGAACCCTGCAGTTCCCATTAAAGATACACTGTCAGTGGTCTCACACCAGGGTCCACCTCTTAAAGGTTTTACCAACTCCCAGTAGGGACACTCTGGGGGCAGAGTCTTTGCCACATGGACTTGTGCAGGATAGTACTAATACAAAAGAGAGTGAGGACCACAGTGCAAGGGCTCCAGTCACTCCTAGGGCCCTGTGTGCAATGACAGTGCACAGAATGACTCCCATTCCTTTCTCTAGAGAATCTGAATGTTTTTCCAATGATAAATGTAATCACTGATGGTAGAATCTCTGCCAAGGATGGCAATATAGACAGCTAAATGAAGACATGCATGACTTTCACATCTGAATGATCACTCTTAATATTTCAATAAATTTTTAAAAAAGTCATTGTCTGGTTTTTCTTCATGAGAAGCATGAGAAGCAGGAATAGCATGAGAAGCATGAGAAGCAGGAGAAGCAGGAGTAGCATGAGAAGCACGAGAAGCATGAGTAGCAGGAGTAGCAGGAGTAGCACGAGAAGCATGAGTAGCATGAGTAGCATGAGAAGCACGAGAAGCATGAGTAGCAGGAGTAGCAGGAGTAGCACGAGAAGCATGAGTAGCACGAGAAGCACGAGAAGCATGAGTAGCAGGAGTAGCACGAGTAGCAGGAGAAGCAGGAGTAGCATGAGAAGCAGGAGCAGCAGGAGTAACATGAGAAGCAGGAGTAGCATGAGAAGCAGAAGTAGCAGGAGTAGCATGAGAAGCATGAGTAGCACGAGTAGCACGAGAAGCATGAGTAGCATGAGAAGCATGAGTAGCAGGAGTAGCAGGAGTAGCATGAGAAGCATGAGTAGCAGGAGTAGCATGAGAAGCAGGAGTAGCATGAGAAGCATGAGTAGCAGGAGTAGCATGAGAAGCAGGAGTAGCAGGAGTAGCATGAGAAGCATGAGTAGCAGGAGTAGCAGGAGTAGCATGAGAAGCATGAGTAGCAGGAGTAGCATGAGAAGCATGAGTAGCAGGAGTAGCACGAGTAGCATGAGAAGCAGGAGTAGCATGAGAAGCAGGAGTAGCAGGAGTAGCATGAGAAGCAGGAGTAGCAGGAGTAGCATGAGAATCATGAGTAGCATGAGTGTCCAAACCATGAGCACCCACTGGATGCTGTCCTGAGGACTGCAGCTGTAAGAGTGACCGCCAATGCGGATTGTCAGCTCGACAGGCTCGGGATTATCTAGGGAATGAACCCATGTGCATGTCTGTGAGGAAGTTTCCAGACTGGGTTAACCGCATGGGAACATCCACACTACACGTAGGTGTCACTGCTGCACGGACTGGGGCCTGGAGTTGACTAAGAATGGAGAAGGTAAACTGAGCACCATCATCCTTCTCTCGCTTCCCACTGTGCTGAGCGGCCTCACCCCCTGCTACCATGACTTCCTCCCATGAGGGCCTGGACTCCCAAACTAGAAGTCAAATAAACCCTGTCTTCCTTTTGATGCTTTTGTCAAGTATTGTCACAACAATGAGAAAGTGACGGACACACAGAACTAGCACTGACAAGTGCTGACTTTTCAGGAGCCACACAAGATTATTGCATGCGGTTCCTGCATCTTTGTGAAACGAGTATTGCTATCAGTTCTAAATACTCAAAATAAAAATGTCTTCCATTACTGCATATCTAATTCCTAATCAAAGAGGAAATAAGGTTACCACTAGGCTATGGACTAGGAAATTAGACTCAAAGTCCACCCGTTTCCTGCCCTATTCCCTTGCCGGCATGAGAGGCTGGTCCCAGTACATACCCTGTTTACAAGCTGCATGCCAGTCACCCTCTACGGTGCATTAGCTCTGATGCTAATGCATTAAGCTCACCCCCATGTTTACATCCTCCTTCCATTTCAGTCCTCACCTCTTTATATATGAGAACGCTAGGTCCAAAAGAGAACAGATAACACTTAAGCTCACATGAATTAGGAATAGTCTTGAGTCTGAACCCGGGCTTCTGATCCCAGTCCCTACTTCAACTGCTTATTTCTACTGAAACACAGCACAGTATCAGTGCCAAGGTGAGTGTCGTTAATCTTTTCTTCTAAAAGATTTACTTATATGTGTGCCTTTCTGTTAAAGTCTTTGGATCTCTTTGAGTTAATTTTTTTTATATATAGTGTAAGAGGAAGGTACAACTTCATCCAAATGTGGGTATACAGGTTCTCCAGTATCCTGGTTGGGTTTGTTAGTTTGTTTTTTGTCAGCTTAACAAAAACCTACATGTGTCTGGGAAGAGAGAACCTCCAGTTTAAAAAATAATAATAATAATAACAATAATACTTTTGTAAGTTTGGCATGTAGGCAAACCTGTGGGGGCATTTTGTTTTTATTAAGGAATAATGTTGGAGGGCTCAGTTCACTGTGGGTGGTGCCACCCTTGGGTAGGTGGTCTGGGTGATATAAGAGAGTAGACTGAGCAAGTCAAGGGGAGCAAGCCAATAAGCAGCATTTTTTCCATGGCTTATACATCAGCTTCTGACTCCAGGTTCCCACCTGGATTTCATACCTTGGCTTCCTTCAATGAACTGTGATCTAAGATGCATAAGCCAAATCAATATTTCTCCCTGTGTTGCTTTTGGATGTGACGTTTATTACAGCATTAGAAAAGCAGCTGATATACCCCACATTCTTAGGCAGTCGTAGAACTTTTGTTGCATAATCTAGTGATCTTATGTGAGCGTGTTTCAGGGTTTCCCGTCCCGTTGGTTCACAGACTATCCTTATGATACCCAGTGCCATGCTATTATGATGACTCTCACTTGGAGGCAAGTTTTGAAACACCACTGACTTTATTAGTCTTCTTCAAGATTCTTTCAGATATTTATAGTTTTTTGAAAGTCCACATAAATATTAAGAAGGATCTTTTTCTGTATTTTTTTAATCTTTCATTATTTTTGTTTTCTCTGGTATCTATAGTAAAAACCTGGAGTTCGTGATAATTATGAAGAAAGGTCAATTACTTTCACAGTGTTGCAACAAAATACCCAACAGAAACAAAGGAAAAAATATTTACATTGACTTGTGTTTTCTAGGACTATGGCGAGCTGAATTTCCCGGGAACATGTGGTATAGCAAAGCAGTTCATACCATAGTGAGTAGGAAGCAGAATCAGGAAGAAGGAAGGGGTCAAGTACAAGGTACATCCTTGTAGGATACCCCCTCAGTAACCCCCCTCCTTCAAGTAAGCCCACCTCCCCAAATGTCATATTATGAGACACATGCAAAGATGTCATTGAGATTTTAAAGAACTTCATAACAGACTTTCAAATTAATTTGCTACAGTATTGGGCGTTACAAATCTACCCCTACTACACTGCATGCATTTTAAAAGGAGCTCTTTGTGTTTATGCCCCCACACAATCTACTTTTGCGTTGAGTACTAGCCAGGACTCAGAACAAGCCCCTGGAGGAATCAGGGTGACTGAGCTGTATACTAGCCAGGACTCAGAACACACCCCTGAAGGAATCAGGGTGACTGGGCTGTATACTAGCCAGGACTTGGAAACCGCCCCCGAAGCAACCAGAGGAGCAGCATCAGATCCTTACATCCTTGTCTGATAAGAACCAAGGCATCTTAAGAGCTGAAACAAAATGAACTGAAAATAAACAGACGCTTTTGATGAACAGACTTAGGGTTTCTCGGCAAAGTAAAACAAACTTGAGTCTTGGTTGGCACACTTCAGCTGCCCCATGATTATGTAAGAGCTACAATGGACCCAAAATAAAAGCCGAAGGTTTCTCGACAGTTTAAACAAGTGGAGCCTTCCCCCACCCACTGGCCTCCTTCAGCCAACTGTAGCTTAATAAAATCTACGGGTGACCATCGGGGCTAAGTGGTTTATTATTTCTGAGACTATATTACCAGCTGCATACTTATTGTAACTGCTCATAACTGGACATGGTTTATTCTATTTATAGCGTTTAATACTATTTTTTAAGTTTAAACAAACAGATTGAAGAACTGGCGTCTGCATAACAATGTTTTTACATAATATGAAAGGTATGAAACACAACCTTTTCCTTCCTTCTGTGGAGTCTAATGAAACTGCCAGTTGTTTATTTTAGCACCAGACACCCTTGGCCTGCAGAGCACGGGAAAGACACAAGAAAATCTTGCTTTGATGTTTCTAGAGTTAACCCAAGAGGCATTCTGGACCAAGATAGCAAAACTGCTCTCGCCAGCCCAGAGCCCTGTCTCCACTGTGCCCACTGCCATGGCAAACAGAACCCATAGCTCACTAAGGAACAAATCAGTAGTGGTCCTGTGAGGGATAAGAAGCCATTTTTATCTGGCCTGGGAGTGTTAACCTTTTATGAGACAGAGACTTCTCCAAAATCTGATGGAATCTAACAGTTCTGATCCCCTACCGGCAGCCAAATACAGACACACCTACATAATAGTATGCATGATTCCAGGGGTTCCTAGACAAGAACCTGTTCCTTTACTAAGCCCCAGCTTTGTATTATATTTGGGGCTAAGTGAATTCATGTGGTGTGATATTGACTAGTGTGGCAAGTGAGAGATGTGTGGCAGAATGACAATAATCCCAGAGGTGCAACAGCTAGAGGTGGGGAAGGGGCCTGTCAAGACACAGTACAAAGGATTCAGCATTCTAAAAAGAGGTCCAGCCCTACCTCAGCTTCCAGGAGGCAAGCCCGGACATACTTGACAGGAAATTTTTCACTTAGGAAAGGAGAGCACCCCATCAGTCCCTGAGTGGGAGTTGACTGACTCTGTGCTTAGAATTTCTAACACTATGATGATCAATCTTTTAAAATGGCATGTGTCTGTGTATGTATGTGTTTGCGCACGTGAGTGTGAGTTGCGTACCATGAGTACACACGTGAGATCGGAAGGCAACCTTGGATGGCAATCATCCTCTTCCATGTTGACACAAGCTCTCTTCTCTGTTGCACGTATCAGGCTGACTGGCCTGTAAGCATCTGGGGATTCTCTTGTCTCTGTCTCATATCTTACCATAGGAGTCCTGGGGTTATACACACACATTGTGTTTGACTCATCATAGGTCCTACACTCAGATCCTTATTTCCCTGTAGTGAGTCTTTCTCTGTCCTGCCAGCCAGCTCCCAAATAATGACACAGAGACTTCTTATTAGTTATAGAAGCTCACTCCACTACTTCTTACAACAAATTAGTCTGGTTTTATGAATTTACATTTTACCATGTGGATTTTTGCCTTTCATTCTGTATGACTGACTTCCCCCATGTCTCCCTGACGTCTCCTCTGTTCCTCGATTATTCTTCCTACTTCCCCTGTGTGCCTGGGGAAGTCCTGCCTATACCTACTGCCTAACTATTGGTTGTCCAGCACTTTATTAGACCAATCACAGCAATGTATCTTCACACAGTGTGCAAAGATCCCATATCTCCCCAGCCATGATAATTCGTTCTGGATGCTCCTCTCCTCCGGGAATCTAACAATCGTTCTTCATGGCATGCCTTACACAGGTAATGTTTTAAGCCCTCTTCTCCTGGCTTAATGTGAAGCTTTCTGTCGCCTCTGAGTCTTGCTGATGTTTCCCTTTCCTATTCCTCTCTTCACCCTACTGACTACTGTAGACATTCTAGTGCTGTGTCCCTATGCTTGAGACATCCTCCTCCTCCTCCTCCTCCTCCTCCTCCTCCTCCTCCTCCTCCTCCTCCTTCTCCTCTTCCTCCTCCTCCTCCATCTTCTTCTTCCTTCTCCTCCATCTTCTTCTTCCTTCTCCTCTTCTTCCTCTTCCTCTTTCTCTTCTCCTTTCTTCTTCTTTGGGTAATACAATTATCTTCTGTAAGCGGAACCATTTGATCCAGCCTCTCATCCTCATTTTAACTGTTTTCTGTTTACCTGATACTATTTAATTTGCTGAGGCCATTGTCTGCATGAACATGCCCCTCTACTAATCTGAGGGGGGTACCTTTCAAGGTTTAAGGGGATATGTTTACAAACCAGCAACACTGTTTCTTTCTTCTTTTGCCCCATCTGGTTCTTACAGAACTGCTCATATATGTGCATGTGTTAAAAATGAGGGCCAGGAAGCTGGATCAAATGGCCCCACTTACACAAGATAGTTGTATTACTCAAAGACATCTCCTCCCATGATGTAAATACTCTTTACCCACTGATTTCCAATGTGGAAGTTGTGGTCCCCAGTGGATACTAACCATCTGAAATGCCACCAATGACTGCCCAGCTGGACAGTGTGCTTCTAGAACAAGGAGATATTTAAGGACATCTGGAGAATACTCTAGAAACGAGCATGACTCCAAACTAACTGGGTAAAGATGATAAAGTTCCACCAAAGGAAACTGGTGGGTTGGCCAAGCCAGAGTCTCCGCAATGCTGTTTCTAAATGTCAGTATGTGCATCCCTGCCTTGGAAAGAATGGAGGTACTGGGCCAGATGGGCAGAGGTAAGCCAGAGGCTTTCACGGATGTATGAAATACCTCCTGCATTTCTTTTGCTCTTGCTACTACCCACAATGAGGTAAGGGACCACAGGGACTTCCAGAGCTCTCTCCTGCTTAACAGGAACTTGGACTTTCCAGGCTTGTTCTATGAAAAGCAATTTTAAAGCTTCAAACTATCCTAGAGGGCACCTAACTAGCGAAGAAGCAGAAACGTGAAAGTCTTACCTCTGCAAGGAGGTAACTGTGCACTACATGTCTCCCTACCAGCAGCCTTCCCTTCTCCACAGACAGTCAAAGACTGACTCCCAGGCCCAGGAGAATTCTGGGAAGTAGAAGCTCACTGTCCAATTCCTATGATTCTACAAGGCCCTCCTTCTGGAACACTTCCAGAAAGACTGCAGACATGTGACCTGCATGCCACACTAGTGCAGCCTTCTGATATTCTTTCAGGATAGGTTAGGATCAAACACCAAAAGCAACCCAAAAAAGCCAGAGTGGAGAACCCAAACAGTAACAGAAGGAATGAGCCTACTAAGAAGCGGAGGCAAGCAAGAAGAAAGCCTCCATGATTCCTGTCTGTAGATGGACACAAAAGCCCTCAGGAGAGACTGTTTATATTAAGAGGTTTTTACAACCAATGAGTTCTGTGGCCTTGAAAGAAATATTTCTGGAAATGGTAGGAAAGGGAGACACACTGGATATTAGCAATACGAAAGAAGGGTTATGCCTATTTTTAAGAAAACATCCAGATTTTTTTTAAAAGATTTATGCTAAGATATAAACAAGTTCTAGAACTTGTTTTCATATATTTACCAACAAGGGAGAGATGCAAAGGGAAGAACAAGTAGAGGAGGGAGAGAAAAAAAGGCATTGGGGGGGATGGAAACGGGGAAAGAAGATGGAGTTAGACTCTACCATGAATTTATGACCCCTCTGCCTCTGTTTCCCAAATCCTGCATTACAGGTGAGTTTCACGTCCCTGTTGAAATAGTCAGTTTATCTACAGCCTTTCCTGGAGCATGTTGCCATATTTAAATTAAAGCCAAGCCTTCCTAAAGATTCTCAAGAATGAGTCACACAAGATGCTGGCTCCTAGTGGGAGTTACCCATAGGTATTACATATTCTCAAATCAATCACTTGACGTTTTTACAGCATCACAAAATCTACACCTTTGCTCTAGCCTAAGTCAACAACAAAACGCCAGCCAAGGCTGCGCATATTACAGAAGCCTTGTAAATCAGCAGTTGCCTTCAGGCTCCAGGGGCCCCCAGATTTGACCAGCTGTTCAAAACAGTAAAATCTCATTAGTTCAATGTCCAACCACTCACCAGCTAGGCTTACTTCAAAGTTGTAAGCACCCAGAATCCAAGGAAAGAATAACCAGGAAACCTCTGTATTTTTAAAGTTCATTAACAAGCTGAGAATTTGACTCCTTGTCAATAGGTAAAAGTAGCATGACATTAAAGGGGTTTTTCCCTTTAATTGCCTCCCCCCCCCTTTACTTTTATGAGGAGACCTTTTTGTTTCCTCTGGTGAAAAAAAAAATTGGTTGGATTCTGTGCCACAATGATCAAGGTGAGAAATTAGATGTTAAAGCCATTTACTGAAGTTTCATGCTGACTGTTTGGATGTCCTGAAATCGCTCATAGGTATCATGTTGATTGGAGCACCAGGCTAAGGGAAGAAGGCTTTGAAGAACTTTATGGAAGAAAGAGTATTCTTCATGGGCCTTTGAATAAGATCAGAGAACAACAACTATCCGGGAAAATATGTCACAAAGTACTGACATGGTCCTTGGCAAGCATACTGGCCAAGTCACCTATCAGATGGTGAATGATATTAGGGATGGGGAATGAGCATGTGGGGGTTTATTTGGGGGCTTTTGCTTTTCCTGAATTGGGCTGGGAGCATTCAACTCGGACCAGTTTATCTTCTGATCTTTGATGGAGGCAGATGCAGAAGATGGGACTTCCGATGTCTTCTTACTTTGTGATCTTCATCCACCCAAAGAGAGGTGACAGAAATGTTAGGGACGGTGTGTATTACAGGAAAGACTTAACAGAAGTAGGGGAGTCGTCAAAGGTACTGATGAGGCAGTGGGTGGAAGACAGCTTGACTGGGTGTCACTCACTGTTGACTAAATAAACAACTCTATAAGGCAGTATGTCACTGTGCAAAGCCCAGGAAGTGGGAATAAACGCTGGATCCAAGACTATGAAAGGGGTATCCATCACGCACTTGGCCACACCAATACATCCTCCGTCACATGTGTTCTTGCCATGCAGACCCATGCACAAACTGCTCATGAGACTTGTCTCAGCTTACTTCATGGCAGACCTCAGCTTTAAATATGAGGAAAACAAGAGGGACACCAGAACCCTGGCCTTGCTACTTTTGCAGGGAAGGGGTAAGATGCCCACATCACTTAGTGGTCATAATGCCTTTCTGTTCAAATGAACACTGTTTCTCAGTTTCACTAGACAAAGTTTGATCAAAAATGTGGTTTATTTTCTCTATCATTTGTATAGGAATCATTTGTATAGGAATCCATAGAAAGGGTCAGAGACATTGCCTGGATAAATAAATGAGGTCGACCTAGATTAACTTTTTATTGGCAAAGGTAAGTCCATTTGTTTTACAAGGTCAAGTATGCCCAAATATGAGTTCCTCTATGGCAGTCCTTTACTTTTGTGTTTCTCTTGCATGAGAACCCCTTCTGCCCTCTAAGGCTCGTCCTGATTTGTTTGTCATGGGAATGCCAAATACAGTTGCCACAATAGGAGCAAGCAACCCTGGCGAGCACATTCTGTGTTCTCGAAAGAAAGAACACGGAGCCCAGCACATAAAGCCACGGTCAAAACATTAAGCTGAGAATTCATGTAGAACAATTGGTGCTTGCTGGCAAATTTTCCAAATTACTAAAATGGTTTTGGAAACCAGACCAGAGACAACATTCACGTATAAAACTCTGCCAGGTTCTCACATAAGCTTTTAACATCACCCTCCACATTTGAGACAGATGAAAGTGTAATTGGAGGCCTGTGGAAAATGTGAGTAGTGGGGTTACAGATTCTTCTTTGCTTCTCACGTATCCTCCACATTCTAGAAGGGAAGGAAATGGCTTATGTAATGCCATGCCAGTGTTAGATGACTATTGTTTCCATGTCCTACTAACCACCTTAGGCAGGTCCCAGTGCAGATCTGGGCTTTGTAGCCTAGGGAACCACGGAAGTCGCCAGTACCTCATGGGTTTCCCCCCTCTCTTCAAGGATCCAATCTGGACCGAGCACCAGGCATATACACGTCCAAAACCCCTAGGTTCCTCTCTTCTAACTCAATGATGTGCTTAGCAGGGTAAAGGAAATGACATGAAACAAACATGGGTTTCCAAAAGCCCTGGAGTTACCGGCCAGCTTAGAGTCCCCAAATGCTAACAACTCGTGATTATATCCTTGGTAAAGGACCATCCAAAATAGAAGCCATCAGGAAAAAGACACATTAGGCCAAGTTATTCCTTGAAAGGGAATTCCAACCTCAACCCAAGTAGCTCCAACCTGCCTCACAGCAGGAAAAGGGCACCCTCTCCCATGCGGGCCATGAATCCATCAGGCCAAGAATCTATTGCAATGCCAACTCCTCAGCTTAGAAAGAGGAGAAGGGCTCAGCAGAATATGAAGTATGTGGCTCCGTACCCAAACGTGTCCTGAATTCTTCTAAAGAAATTTAACATTCAAATACTGTATGAAGCATGCTTCCAGACAAGTGCTGGAAACTCCAAAACATGAGCTGACCTTTTGCCTGTTTCTTAAGTTTTTCTGGCCAGCATGCTTTCTTGTGGCTAATATTATGTCATCTTTCACTCTGCGGCTTTGAATCTATTTATTCATCTGGAGCCTGAGTGATTAGCATCCTGATTTACACCTATTACCCTAAGTATGTCTGGCTTTTCTGTCTCACGTTGTCCTGGTTGACTGTGTCAATTTAACACAAGCCAGAGTTATCTGCGAAGAGGGATTCTCAACTGAGAAAATGCCTCTGTAAGACTGACCTATAAGCAAGTCCATCCATCTACTAATGATCGATGTAGGAAGGCCAAGCCCACCTCTGGGCTAATGGTATTTCTTGTACAAGAATGCAGGCTGCATAAGCCTTGAGAAGCAAGCCAGGATGCAGCATTTTTCTGTGGTCTCTGCTTTAGTTCCTGCCTCCAGGTTCTTGCCTTGGGTCTTCCCTGACTTCCCTCAGGCTGTGACCTGAGCGTTGTAAACTGAAATAATCCCTTTCCTCCCCAAGCTGCTTTTGGTCATGTGTTTTATAACAGCAATAGAAGGTCTAAAATGAATGATGTGGTGATTTGACTATAAATGGACCCCATAAACTCATATATCTGAATGCTTAGTCATCAGGGAAGGATGCTATTTGAAAAGGACTAGGAAGTGTGGCCTTTTTGGAGGAAGTGTGTCACTGGGGGTGGGCTGAACTTTGAGGTTTCAAAAGTCCATGCCAGGCCCAGTCTCTCTTTCAATCTCTCTCTCTCTCTCTCTCTCTCTCTCTCTCTCTCTCTCTCTCTCACACACACACACACACACACACACACACACACACATACACACACACACACACACACACACACACACACTTCCTGCTGCCTAAAGATCAGCATGTAGCTCTCAACTACTTCTCCAGTACCAAAATGCCAGCTGCCATGCCTCCTGCTGTGATGATAATGGGTTAACCCTCTGGAACTGGAAGCCAGCCCCCAAGTGAATGCTTTCCTTTAGAAGAGCTGCCTTGGTCATGGTGTCTCCGCGCAGCACTAGAACAGTGACGAAGACACATGTATACAAAGCTGTGGTGTCTGCTGTTCCTACTATCTTCTCGTCTGTTACTTATGAAATGTCCTCTAATGGTGTGTCAGCAAAGGAAACTCACTCATGCAAAGCCCAAGACTAACAGTGAGGAACGGAAAGTGGTGGGAGACCACTCAGACACTCACTCGGAGCAAGGAAAAGTGGAGGGAATTTGGTGTCTAGTTCTCCATGCTTGTCATATGGACAGCTGTGCACTATAATGATGTAATAATGCTTTGTGTGAGCTTTGAAGTGGTGAGGGACGTTAAATCCTACAACTTGTTCTGTTGGTTTATTGAGTAGGCTCCAAGAACAATAATACGTTGTATCCAGTCATTCGGCCTGATTGAAATTTCTCATTAACGTGGCTGGAGATTTCCTTGAGATATTTGGATTGTTGTACTTTCTTATGTCCTCATGAAGAGTCACCTATTTATGGAGTAAATGGGTGGCGTCAGCTTAGGGGATAATGCTCCTTGCATGATTGACCAGTTTCTTCTATTTAGTTAGCGTTTTAGGCACCTACTGTGTGAAAGTTACCGCATCACATGCTTGGACAATAAGTGTAAGCTACTCCAGAACTCTTAAGCTCCTGAGGCATAAAAACTGTTAAACCAGTGTGTGTGTCGATCTACAAGTCAGGATAGGAGGAGCTCCACGCTGGAAGTGCAGAGACTATTCCAACAGCCCAGAGACACACTTAAAAGGGGAGGAAATCAGTTTCCTAAAAGCTGTTTTGAAGGTGAAGGAGTAAGCTCATGAGTATATGTACTGAATGGGTGTGTATAGAAGTGTGCGGTGCTTTTAAAAGCTGTATTGTCCTCCCCGACACAGAAGGGAAGTTCCCTAAGGGCAAGGAACACGTCTGTACACAGTAGTTTTTTTTCCTCTCCGATACCCAGGATAGTACCTGGAACGTGTTCAATAAATGTTTATTGGGTGAATAACTATTAATAATGAGTTTGGTCATGGGGAGAATTCCAGGCAGTGGCCACAGACAGCCACTGATTACAGACAGATTCTTTTGATTCCATTGTTTGGCAAATAAAGAATCTTTCAGCTATGAAAAATAAAGCAATCTGTTTCTTGTTCCATTTTCAAGTTTATTTTTATTTGAAACAAACTTCCTTGTCTCCTCCGATTGTCCCCCTCAGCGAATTGCTGGGTGTGCATGAATGTGCTGAGAGATAGCAAGGCGTGAGGTACGAATTTCCTTTTCTCACCCCGTTTCCTCAGCTGCTTCCCAACTGAGTGGGGGCTTCCTTCACAACTCCTCCAAAATGTGGGAATGTTTCCCCAGGGCTGGGCCAAAGATTAACCACAGTTGGGAAAGCAAGTGGAGATTTTGATGAGAGTCCTCAGGGGCCCACAAGGTATTAATGCAATGGGATGTTTAGGAAATCATGCAGCTTGGTTCCAGTGTCCAGACTTGCAAAGCTGTGTGGAGTGGCCGCTCTGGTCTCATTTCCACCAGATCACTGTCCAGGTCTCCTCACAGCATGGGAAAAGGCTTATGGGAAGCAAAGAGCAAACAAAGCCCTGGAACCTGCCTCACACCAGTATCTGTGCCCATCCCGGGCAGGAGGACACGCGGATGTGGTAAATTTCTAAGTGAAAAGTGAGATCCAAAGAGACTGGGCAGATAAAAGAACGGCAACTGTCCCTCCTTTTATGGAGACTACTTAGGCCTGAACAGCCCCTGATGCCTTCCACTCAGCCCCATTTATAGACGTCAAATGACAGAGAAAACCCTTTTATTTTTAAATAGGTTCTTAATGGAAAATTCATTTGAGAGGTGATTAAAGTTGTTAGGTCAAAGTTTGTGATCTCCAAAGTCGTTTTAATTAAAGCTCCTGACTTTTGCCCTATGGATGTGGAGTGTCAGAGAACGGTGCTCTCTCGAGAACTCTTAACAAAGTCATATTAATAATACCTTACATTCAATAACATTCGGTACTCTGCACGTTCATATTATGAGCTATTGGATACTCACTGTGCCCTAGGAAGGTCATAAACCCAATATTTTAATCTCTGTATTACAGATAAAGCAATAAACGCAGTGCGAAAAGGCAGATGAAAGTTAGGCCTGGACTTGTCTTCCTGGTGCCCTGCATTGAAGTGGGAGTTCCTGTGCAGGGAGAGGAAAGCACAGAGAGCAGACGCACTGGGGTCTGCTTTGCTGGTTTCACAGACTTGGTCACTATTAACAGAGATTTCATGTATGTTATGTCCCTCAATCCTGCTCTCAAAAGACATATGATTATCCTTCTCTACAGAGGATGCCTCTCAGAGAAAACGGGAACTTAGAAACTCAAAAAGGATGATCCCACCAGGTTAAATTAGGTCATTTACCCATATTGTCATTCATTCATCAACACATATACATTGTATGAAGCAATATTCTGGGGGCTTTAGAAACACGATCACCCTGTGGCATGTACTGGCTCGGGACAGAGGTAGATGAATGGCCTTGGTATAGCTACATGTTGCCTGTACATGTTCCTACAGAGACTCCATGGGAATGACCAGTTTGATGTGTTTGAAGTTGTTGTTCTTTCTGCAGAAGACGAAATAGACCACGAGGTACAAACAAACCCACGTGTAGCTTTATTATAGGAAAGGGGCGTGAGGATGGTGCAGGCTGGGAACAGGAAGGGGGGAAAAGAGGAGGGGGGTACCGCAATTCTGCCTTTTTAAAGACCAATCCAGCGTAAGCGTGCATCTGACGCTGCGTTCTGCGTCCCTGTTGGATTGTGGGTGCTAGTGATTTTTGGGGAATGAAGTCTTTTGAGTCAGGCGGACCACGCTTCACTCTGCGCCTGCAGAGTGAATAACAGAAGTGAATCACCAGGGCTTAAGCTCACAAGTGGAAAGAGCCTATATGTTTTGAGTACATCAAGCACTCGTCAAGTGTTTACAAGAGTCACTGCCAAGATCCTCCCGCACTGTGTAGCTGGAATTCAATGACTACATCCTGGAAGAAACAACCCCAGGTCGTCCAGCTAAGAATTTCTTAACTCAGAGTCCTGTTCTCAGCCCCCACTGTTAGGACAAAGAAACCAGCAGTATAGCTGCGAGTGATCATATTGAATTATGTACATGTATGTTTTGTCTGTAACCCAAAGAACCAAATGACCCTGATCTAAACTTAAATTGTTTATATATTGCTTTAATGTGAATTTATTCCAATGGATCCTCAAAAACAAAAAAAATTATACGTATCTATGGGGTATCATGTGCTGCTGCAATGCATGGCACATCGTGTACTGTTTAAGCAGAATAAACATCCTATCTCTTTAAATACTTGTCGTTTCTATCTACTTTGCTTAAGAATAAGCCCTGCTATACGGACCTGATTAGTGGCATGGCTTTCTGCAATCCCGCCATTAACTGCCTCTTAAGGAATTCTCAGAGTGCTATGCTACCACTCACATTTTTTTTTCTTTCTCTCTACCCTACTTTTTAAAAATGTTAATTGATTTGCTCCATGAAATCCCTTGTAAAATGGCCAGATGTTGTAAGAGAATCTTGATAGTATGGGAATTCAGCAGGAGACGCCAACAGTACGAAACGCTCCTCGGGTTTCTTTAGCTTTCAGCTGAGAAACAACACAGGCTCCCACTTTTCTGTGGGATTAAGAGAAATAGCCTGGATTTCACTGGTGGTGTCTACAGAAAGCTTGCCCACCACTTACTTCTTCCACTAAAAACTCCAGCATGTCAGCCAAGAGGCCTAGGTTAATTCTGAGCTCCATCATGGCCTAGCTGTGTGACCCTGGACTGTGCACACGCTCTCCAAATCTCATCCTCAGTTATCGGTGTGGATGTCTGACATGGTGAGCAGGCTCCAGGGCTGTCGATTGTGCTTTGACTAGTACAGTCTGGCAAGGAGAGGGATGTGTGACTGTCTACTCAAGGGTGAAGGGAAACAATGAGTTACCATACAGGGTGTGGAGGTGAGGATCCAGCATATTCTGTTCAGGTTCCCCAGGCCTTCTGTCACCTCTTCAGCTGACCTACCATGTATGTTTTAATGTGTCAATGGGATGTTTTATGTCTACAGGACCAGATTTTTAATACAGGCTATACTGTCTGGGGAAGCAATACTGGTTAGGGGACTACGTAAGGAGTCGCTGCCAAACATCAGATGAGACCCAGGAGGTCTGAGTTTAAAACGGGTAAGATTTGAAGATTTTTCTTGAAACGTCAACACTTCATGGCTAGGAAGAAAGAGAGGGACTGAGAAGCGCTGATGTGAGACTCAGGAGGATAAGAGGGCATCTAACAGGGATGGAAGCTTCAAAGCATGCATGGTTCAAGAAATCCGTGCGACATAATTTGTATCTTTTGTCTTCGTCACCTCACAAATAAAAGACTGTTAAATAAATCCAGGTGACAATGGTCAGGAGTTACCTAGAAATACATACCCATGAATGCACTTCTTGCCTGTGAGTGACGTCAGAGGATTGATGATGCCACCCACATGTAGAATCTCTTAGGAAGAGAGAGAGAGAGGTCAGCAGTTAAGAGCCTGTACTGTTCTTGCAGTGGGCCTGCATGTAGTTGCCTTTCAACTGTATTTTAATAAATAAAGCTTGCCTGAAGATCTGAGAGTAAAACAGTGGGTGACACACACCTTTAATCCCAGTAGCCACACTAGTTTGCCATAGAAACCGGGCAGTGCATGCTTTTATTTCCAATGGTGCACGCCTTGAATCCCAGCCCTAGAGAGCATTATAAGATAGGAGGAGACAGCTCTCAAGTACAGTCTCTGAGGTCGAGGGAAGAGCCAGTGGCTGACTGCTTGCTTTTGGGGTCTTCAGGTTGAATCCCAATTTCTCTCGCTGAGTTTTTTTTTAATCATGCTTCACCTGAGTTTGGTTCCTGTTGTGGGAGCTCCTTCAGCCAATAGTCGTTGATATTCCAGTCCATTGGGGCGTGGTCTCTTCCTCTTTAAAAAAGCATCTGCAGCCCTCCGCTCACTCTCTTGCTCCAGCGACTATACCAGCCACCTTTGAATCCAAACTGGTGTGGGATTGTTTCGTGCATTAGGTTCCTAGCATCCACTTTGGGCAGGTTACAAAGGTTTGTAACTCCATCTCGAGGGATCTGATGCCCTCTTCTGGCCTCTACAAACACATGTGTGTGCGTGCACGCGTGCGCAACACATACACATGCATGCATACACACAGACACACATAAGTAAACCTTGATTAAAAAAAAAACCTTTAATAATCTGAGTCATAGGTATAGGGCCTGCAACGATAAGAATATGTGTGTTCTTAAGAGTACTGAATGAACATTGAAGGAGAAACTATGAGGATACCTAAGGAAGAATTTCGGCACATAGAGAAAAGCTGAACTAGATGGTCTCTCGGTGCCTTTCCGACTCTACGATTTTTTACAAAGCTATGACATAATTGAGGGGGTGACCAATGGTAGATTCATGTGACATTGAAAGGAGGGATCTAATACTTTCAGGGAACTACAGAGCCAGCTAAAGTTTGTTTCAAAGTGGGAACAGGCAGCAAAATGAAAATACAAGACTTAAGACACTCTGGCGGAAAGGCTCATGAGCCAGAACATTGGGAAAGCATCTTCTGTGCTCTTCCCCATCTACTGGTTAGAGTGGATGGACTATTTCTGCTGCCAGAGGAGGCCTTATCACACACAACAATTTTGTACATAGGCACTCTGTCTTCCTCCTCACTAATCAGAACTTAATTCACCTTTATAAGGAAACAGAGTTTGTTTGTCGGGATGTTGTATACACCAAAAAGATGCCAGTTCTAGCACCAGAGGCATCAGAAAAAGGCCCGGCTATTAACACTGGCATGGATATCTCACAAGGGACTGTTTTTAACCAAGAAAGCATATGATACATTGACAATATTTTGCTGAGAAACGTTTCGTCAGTAAAAGAACTTGATGCTCTGGTAGTGACAGAACATGGTTCTCTCGAGTTAGAAAGTACCTCTGCGATTGGGTTAGAAAGGCCTTTGAAATACACAAAGGACATCAAAAATAGGAGTGCAGGGCCTCAGGGAGGACCGCTAGTTTAAATAACACATGAAAAGTATTTATGAGCCTTTTTTTATGAGGTGGTCAAAGAAAAGACCATCCAGCACGTAACATAAGACCGGCTGGAGAAGAAAACATTTTCAAACCACATTGGAGAGTTAAGCACGAATGGAATTTTATTTCGGTCTCTATTGCTTATTTAAATTAATGGTGTTTTCAGATGGGGCCTAAATGATAATGCAGATTAAAGTGAGGCTTGCCAGGAAGAAAATACAGTAGTCTATTATTCAAAGAATGCTTCTAGGTAATGTTGAAATAATGCAAAATATATAGGTTTAGCAAACAGGGGCTTCCTGGAAGGGGTCTGTGGTTGAAATGTGCCCAAGTCCATTTTGAATCCTGTGAGCTGAACATTTTGCTCAAGTAAGGGCTTTGAAGGATGCTGTGTTCAGCAAATGGAGACTCGTTTGCCACCAATAAGACCAAACCACTGTACAGCGGGAATCTCGCGAGGCTGTGGTGCAGGGCGTGAGTGGCTCCTAATGTTCTTAAGTCGCTTCTGAATGTACCAGCTTACCTCTCTGCAGAGCACATGCCTGGGCTCTCTGTCTCCAAAGTGGCAATGGGTCTGAGCTAATGTCTCTAGTCTCCTTCCTGGACCTCTCTGTAACAATGAACATGCCCTGGTGTGTGGCAGCTGACAAAGGTTCTGGGCTATAGAGGCAGCCACAGAGTAGAGGTACCCCTGGAGGTACCAAATTCCTTAGATTATAATAAACATCTACCTGGTGAGTTGTATCATTAACAAATTTTACCAGTTAAATGTTACCTTCGGCCATCAGCGGAGTTTTAGAGTTCTGAGTTCTATAGTGGTGTCAAAAGTTTTAACGTGTCCGGCGGTGGTGGCACATGCCTTTAATCTCAGCACTCAGAGGCAGAGGTAGGTGGATCTCTGTGAGTTCGAGGCCAACCTGGTCTACAAGAGCTAGTTCCAGAACAGCTCTATAGCTATAGAGAAACCCTGTCACAAAAAAAAAAAAGTTTTAATGTAACGTAGTCAGTTGGTAAGTGAGTGCTAACTGCTTCTACCCCTTCACTCATATGTTCCACAGTACTTACTGCGTTCTGGCTGTATTTTAGGCTTCTCTAGGTCATTACCAAACTTCCAGAATTTCCCACCAAACTGCTTTTGGAGAACACAAACACAACGCAATGTACCATATCAGCAGTTAGTCATTTCTGGATCTGAAAAGAAAGATCCTTTCCGCTTAATATATTAAAACCAAGCCCACAGGTCACTAACCAGCCTTCCTCCTCTGAAAACCTGAGTTTCAAGTTTAGGAGCCTCAAGCCAAGTTACACATTTTATAAACCCCACACTTGCTGATGGTACCACTGAATTCAACGTAGAGAAGGAAATAGAATCTTCCTTTGTCATCTCTATCTACATAATAGTTTAAAGTATTAGGGAGGTAAGGAAAACAAAAATCAGGATGTTGGAAATTCGGTTTTCAGCAAATTCAGTCCAGCCATTAAATCACTTTTCATTCAACATTCCTAGAACCAAACCAAATTGAGTATAAATTTCCCTTTAAACCTCTATTTCCTTTTTTGCTTGCTCATCTGCCTTTCTCACCCCAAGCTTTTGGTTTGTGGTGGACAGAACAGTGATGAAAATGATGGATTCACACCAGTCATCTGCCTTCTGCCCACTTAAAAGCTAGCGCCCAGTGCAGCTTGGCGCACACACACATCTCCACTTCTCTGCTCCCGCCCTCCACTTCCCCGCCCTCAGATCCTCCTGGCCAGATGGAATAGTAGTTTACCAGCAGGGGGGAGCTCCCATCTTGTGACTGGCGCTCTGCAAGACCCCTGGATATGCAAGAAGGAGCTGTTGTCAAGCCCAACCTGGGGTAAATGATCGCTTCTTTATCCTGGGGCTGGGAACAGGGTCATTTTCTAGAAGGCGGAGGCAAAAGCGTGGTTTGCTTTACTGAAGAGCTACTCTGGGGCTGAGGAGAGCTCATGATGGTTGGAATGGTGCAATAGTGGAAGCTTGAGGACACCAGTTCAATCCCCAGAGCCCATGCAAGAAAGCCAGGCATGGTGACTCACATCAGTACAAGGGAGGGAGAGACAGGTATATTTCACGACAGCAGAATGAAGTTCAAAGTACATTCTGCCCCACCGCATACACATGAAATAAAAATAGGGATGCCAGCCCCATTTTATTTATAGTAGCCTTTGTCACACTGGGCCGGGTTGGCTGAAGTCTCAAGAGCTCGTGTAGCAATTTATCCCCAAGTTCACTGGCCTAAGGCTACATAGTGGGAGGGAGGTTTCAACATGACTGTAGAATTCCAGCCATATTTGAAACGGAAGAACTTTTTAAATTAATTTAATTCATAGCTTGGCAAATGATTTTTGCCAACATGTTTGTTTTTCTTCTATAACAAACACATCAATATCCCACAGCTCCTTGATTAATTACAGGTCACTCTATTAGACACTGCTCAAATTCATTTTTCTTTTAAACAGCAGAATCCAAGTGCTGCCTTAGTTTCTCCGCGAATATCGTGAATTACCTAGTTGTAACTCTTTTCAGATTGCTCCTGAAGCTTATAGTCATACACATGAGATCTAACAGTATTTCCCCATGAGGCCCCCCAAGTGTGTCCTCACGGAGAGGTGACGACCATTGTTAATGCAGTCAAGCTTCCAGGAGTATTGATCTGTGATTGTCGTGACTATAAAAACCAGTGCTGTTCACGGCTCAGCTGACAGCTATGTCTGGAACTACATTTTTATATACAATTTTCCATTTAAAGATATTCTAAAAGCAAGAGAATTCCAGTTCCAAATCTTAGCCACAGGTTGGCCATAAATCAGACACCAAATTCACATAATTCAGACAGCACTGCCACGTGTCTCTTTGATGTGAGGGCTGCACTACATACTAGAATACCCAAATTTTACAGATGATGTGGTCACTGAGGCATGCAGAGACCTCTGAAAATAGAACTGTCCCTGACTTTTCTAAAAGAGGGACCCTGAGCCCCTCGTTCAGTCTCTCACCATAGTTTTTTTTATTCCTACTTTGGACCAGGTACGACTCTAGATCCTGGGACCATTCATCTTGTAGAAAAAGTGACCGTGTTTTTAATATGTAAACATTTTATCTAGACCTCAACAAGACTTGCCTACATGCAAAAGGACCCTCAGCTTCCTGGAGTCAGCAACTGTCCTTTCGTACTGGTGCTGTCCAGACCAGACCTACTGACGTACATGGCAGAGGGAGAATCATCCCGCATGCCTTCTAAGATATATTAATGTACAGCCAAGATGACTTGGTGCTGTGACATTGGAAGTGTCAGATCTGAAGGTGGAGTGTGGACCCCCACCAACTGATGTCTCCGCAGCACCTCTGAACACTCCCAGCAACCCATCCCCCTAAGAACACATGTCTATTCTAGCCATGGGGCAGAGAGTTGTGATAGGGTCAATGGGCATTTGTTATGCTAATGACATCCACAAATATTCCTGAAAGTACTTTGGAACTTAAGGCTGAAGGGTAGTGATTTTAGTTCAGTCTTATTTGCTGTACTTTGGGAAAATGAAGCATGGTGTAAGCCATGCTGACTTGTGAAGTGGCTGTGTAATCGCACCTGCCTGGGTCCCTATTCTAGTGACATCGCTCAGCAGCGCAGCATCTCATATCAGCACTTGGTGGGACACAGGAACGAAAATGCCACAGTGCTACTGCCATTATTTTATTTTAAAAGAAGTTTAATTCTATGCATACATGAGGGGGTGGTATGTATGAGTATGGAAGCTAGCAGAGTCCAGAAAAGGGTGAAACTCCGAAGCTGGAGTTACAGATGACTGAGTCACCTGATGCTTGACTGTGCCTGCTGAAAACTGAACTCAGGTCTTCTGGAAGTGCAGCACTCATTCTTAACTGCTGAGTCGTCTCTCCAACCCCCTAACCCATCAGTTCTAGCAAGTTGTGTGTGCTAACAAAATAATGCATATAAATATATAGAAGGTAGGTAGCGTGCCTACATGAATGTACTAACTAATAAGCACTATTGCATTTTATAAACTATGGATATAAGGATATACATATATATAATATTTATATACACACATATATATATACAAGAATATGGATATAAGAATAAGTATTTAGGAAGCAGTTTGTCCATTAGCAGAACAACAGCCGGAAGTACTTCCCTAGGGCGCCTGACCTCCCTGGGCACAGGCTTTTAATCAGCTTTCCAAAATTAGGCTTGAATTATTGCCCGTGGGTTGGGTCACAAATCTTTAGATTTCTATTTTGATGACTAACTTAAGAAATCACTTGAAATACTTGCGATTAAAGAGTGAGCTATGTTAAATAATATATTTTTATAAAGACCCCACATACAATGCCCTTACCCTCATGCATTCTAAGTATGTGTTAAGAGAAACAGACATGTTGTGCCTATCTTGTCAGCTAAGCAAAACTGAGGCTTCATGGTAATAGCAGTCCGTCTCATCCTCACTTACTAGAGCAAAAGTGTGCATCTACACACATGGCTGAGAAGTAACATGGCATATCTGGATCAGAAGTCTAGAGTTTGCAGTAACAGGAAAGTCTCCATAATGATCAAACTTCTCTTTTCACACTGTGGTTGAATTCTGTATGAAAGGTGTTGGCCCAACAGGCACAGTGAGGCTCAAAGTTCTTTATCATTACAGTCCTTCAACACCAGATTGAATGTGCTATTCGATGAAGCTTTGAATCAGTTGCTTACCAAGTATGTCTGAAAAATAAAAAGATTGTTTTACACTTCCTATGTATGTCTAATTTGTTGTTAAAAGGCAAGAATCCAACCTCACAGTCAGAAAATGTGGCGTGTAGGGTGGCAGTCAGAATACTGTAACTGTTTCTCAAACCGTGAATTGACATGTGCCCTGACAAGCATAAAGTGTACTTCTGGAGACAGTGGGATAGAATATTTGAAATCAGAACTGGAAAATTCGGGACATATGAAGGCTATAAATAGTGGGCAGAGACTGGGCTGATTCCAACAGAGCTCAGCTCCTACTAAGAACCACATAATTAGCCGGCCCCCAGTTGTCATACATATAAATACTGGTACATATAAGAGGCAATTTAAACTGGCATGGTAAACAAGCCACGCTTGTGCCAGAGACCCGCCTGGCACACATGCTCCTTGTTCGCAGACCTCTGGGAATCCATGCGCAGGATCAGGCTGCCCTGGAGCAATTGACCGTACAGCTGGGAACCAACACAGGCCATCGTGAAGAGCTAACCACACACATCCAGCATGGTCTGTCCACTGACAAGAAAGAAATGATGGGTTTTCATTGGCGCGTCCTCCTTCACGCAAGAGGAAGGTAGAATTATTTTACCCGGGAAGTTGACAGATGTGCACACTTCTTCCTGGTGAGAGATTTTATCCTAGCCGAGGGGGACAGAACAATATTCAAGTTAGAGCAAAGAGGTGGTGGCGGGGCTGTAGCTCAGCGGTAGAGCTCTGGCCTAACAGAGGAGAGCTGACGTGGGGAGTGATCACAGGATACACTACGCAGAGCCTTCCTGCAGGGAAATTGCTAGGAATAAAGTGCGATACCACTGAAAACCATACTAAGGACCAGGCCATGGTTTCCTGATATCAAATGGCAGTGAACAATAATTGTGCGGGACACAAATACAGATTTATCAGACGGGGACAGGAACACCCCACTGAAGAGCCTTAATCATAACTGGTGTGTAACAGACCAGCCATTCTCTCTGGGTCTCACCGCCTGTCTTGACCCTCTCATCCTTCCCAATAGGCACCAAGAAGTGAAAAACCATTCAGAGGAGTGTGTTCAGCTTCATGAACTTTCCTTTGTACAGCCCCAAATTAAATCCACACCTTCTAACTCCAAACTCCAGATACAGATGCAACGTTCACAGCAGGAGGGAAGCTTACTCCCAGCAAGACCAGAATAGAAATTCCTCTCCCAGAGAGCATGCCTGAACTGGCCATCTACTGTAAGCAGGTTGGTGACTTCCCTAATTGCCATCAGAGACACTCTGTCCTGTAACTGATGGAAGCAGAGGCAGAGATCCACAGACAAGCACTGTGCTGAATTCTGAGAGGCTTGTGGAAGAACAGGAGGAGGAATTTTACCAGCCAGGGGTTCATGATGGGGAAACCACAGAGACGGCTGACCTGAGCTCGTGGGAGCTCACAGACACTGGACCAACAGTCAGGGAGGCTGCATGGGAGCGACCTAGGCACTCTGCATGTGTGTGTGACAATTGAGTAGCTTGCTCTCTTAGGAAGATTTCTAACAGTGATAGCAGGACCTCTCCCTGCTGCTTAGCTGTTTTTTGGTAACCCGTTCCCCATGCTGGATTATCTGACCCTGCCTAAATGTAAGGGGAGGAGCTCAGTCTTGCCTCACCCTGATGCCCCATGCTTTGTGCAAGATCATGGGAGGCCTGTCCCTTTCTCAGTGGAGATGGAGGGGGAGTGGATGGGGAGAGGGGTAGATAAGAAAGAGGAGGGGACAGGAGGAGAGGAGGGAGGGGAAACTGGTTGGTATGTAAAATACATAAAAAATTATTTAAATAAATAAATTCATAAATAGATAAATAAATAAAATCCTCTCTGAGGTCAATTCTTTCTCACAACACAGGCATCACAACTACTAACGAATGTTCTAGAAGTTGAGAAGACTGGGCCTCATCCTAGAATTTCTGATTTGGAGACCTGATCTCAGTCTGAGTATTTCCTATCCTGAGGACACTTTTTTGCCCATACTGGCCCTTCCATACACACAGCCTACTAGGAACTTCTTGACATATGCACCAGTATCTAGCCAAATTTCTACTTCTTTCTCTCTGTAAAATGATTAGGAATTAACAACAATTGCTGATATTTAGCATGTATGGTTTGTTCGATGTAATAGGATCACTAACAAGTGGCCAAAGGCCCCCAATTCTGTAGTGATTTTTGGGAACTGTCCAACACATCTTGAGATTTTTATAGACTTCCAAATTAATCCCCAGATATTTTGTATTGAGGTGTCATCTAGGTGACACACTCTTGGTTAATTATAACAAGCTAAATCAGACTAAGTCAAAGTTAAAAGAGGTTAAAGAACCCTCTTCAGTTCCCAGCAAGGTCAATTTATGAAAATCTGGACAGGGGAGGCAGCAGAGAGTGTGTGGTATAGTTGTGTAAGCCTATGCAAAGACTACACAAACATAGTGCAAGTGGCTTTTGGTAAACAGAACATGTGAATTTAAATGTATGGCTCATATGCTTTAACAGAAGGAATTTATAGAATGTAAATCTCTACAAATGACTCAATGTAGGAAGGCAGAAGAGATGAGATAAATAGAGGAGTCCATCTCCAAGGTCTTCATTTGAAAATGTTTGTTATTGATGCCATGGAGATGAATATAAAAAGAAAATCAGACCAAAAGAATCCAGTGTCATATGCCTGGATGACGCGAGTCTCAGAAGCTACCTACTATTTCATGCCTCAGATACATTCAGAGTGTCCATTAAGGGTGCTAACTCAGTTCATTGACTTAGTCCTAGTAAAGAACACAGTAAATGGAAAACCATACCTGATGTGTGGATGTGTCCTCTCTTCTCTATTCAGAGACCTGAGTACCACCCGGTCATCTTCCTCACAGTAGCTAAGTCACCCGCTATGCTACCAAATAAATTTCTTTTTAGATTAGAACCGTGGCACAAATCAGAAAACACTACCAAAGGACCATGAGAGCCGAGTGGCATGACGTGCAGAAACGACTCCTCAGTCTTTACTACAGTCTGTATGTATATATGTGTGTTACATATGTCTGTCTACATAGAGGTCAAGAGTCAATCCAAGTGTTCCATGCCAAGAGCGGTTCACCTAGTTTTTTAAGGTAGTGGAACAATGGCCTAGAGATTACCAGTTGAGCCAGGCTGGTTGACCAGGGAGTCTGAGGCATCCACCTGTCCCCACATGCCCGGCACTAAGACCGCAAGCACAGATCTTGTACGGTCCTTGTACGTGGTTCCCAAGGCAGAGAGGGGGGTCTTCAGGCTTCCATTACAACTGAGCTATCTCAAAGTTTTGAAAGAACAAATCATTTACAATGTGTGTGTGTGTGTGTGTGTATGTGTGTGTGTGTGTGTCTGAGAGAGAGAGAGAGAGAGGAGAGAGAGAGAGAAAGAGAGAGAGAGAGAGAGAGAGAGAGAGAGAGAGAGAGAGAGAGAACACTGTAGGATTCCCTTTCTGGTAAATTAATGAGAAATACATAAAAATGTTCATTTTCTAACCCAAAGCTCTTTCTGACTTGGCTTCAATGCCTCAAGTTCCCAACCTGAAAAATGTGGGAAAGAGAAGGATGGGGAGTGTGGGGTGAATGAGAGACACCACATCTGCCCTTTACTTACGCTCTAATTGCAAACTACCCCACAGTTATTACATTCCGTTTTATGTGCTTTATGTGAGTCAGATGCGGAATTCCCTGTGGTAGCGGTTGCTATAACTCTCAAGAAACTTGAAGGGGACTTAGAACTGAAGAGAAATGAAAGAAATTGGCTTTAAGAATTAGATGTTTTTGACTATTTCCCTTCCTAATTTGTTCTGTAGAAAAAGGGAACCCAGTCTATGATCAGTGGAGTGCTTTCAAATGCATCATAATCACAAGCATGTGTAACACCATCAGTGCGGGCTCCATGTGCAATTAAATGCCGAATTACACTCAAGGAGGCCCTGCATTCTGTTCTGTGTGACTTTACCCTCGGGAAAACACACAGTTGCCTTCTGACTCGGTAATAGGTTCCTTGGAAGGAGTCACGTACCCTGCAAGTACAATTGACTGCCCAATTAGGGTTATGAATTCAAGTTCAAATCATGACACTCAGCCTTGATATGTTGGCTACCTCTCCAGACCTTTAACCCGCAGAAGCCTTAATAGTTGATCCCTTTACCAACCTGGGGTTACAAAAGAAGTGTTGGATTTGTTATCCTTTATCGACCTGAGAGATGGCTGAGGGAGAAAGAATCAAACCTATGTAGTCTTTCTTGCTTCTTCAGCATGTTGGTTTTTTTTTAATTCTTCAAGTAAATGATTGAAAACTTTCTTCGGCTGTTTCTCTAGAGCTGTGGAGAAATGTTGGTGGGGTGGGCAATGAGAAAAGAAAGATAGACACCCTTCCTTTCATTTTTCCCCTTCCAAGGAAGGTCCTGGCCAGTCCCTTTTTCAATCCATCGAATATAAACTTCAGGTTACCAAGATAGACCCATAGCTGGGACTCCACAAAGCATCTTCTAAAATCGGAATGGGATAAGGTATTAGAGACTCCGTGTTTGGAAGTCACAGATCTTGTCAAAAGGTATTGCAACATCTTTGCAATTTCCTTAAGTAAGGAATTGTTAATGTAGTCTGACCCAGTGGGGAGAAACAGATGAGAGTCAATGCCAGCAGTTATACAGCCTGGCACTGCAAGGCAGCCGAAAGGGGTAGGCACCGGCTGTGAGCAGGAAGACACGCTTGAAGAAACTCTATCAGAGATGG
This sequence comes from Myodes glareolus, assembly GCF_982192425.1. Taxonomy (NCBI): domain Eukaryota; kingdom Metazoa; phylum Chordata; class Mammalia; order Rodentia; family Cricetidae; genus Myodes; species Myodes glareolus. The sequence continues at coordinate 59,962,783 of NC_142041.1, read as the reverse complement.
AAGGCTGTTATATACTTTCCTGAGGTTAACTGATGGGGGGAACAGAGGAAGGGCTTTGGGGTCACTGATGGTTTTGCGAAGGATCTAGGGGAGCACATCAGCAGAAAAAGTGGAGAAACGATCAAAGAGAATGCTGCAGCCATGATGTTGTACTTAGGAGGCAAGCATTCAGCAGTTCATGGGGGGAAAGCCCTGGAAAGGGTGAATACATGGAAACAAAGATGCCCCACAGCCCAGCAAAGGACGAAGTTCAGGCGCACAGGGCTGCCTCAGAGGATGAGGGAACAAGGTGACCGTACCAGGGCTCCCACTTCAGCTCTTACAAACTGCTACACATCATCGTCTCGATTTTGGTCACCGATGTTGACGTACAGAAGAAATTCAGAGGATTAAAGCAATGACCAGGAGAGGGCTGAGGAGGGGCCTGGGATGCTGGACACACCCCTGCTGTGGACTCTGGGTATGTTTTAGCTGCCTTTGCAGATTCCAACATCTGCAATGACGTGTAAGTGGTTTCAGCTGGAGAACACAGAACCGCTGGAAAAGGGCTCATGTGGGCACAATGGACCCTGCCTTCCCAGTCTGTTTACTTCCCTCACTTTTGTTTTCGTCCAGGCTGCTGCATTTCTACTGTCTTACTTGGAAAACCAAAACAAAAGCAAAGACAACGAAAGAAAGAACAAGGCTCCGTTACATGTCTTGCCTACTTTTCCTACTTGACTTATGAACAAAAATTCCAGCTGTCGATGTTTTGTGCCATACCAAGCCACACAGCGTGACCTGTCACTGGCAGAGCAGCTGGCACATGCCTCTCTGGCCCTGTTTCGCCAACTCTACCCTTGTCCTCCAGAGAAGCTCTGTGTGGCACCGTCATGAGTCATGGAAACAAGGGAAGTGATGAAATGGCAGCCGTAGTCTCGGAGAAATGTGGTGGGCCTGTGTGGACATAGAGCAGCAAGGCGCAGTTCTCAGGTGATCTGAAACAATCTTGTCGAACTGATTCTTCTCATCAAAAAAGATGCAGCCTTGGTGTATGGTACTGATGGCATGTCCAGGATCAAAGATTCTGTCTTCGGATACTTGCAGTTGTGCATGACAAGAGTAAATATGGATTCTGACTGATAGCCTAAGAAAAGAGGAGACAGGCTGTGTAGTAGTGTGGTTTACATTAGCAGTGAAGTACAAGGGAAAACCCTTTTTAGGGGATCTATGTAAGTGTAATTATTGGTTATAAATGGATCTAACCTTTTTATATGACTTCCCCCAAACCAAACTGTTGAGTCACAATAGCTATAGAGCTTCCATTGAATTAAAGAAAACTTGCAGCTGAAGCTTCACTTATGTTCTGGGGACTCCATCTCTACCATGGGTAGAATGTTAAGTGAGGGGATCTGCTACCTAGGGAGACAGAGCCATGAAAAGTTGGATTATCTTGGAACTTTCAGTGTGTGATGAGTTGAAAAAGATCAATAAAAGACTTGGGTTTTTGTTGTGCATTGGACAAATACTTTGTAGGCTTGTTTGCAATATTCATAGGCAGACACCAGTACGATTCTTGTCCCCAGCATGCCATGGTTCCAATCTATACACCTTCCTTCAGGTCCCCATTTCTCTCCCTGAATTTGGTGTTCATGAGCAGATTTATCCCATTTGAAAGCGAGATGTCACTCTTAGCTCCCAGAGTTCCCCACTGAATAGAGTAAACAAACAGCTGCAAATTCCCCTCCGCTGGCATTCAAGGCCTTCCAGAATCCACACTCCACAGATATCTTAGCTGGATCTCCACAAACTTTTCTTTTCTTTCTTTTGGCCAGAACAAATGACATGAAGTTCCTTGGATGGGCCCAGATCCACTCTGGGGCTCAGCCTTGTATTCGGGCCCTATCTCTCAGAAAGATCCATCCCTTTTAGATTCTACCCACTAGTTTTAGGTGTGGAAGGATTAAAAAGTTTCCCTTTCCATCACACTGTCCTCAGAACACCACTGCACCACTAAACACACACGGTGTGAGTGACTTCTCCCTTCCTAGATCTCCAAAGGGGACAGCGATGCTCTAACATGGCCCATGGCATCTAACGGACTCAACAGCTCTTTGGAATCCAGAGTTCTTTATCTTTTCATTTAATAGTTAAAAACAGGAGTTCTGCAAGGGCTGTCTACAATACTTTTACTGGCTTTTGAGACCGTACCTCTCCTACTGTGTCATCTTGCCCAGCCTTAATACATGGATGGGGAGGTGCTTAGTCTTACTGCAACTAGATAAGTCATGCGTTGTTGATCCTCATCAACAACCATGAGATCAGTCCTCTCCTAAACAGAAATGGAGGGGAGTGGATTGGGGGGGGAGAGGCTGAGGCGATGGGAGGGACTGGGAGGAGATAATGGAGGAGAAACTGTGGCCAGGATGTATAAAAAATAAACAAATTTACTTTAAAAAAATACAGGAGTTCTGATTTCTTGTGTCATAGTACTGTTTATAGAATCCATTTATTTAGCCAGTGGGAAAGAGAGCAGAACAGCTTGCCAGAAGCAGATATTCAAATGTGTTCTGTGCTTCTTAAAATGAATGGCCATTAGATATCTGACCATAAGCTCCTGGAGGAGGAAGAGTCCCTAAGATTTCCCTCTGTTCTGTGTTCTGAGCTGCACACTGTTGTTTGGTGAATGTAAACCAAGCATTCCAGACTCTCCATGTACACTTTGGTAGCTCCAATGGCTACTGAAGCTTGTGTTTGAGCCAATAAAATTGCACTAAACGTTTAATGTGGCAGTTATATGTTTCTGGATTTTTGCTCTATCGATTGAACCCACATGAGTCCGATGTCGAGAAAGCCATAATTAAAAGAAAGAAAATCTTTAAAGCATGCTTCCCTCTTTCTGTACGAGGATGAAGGAAGGCCCACAATGCCTGCGAACTGCAGCAACAGAAAAAACACTGAAGCAGCAGTAGGGATTGCAGCCAGTATTTGTTTGGGATTTACATTGGTATCTGTTACGGTCTGAATCTGCAATGGTCCTGACATAGATTTGCACACAGTAGCCCCCAGCTGAGGCATGAGTTGAAGGCTATGGTGCTCTGAGAGAGCATACTCTTGCCTCTTGCTGATGGAGGTAGATTACTAGGGATGTATTTTTTCCTTTTTTATATCATTATATTGTTTCTATTGAACTCTATATTTTTCTCTGCTCCCCTCCCTTTCCCTCGCCTCCCCTTCTACTCTCTCTCTCATGATCCCCATGCTCCAAATTTACTCAGGAGAACTTGTCTTCTTATATTTTCCATGTAGATTAGATTCATGTACGTCTCTCTTAGGGTCTACATTGTTGTCTAGGTTCTCCGGGATTGTGAATTGTAGGCTGGTTTTTCTTTGCTTTATGTCTAAAAGCCACTTATGAGTGTATACATATGATATTTGTCTTTCTGAGTCTGGGTTTCCTCACTCAATATGATGTTTTCTAGATCCATCCATTTGACTGCAAATTTCAAGATGTCATAATTTTTTTTTCTGCTGTGTAGTACTCCATTGTGTAAATGTACCACATTTTTCTTATCCATTCTTTGGTTGGGGGGCATTTAGTTTCCAGGTTCTGACTATGACAAACAAAGCTGCTATGAATATAGTTGAGCACATGTCCTTGTAGCACGATTCAGCATCCTTTGGATATATACTCAAAAGTGGTATTGCTGGGTCTTGAGGCAGAATGTTTCCTAATTTTCTGAGAAATCACCATACTGATATCCAAAGGGGCTGTACCAGTTTACATTCCCACCAGCAATGCAGAAGTGTTCCCTTTACCCCACAACCTCTCCAGCATAATTCGTAATCAGTGTTTTTGATCTTGGCCATTCTTAAAGGTGTAAGATGGAATCTCAGAGTTGATTTGATTTCTATTTCTCTGATGGCTAAGGATGTTGAGCATTTCCTTAAGTGCCTTTCAGCCATTTTAGATTTCTCTGTTGAGAGTTTTCTGTTTAGGTTTGCACCCCATTTTTTTTATTGAATTATTTGTTTTTTTGATGACCAATTTTTTGAATTCTTTTTCTATTTTGGAGATTAGTCCTCTGTCCGATGCGGGGTTGGTGAAGATCTTTTCCCATTTTGTAGGCTGCCATTTTGTCTTGGTTACTTTGCTTTATAGACACTTCTCAGTGTCAGGAGGTCCCATTTAGTAATTGTTTATCTCAGTGTCTGTGCTACTGGGGTTATATTTAGGAAGTGGTCTCCTGTGCACTTCTCACTTCTTTTCTACGAGATTCAGTGTGGTTGGCTTTATGTTGAGGCCTTTGATTCACTTGGACTTGAGTTTTGTGCATGGTGATAGATATGGGTCTATTTTCATTCTTCTATATGTTGATATCCAGTTATGCCAACACCATTTGTTGAATATGCTTTTTTTCCATTTGATATTTTTTGCTTGTTTGTAAAAAGTCAGATGTTTGTAGGTATCTGGGTTGATATCTGGATCTTCAATTCGATTCCATTGATCCTCCTGTCCATTTTTAAGCCAATACCAGTCTGTTTTCAGCATTGTAGCTCTGTAGTAGTGTTTGAAGTCAGAGATTGTGATGCCTCCAGAAGTTTCTTTATTGTACAGAACTGTTTTGGCTATCCTGGGTTTTTTGCTTTTCTATATGATTTGAGTAATGTTCTTTCAAAGTTTGTGAAGAATTTTGCTGGGATTTTGATTGCATTGAATCTTTAGATTGTCTTTGGTAAGATTGCCATTTTTAGTATATTAATTCTACCTACCCAAGAGCATGGGAGATCTTTCCATTTTCTGGTGTCTTCTTCATTTTTTTTCCTTCAAATATGTAAACTTCTTGTCATACAGGTCTTCCACTTGTTTGGTTAGAGTTACTCTGAGATAGTCTGTGTCATTCGTGGATTTTGTGAAGGGTGATGTTTCTCTGATTTCTTTCTCAGCCCATTTATCATCTGTGTAAAGAAGGGCAACTTGTTTTTTGTTTGTTTGGTTGTTTTTTTGTTTGTTTGTTTGTTTTAATTAATCTTGTATCCTGTCATATTTCTGAAAGTTTATGAGTTGTAGAAGTTCCTTGGTACAATTTTTGGGGTAGCTGATGTAAACTATCATATTATCAGCAAATAGTGAGAGTTTGACTTTTTTCTTTTCTAATTTCTATCCCCTTGATCTTCTTTTGTTGACTTATTGCTCTAGCTAGGACCTCAAGAACTGTATTAAATAGATATGGAGAACAGGGACAACCTTCTCTTATTCCTGATTTCAGTGGGATCATTTTGAGTTTCTCTCTGTTTAGTTTGATGTTGGATGTTGGCTTGCTGTATGTTGCCTTTATTATGTTTAGTTATGTTCCGTGTATCCCCGCTCTCTCCAAGACCTTTGCCATGAAGAAATGTTATACTTTGTAGAAGGCCTTTCAGTATCTAGTAAGATGATCACATGTTTTTTTTTTCAGTTTGTTTATATGATGGATTACATTGAGAGTTTCATGTATTGAAACATCATCCCTGCATCTCTTGATCATGGTGGATGATTTTTCTGATATGCTCTTGGATCCGGTTTGCCAGTGTTTTATTGAGTATTTTCATATCAATATTCATGAGTGAGATTGGTCTGTAATTCTCTTTCTTAGTAATGTCTTTATGTGGTTTGGGTATCAGGGTAATTGTAGCCTCATAAAAAGCATTTGGCAATTCTGTTTCTATTGTGTGGAACAATTTGAGGAGTATTGGTATTAGTTCTTCTTTGAAAATTTTATAGAATTCTGTACTGAAACCATCTGGTCCTGGTCCCTTTTTTGCGGCGGAGTGGGGAGACTTTTGATGACTGTTTCTATTTCTTTACATTATAAGTCTATTTAATTTGCTTATCTGATCTTGATTTAATTTTGGTAAGTGATATTTATCTGGAAAATTGTCCATTTCCTTTAAGTTTTCCAATTTTGAAGAGTACAGGTTTTCATTTCAAAATATGACCTGATGATTCTCTGGATTTCCTCCATGTCTGTTGTTATGTCCCTCTTTTTATTTCTGGTTTTGTTAACTTGGATATTTTTCTCTACCTTTTGGTTAGTTTGGATTAAGGTTTGTCTCTTTTGTCTCATTGATTCTTTGGATTGTTTTCTTTGTTTCTATTTTGTTGATTTCAGCTCTCAATTTCATTATTTCCTGCCTTCTAGTCCTCCTAGGCCAGTTGATTCTTTTTGCTCTTGAGTTTTCAAATGTTCTGTTTACTCAACAGTGTGGGATTTTCCCAGTTTCTTTATGCAGTCATTTAGTGCTATAAACTTTCCTCTTAACATCGCTTTCATTGTGTCCCATAAATTTGTGAATGTTGTGTGGTTATTTTCACTTCTTCCTTTATTTCTTTTTTGGTCCATTGATTATTCTGGTGAGCATTGTTTAATTTCCATGTGTTTATGGGTTTTCTGGAATTAGTGTTGCTGTTGATTTCGAATTTTAAGCCATGGTGATCTGGTAAGATGCATGAGGTTATTCCAATTTCTTTGTATCTGTTGAGGTTTGTTTTGTTACCTACTATGTGGTCAGTTTTTGAGAAGGTTCTATGAAGTGCTGAGAAAAAGGTATATTCTATTATATTTGGATGGAATGTTCTATAGATGTCTGTTAAGTCCATTTGAGTCACAACATCTCATAGTTCTCTTCTTTCTCTGTTCATTTTTTGTCTGACTGACCTGTCCAGTGGTGAGAGGGAGGTGTTGAAGTCTCCCACTATTATTGTGTGGGGTATAATGTGTGATTTAAACTTTAGAAGTGTTTCTTTTACATATGAGGGTGCCCTTGTATTTGGGGCATAGATGTTCAGCATTGAGATTTCCTCTTGAAAAATTTTTCTGTGACTAATATGAAATGTCCTTCTTTGTCTCTTTTGATTGATTTTTAGTTTGAACCCTATTTTGTTAGATATTAGGATAGCTATATCAGCTTGTTTCTTTGGTCCATTTGATTGTAAAAATTTTTCCCAACCCTTTACTCTTAGGCAACGTCTGTCTTTGAGTTTGAGGTGTGTTTCTTTTATGTAGCAGAAGGATAGATTCTATTTTCATATTCAGTTTGTTAGCCTGTGTCTTTTTATAAGTGAGTTGAGTCCATTTATATTTAGGTTTATTAATTACCAGTGATTACTTGTTCCTGTTATTTTAGTTTTCATTGTTGGTGATGGTATTGTGTGTGTTTTCCCCTTCTTTGGGATTTGCTGCTGTGAGATCATCTGTTGTCTGTGTTTTTGTTGATGTAGCCAACTTGCTTGGGTTAGAGTTTTCCTTCTAATACTTTGTGTAGGGCTGAGTTTGTGGCTAGGTGTTGGTTAAATCTGGTTTTGTAATGGAATCTTATTTTGTTCTTCTCTGGTGTGGTGATTGAAAGTTTTGCTGGGTATAGTAGTCTGGACTGGCATCCATGGTCTCTTAATGTCTGCATAATGCTTGACCAGGACCTTCTGGCTTTCATTGTTTCCATTGAGAAGTCAGGTGTAATTCTGATAGATCTACCTTTATATGTTACTTGGCCTTTTTCCTTTGCAGCTCTTAATATTCTTTCTTTACTCTGTATGTTTAGTGTTTTGATTATTATGTGGTAAGGGAACTCTTTCCTTCCTTCTTTCTTTCTTTCTTTCTTTCTTTCTTTCTTTTTGATTCAGTCTATTTGGTGTTCTGTAAGCTTCTTGTATCTTCATAGGCATATCTTTCTTTAGGCTGGGAAAGTTTTCTTCTATGATTTTGTTAAATAGATTTTCTGTGTTTTTGAGTTGGACTTCTCCTTCTTCTATCCCTATTATTCTTATGTTTGTTCTTTTCATGGTGTCCCATATTTTCGGGATATTTTGTATTAAGCTTTCGTTAGATTTAATGTTTTCTTTTACCAATGTGTCTATTTTCTGTGCTGTATCTTCAGCACTTGAAATTCTCTCTTCCATCTCTTGTAGTCTGTTGTAATTTCCATTTCTATAATTCCCTCGGTTTATGTTTCTTTTATTGTCTCTGTTTTGGTTTTGAAGTCTTGGATAGTTTATTTCATCTGTTTGATTGGTTTTTTTTTGGTTTTCTTTAGGGGATTTGTTTATTTATTTTAATTTCTTGTTTGTCTTTTCCTCCATTTCTTTGAGGGAATTTCTCATTTCCTCTTTAAAGTACTCAAACATTCTCCTAAAGTTATTTTTAGGTCATTTTCTTCTGTTTCATTTATATTTTGTTGTTCAAGTTTTGCTGCTGTAGGGTCACTAGTTTTCATTGGTGTCATGTTGCTCTTTGTGGTGTTGAGTGAGTTCTTATCCTGTCTACCCATCTTTCCCTCTGATTGGTATAGTTGGTGCTGTCTGCGTCTCTGGTGATCAACCTTCCAGGTGACAGTGGATCCAAGACTCAGATGTGTAACATGAGGGCTGACTTGTTGGGGTATCTGTCCCACCCAGTACCCCACAACCGGCAAGTCCCAGAGAAAATCAACCACACAGAGATCTCTATAAGTTATAAAGCTGATGGGCCCATTTGGTCAGGCTACTTATTAGCTCTTATAACTTATTTTACCCCGTTATCCTTATCTATGTCAGCCACACAGCTCAGTACCTTTCTCAGCTGGGCAGTTTACATTCTGCCTCTTCAGTGGTCTGTGCAGGAGTGGCGGAGGGAGCTTCCTGTTTTCCCAGAATACTCCCAGTCTCTTTGCTCCACCCCTACTTCCTGTCTGGCTTTCCCACCTATACTGCCTGCCTGGCCACTCAGGGTTTTATTAAAATATGATTGACAGAATACAGACAATTCTCCCACACCACAGATGGTTGCTCCTCGTGGTACAGTCAGGGCCACAGTTCCAGCTACACCAGAGGTCACTTGATGTTCATGGAGGTCGCTCTGCACTCCCTGGAGTCACTCTGCAATACTGGGGATCATTCAGACCTGCTCCCATGGAGTTTGTTTGCTTGGAGCTGTTCCCACTGAGTTTGCTGTCTTGGGCCTGCTCCAGCAGAAGTCGTTGGCTCAGGCCTGCGCCAGTAAAGGTCGCTGGTTCCAGCCTGCTTCCTTAGAGGTTGCCGATTCATGTCTGCTCCCACTGAGGTCTCTAGCTCGGGTCTGCCCCTCAGAGATGGCTCCCTTGCCCCTGCAGATGTGAAGGTCGCTGCCTCAGGCCTCTTTCAGTAGATGTCCCTGGCCTGGGCTTGCTTCTGTGAGAGGTCTCTGGCTTGGGCCTGGTCCTCCAGAGGTCTCTGGCTCATGCCTGCTCCATCAGATGTCCCTGACTCACATCTGGACCAACAGAGGTCTCTGGCTTGTGTCCACTCAGTGGTCACTACCTTGTCTAGCGGTGTGTCTCTAAAGGTTCCATCTACCCCAGGTTCAGTCTGTCTGCTCTGTTTCCTGCTCTGAAGTCAAGGCTCTTGTCACATGGACAAGCTGCTCTGCCAAGCCTTCCCCATCATGATGGAGACAGAGAAAAGACCATGTGACAACTGAAACAATAAAAAAGTAACCATTAGCAACCCAAAGAGATAAACACCTTCTCAGTCACCTTAACCTTACACAAACTTAAATGTTTAGAACAGAATATGTGTGGGGTGGGGTGATGAGTGAAGGAAGGATGGGAGGGAGGGAAGGAGAGACAGAGAAAAAGAGAGAGAGAGAGAGAGAGAGAGAGAGAGAGAGAGAAGAAGAAGAAGAAGAAGAAGAAGAAGAAGAAGAAGAAGAAGAAGAAGAAGAAGAAGAAAAGAAATTCAGTTGTACACAATCTATGGTCTGTGGTATTTTGCTCTGGAAGTCTCGTAACTGCTGCATCTGAAACGCTATGTGACACAGGGCCTGCAAACTATGTGCTTCATCTGAGGATCTGAGAGTCTCACAAGTCAACTAGACTTTGACTAACTTTCTAGAATCATCAATGCCACCGTGAACTACCAACACATTCACACAGGAATCTGGCTTTCTGTGACCTTGGACAACCAAAGAGTTTTGTGAGGGAGCCCTACAAAGCTGCCCTTTTGCCAACAGGCCTGGAGACCCCATCAGAGCACCCCTCACCAAGCCACACGGCACAGCTGTGGGCACCATTGGTTACCACACAGGACTGCTTCTCTAACTAGTCCACTGTTGATGGCTAATCTTCATTACCAACTTGACTGGGCTAAGAGATGCCTAGGCAGAGCATAGTTCTGAATGTATCTGCGGTGGCATTTCCAGAGACCATGAGAGGGCTCTTACCTAACCAATGGACTGTTCCTTTCATGGATTCATCACAGTATGGCATTGTTAGAAAGTGGTGAAAAGCGAGGAGGTGAGACTAGGTTGAGGGAATAAGTCCCAGTAGGTATGTCCTCACAACTGTGCAGTGCCCTGGCCTCTTCCGGCAGCCCCTTTCTCCTGTTTCCTATCTAAGAAGTGTGAAGACAATCATTATATACTCCCAAGTCCCTGACATCCTGTCCAAGAGCATGGGACCAAGAGACAGCAGTCTGCACATTCTGAAGACAGCAGCCAAACTACACTGTCTCAACCTCAAGACATTCTCTCAAGAATTTTGTCACAGTGATTTAACAAGTGCCTAACACACACAGCTAGAGCAGACACCTCTCTCTTCTCACAAAGGCTCTCATGAGCTGTGCATAGCTGTGCCTTGCATCCCACATCCCTCAAAGCCCACAGTAGCACCCCCTTTCCCGGTGCTCCATCAACAGCTGTGTCCACATAGTTCAGAGCGCGGTCCCTTACACAGGTCTGCCTCGTTTCCACTGGCTGAAGCATCATTTTGTGAGCACATTTTCCCAGAAATCTAATAGACACCATGGCCCCATCATTACTTGATTTTGTGGTTCTAAACAGTATCACCCCAAAGGAGCAATTTAGAAATTAGTGGCTGTGGCTTTCAGGGTCTCACAATAATTAGGCGCAGTGCAGCCCTCGGTGAGAAGAGTGATAGCTACTTGTCCTGCTGCGGTGTCTGGGGCAGAGCTGCACAGTGGATAATTGCCCCTTACCCTGCATGACTTTCAGATGTCTGGCTTCGTTTCATGGAGAAGAAAACCTTACACACGCTCTCGAATACATACCAGCTCCCTACTATGTGCTAAGTGTTCTTCGGGGGATTCAGGACGAGAGCCACTCCCTGCTTTCTGGCGCTTAGAGAAACTTACTTAAATTCTCTAAGCCTGGAGTCTAAGTTGATTTTTAGCAGACGGCACTTTTGTGCTGTCTGAACGTCAAGTGTTTTCCTGAAATGCAAACCACCATGCAAATCAAAGGAGTGGGCTGATTTTGATTCTGAGGTCTTCCAAGAATCACTCGCTCTATCAGAAAACCACATCACTAGTTGTATTAGTTCTCAGAACAGCCACACCACTAGTACAGTGTGTCTATCCAATCCACGTTGATAGCGGTGGCATCGACAGGGTCCCCTGCATGAGTCACACATTTTCCATTGCTGTGTTATTCTCATGTACCCCTGTCTAGGCACGTGCATTCAGAAAAAGGTACTGTAAATGTCCCTTAGCTCCAGTCACTTCTCGGTCTAATTTCTATACCATGCGACTGCTGTTTTCTAATGTATGAGAGGCTGGCTGGATTATCCATGAATCTCATTGTAAGGTGGACAGAACAAAATTAAGAATTAAGAATTAATATTGCCGAGCGGTGGTGGCACACACCTTTAATCCCAGCACTTGGGAGGCAGAGGCAGATGGAACCCTGAGTTTGAGGTCAGCCTGGTTTATAAAGCAAGTTCCAGGATAGCCAGGGCTTCACAGAAAAACCTTGTCCTGAAAAGAAGAAAATAAAACAGGAAATGAATGTAGAAAAGAGTGGTGTTAAATGGCAATCACTAACAATAATCTTTAAATATTTGTCCTTAAACCACAGATAAGTTTAGTCCTCACCCTTATTGAGAAAACCTCTCTTTGCAGCAGGCTGAGCCCTCTACAGAAAACCGCAGCCAGTCGGTGTGCAGCTATGGAGCCCAATTCCATAACTAGATCTACAAAACACTCCCACCCTAAGGCTCAGGGAACATTCCGAAAGAGGGGACAGGCAGATTGTAAGAGCCAGAGGGTCAAGGTTGTGAGACTGTATCTCCTGGAATAGCAGGACTGAGCCAATGTGAGCGGGACAAGGGCACCAATCCGGACATGGCAATCTACAGGGGAAAAAGCCTCAGCCCTACACAGAGAACTGTAGGCAGCTAAGGAACGCTGGGAGTGAGAGAGGTGGCCCTCCTCAGAGGAGAGCACGCCAATTGATCGTGCCAAACATCCCTAAAGACGGACACACGAGGAACATTTTATGGACGCAACAGGCTGCATGTATGCACCCAATAATAAATGATGTAAAAGAGGTCATGAATTTGAAGGAGAGTGGGGAGGGGTACGTGAAACGGTTTGGAGGGAGAAAAGGGAAAGAAGGAATGTGGTTATTAAAACACAATCTCAAAAGTAAACAATATGAGAACAGCTGATAAGTGGTTGTTTATTACAAAAGAAATGGGTTCCTGGACGGAGACTGAGTGCTGGAAACATCCTGATTGTTTTCTGAATGTGCATACAGAGCGCAAGGCTTCCCTTCAGGGGCAAAGTCGGTTCTCATCTGTGAAATACCACATTTCATCTTTATTGGTAAACAATGAGTTAGGAGCAATGAACCTCTCTCTGCATTTGCCTCCCGCCTCCAGCAGCAGAGAGAACTCTTGGTCAACACAAAGAGGGGGGCTGGGGATGGTTTTCAATGTGAAGACTTTATTAGGAATCTGAATGAGTAGAAATAAAAAGACACGAGAGAAACACATGGAGATCCTGAGGGGCAGGAAGGCCAAGAGACTGGGTAAGAATTGAAGCCTGGAGTTGGGTGGTGTGTGAATCAAGCCAGACAAGTTGACCCTCACTTGGGAATGACTGAGGGTGGGGACTGAATGCATCAGAACTCAAATAATTCTGTGAAACAGAGGGCCACCTTATTGTGTGAAGTTAATTCAATTATATCTCATTTTCACATATTATTAAGTGATCTTATATATTATCAGTATACAATATCTTAATTGATATACATGCAATGATTTTAAATTTTTTTTGTTTTTTGTTTGTTTGTTTTTTGAGAAAGGGTTCCACTGTGTAGTTCTGGCTGTCCTCGAACTCACTCTGTAGACCAGGCTGGCCTCGAAGTCACGGAGATTCTCCTGCCTCTGCCTCCCTCCCAAGTGTTGGGATAAAAGGCATGCACCACCATGCTCATCTCTTAAATTTTACAAAACAAAATGTAATTAGGAAAACTAGTTAATAGCAAAATACTAGCTCCCTCTTAGTAGTGGGAGTAATGATTACACTAAATGGTTTTGTATTTTCTCATAGGAATGTTTTTTTTTTTTTCATCAGAAAGAGTAAAGTCTTCTTGAAAGAGCCATTTCCACCGCACTGATGCTCACTCCGTAGAACAGTGCTGGCTGTTTAAAACCTACTAATATCCATCTCAGATCTGCTTGTGAGCTACTCTGCACCCATTGTTTTTGTTACTACGTAAGCTCCAGTTTTCTTCAGGGCCTCTGTTTGCCATTTAATTTATATACAAGCACAGTGGATACATGCATGAGCACCTAGGCCAGCATTTTCTTGTCTCCAGGTAGGAAGGGCAACAAGCAGAAAGGGCAGAGGCTGGAGTTTCCTTGGGACTCTGCTAAAGAATTCACTGTGGGGCCTCTGCAAGACACTTTCCATGCCGCAGCCTGCCCCGCTATAAAAGGAAAGCCACGAGCCAGACTGTCTCCCAAAGGCCCCTCCAGAACGGCCATCCCTCCATTTATGTATTCCTTGGGGAAGGAAGAGCAAGCAGGCCGAGTGGTGTCCTCACGGCCCCGTGACAGAAATCACACCTCCCGCAAGCCCCTTCTGTCTGATTCTCTATTTCATTTCACCCTCTCAACCTGCTTTCTCTCGATGGTCATTTGGCAGTAAAACTTCTTTTTCTCTCTCAACACTTCAGCAAATGCTGGCTGTTACTCACATACTTCAACTCTTATTGCTGTCTGCTTTGCTCTGGCACTCGGTGGGGGGTGTAAATATTTCCTGTCTTCTCAACGGCAACCTCTTCCAGCAAACCTTCACCCGTTTTCTTGCTGAGAGCTCTCCCCGTGGACCTTGCTGCTATTAATAAGTGCACGTGGAGCCCCATCCAGGCTCCCGCTTTTCTTCCAGATCTGAACGCCTCCAAACCCTAATGCAATCGTATCTCCTTTCAGAGCTGCACTCATTTGTCCTTGGCTCAATTTTTCCCAGAACGGACTGGCACAGAAAGCCCTTTTGGAAGGGCAGTTGGCACAAGTCTCGACTGGCAGTTTGGGGGGAATCTTTGCAGTTACACCTTCATCTGCCAAGACTGTACTCCCTGGTGACCTGGTTTGAATTTCACATTTCCATCAAGACCACCTGCCTGGTGTTAATTAGTTATGGTTTTATATTTTATATGCAAACTTCTTTTCCCATCCATGAGCTGGCCCAGCCCCGGGGCTTCTCTTCTGGTTCGGCCTAAGCAGCTTTCTCAGCTGACCCAGGGACATGCTGTAGTCAGGACGGAAAAGCACTCACACGAGTCTCAGGATGGAGACGGCAGGGGTCAAGTCAATCCCAGCCAAGCCAGCTTGTCTCTATTTTGGTACTTGTGTTCTTGAGGATGTTGAGTTCATAATTTGGGGCAATTCTTTCTTACCCTACCCTCACATGAGCCCTGCCCTCTTTAGTAATCAGCACAGGAGAGCCTTAGATATGGAGCAAACCTGCTGATTTCAAGGCTATGTTAGAGACCTCGGTCATTTCCGCTCATTTGTGATGTAATTACCAGTCACCCGTCAGCAAATCTAATTGGCGGAGATTCTTTACTTTATTTGAAGCCAATTGAAGAAACGACCTTTTCTGCCAGCATGAAAACTTTAGAAGACAAATGTTTCTCTCTTCCAGTGGGGGAAGCATGCAGAAGACATGTTCTAACCAGACAACTTTCAAGATTACAGCCTACAGATTCCACTCAACTAACAGTACTAAGATTAAAACCCATTAAAATGATAGGTACACCTTCTCTCAAAGAAAAAAGAAGAGTTGACATAAACGTATAAATGAAACAAGGTATAAGAATCCAGTTTTTTCCACCACTAGTAAAATGAAAAGCAAAGCAAAACAAACCAAAATGAAACATGGTATAAGAGTCCAGTTTTCTACCACTAGTAAAACAGAAAAAACAAAGCAAAACAAACAAACAAACAAACAAAAAACCCTAAATCTGAGAGAGCAGGTCATTAAGCAGCAACTGCCGAAGAAGATCTGTCAGAAGGCACAGTGCAACTCATGTGTTACAGCCTCCTCCAGGCTATTCATATCAGGAGGCGGTCCATAGAGGTGGTTCGGTTACAAGGGTAGAACACTCATAAAGTGCTTAGTGCCCTTAGAGGCTCCAGAGAAGAACCCAGAACTCTTGCAGTTCCCCAGCACACACCAGGACTTCCATCTACAGACCAGGAAGCAGGCCCTGGGGAGACACTGAATGACCCTTGGACCTCCAGCCTTCAAGGTTGTGAGTTACAAGGTTGTGTTGCTCATGAGCTGCCTTTGGTATTCTATTATCACAGCTTAAATCAAGCCAGGGCACTTCGCTTTCCCATCAGTTGGTTTCCATGGGATTTTAAAATGACGTGTAGTTGGAATAGAAAAATCAGCCTGATAAGGTTCTCATTTGTACCTGTACTTGAGTTGTCCTCTCCCATCTAGAGGAGGGACAAGGAGGGACAGCCTCACAGACACGCTACTGCTGTCTCTGTGCTTGCATCCTATCATGGCAGTGTCTAAATGCAGGGCTAAAGTGGTGGAAAAGGCAGGCTATGGAATTACTTTTCCATTGCAATTTAGTGGACAATTTTCTGGGTGCTAAGTATTAAATGGTTTTAGGAAATGATAGAAAACATCAGTCCCGGGCACTGGAGGGATTCCATTTCTCCTTTTGCCTCTCTAGACCTACAAGTAATGGGGGATTAGCTGGCCACAGGAAAACCCATTGGCCAAGACAGCCTGGCCTTCCCCGCCAGGAATGTGCATAGGGCTTCATACATTGTCCCAGAAGACTTCAGATGAAGGAAGGAAGAGGCTGTAACAGGATAGTAAGATAGCTTAGCTTAGCTTAGCTGTCGCCATGACAGACTGAAAAAAAAAATTGGAGGACAAACCCAAATTCACATTATCTAAAAGCAAATGTGTTATGTAAATAGCATAGTCCGTATCAGTTTTCATATATTATGCATACTAATTTATAACAGATATTTTAGGTATTATATATATTGGAAATGATATATTCTTTCAGAGGTGATGATAGATTTTGCTAAGTAGTTTATTTATTTACATATCTATTTACTTTTTATGTGAGTTGGTGTTTTGCCTACTGTTATGCCTGTGTAAAGGTGCCATCTTGGCCTTACACACAGGTGTGAGCCATCACGTGGGTGCTGGGAATTGAACCCAGGTCTTCTGGAAGAGTAGTCAGTGCTCTTAACCACTGAGCCATCTCGCCAGCCCCTGCTAAAACAGTTTCTTACTAAGCTGTAGCTGTAGGAACCCCTAGCACTTCCCAGTCATACTGTTCCCCTTCAGAACTGACATTCATCCCTTTGGGGAGCTCTGTTTTGAAAGCCACACAGAAGAGACCAGAAAGAATGAGTGTTTAATGGGTCTAATTGTGCTATCCGCCTTCTCTTGAGCCGTGTTCTCAGGGCAGAGGCATACTGCTGCCTTTCATGGCAAGTGCTAAAGCATCATTCTCCGGGTCCATCATATGCCGGGTCCCGTCATCTGACACACGCAGTTTTTGGTTGTGCCTGCTGTTATGATCTAAATCCTTTTATCTTCTAGGAACTGTCTGGGTTGTCCTTTGATAGATGGAAATTGGCTTTGCAGTCATTGCTGCTTTGCCATTGATTCCCTTCCTAAATCACTTCATTCCCTAACCCACTGACTTCAAACCCTTTATTCATATTAATAATTTGTACAACCTTCATACATATAATTCAACTTCAACTCTGACTTCACAGCATTGAGATAAAAGTCTAGCCATGCATGGGAGCTGAAGCCTGGGCGCTGAAGCGAGAGTCTTATGCGCTGAGATCAGCCTGGACGACACAGTGATTCAGAGGGCCTATTTTTTTAAACAAAGTGCCAAAGATAGATAGACAGGAAAATGGATATCTCTTTTTAAAATTTAGCACATTCAATCTTCTCCAGGGATGAAAGTCCCTGATAGGTTATTTAGTCCCAGGTGGTCAGCCCTAAACACATACAAACCTGAGCAACACTAAAGGGTTGCAACAGGTTGTATTTATAAATTTATATGTGTGGCATAAAAGTGTAATGATAATAATTAAAACACAAGAACCCATGAATTGAGAGGAAGTAGGAGAGGACAGGGGTGGGGCTTGAGGATGGAGACAAAGGGGCCGAGGGAGGGCAAATGACGGAACTACAGTAGGGATGTGTGAATTTTTCAAAGTATGTTTAAAACCAAAGAAACTCTAAGCTACGTAAGAAGAAGTTACTCAGCCTTAGTTGAAAGTCAATAAGTATGGAAGATGCACAAAAACACAAAATTTAACCGGAGCGAGTTATCTGTCAAAAGCTATTATCACAACATCCGTATTGTCAGCAATAGGAAGGGGACAGTGGAGGAGGAAGGAAAACATCACTGACTGCAGAAGGCAAATCTTCCTTAGCCTTGACTAGACCAGTTAGCTGGAAACAAGCAGAAAGGGGAGGAAACCCTACCCTACTGAGTGGTAATCAGCATTGGAGCTGAATACCTGGCAAGAGTCTGTGACTGAGACCCGAGCTTGATCCTAATGATGATTAAACAGTAATTGCTCCGAGGGTTACTGATTTGATCGCTAATGTTTATATTTCTGCAATTCTTCATCTGTTTTTTATAGAGTATCTCCCTCCAAGTTTATAATTGTTAAATACCTGCATTTTTAATAATTAGGTTTTTATATCAAAATGAATACTAAGTGTCATTTTCAGTCCATCTTCACCACATTGGGGAAGACGTCCTTCCTTGTGCTGAGTGTTCTCCAAAGCATTGTGTGTGTCCACCTTCCCTCCCATACAGGTAAAACCTCCAAAAGTGGGCTGACCCCTGAGTCAGCAGTGTTTCTATATGGTCATTGATATAAAAGAAGCAAGAAGCCTATAGCCCCATAACAGAAATCACAGAAGGCAAAAGACTTTCATTTTTATGGTTGATATTAAGTTGCTACTCTCAAATTGGTATTAAGGATTGTTTTAAGAAATAGTTATGGTTTGTTTTTATTTATTACAGATTTTCAAAGTATGTGTCCCTGGTTGGTAATCAATATTATCTCTTGATTATCTCAAATATTGATCAATAAAATAATCAATATTATCTCAAAATGGCATCTCTTCATGGGCTCAAAATGACCTAACCCAATGAACTTGAACCTAAGAACAAATGAGTGGAGGAACATATTTAGGTCAAAGGTACCTTTTCCTTTAATATTATTTTCAGTGAAACAAAGATTTGCAATGTTTTCAATGTTGCTTGAAGGAAGGAAAAATTATGTCAAGGAGAATTACTGTGTTTTTAAATGTTCCAAGAAGAGTTTGAAAATGCACAGTAATTTTTCAACATTTAAATAGTATACATCTAACTGACAGTAACTGTACATATCTTCAGTGTAGAATATGACATCCATGTATGATTAGGTCATCCATGTATGTGTAATGATTAGGTCTGGGTAGCTGCCATGTTCATCACTTCAGACACATGATTTTTCTGTGTTGAGAATATGCAAAATCCAAATCAATATTTTACAGTAAACATTTATGTATTTTCAATAATTTTGATGCTACTCAGTTGAGCAAAGTTGTCCTTAGTGGCCACTTCAGTTGGCCATGGTCCGTAGCCTCCCGTCTGACTTTGTCCGTCCTGCAGCTACTCATTTTCTCGCTCCTACACGGAGCCATCTTAAGAACCGCTGTGCTACTGTCTAGGACAATTTGCATTGATAAACACTGGCAGAGGCTGAACATCTGTAATCCAAATTCCGAAATCCCACGTTATCCCAAATCTGAAATTCTTGGAGCGCCATGATGAGACCAGAGTGCACACAATGTCATGACTGGGGAGGCACATGGAGTCATTGTCAACATGTGAGTCCCTAGTGGTAGTCTGTGATCACCTTTAGGTTGTGTGCACAAGGAGTATGTGCAGGAAGGATGTGTGTCAGCCTTGGATCTCAGCCCCAAGATGCCTTATTGTGTATGTGTGTGCAAATAAATAGTCTACATTTTAAGAAAAATAGAAATCAAACCGTTCCTAATCTGGAGACTTCTGGATAAGACAGTAACTAAAACAGCAAATGGCCGAAACAAAGGCTTCCTTCCACAGCGGCTAAATGTCTTGTTTGCCTGAATACCGGGGAGACAAAAGTATCAGTGTGACCCAAGCACTCGCTGCTGCCAAGACACTTTATAAGACTTCTATCCAAATTAACTATGTCATATTGGATGCATCAAAACCCTTGAGCACCTTAAATTCCACTCATCACCTACACAAAGCCTTAAACAGGCTTTAAGATTTGGCTTAAACTCTAGGTGATCTTGCATTATCAAAGCCAGCATATATCTACTTGTAATGACATTTCAACACAAGCAGGGTCTTTCACCGTCTTTTTTTTGAGACTAGTTTTAAAAAAAGAGTCACCATGTCTCCAGATTATACAGCATGAAAAGCCCATTTTCCCTAATATTTTTGATTAAAAATAAAACCATAATTTTAATCAGCTTTCCTAGTAATCAAATAATTTTCCAGGAACCTGGCCCAAATGTTCTACCTAATATATACAATCCACATGATCTCCATAAAATCCAAGTAATATGTTTTATAAATAAAAGATTGGTACAGCGTTTCTTTAAAGCCAAAAGCATTTCTGTAAAAGTCACTGTCATTAGAATTCAGATTGTTTTTCAACATTCCCTCAATAAATCCTCCAGTGGGCTGGATTTATCTTTTTATGAAAGATATAAGAAAAGATCTACTTGAGTGATTATAAACTCACCATGAAAGTGGTTTCTTCAGTGAAATTAGAGTGAAATAACTTTGAGATTTCAAGAATTTACAGAAATGGAAAGAACCTGACCAAATTAGAATTTTCTCAAAAAAAAAAAAACAGACACAAAAAAAGATTGGATGCCATTTTGAAACATATGTACCCAAGTGTTTGCCAGCCTCTATCTGCTTGCCAGCCACCAAACCTCCCAAAATGTCATCCAATCTTGATGAAAGACAGGTTCCTCCAAACTCACTCTTTCAAATGCTCATAACAAAAAGACATAAATTCTTTAATATTGTTTGACAGAAAGGGTTCAAAGTCAAGCTGTGGTGGAAGGTTGGAGCTGCTTGCTCTCTGTAGAGAAGACTCTCAGCCCCACATTCTCACAGTAGCACGTAACAGATACCCTCCTCTGCCCCAGCCATTCACAAACATAATGGTTGTTTCCTACCAGGTTCTTCTCCATCATCTCATTAAATGAAAGATGCCGACATAAGTACTACTCCTATAGGGTCATGCTGAATCCTAGAAATGCAGACGTGCAAACCCTAGTACTATCACAGACCATTTGGCAAGTAGTAGAGCCAACTCCTCAGAAACTGCACAGCCTTAAGGGGGTTGGATGTGGTTGGATGACTTCAAGAGCCACCAACTCCCTGAAGACCACAGCATGTTAGAGACAGGGCGCACAAGCCCTCCCAGATGTTCACAATCAGATGTAAAGAACAACATGTAGACAACATCCTGAGCTTAAGGAACATGCTGAATTTCTTTGAGTCCTTGAAGGGAGTTACCACTGACATCGAAGGGTTACAGGTGAGGCAACTGAGGCTTGGGGGAGGAGAGCATTTTACATGGATGAGAAACCAAATGATGAGAAAGGAACCAGAATGAGTAAAAGCAGGGATCAAAGCAACAATTTCTTTATAAAAGGGACACCCTCATCTTTGTTTTCTTAGGGTTGTCTGTAGTGCACACAACCCTAAAACCTACTTTCCTGCCACAACAAAGTGCAGGCTTGCCTTATTGTCTAGTATCATAACTGCAATTCTTTTTCTAGAGCAAAAGTTCCCTGAAACTCACAGCAGGAGCTCAGATACTCTAAGCTCATGGTTCCCCCAACGAGATGCAAACCTCACCGACATTAAGGTTGGATACCTGTACCACCATGTTGTATCTGTTAAAAATAGCCAAGAAGTTCATGATGTTCATCTACTATGAAAAGCAAAAACGTTTCTTGTCTCTAAACAGGAGATGTGCCAGCTTCCTTGAAACTGACAGGCAACTTTGTGGTCTGAAGGTTAAAAATCTGATTGTTCATGGTTCTTGACAAACGACCAGCATTACCACTGAACAATACAGGAACATGGGGAAAATGAGATGGAAATGGGAAGAGTTTGGTTTAGTTCCGATTGAATTGAAAGCCATTACGGAGATGAAGAGATGACCATATAGGTCAAAATCCGAGGAGAAAGATTTGAGCCGGTGACACACTTGGA
Organism: Myodes glareolus; assembly: GCF_982192425.1. Taxonomy (NCBI): domain Eukaryota; kingdom Metazoa; phylum Chordata; class Mammalia; order Rodentia; family Cricetidae; genus Myodes; species Myodes glareolus. The sequence goes on along the minus strand of NC_142041.1, from coordinate 59,941,220 downwards.
AGTTCTTAGAATCTGTAAAATAAGGCATTGAAGATAAAGAAAATCCTCGACAGTCAATATTTAAGTGGTACATATGGGGCAATCAAAGGAGACAAGTTTTTAAAGGAGACAGAAATAAATCAATAGACCAGATTGTAAACACTGCTTCTCAGAAGTCAAGAGAGTTCCGGGGATACCATCGTAATCAGCATAATCCAGAAAGAGCTAAAAACAAAAAACAACAACAACAAAAAACTACCCCAAACCTCATTGAATTTGGCACCTAAAAAAGTGCTTTTATCATTCCTGGCTAGTTCCTGTCTCTTAGTCTCAAATTAATTATTATTCTTCCACGCAGTATAATCCACATGCCTGATAATCTCACTGGCTCTTGGCATCCATGATCCCAAAATAGGCTGAGTTTAGCCAATAAGAGACATTGTGGAGGGGAACAGAAAGGTCCTGCTTACTCTCCTTTGCCTCAGATAGCCCTGTGCGCACTTACTTAACAACATTCCTTCTGAGCTTTCCTCTTCCATTGGTCAGGTCTGCCAATCTATAGTTCTAGGACTGTTCTAGGTCACCATTTTTCCCTCCATTATCCATGTCTTAACTACTCCCAGCTACCACTGTCTCTGTTCAGGTGAGGGGCTGAGGGGGGTGTGGGGAAAGCTAACAGGAGGATGCTCTCTGACTAAGGCTGCTTCAGCTGTTACAGCTCTCCTCCAGCTTCCAGCCACACCTCTGATCACTTGCTCTCTTCGCTCCTCTGGCTTCTGGTTCTTTGCTTCTTTCCTCCCCCACAGATTCCTTTATAGCTCGTTGCTATAGCAGATAAGAAAAGGTCTCATAAAGATGGCATCCTCAGATGGCTCAGGAGATAGGAAACACCTAGCAACCTTATATTTTTGCCTTTGAAATTGTTGAAAAAAAAAAGAGTGAATCGAATGTGCCTTCTGGAAATAAACTGGGTACTTATTTCATTCATAACTAAGCATCTTTGATCTATACATTTGACTATTTTCCCCTGCTCTTTGCTAAGAAGAAACAATGCTCCCATATTTGAAGGGAAGAAGTGCTGGTGGTTGCCTCTTCCTTCTGGTAAAGAATCTCAGTCATATGTAAACGACACCCATCATTCCTAATTCCCAGGAACCAGGGGAAAATATGCAAAGGACTTAATGAAGAGATGAAGATAGGAAAACTGGTAATTGATTGTTCTGGCTAGGGACTGAGACAATCAACAGAAGGGCTACTGGCCAAACCTTCTTTTAGGCTGGAAATGCTAAAAGCTCCACCCAGAGTCAACTAATGCTGTGTTCTGAGGAGCGGTGTCTTTGGGGACAGATATGTTATCCATCAGCAGGCCTGTTTCATCTGACCGCTCACTGCAGGCCAATTAAAGGAGGCTGTGTGTCTCTGCTTTCCAACAGAATCTGTAGTCTCCATGCAGGAAGGCTGAGCCTGCCCTGGGGCCCCAGGAGAGAAGCATGAGTGAGCTAGACACAGGTTGGAAATTTGTGCCTGGATCTTTGCTTTCATTTCCTGTTTTCCAATTCAGCAAAGTCAGAATGGCCTTCCTTTAGAACGCCATGGGTCTCATAAAGACAGCACCGCATAGAAAGGTCATTGAAAATTTAGCTTGGCAGCTAGGTCCCTATCCAGCCTGCCTAGTACACACAGTGCATTTGAGTGTCATCGAAGCAAATTGGGACATCCGTTTAATTTTGTTATACATCTAAGCATGTGATACAAATGATCACTAGGCCATTAGGGAAAACCGACGGAGACAGGCTAGGCCAGGCCAGGCCAGAAGGAACTGTTCTGAAACTTTGACAGGTCACGGTGAGCCCAAGGAAATGTAATCCAAGTGGTCACTCTGTGGGGACAAACTACTAGAACTGAACAGGTGCCCAGAGGCCTTGCAGGGCCCCCCCCGCTGTGTGTTGACCCCCCCTCTAGCCTGCTGCATATCAATGGTTGCAAAGACCCTGACAAGGGGAACCTCTTAGAGCCAGGGTTCTCAACCTGTGGGTCACACCGTCTTTGGAGGTCAAATGACCCTTTCACAAGGCTCTCATACCAGATATCCCGCATAGCAGATATTTACATTCTGATTTATAAAAGCAACAAAATTGCAGATACGAAGTAGCAGGGAAAATAATTTTAAGCTTGGGGGGTCTCCACAACATGAGGAACTGTACTAAAGAGTCACAACATAAGGAAGGCTGAGAACCATTGTCCTAGAACCTTTGTTTACGAGCCTCTCCGCCTAGGCTAGAAAAAGTACTAAAGTTTCTGGATATTTAAGAGAAAAAAATTTTATACCCCATCCTAAGAACCATTGAAAGTAACCAGGACGTCAATCAACCTAGGGAACAAACTGGGGGATGGGGATGGGGGCGAGGGAAAGAGAAGTTTCCTTAGTGCAGCCTGGCTTGAAGCAAGCCCGGCTGAATTGAGTGTGGAGGTGGCGGGGCAGCGCTGAAAGGCTGTCCTCAGTCCTCGGGCTTTCTGATTGTTCCCCAAGAGTAATCTGAGGAGAGTTCCTTCATAATGGGGCCCCTTTCACACAGCAGGCACTTTCGGATCCCACCTGGACATCAGGGAACTCTAGAGGGATTTGTGGTCCCCACCCCTTCTCTTTTATCTCTGCCTCCTTCTCAGTTATTTGAAAATAAAAGTCTTCCTAATGCTTACATGTGAAAGCAGCTTGGGTTGCTTTCCTCTGACAGCCGCATGCTAATTTTTGAACAATTTTCTCACTGAAATTCGATCTCCAAGAACCCCAGGTTCTGCTTTAAAAAGAAGAAAATCTCATTGCTAATTTGTGGTCAAAAAGATGCAAAACTAGAATAATACTAAATTTTTGGTATTTCCTGCATGCTACTCAACTAGACTATATGCATGCCTTATACACAGATGAATTAAGTTTTATGCGTTGCTTAATTTCCTTAAACAACTTAAAATTGCCTCTCTCTAAACATGGAATGAAGTATTTAACTGTTGTTCACATAATTGTATATTATAAAATTGCCTGACTATTTCGGTCTGCATATGTATATATTTCTTCCTCTTTCTCTCTGTGTGTCAAATTTAAACTGAAGTCATGAAGTGCTCTGGTTTTGGATGACAGAATCAAGCTGTTTAAAGTTGTATTTATAACATACATTTACAAATGAGCTTGTCATAATTTAATAATGCTTATGATACAAACAGCTTTAATGACCAACTATACTGGCTTGGTTAATAAACTAATATATCTGTACAACAGAGAGTAGCCACTGAGAAAGAGAAGGGACATCAACATTCTCTGGCCTGGAAGCATCACGAAGGAACGCCAAGAAGTACAAAGGAATAGATATAACATCCCTTTTCCACACTTGCCTAGGATAAGAAGGTTGCAAGAATTTAAGACTCGTAGCCATGATTTGTCAGTAACTACATCATGAGTAATTTTCACTTATCAGTCCCCAACATCCTTTTTAATCCCAACATTTTATTAACAATATATTAAAAAATTATATATTCTCAATAGTAATTACTTTCTTAAATCAAAACCAGAAGAGACTTTATACTAGCAACAGACCCATCCACAGCAAATACAAGCCTCGAACAAACTACCTGAATTAACAAAATCTTAAAGGTTAGACACGAGTCCAAATCAGTGGCCGGGGAGATCAGGGATGAGGCTGAGCTGAGCAGGTAGGAAGCCAGCAGAATCGCTCAGGAGACCTAGATCGAATGCTGCTTTCCGCTCTATAGTCTCAGATAGGAGAAGGCAGTCCTGGGATCACTTCCAAGGATGAGGGTCTTGAAACAGCAGGAGGTGAAGGGTGTCATGAAGGATTGTGTTCTTGGCCCAAAGAAATGCTGTTTGTCAGCATCACAGCCATGTTTTTCAACTGTTATATGTTTAAAGTGTGCTATAAATTTCTTTTTCTAGAAATTTATGAACATGGTAAAATAATTACAATGATTTTGATGAAATTATTTCTCAAAGTGCTTTATAAGGAATTATGTGTCAAACATATAAGATAGAAGAGAAGGGGAATGAATATTTTTTAGGTATTTAAAAAATAAAATGAAGAGAAAACCAAAGTTAAATATATTAAGATAACCAGGCATGAGATTACAATATCACAAAACATACCTCTACAAACGAAACCTAATCATTATTATAATTATATAATTAGAATTATTATAATTCGGAGTATTTCTCAGATAAAGTTCAAAACACAGTAGAAGCAGAGGGCAAGTTGTCCCCCAGACACTTCGGAAGGACCATGGCATGGGAGGAGAGATGACCTCGGAGACAGCCTGGACGAGTGCATTCCAGCTTTCTGTAGCTCCTGCTTTCCCGGCCCACAAGCAAGTTGACAGGCATACTTCTTTAAGCATCCGTGTACGCAACGGCTGCAGAGGGCAAAGATGCTCACAGCACTCCACGTTTGCAGCGCAACACCCCAGAGTAATCTTCAGAGGAACATTTGCATATCGAGCTGATCCTCACCCTTCCAAGGCTACACAGGACAATTTACCTTTCCTGGGCTATGAAAGCGTCCACACGCAGCAGAAGCCGCTGAGCTTTCCCTGGCTCCACGTCACAGTGCTGTCTTGAAATGCCGAGCTGCCCCGCATCTGCCCACAGTGCCAGGAGCAAACAACCACCACCCTACAGTGCTCCCAGTTAAGCTAGGCTGTTGAGTAGACTGGCAGGGTAACTTGTAATTTCAGTTTACAAGGATGGTTTGATCATTTAACCTCATCAACAAGCCGATGAGCATCTCATCAGGGATCTGTATAGACTCTAAAGTTTCACATGTTCCACTATTCTGATAACCAAAACTTTGAAAAGGGCCGTGTTGTAGTCAACTTGATATGATAGTCTCTCATTCCAAATAGGAGCTGCCATTTGGGCTGTACATTTAAAAGCAGATCATATGTATTGTGACAGTATACTAGGGAGGCACCCTTTTCATTTGTTACGTCATTTATCCATTCAGCGAGTTAAAATCTATTCGGTGACTATGTACTGAATGCCTACTATTTCCTACTGACTTGTTTACACGCCAGAGGACTTAGGGAGTAGAGTAGACTTGGCTGCTATAGTAACCTTATGTAAGAGGCAAGAAAATCTAGACCCTGCTTTCCTTAGTTTGGGGTCTATCATATACTTTATATGGGCAGCCTCAGTTTTTACCCTCTACATCGAAAACCCAACTCCACCCATGGAGACAATCTGTGTGGGCTCCAGATGCTGTCAATCACCCTGTAAGTCACCACCAATAGAGAGGTGAGTCAGTTCTGAAGAAATATCTACAGGATATTAAGAGAAAGTACAAAAGAGGGCATACTAGTGTGGTGGCTTCGAAAGACCTCCTTGAAGTGAAACGTCACAGCAGTGGAGGAAAGGCATGTAAAAATGGATATTCTGCTGAGAAGTAATAACCCAGGTGCGTCTACACATTGGCCAACCTGTCCCTTGAGGACAGACTTTCTATCCAATTCTAAAACCCTGGACGTTTTCTTGAAAGTCCAAGATAAACAAAACCAGCCAGTACCAGACAAAGCACCCTTCCCGGAAAATGAAATCTTTCATTTTCCTTCCTAAGATCACAAAGCGGCCCCCTAGATAGAACCTGAGTTGAATTTCAGTATACACCACCCAGTTAGGTGCTAGGAATAGTAAATTGATACAAAGAACTATTATTAAACTTTTATCAAGGTAGATGTTTTTATTTAGAAAGTAACAATGGGCAAAGATTCCTTGCTTTCCTGTGTTTTCATCAGGCCCCCGAATAGTCTAAGTATTTAGGTGACTTGAAAGCTAGTTTTAGTAAACAACCCTTATGTGATCCTGAAGTCTCTGCTCATCCCCCACAGTCTGTCTGTCCAGCATAAATTCTGTAGGTCAGTTCCACCAGAACCCAGTCTCTCTGTCTCTCTCTCCTTCCCTCTCTCCCTCTCTCCCTCCCTTCCTCCTTCCCTCGCTCTCCCTCTCCCACACTAGCTACCTCACAGAGTTCTTCCTTGTGATTTTCTATTCACTGACCCTCGCCCTGCTCCTCCTTAGCTATGAATACGTATTTGCTCACACTTTACCCAGAGATGAGCTTGCTCCCTAACTGGAAAAAATGCCATCACTGTGGCCACTCCACTTATCTTGATAGTCCTGAATAAAGTCTTACTCAGCACCTTTAACAAGTGTTGTAAATAGTTTTCTTTCATATACAAAGCAGAACTTTCTGCAAAACTACTGTATCAAATAAAATTGCGCCCATCAACTATTCCAATATCATTACAGATGACACTAAAATGTCCTGGAAATCAAGGACTCAGACAGCATGAATATCTAAATATTCCACTATCTTTTAATATTTTGTGAATTTAGATCCTGTAGTTAGCTTGAACTGTCAACATGACATAGTCAAGAGTCACCTGGAAAGGGAGTCTCAGTTAAGGAACTGGCCAGAAAGGATTGGCCTGTGGGTATGTCTGTGGGGATTGTCATGACTATTAGTTGACACAAGAAGCCTGGCTTACTGTGGGCAGTCTAGTTCCCTAGGTAGTTCTGAGCTGTGTAGGAAGTAGCTGAACTAAGCCGGGAAGGGAGCCACCCAGGAGCATTCCTCTGATTTCTGCTGTTCTTCTTTGACTGTGAGTGGGTTCTCTGACTGGAGGTAACATTGCATGAAATGTCAAGTCCTGCCCTGACTCCTCACACTGACAAGCTGTGACCTGGAAGTAAAAAGCAAACCAACTGTCCTCCCCTAAGCTGCTTTTCCATGGCATTAGTCACAGCAGCAGAAAGGAAACTAGAACAGATCTAAATTCCATTTCTCCCAATGGTAATTCACTTATATTCTGTTTTAGGAGCCTATTTTTATCATTAGAGCAGAATAAACAATTTTGTAAAATTTATTTGAAAGGATTACAGTGTTTAAAAATTTAGAATAAATACAGAATCTAGTACATTTTTTCTTTCCAATGTTCTCTCCTTCTTTGTTTGGTATACTAGCAAAGCAGGGGCAGATGTGACTGAACACTGTGGCTTAAAGAGCTGAATAGATCGGCTGCTTTCATCATCTCTGTTCTCTGTGTGCAGCCAGTTGTCTCGGCAGATGTTTACCAAGCAGGTTAGTGTCCGCAGCATGCAAAGAACTTCTAAAAATAGTAAAAGAATAGATAAATAAAAAATGGCATTAAAATTATTGGCAAATGACTTTGTACCTCAAAAAGTACAAATGCCCAAAAAGTTAGTAGGGCTAAGATATAGAATAAACTTAGGTATCTGTCAACAGATAGAACATATAGCATGGATACACAATAGAGTATTATTAAGTCATAAGAATAATGAAATCATGTTGTTCGTAGAAAATGAATAAAACTTGAAGATAGCATGTTGAGCAAAATAAAACAAGTACATCATGTTTTATCTCATATATGTAAAAATAAAGGACAGAGGGAGATGGAGCCAGAAAAATAGACAGGGAAGAACCTGAAAGTAGAGGGTGGACATTAGGTATGGGGAGAGGGGGGTCTGGGGGATGGAGAGGTCAGGCTAGCGATGCGAAAGAGAATGAATGTAGATGAGATCCTTTTACTACAGAAACCCATTTATTTGCACAACCAATATGTTAATAATAACAACAATGTAAAGTCAACACCCATATAGGATAATTTTTCAAAGATATAGATTGAATTTAGACAAGAGTGAAATCTACATCTACTCCAGCTTGAGGTGCATCCTTCAGAGGAGGAAGGCTGAGCAGGAAACTGTAGGAACTAAGAAATAGCAGACCAGTTCTGGACACTAGGCAGAAAGCAAGCTCTACATGAAGCCCCCCAAGAACTCCAGCTTCTACTTCATTAACAAAGAACACATACATAATACCTCTGACCCTCAAATCACAAGGCAAGCATGGGAAATGGGACTGTCTTCCCATTCCCTAATAAGCAGATGGAACCCACCGGCATCTTGTTGGAAGGTGGAGTCTAACACTATAGGCAAGGCTGGGGTAGAGACTGAGAACTGATGCTTCTCACCAGTTCTGGAGTGAGGCTGCTGCTGGTACTGTCTCTTTCTGAGTCACAGACCATACCTAAATAACAAGGCCACAGACCACTGTTGCATAGCCTAGTGAGTGAGGTGAATCCCGATGCAAGCTCCCAGAGATGCTCAGCCCCAGACCTCAGCCCCAGAGATGCTAAGCCTTAGGCTTCCCTTACAGTAAGAGTGCCCGGCTGCTGAGTGGCACTGAGTTGATGGTGGCATGCATGTCTAACCCAGCAGTTGAGAGTCAGAGGCAGACAGATCTCAGTGAGTTCAAGGTCAGCTTGGTATACAGAGTTCCAGGACAGCCAAGACTGTTATACAAAGAAACCCTGTCTTGAAAGTCTCCTGAGTAAATTGGGAGTATGGGGGTCATAGGAGAGGGTAGGAAGGGAGAGGGGAGAGAGGGAGGGGAGCAGACAAAAATGTATAGCTCAAAAAAAAAAAACCAATAAAAAAGAAATCCTGCCTTGAAAAACAAAACCAAACAACAACAACAACAAAAAGTGCCAGATCATTCACCCTGGGGTCTAATGATCTGGACTTTGATGACATGGACTAAAATTCAGGCTCAGTTATTTCACAGCCACAGGAAAAGACCTTCTGTGAACTTCAGTTTCCCTATCCTTGAAAATGAGAATAAACCAGGGCCCATGATGGTGGTACATACTTTTAATTTCAGTACTCAAAAGTCAGAGGCACACAGGTCTCTGTGAGTTCAAGGTAGGTCTGGTCTACAAAGCAAGTACCCAATCAGCCAGGGTTAGAAATTGAGACCCTGTTTTAAAAAAATGAGCATACAGTAAATTTCTCATTAGATTGTACTGAGGATCAAGCAAGAGTCTATGTGAGAAGCATCTCCGATATTAAGAGGGGGCAGCTACTGTAATGGCACTGAGGTGATCACGATGAGGCTCCTTTAAGTGATGAGAAGCACAGACACAGAGGACTAACTCACTTATTCAGACCAGCTCTTCTGTGCACCAAGAGAGCCTTGAACGTAAAGATAATAAATAGAAAGCAAATGGTATCTAATTTTAAAGATGTACACACAAGTATCGTTGGGTTTTTTGCATAGTACACAGGCTCTTTCTTTTAGCATTCTTGTTGTTTTAGGGGAAAATGTAAACATCAAACCTTGGGAGAATGTCAGTCATAGCTGAAACATATCTAACATAGAATATTCAACATGGAATTATTTACCCATTGTACTCTAATACAAGGGAGGAGATACGAACTGTTATAGAGGTAACACAACCCCATAAACCACACGACAAGGAAAGCCACGGATTTACATTCCTGCTGCTCTGCCTGTGCAGCTATTCCTTGAGGGACTGAGACACTTTAAAATGTTGGAAAAAGTCAGGATCCTAAATAAGTAAACTGTTTTAGCATTTCTGTTCCAAGCAATAACATTCAATGACTGCATGGAGATTATTTTCAACAGAGATTTTATGGGAAGGTTGTAACTGGAAATAAAGGAGTACCCAAGTCATAAACATGACGTATCTCTTGTCGCACATGCTGCTGCTGACATTGAATGAGGTCTCCGAGCAAAAGAAGAGTTATGATGTGTGGTGTCAGCATAATAAAATAAGACTTTTCCCTCTTCAAGGTCAATCTTGAGCTTCATAAAGATGTACAGAATTTCATAGCCCGAAAATTATGTCAAAGGGTCTGAGAACCAGATGGCAAGACTTTTACCAAAAGGAAATAGCGCCTCATGCTCCTGCCTTAATTCAACGCGGCACAAATCATTGTTTTAAAGTACCCCATTTCAAGTCTTTTAAAGAACAAGTTCATAGACATAAATTCTTCTGAATAATGTGTCCGCACAGGGAAAAATACTCACACACATGAGAACTGGGCTGTCAACATCCACAGTCTTCATGGTTTGTTCTGTTTCGGTGTCAGGACCATCAATATTATAGGGCTATGTATGTTACTTCGGCAGCTTTCCGACTCCGTTTACATTGCTCTACGTTAGTACAAAAGGGAGAAGATAGGATTTTAAAATGGAATAGACAGATTAAATAGAAATAAGGCATCCCAGCTAAGAGTTAGCCTTAGATTCGCTCCCACACCGCCTCACTTGGAATCCTGCGTCAGTCACTATAAGATACTGTGACCTCAAAGAAGGTCTTAACTAAAGGCTCAATTTTCTCATCAGTAAAACGAGGGTACTGGTGAGCTTCTCTAACAAGACTGTTGTCATCACTCAACAATATAATGAATAAAGGATTTGCCAGGGTAACTAATTCATACCCCTGCTTTTTACATATATTTACAATTGATCATACACTGTGCATTTTACCCCATTAAAGTGCACATGTCAGAGTTTTCCAGTATCTCCACTTATTGAGAGTCATGCTATCCTCACCAAACCAAGTTTAGAATACTACAGAAACCTGACTTGACATGAAAATGGTCATCTTGGTTGTAAACAAGATTTTATCCACAGGTGACCTGGGCTCATTTTCCAAACTGAATAAAAAAACAAACATAATTTTAAAAGTCAGAGAATAGCATCTAATCTCTCTACCCAACAAGACCTTGAACTCCTTCTCCAGGGTCTAGCCCAGTGACTCTCCCTAACCTCTTTATGTATGTATGCTCAACCTACCAGATCTAGCCTGGGTCTAGTCCTACATCCAGTATCCCAACATAGCCTTGCCAGCCCTGACTTCACTGTAGCTAACCTCTTGGCTTCCTGCAGGACCCACTACCTGCAACTACTCATAGGTCCCTTTTATTTCCACCGAGCTAGGCTTCTGATTTGCTTTTCCAGGTTCTAGCCGGGTGACTCTCCCTGACCTTCCCATTCAAACTTTCTCCCCAGCATGATGGATCTAACCTGGGTCCCCCATCTAATGTCCCAGCCTAGACTGCCCTGCCCTGCCTACACCACATTCAATCTCTAAGATTCTGCCAGGACCCTTCCTAACAATTCCCTGAACAACATGCCCCTCCCACGTGATACCCAACCTTTCTACTCAACCTGATCTACCACCCACACACCAGGCTTAGACCAGAAGTCACATCCTATACCCTAGAGCAGCCTCCTCTTTCCCCATGACTTTATTCCACTCAAACATTGCCAACTTCTAGGCACCACCTGCCTGCACATCCTTTCTAGCCTCGACCTGAGCTGTCCATATCAAACTTAAACTAATAAAAGAAGTCCACATACCCAGGCCTCTTTGCAGAAATACAAACAATATGAAAGATCAAACCAGTGTCTTCTCTCCAAAGCATCATTCCTGCAGAAATGTTTTCCTATGAAAGTTACCTAGGTGAACTCCCGAACAAAAAATTTAAAAGAACAACCATAAACGTCATCGAAAGAATTCTAGGATTTTACAAAAGACACAAAGAAACAGCTCAATGAAATTAAGGAGGAACGTAGGAGTGAAAACACTGGAGTGATGCCCAGGAAAACATCAACATAAGGGTGACGGAAATAACAAAGACAACCCAGGACATAAGAACAGAATTCAGTGAGGAAAAAAGAACACTGAAGAGAACTCAAGATGAAAAGAAGATGGAATTGAAAAACTCAGTAACTCCACTAACAAAAAACTCACAAGAAAGTCTCGCAAGGGCTTTAAAGGTTAAGTAGAGAATCTAGACCAAATAAGCAAGGAATATGAAAACTATTTAAAAAGAAATATCACAGGAAAGAAAGATATAGGAAATGTGGGACACAATGGAAAAATTAATCTTTCAAAGTATAGGCATAAAAGAGTAAGAAGAACCCCAAGTGAATGTCATAGAGCAGCTCTTTAATAAGATCATAGAAAAAAAGCTTCCTAAAACTAAGGAAAAACACACCCATACAGATACAAGAACCAGAAAAAAAGTCTTCATGGCATGTTGTGGGAGATTCTTCAGGCAATAGTGTTTAAGATACTAGCCCACTTGGGTATGGCCTCTTATACTACAAATACCAAGGTAAAGCATGCACTCCTTCTCTCTTCTAGCTGCTGGATTCAGTTCCTGTTTCCGTTCCTGCAGAGGACTGTGGTCTGTGAGTCTACCCCTAAATAAACAACCCTTTTATTATTCTCAATTCTGAGCTAGTGTGGGATTTTTTTAAGCATCCATCTTCAATGGCATACCATAGTTAACATATTAAATATACATAACAAAGTAGACTGTAAGCTCCAAGAGAAAAAACACAAGTCACATATAAAGGAAAATATATCAGAATAATAGCTGATTTCTCGATGGAAACTTTGAAAGCCAGAAGAACCTGGGGCAATGCACTCCAAGTCCTAAAAACTTTGATGGCCAACCTAGACTAATATACCAAGCAAAATTATCTGCCATAATGGTAGGAGAAAAAAAATTTCCATGATCTAAACAACCTGAAAAACGAATCAGTAAATTAAGAAATCACATTTTTTTTTAATTCCTGAAACTAAATGAAAATGAAAGAACAACAAATCTCTAAGACACATTAGAAACAGTACTGTGAAGAAAATTCAAAACTCAGAAGTTTGGAAAAATAAACCAAATCAAAATTTAACTAATATAAAAAAACAAAAACAAAAAACAGAGAAACCAAGAAATAGAAATAAATAAAACAATACAAATAATCTAAGAGCTAGTTTTTCAAAAGATAAACAAGACCAACAGACATTTGTTCCAAGTAAACAAGAGAAAGATGACCCAAATTTACAGACTTAGAGGTGAACAAGACACCATTACAACAGATATGAAAGAAATTTAGAATATAAGGGATTGTTTTTTTGTAAAAACAAACAAACAAACTGTATTCCATTAAGCCAGAACACCAAAAAGATATGGATAAATTTCTTGATTCAGCCAAAGAATCAAAATTAAACCAAGAAGTCAACAATCTACACAGACCCATAGCAACTGAGGAGATTGAATAGTAATAAAAAGTCTTCTAGTTTAATAAAATAAAAGAATATGTCCAGGGCCAGATAGATTCACAGAATTCTACCAGATGTCCAAAGATATCCAGCCAGTCCTTAAAGTATTAATTAAAAGCCTCAACAGCTAGAGAGGGACAGAGAGAACATACATAAACTCCTACAAAGCCATCATCACTTCAATACCCAAGCCAGGTGAAGACACAATAAAACACTAAAATTCCAGGCCTTCTTACACAGGCTTTCTAACACTGATAAAACACCATGACAAAGGAGCAAACTGGGGGACGAAAGGCTTTATTTGACTTACTCTTCCATATTGCTGTTCATCGTCAAAGGAAGTCAGGACAGGAACTCAAATCGGGCAGGAACCTGGAGCAGGAACTGATGCAGAGGCCATAGAGGGGTGCTGTTTGCTGGCTTGTTCCCATGACTTATTCAGCATGTTTTCTTACAGAACCCTGGACCACCAGGCAAGGGATGGCCCCACGCACAGTGGGCTGGGCCATCACCTCTCAATTACTAATCAAGAAAATGCCCTATGGCCAATTCTTATGGAGGCATTTTTTCAAGTTGTCCTCTTTCAGGTTGACATAAGAGTAGCCAGCACAAAGCCAATTTCCCTGACAAACATAGAGTCCAAAATAATCAACAGAATACTTGCAAATACAATACAGCCATTCCATCAAAAAGAATACCCACCATGACCAAGTTGATTTTATTCCTGAAATACAGGGATGGTTCAATATATATAACTCAATAATTTAATAACCAATATAAAAATCCATAATAACCCATATAGATGGAAAAAAATCACATTATCATTTCAACATAAAAATCACACATGCTTTCATGATTAAAAAAAATCCTAGAGAATGTCTGGTTATAGGAAATATATCTCAACGTAGTAAAATCTATGTATGAGAAACCCATAGCCAACAGCACTCAAAATTGAGAAAAATTTGAAGCAATCCTATGGAGTCAGAAATGCAACAGGGATGTCTACTATGCACACTCCTTATCAATACTGTGCTCAAGCATGAGAAGGAATGACAGGCAAGGCAGGGACATTAAAGGAATGCAAATAGGAAAAGAAGAAGTCAAACTATCCCCATTTGCAGATGACATAATACTATACATCTATCAGAAAAGTCTAGAAATAATAAATTCAGCAATGTGGGAGGGTACAGAAACAACTTGCATAAGCCAACAGCTCTTCTTTATTATTTTAATTGAAAATAAATTCTTCTCTTATACAGTACACCCCAACCACAGTTTTCCTTCCCCCAACTCCTCCTCTCCGCTTCTACTTCCCCCTTCTTGAGATCCACTCTCCCTCCATTTCCTCTTCTGAAAAGAGCAGGACTCCAAGAGACCACAGTCAAATAGGACAAAACAATATACAATAAAACAAGGCAAAGGCCCTCATATCAAGGCTGGACAAAACCACCTCCCCTTTACTCCATCAGAATAATCCCCAACTGCACTCTAAATATTTGTCTTTATATTCACAGCCCTCATAGGGCTAGAGGGATGGCTTAGAGGTTAAGAGCCCTGGCTGCTCTTCCAGAGGTTCTGAGTTCAATTCCCAGCAACCCACATGGCGGTTCACAATTATATATAATGAGACAATGCCTCTTTCAGCATGTAGGTAGAGAACATAATAAATAAGCATTTTTTTAAAAAAAAACCTCTATCTCAAAATAAAAGAATAATATTTTTTTAAAAAAAATGTAGTTCTCATCCCTCATCAAGAAAACCAGACTGAGACCAATTATAGAAAACCAAAACCAATCAGAATGCAGCATTGTGGAGTCCAGTTCCAATGGACACATCTACAAAAAAACTCCTGCATCTAAGGCTCAGGAAGCTTACAGACATTGGGGTGGGATGATTGTAAGAACCAGAGGATCAGGGATTTGCCATGCGGGTGTGTCCCCTAGCAATGTCAGGAGCTGTACCCGTGAAGTCTCACCAACATGCCTGCCTAAACATGGGCTGAACAAGGATACAATAAGCATCGTAAATGGACCAGGCCGTGACCCATCAACTCCACACAAACCGCAGAGCAACTACAGGCAACTAAGGAACACTGAGAGCAGGAGAAATAGTGCTCCCTGGAAAAGAGTGCAGTGATTAATTGGTTCTTCAGCACCAGGTGATCAGCCCTAAAAACATACACACAAGTAACATACGGACTGAGTAGGTTATATCTGAGAATACATGTGTGTATTCATATACACATGTGTATGTAACAACAATTCATTAGAAAAATAAGTCATGGAGCTTGAAAAAGAATACAGAGAGATATATGGAAGGGTTTGTAGGGAGAAAAGAGAATATATCATATGTTATAATTTCAAAAATAAAAGAAAAAAATCTAAAACAAATGGACAAAAACTCACACACAATCAGCCCACGTTTGTACTAGCCACTGATGGCCTAGACCAGTGTGATCCTCAACCTATGAATCTCAGCCCCTTTGAAGTCACATATCAGATATGTTGCATATCAGATATTTACATTAAGGTTCATAACAGTAGCAAAATTACAGTGATGAAGTAGCAATGAAATAATTTTATGGTTCGGGGTTCCCCACAACATGAGCACCTGTATTAAAGGATCGTAGCGTTAGGAAGGTTGAGACCCACTTTTCACTCACGTTTGACACATTAATAGTTTTGAGAAGTTTCAGGTCTATCCCAGTTGGCCACGGCTGACTTTGGTCTGGCTTAGCAAATAAATAAGCCTCTTTCTGGTATCTCAGAGCAGAGCTGCTTGTGCCTAGCTGTCTCCCAAGGTTTGCACCTCCGCTCCTAGCCCATTGGAGTCCTCATCACCCTGGGCTTTCTAGTCTTTTCTTCAGTCTATCGCCACCTTGCTGCTTTGGTGTTGAACTCTCCGTTAGCACTTCCAAGTACAGGAAAGCAGTGTTCCTTCCCAATTGCTCTTGTTTCCACACAAGCCAGCCCTCAGCCCCACCCACCCACCCACCCGCCCGCCCTTCTGTCCTGCAGCGCTAGACAACCATTCCTCTCCTTTCTGCACTTCTCCATTAGTCTACTCTGAGTTTTTGACTTTTGTATTTGTTGTTACTTATACTATAACATGTGACTACTTAGAAGGTTTCCCAAGTTTCCTCCAGTTGTGAATTGGATGTGATTGATTTGAGCTGGAACATCCACCTTTTCTGCTCTTAGTTCTCAAGCCTTGTCGCTTTCTTCCCTCCTCCTAATTCTTGGGCCTTTGGATGAGGACTAATAAACCTATCCAGTTGGCCCCTTGGTCCTCAAGGCTTCACTCAGACTGCATTCCACCAGCTTTCCCAGAGCCTCCTAAGCCTCCTTCATCTATGGGGTCACACAGTCTTCATGGCTGTGCTGCCGGGTCCTAGAACACGCTCTGTTTGCCTGCAGAATCCTGATGCAAAGTATAAACCTTAGACTGTTTCATCAACATCTGTTGTTAGTTTTCAAAGATGTAAATAAAAGGGAAGACGTCTCGTGTTCACAAAGCAGAAGACTTTCCTACCACAAGAGTGGCAGCACCCCTCAATCTGATTTACAGAGAGCACAAACACCTTATCAAGTTCCCAGAAAACAGCAAAGCGATCCTGTAATCTGCATGGAACTGCGCAGCTAAAGGAATAGTCAAAGCGATCTGAAGAAAGTTCCTTGACTTCACAGCTCACGATGGAGCTACTACACAGTAGAGTGTGACACAGTTCTGTGGATCTGTGGAACAGAAAGGAGCTCAGAAACATAGAAGAATTTTAAGGGAAACTGGGAGTTTTTACTTGTTTGCGTTTCTTTGTGTATTTCTTGTTTTTGCTAAGACACCAAGACAAATTGTGCTGGGACAAATGGCTATCTCTATGCCAAAGAATCTAGACCCTTACCTCACACCTTACAGAAAATGTAAATTAACTCAAAATAAATCACAGACCTAAATAAGAGCATTGACTATAAAATAAAAAAGGAAATAGAATAGTAGTAAATATCCATGACTTTGGGGGTAGAAATGGTTCCCTAGGTACAGCATCACTGTGGGAAATGGATGGGGAAACTAGGTAAGTTCAATAAAGTATAAATGTTAAGCATTTGAACTTAAATGAATACCCCAAAACAAACCACAGAATGCAAGATATTTTCAAACCATGTCCTGATTAGATACTTTTATCTTAACAAAAGATGCTAAAACCACTAAATATCCAGACGTACAAAATAAATCTGGACACACAGGGACTGAAATAAGACTTTCATCTCCCCTCTCGGATTCTTTGACAAAACTAACACTTCTAAATTGACCTAAGACGGGGGGGTGTGTGTGAAGAGGGACGCAATTTAAACTACAGACACTTGCACAAAATAACACAAAAATGTAACAATCAAAATCAAATAACTGTAGACTATCTAACATGCTGAGCTACAGAAAGAAACCCGCTTGAGACTTCCCACAAGGCAGGAGGTAACTTATAGAAGATGAAAGAAGCCAAGGAATGGCGAATAAATAATCCCTTGTTACAGAAATCAGTGTCCCGGGTGATAAGTTGTTTGGATACTTATTTTTTTCCAGTCATGGAAACACCCTCTACAGATGCAAATTTTTCTTTGGGAAAGTGTAGTTTTTTTATTTAGTATTTTATATATGCAGTGTTTAAAAATATTTAGTATCACTTTCTGTAGACAGTGTGAGGAGAAGAGGAAGGGTCATGGCTGTGCTGGCTACTTTTCAATTGCTTACAACTCAGAGCAGTCTGGTCCCTGAGTGGCATACTTGGGGGGCGGGGTATAGTCAGCCTTCCTCCGACCATTTTAGCAGTGTTGTATTCTGAGCCCCCAATACCCTCTTCGTAATAATGAACTCACAGTGGATCATGAACCCAAGTGTAAGATGCAAAACTAGACAATTCCTAGACGGTGACACAGATTTCTACAGTCAGGTAGTCCATGTGATCATTACTCACAACCAGTTTCATTGTCATAACTGCGGTCTTCTCTGGTCTTCATTGTGCAAAGAACTCCCTTGACCAGATCCAAGCCACTAGGAGAATGACATCTCCCAGCTTTTTCCACTCTTGGGTCCTCTTGGTGGGTCTCTTTCTTAGCTAAGGTGCTTCTAGTTCTCCTTCCTAATAATTTGTTGCCAGGCACCTCCAGACTAGAGATTTTCCCCCTTGTTTGTTAATCATAGTCTGCTTAGCAGATGGGTAAGTACTTAAAGGGTAAAGTTAATAATAGGACAAATTCCTCACTGTGGAAATACTAAACCCCACTTATTTCACCAGTCTACTGACCTACACAGTTCATTTAACAGAACTGAAAGATGGGCCCACACCACAGCTAATCTACCACCTCTGTACCACGGGGCCCCAATCTGAGCTCAGTCATAAAGTAGAACCTTTTCTCCACTGACATTGGAGGCTTTGTTTCCAGTGGCTGACAACCTACAGAGATGCAAGGACTTCACAGCCATTGTAAAATTAGGCTTTGTGGTTGCTCTCAGAAAGGGCACATTGGTTACTACCACAACTGCTAGTCATTTTTTTTTCTCTTTAAATTCCCACAATAATCAATAAAGCATCTCTGGTATCTCAGGACATTTGAAATCTAAAGGGCTTTTATTTCTAGATGGCTTCCATGTCTTTTTTCCCTCTCCTTTCACCCCAGTATCCACACACACACACCATTTAAAGAGTTTCATTTGCTGAATGGAAACCTGTGCTTACTAAACAAATAAGCTTGAAGCTACTCCAGTGTTGCAGCCAGCACTCCTTACGTCCTCCATGAATCCCCCAGACACAGTTCTGCCTTATCCACAGCTCCTAGCTGGTACAGGCTGGGCCTCCATCTCAAGTAGGGAACATCAAGTTACAGGTGAGAACAGTGTTTGCATTTCAGCATGTTTGCATTTTGTTCACACTTGTGGACACCATAGCAAGGTCAGCAGGCCTCTTACTTTGTACTTCTGTGGCCTTGAAGCACTCCCTTGGAAGAACAGGCTCTATTGAAGACTATTTGAGGCCTGTGTTCCCTGGATGCTCACAAAGTGGAGGTGTCAGGAAACCCTCAGCTCCAGTGGGAATCCCTCAAATGGAAGCCCTTCTGGCCATTGATTATTTGCCTTAATTGCTCATCTGCTTTATCCAGGCAGAAGACTGAGTCTGCAGAGAACAGAGTGTGCAAAATGTTAATCCCACCAAATGAGAGTAAAAGAGTTCATTACCCAAATACTTTTAGCTGAACTGAGTAAGCTTTGTCTCCCATTAGACTGGGCTGCCTCCTTGAAGTGGCGTTTAACAGAACAGTATCGAATATAGGTGGAAGTGGGGTTTATATAGCTCAAGAACTGTAAGACTAGTGGGTTTCAAGGGTTGGGGGATTTCCAGAAGAATTTTGGTTACAGAGGAGGTTGGAAGAACTTCTCAAAAATATTTGCTAGAACATCTTATCAAGATAGGGATCAGGGTGGAGGGTATGGAACATGTCAAGTTCCAGAAATTGGGTCAAGACATGGTCAAATCCAAGGTTTACAGAAAACAAGAATGAACTCATTTTGACCATGTAACAAGATGGCTTCTAATTTTAAGATGGAGTCAGGCTGTTACATCACATATATCAGAGTGTACAGAGACCAGAGTGTGCAGAGGTCAGAGCATATGAAGACCAGAGGGCGCAGAGACCAGAGTGTTTTCAAAAGTCGTATTGGCGGTGGAGAAAAGTCACTGAGCCAACTCAGTCTTCTTTCCATGAACTTCTTCACCTGGTTATTCGTGGAGTTTGTTTTTATCGGAAATCCATTTCACAGTTGGCTTCTCATAAAATAAGTCCTCTGTACTTCAAGGAGGGAAAGGTGAGAGCAACAGGGAAGCAGTAGATGAGGAAATCTGAGACAGATGCAGGTGCAGCTGTCCACAGGTAGCCAGGATGTTGGGCAGAGTGGCACTGTGCAGGTGAAGGCATTTGGCTCTCAGGGTGTGGAGTAAGCTTCCAGGTTGAGTCTCAGAGATTTCCAAGCCCATGTTAAATGGAAAGTAGAGTCACCTATTCAAACGAGATGACAAAATGGCATTTTTAGGGTGCAAATGGGTGATTAATCTGATGCTCTTTTGAAGTCAGTTGCCAAAACACACTGATTTCTGAATCAGAAAATGCCTTGCTCATTTCTATGAGACCCAAGCCTTTCTTCAGCCTGGCCTATGGTGGAGGGTATTCTATTTTATGGTAAATTATATGATATAAATAAATGAAATTGTTAAAACTATTTAGTTTAGCAAAGCAATCTTGGACATTTGTATACTTGGTCACCTCACATCTGCAAACAATCACAGATGAACCAATCTCTTGCTGTGAGTCTCATTTGTTAGCTAGATTTCAACAGAAGCATTGCAGCAGAGCCCCTGTTTACTGTCTTTAAGTCTGGGAACACCAGGGAGAAACTGCCCTCTGAAGCTTTGGTCCCTAACATCAAAGTGATAGTAATCACGCTGTTTGTATGTGAAACAAGGTTTCACTATGTAGCCCCAGTTGACCTGTAACTTGCCATGTAGACCATGAGGCAACCCTCAAAGTCATGAGATCCACCTGCCTCTGGAACTCTGGGTTTGAAAACATGTACCACTACAGCTGATTCATTTTACATATTTTAAGGGCCCAGTGTATTTTAACCTTTTCTTAGGAAATGCAATACTGGATGAAGAGAATCCGACAAACTCTTCAAAATAGCAGACTAGAGTCATTACTTTACAAGGCTCACCAGCGTTCATTCTTCAGCCCCTCAAGGAGCTGCTTAATGGAATGAAAGAGATAAGTTGGGTAGCCAGCTGGCAGGGGGAGGAGGAGGAAGAAGAGGACCAGGAGGAGGTAGAGGAGAGGAGGCGGAGAAGAAACCTTACTACCAATGGTTTCAGAAACCATCTCTCCTTATAGTAGCATTATTTTCCTTGAAATTGTCTGTTTATTGAACCTAGAAAAGTAGCCTGCAGAAATAAGCTACGGCTCATGCTAAGTTCAACATGCGTTGTCATATCACTGAACCCAGCTTAAACCTGACCTTCCAAAGGGCCATGCACTGAGAAGGCCAGTTGACCTCTCTGAAGTGAAAGCGCAAGAGCTTTAAAGACTTGCAGCGCATGAGGAGTAGATGTCTCTCCACATTGCCTGGGTCTAATGCAGACTGCATTCTACTAAGAGGAAAACTCAGCCACTTTCAGGGTAGGAAGCAGCTTCTTGGATAATATAAAGCAATGCTCAGCACTCAAGCAAGATGAGAAAATACAGACAGAGGCCATGGTGAGAACCCAGATGTTTTATCCCACATTACTAGAACTAAAGGTTTGCAGAGTCCAGAACGCTTCTCGGCACCACTCCTTTACATAAGCCCATGCCCATGGCCAGCACATGACTCCCATTCTCTTCCTCCCACAGACGGCTCAGCCTCAACCTGTCAAGTCTGACATTGGTTTGCCCTTGTTCATGCTTGCACGTGAGCCAGAGTTAGCATGCAAGAGGGGCATGTGAACAGCTGAACCCATGCTTGCTAAGACAGCAACTGGTCCTTCACCCACTTTTCCAGGCTTATTCCCACTCCCCACAGGAAGGAAACGGAATCAATGCCTGTTGATCTAACATTCCCCAGGTAGGTGTAGCCACTACCTTGTCACGGGCGCTGCCTTAGCCTCTTGCTCCTAAACCATCCCTTCTCTTCTACCATGTTCAAGTCCCTCCAGAAGGTAAACCAGTAGCACACGTTTTTCTTCCACACAGTTTCCCTCAGACTCTGTCCAGTATTTGCTTTCTCGGAGCTGTCTTTTGTCTCCATAATAGCATTTCTCAGATACACTGGTGCTGTTCTTTTATTGTGTAGATCCTATTTACTCCTAGGCTCTAGAGTAGTGCTTCTCAACTTTCCTGTTGTCATGACCCTTTAACCCAGTTCCTCATGTTGCTGTGGCCTCCAACCATAAAGTTAGCTCATTGCTACTTTGCAACTGTAATTTTTATACTATTATGAATCGTAATGAAAATATCTGATATGCAGATATCTGTTATTTGACCCCTATGAAAGGCTTGGTTAATGCCACAATGGGGTCCTCACTCACAGATTGGGAAACTCTGAGTTCACCACCAAATACTCAGTGTAATTTTTGAAATTTAGTCTTTCCCCCCAAGAAGTTTTAGGCTCTGACATACAATGTTAAAGGTCTTCCTAAAACCTGCGATGTTTTCCTGACTGGCTAATCAGCATACTTCATCTTTAAGCCCTTTGATCTTAAAATTCTACCACAAGACCATTGCCAAAATAGCTTACCCACTCTCTCTGTCTTCCCCTCCCTCTACTCCTCCTATAACAAATTTTCATTATGTTAATAGAAATAGAACATAACTTTTGAAAATTTGAAAAACCCATGGTAGTAGCTACAGTAACAGTGGTCACTATAATCCCAGGCCACTTCCAACATTTTTCAGACTCCATGAAGGGACACATGCCAGTAAACCTTGGTCAGGATCGTTAGAAGAGGAAGATGGGGGAAAGAGTTGAAAACTAGAAAGTTGACATTCTGTGACACGTGCGCGTGTGCGTGCGCAGACACACACACACACACACACACACACACACAGAGAGAGAGAGAGAGAGAAGTATAAAACATAAATGAGTAAGCTAAAAAGGGAATTTCCCATATGAAACATCTCCGGAGCAATTCACTAAGAAGTGAAAGAATGGAAACCATTAAAACAAGCAAAACAATTAGAGCAATGACAGGCAGCAAACTCCACTGAATGGGGGAAAGAATGTAACTTTACCATAATATAAGAAAAATAAGACTGGTATCTTAAGGAAATATGAATTGCTGATGGAATTAAATGGGCTTCCTATTTTGACTAAGTCCTTGTCAAAGGCAGGGCAAATTCCCATTTACCTCTGCACCAGACCCTGACCTGAAGGCTGTGGCGAAGCATCAATAAGGAAATGTGTTGCTGAAAGTTTAGCTAGACACACCTGTCTTGCTTCTATAACATATTGATGTCTTGACACAACTTCAGTACGTTGTTCTCAAAGTCACAGTATCGCTCAAAAACATTTGACATCTTCCTTGATCCCACATCACTGTTTTCTTTGTACCTTTGAAATAATCAATAAAATTGCCTCTCTCTCTCTCTCTCTCTCTCTCTCTCTGTGTGTGTGTGTGTGTGTGTTTCACTGAAAAGCTATAATACTTCCCCTCAGCTTTCCAAAAGAACCACATTCAAGCTAAACAACACAGTGTCCAACTTCTCAGCACTTATGAATGTCATAAAAGCACAGGGAAATAAGACATTGACCATATCACAAATGAAATGCTGACCTTTTAAATATAGTCAAATATCTATCATTTACACAAATGGATTCAAATTACTAACATATGTTTGGATGTGGTCTTTCAGGTGCATAATAAAATGTTAGTTAGTGTAAATACTAAGTCAATTTCAATAAACACTATTTGTATAGAGTCTAGATTGTGCTATATGCCCAATACAAATCTTTTGAACTAATTAAAATGACAAGGCCACAATGCATCTATTAAAACAGCCAAGAAAAAGTATCAGTAACATATCTCCTTTCATCAGATAAAGGGAAATACACACTTTTTTCTGAAAATATAGCATCAAATTTGAGTGTGGACTCCACATTGATCATCATGTTGACTAATCAGTCTGTTTCAATAATGAGTTGAGGTATCCATTTTAGTTCTTTTCTGTGCCTGTGATACAAACACTACATCCTAAACAGATAACTGGATGTGCTAAATGTTATTTCCATGGCCCCAGTGAGTTTGGTACAGACAATGTGTCTAAATGACATTCCCTTAACCTTCAGGTACATCCCGCACTGACTATTAAGGGATCTCCCAAAGAGTTCATGTACTAAACGCTTGGTCCCCCAGCTAGTGGTGTTATTGAGACGTCTTCGGGTCAGGACAGTTTCAATCAATTAATCCACTGATGAGTTAAGAACTGAGTGGACGATAGAAGTCAGAAGTCTAAGGGAGGGACTTGGTCACCAGCCACCTGCTGTTTGAAGATACGTTTGTCTCGGGCCCCTCATATTCTACTCAGGCAGATGAAATAGCATCTCGGCTCTCACCTCAGATCCCCACCATGAAGTTGTACCTTACCGAGTCCAAGAATCACAGAGCAAACACTCACACACTGAAGCTCCCTAAATTGCCAATCAAAGGAAGCCTGTCTTCTTTCTCATTTATGTCAGGCATTTTGTCAGCACACCAGAAGACTAGCAAACCAAAGGTACCTGATCACACACTGTTCTAACCTCACAGTAGACTCACCTCATTTAAAGATGGATAAAGCATCCTTTTTAACTTAATGTTATTAATATTCAACTTAGAAAATTTTCCTTCTTTTTATCTTTATTCAACAAGCATTCTTTGGATAGTAATTGGCTTCCCTTGTACATCATGCACACTTGCACTTAAACAGATTCCAGTTTATAAAGTACAGCACAGAGTAGCATGAATGAGACCACTGTGTCTGTATCGAGCCTTGCTGGTGCTGTCTCACGTCTGTGTGACAATTACGGTTCTAACTACCCGCTAGTAAATGGCCATTTTGGTTCATTATGAACTAATTACTTTCTCATTCACCTTTGTTCATTTGCTGTGGAACCACCTGGAGGGTGGATCATCTTGCAGCATCCTGATACGGACGTTGTTCTCTGTGGGCTGACACATATGGTGCCAATGGCAGGAACAATTAAAGGCACAGATAAAAATTAAGTGACTGGGGAGAACAAAGTAAGTGTGATTATATTATTGGAAGGCTCTTTCATCGGAAAACAATGAAAACCAATATGATAAACCCTTATGCTCCTCACCACAATGAAGAACCCAGGAGAGCTGAATCCAAGTCCTGAATTAAGCAGAAAGAAAGATAGAAAGGAAGAAAAGAATGAAGGGGAGAGGAAGTGAAGAAGAAAGGACTCAATTCCCTAAACTGCTGGTGACAAAGGAATTTTTCTTTTCTTTGGCTTAGTCATAGTACATTTTGCTTTAACGTTCACTGTTAGTAGTGATAAATATGTCATTTTGGAATGATTGACATCTTACCTATCTCTAGTTTGCATATAGTTACGTTTTATTTGCATATAAATTCCACCTACAAAGGAAGTCTGAAAAGGACTAATAAGAGTTTAGAATGATTTTCAGTTTGGAGAAACATGGCTTTGGGTCTCATTAATAAAATCTGGAAACTAACTGGGATTATATTATCTCTCAGATTTCCTACATGTGAACATGTTACTTCAAATAGGAAGATAATTAAAATATTGCATGTGCTCACAATCAATTGGTGGATATTAACCATAGTGTGGAAATCATCTGTTAGTCCATCGTGATTTACCAAGTTGGATGACATGTGCTGTGTTTATGGACGTTACCACTATTAGAACAAGCGAAAGGCTATTTGGATTCTTCTGTATGAATTTCATATTGAAGTTTTCAATACTGGAGACACATTTTCCACCAAAGTTTCAAAGCACAATGTAATTCTAATCTATTCCTAAACAGAACTTATACAATCACCTCCCAAAGCAGCAAATATATCTCTAAAATCAAAAAAGTGTGATGTTTCTGAAATATTTATTCCCTAATGAAGTCAATAAATGTTATTCCCATCTTTTAAAATATATATAGTTGAGTAGTTGATGCCTAATTTTCTTTATTCCACCCATTAATCACAGGATGTTTTGTCCATTTCACACGAATTACAATTAACTTCTGGACATTATTGAATTTTATAAATGAACAAAAGGAAGCAACAACAAGGCTGTAGCATCACCTTCTATTCTGACAGTTTAATAAGTAGATGCATGTTAATTATTTATGATCTATCGTAACGTACCCGTAAATGCTCTCTAATGCTTTTTGTAAGGGCAATGAAGTCTTGATAATTCTATAACTATCAGTCCTTGCTATTAAATTGTTCGCTAGAAATGGAAAGTGATACTACTGATTGAATTATGAGAATTAGATCTCTAGATCAGCAAAGTTGGAGCCGTCATAAGGCTGCTATTTCTGCACCTAATTATCCTAGGAAGGACTTCGTTTTGCCCTGTGCTGATGTCATTTCTCTTACACTGCTCCCTCGGACGACCCTGCTTTCTGAACATCTGTCGTCGCTGAAAGTCAAATGCAGATTTTATGTCTATATATCTGCTACTTTGGGAAAAACACTCTCAATCTGCCAGTAATGGATTGGGTCACTTTGGGAAAGAATTTCAATTTTCTAGGTTCTTACCATTCAAAGTATAGATTGAGTCTGGCTGGTGTCTGACATTGGGCACCCAAATCAGTGACTGTTACATCATGGAGACCAGTTGACCCTTCTTGCTTACCAATTCACAGCCCTGTGGTTGGGAATTCTTGCCTACCTACCCTGATGACCCTGACTTGATAGCCCGGTTTGTAATTAGACTCTCAGTCTCAACCACCTTACTCTGCTTCCATAACCTGCCTGACGTTCATTCATTTTCCATTCTGGATCCTCCCTTCCTAACCAGAACTTTCAGAACAAACCCTCATTTTGGTCCCCATCTTGTGGAATGGGAAGAAGATCAGATGAAAGAAGAAAACTCAAACACCCAAACCATGAGTGTAATTTAGTCTTTACATTCAACTTCAAGACATTTAAAATACTATGTTGATAAGTAAAAATAAGATACAAAATTACTTAAAAGGAGATTTGTTAGCATTTGGTTAAAAAACTAGTACTTAGAAATTAAAATCCAGTTGTTTGGATACACTAATCTGCTTTCAACTGTTTCAATCAACACCTATAGCTAACACCTGCCACAGCACGGCTCACAAAGAGAGTCACTGCATTAGGATTCCACACTGGAAGGGATGGCAAAGTGTGACATTTTACATTTACTTACTTACTTGTTCCTAACAGCAAATTTTCAAAGTAGGGCCATGTCTTAGTTGCTTATTTGCGACGGCTCTACAATACCCAGATGAAAGCAAATTAAGGGGGACAGGGTTATTGTGGCTCGCAGTTCAAGAGTGCTTAGTCCATCATGGCAAGGGCATCAGGATGGAAGGAATTCGAACCAGTTGGCCAGAGTGCATCCACAGCCAGGTGGCAGAGTTAAAATTCAGCCATTAATGTTCAGGGTTTAAATACTTATCTGCCTGACTCTAAATGTTTACTAAATTAGATTCTAGATTCTTAAGTCCTAAGAGTAAGACCGTGTCCTTTGGGATGCAATTTTGTAGATGATGACTTGTTTAAACGTCTTGATTTTGTGTATGAGGCTAGAGAGGAGAAGCATTTTAAGGTCTAACAGCTTGTCAATGATAAGGTGATGGCAGTTCACGATGTTGGTTCCCACGAGAGTTACATCATGTCTTCGGGAATCAGCCATTTGGTGCCAAAGCTATGAACAAAATAAGAAAAACATAGATTGGTATTTTTTGACTCATAGCTTTATGCATAATCTTCATTTTGCAAATAAGGAAAAAGCAGCTGATTTTGCAAGATGACTGTCTGGGACTTGAGTAATTCTGAATTCTGGCTTATCTTCATCATGTGGTTCCATTAATTTCCTCCATCATTTACTGACACCTTCTGAACCAGCCTTTTCTTCTAGGGCCACTAACCAGCTCCCAAATCATGACACAGAGACTTATTATCAGCTAAGAATGCTCAGCCTAGTTTAGATTCATTTCTGGCTAGCTCTTTTAGCCTAAATTAACCTGTTTCTCTTTACCTACCTTTTTAATTCTCTTTACTTTTGTATTTTCTACTTTCGCTGCTTGTTGAGTCTGCTGACTGGTGGCTGCCTGGCTTCTTGCCCCGGGTGTGTCCCTCATTCTCGCTTCTCGTCCTCTCTCATTCCTTCTTTTCTCTCTTCTCTCTCCTATTTATTCTCTCTGCCCAGCAGCCCTGCCTATCCCTCTCCTGCCTGGCTATCGGCCATTCAGTTTTGTATTAGACCAATCAGGTGCCTTAGACAGGCAAGGTGAAACAGATGCAACACATCTCTACATGATTAAACAAATGCAGCACCAATATAAGTAATACAGCTTTACACAGCTAATATTCTACAACATAAATAAATGTGACAAGCACCTTCTTCTAACTTCCTTGACACCTTATGCGGTATGGAAGTAGAATGACCTCCATGGTGTCCATAGCCTGCCTAGTCCTTTCCTCTTTATCAAAAAGATGGATTTGTTTAAATGTAGCACTGACATGTGACTTAGCTGTAGTGGTAATACCTGATGATCCTGGGATGATGGCTTAAGCGGTGTAACGTATGTTCTAGACCTAAGGCTTAGCTGCATATCCAGTCCTTTAGCAGCTAGAATATAAAGAATCTGAAAATTCTTCTGGAAAGCCAAAGATGTCATAAATACAGTCAGTGATTACTTACAAAGTTACTGTTCCCTGAAACTAATTTTTGAATTGTTAATTAAAGCTTTTAATGCCCAAGAGATGAATATTTAATACCAATATATTATTTCAGTTGACACCCAAATTATCCTTCCTTTGATCAAATTGGTTCTGCTTGGCCTTGCCTTAAAATTTGCTAGGAAAATTTGAATTGGTCAGTTTAATTTCCAGAATTACCGTAGCACCATATGTTTGAAAGGTGGTGGTGGAATGAATTTCATGTCTGACAGCTGTGCTCACAAAACTTCCTCCCTTCAGAGTGAGCCAATTTTACACACAGAGTGGTCTCCGGGAACTCTGTCTGTAATGTGCACACCCAGACGTCCTGTGAAGACCTGACTGATCACTCTACACTTGACACAAGACCATGAGCTCTGTGGACCGTCTCCCATAGTAACAACCTGAGGATACAGAGAACAGCAAGGAGGGGAGCTGGAGAGGAAAGGAGAGGGGAGCAGGAGAGGAAGAGAGGGGAGCAGGAGAGGAAGGGAGGGGAGCAGGAGAGGAAGGGAGGGGAGCAGGAGAGGAAAAGAGGGGAACAAGAGAGGAGGGGAGAGGGAGCAGGAGAGGAAGGGAGGGAACAGAAAAGGAAGGGAGAGGGAGCAGGAAAAGAAGGGAGAGGGGGAGCAGGAGAGAGAAGTTTACTTTTGTTTTGTTTCTTTTTCTCACAGTCAAACAATATTAACTAACATAGAAGTCTCATTCTATTGTTTTCTTTTTGATTTTTTTTTTGAGACAGTGTCTCTCTCGCTCTCTCTCTCTGTAGTTTGGACTGGCTGCAAATTCATGACAATCCACCTGTCATACACACTTTGTATCCCATAAAAACAAGCAAACAAACAAACAAAAACTTCTAACAGTAAATTTTGCTGTAACAACTTCCTAGGATTCAGAAATCACCCCCGTTTCATAACAAGGAAATTCCCTCACTACTAACATTTTCTGGCAATCAGGGAAGAAGTCCGCCTGGGCTTTGAGCTGGGGCCACACTGGTGCTGAAGCCCAGGCTTTCGCTAACGCCCACCTCACTGCCTGTGTGAGGATGCAGAGTTGGGTGCAGAAGACCATCTAGGTACCTGACCACGAGGCATGCAGTTGGCATGTGGAGCCAGTCTGCACACCAAGCCCGCCAGGACGCTGGAGCTAGCCCCAACAGAGCCGAAAGAGGCAATGCGTCTTCTTGGCCCTCGAAGAGTGATATGAACTAAGTACAAGTCAGCAAAACGAAAGAAGTCCACGATTATATGTGAACGGTATATGAACTGGCACGCGATGGTGTTTTTTTCAGTAAGTATCAGAATCCTTAGGAAACTATGCTGATGCAAGTGCAGCTTTCAAGGTAATATAGAATTAGCCATTACTATATCACAATAGGATGTAAAAGACAAGACTCTAGCAAGTCATATGCAAATACACCGTCAAGAACAGGTGCTTCCAGAAATGCTGTCACAACACTCGGCTCTCACATGACTAAGGAATGTATCTACAACTTCCTGCTCAGAATTTACTTTTTTGTTTTGTTTTGAGACAGGATTTCTCTATAGCTTTGGAGCCTATCCTGAAACTAGCTCTTGTAGACCAGACTGGCCTCAAACTCACAAAGATCTGTCTGCCTCTACCTCCTGAGTTGGGATTAAAAGGCAGGTACCACCCCCACCCGGCTCAGCATTTTTAAAGGCCTTTTTAGACAACTAGTGTCCTGGTAACTGTGTGTGCATGTCGTGACCTCATTATATCAAATTCTAAATCCGTGCAATTTTTTTTGAAAGTAATTTTATTAAATTATAAAAGTTTCCATTTCCGCCCCTCTTCCCAACACCCTCCCACTCCCCCCACTCCCTCTCCTCCTCCCTCTTCATCCCTTAGGGCAGTCAGGGTTTCCTGCCCTGTGGGAAGTTCAAGTTCCTACCCCCTTCCTCCAGGTCCAGGAAGGTGAGCATCCAAACAGACTGGATCCCCAAAATCCAGTATATGCAGAGGAAACAAGTCCCAGTGTCATAGTCAATGGCTTTTCAGAAAGACTTTGGGCCAGCCACATTCAGAGAATCCGGCCAAATTCCGAGAATCTGGTTAGATCACGTCCTCGTTCAGTCCCAGTCCAACTGGCCTTGGTAAACTCTCATTAGATCCGTCCCCTTGTATCAGTGGGTGATAGCATCCCTCGCAGTACTGATTTCCTTTTTCATGTTCTTCCTCCTTCTGCTCCTCATTTGGACCTTGGGGGGCTCAGTCCGGTGCTCCAATGTGGGTCTCCGTCTGTATCGCCGTCCTTCGCCAGATGAAGGATCTATGTAAATCCGTGCAATTTAAGGTTATTTTATTATATGTAAAATTTAATCCTGACTCCTGGTCAAGCCAATTATAGAATGTAGCTAATGCCAAGAAATCAGAGAAAGAATCACCTTTAAAATACATAAGATTACATATTCAAGAATACAGCAACATTCTCCAAATACTATAAAAGGATATTTCTGTTAACTTAAAGAAGCAAACAGATAAAACTTGTAATTTATATAAACAAACGAAGCATTAGTGGTACCGACTGACTATATGCCAGGTACCCAGAAGATTTTTGTCCTCTGACTACAGTGTTTGCAACACTGT